>NC_056669.1:59355000-59955000 GCF_018350195.1 Panthera tigris | reverse complement strand
AACCTCTCACTGGCCCCTACAAAAGGGATGCTAATTTTTTTTAAGTCTTCGAGTCATCTTAAGAATTCTAAGCAGGCTCCATACTGCCCATACAGAGCCCGATGCAGGGCTTGAACCCACAAACCATGAGATCATGACCTGAGCTGAAACCAAGAGTTGGACCCTAAACAACTGAGGCACCCCAAAGGTTGCTTATTGATCTATTTATTGGCTTATGGAGTTAAAGTCAAATACTTGTCCACATTCTAATTGTCTCTAATCCTGGGGTCATCTGTAGACTATAGGTGAAAGACTGGTTGTGTGTCTTTATGAAGCAGGCTAGCATTTCCTCAGCCCGTCAAAAACTCACCTTGGATTGAGAAGTGGACGGGTAGTGAATCTCTCTAGATCTTGGTCCCATACTCCAGTTTAATCAGTCAAACCAAAACTTTAATTTCTATGGTAAGACGACATTCTGAGGTCAGACTACCTGGGCTTGATTTATGGCTTTACTATTTAGGACTTGGGCATCCTCTGAAACTGCTTAACTTTTGTCCTCAGTGCTTCCTTGCCTGTAAAATCAGGCTAATACTACTACAAGGTGGTTATGAAAACTAAGGGAGTAAATGTAAAGAATTTCAGAAGTCTATAACTGTACCAGGCACTAAAAGGTTTACTTGGCTCACAGGTCTTAATTGTCTAAGTACCTATAGGAGAAAGGAATGTAACTAGCATTTGGGAACCCCAGTACTTCTAATCCACACCAACTTTCTCCTATTTCCTGGGAAATCCCAAGCTCTGTCCTTCCTCCACATCTTCACACTTCCAGTTTAAGTCTGGAAGACTTCTATCAGCTATCACTTGGAGGAATTTTGCTTAAACCATGTCTTTATGAGGTCCTTTCTCCTGCTCAACCGTTATACTGTGAGAACATGTTGACCTTTGTATGATCAATAGTGAACTGGCTATTCACTCACTAAGTGAAAACCAGTGCAGGAGGCTTCCCACCACCCCCCCCCCTGCCCCACAAACCCTGCCAGGCCCCAAAAGACCAGAAATGAGAGATCTCCCAGATCTCCCAGATAGAGTGGAAGCAGGTCAAGGATTATGCCATGTTTGTGGTAGCCTGGGCAGCACACAGTTCTAGCTGGGACTCCAGTCCAGGAAGGTCTGAGATTCAACTACTCTGTCCCTTGGAGAAAGGGCTGTGCTATGCAGTCTGGAGTTCGGTACAGTAGTGGAGGCTTAAAATCCTATGTTCCCAAGGTTTTTCTCCACTCAGGAAGCAACTCAGTCCTACAGTCCACTTAGCAGGAAAATCAGACCAGCTTATAGAACTGCACTGAACTCATTAACTAAAATTTAAAGTGAATTGGACCAGGAAAAAAATGGTTAAGGAATTATGCACCCAAATTGGCTCTCAGCCTTCACATCTGGGTTCTCCTCTAGCAGCAAGATATCCCAAGTATTTTTCCTTGGAATTCAAGAGAAGTTGTCTTCCTGGGTGACTCAGTTGGTTGAGCATCAGACTCCTGATTTCAGCTTAGGTCATGATCCCAGGGTCATGGGATCAAGCCCAGCATCGGGCTCCATTCTGAGCATGAAGCCTGCTTAAGATTCTCTCCCTCTGCCCTTCTCCCCTGCTGGAATGCTGCTATTTAAAAAAAAAGTTTGAGGGTTGACCTCAGTCATCAGACTCAAATTCCAGGACAAAGATCCATCACTAAATACATCAGCTCACAAATGCCTCTTAACACTTACTAATAAGACCATCAACCAAGCAGGGTTAGACTGTCCTCCTTTGCAGTTACCTTCCTTTGGCAAGTTGATCTGGATCCAGTGTAACTCAAATGAGGTCTTCTGTGTCAGGCTGTGATGGCCCTTGATTAGGAATCTTGGGATCCTGTGATTCCTGGTACTTGGCAATGAGAAAAGCAGCTTCTCGTTGCGACTCCAAGCCCACTGTGCTCCATAACCTAAAAGGAACACCTGAAGTCCAGTAGTTGAGCAGACTTCATTAATGCTGCAAAAACAGTAACTTGTTTCTCTAAAGTGGGAATAGTATCAGCCCTCTCAAAACCAAAAACAACTTCCCATTCCTGGGGATGTCATTAACAACTGAACAGGCACAAGCCACCAGATCAAAGTAGAGTGTCAGCTTTAATATACAATCAAACCTTTTCCTCCTGGGAAGGAATAAGTCCAAGAAGGACTAAAACGTTCACTTCTGGGGAAACAATACCAAAACCCTCATGGGAGGAAGAATACAGGGAACAGGGGTTTTCTCCTGCTCTCCTGTCCAGTCCAAAGCTCTGCCTTTAACTATTGAAACTATCACCAACTGTAACTCTATTATAGTCCTCTCTGGAGGAGAGCAGCTGGGTAATAGCATACTGATTTTTCTGACCTGACTTACAACTACTTCCTAAACCCCAATCATTGTTACTTTTCATATTCAGGCTAGTGAGGTTTGATCCCTTTGTTCCTAAAAGACTCTCAAATCCATAAACTTGGAGCAACTAACATAATGCTTCCTACCTGTGCATAGCTCTAGAAACTGAGTCCCATACCTTCCTATTTACTTCTAGATCACATGAAACTTTTTTTTTTTTTTAAATGGGTAAACTGAAAATGCAATCCTGGCCTGGTGATAAAAACTAAGCTGTTAGCAAAAAGTATTCCATCTGCCAATCCCTACAACACCTGTATTGGTTTATAGGCTCTTACTTTCATCTGGGACTCAAAGCCCTGGGAGGGTATAGCTGCCTATTCAGTCTAAGGTTTGAAGAAGCAGGGCTTCTGACCCTATGAAATCCTTTTCCTTTTCCTCCAGACTCCCTTGCCCTGGAAGTTAAGGGCAATTTCTCTTCTTCTATTTTAGCTTCAATCCCCCATGAACTTATCAAAACACTTAATACATACTGACTATATTTCATGATTATCCTAGGTTTGTCCCCAGAAATTTCCTAGTCTAACAAGTGCTGTCCTCTATCGTAACTTAGAATTATAAAATTACATTTACATCCTTATGGTTTGTCTCAATCTCCTAAAGTTCATAAATCCCAGAATCTTCCAGAAGATGCCTACTTGCCTCTAGCAGTAATGTGGTCATCTGTCTCCAGGCAATGTTTATCATTCAACCCCCATTCCATCACTTCCTATGCCTTTACCTGTGACAAAGATGCTGTAGAAATCCTAATCTTTTTCTACCTTGGAGTACCAGAGTACAGGAGATACTAGCTACATCCTGTCAGTCTTGGGCTGAACTACTTCAGGGGCAGTGTGTCCCTAATGTGGAAGCCTCTGTTGGATAAATCTCCTTGACAGAGGCAGGAATACTCCTCCCCATTATAGGTGCTTGAACTTGGTTCCTTTAAGTCAATCTACAAGGCTGAAGGAGGATCAAGGGCTGGAAACCAAAGAACAAACTCAGTATTCGGATAATATATACAGGGTGACTAAACGGCATAAATTTTAAGCTGTCTATCATATTTAAGAAAATGTAAGTAGATAAACTTCTGTCTCAGAAAATGGAGTATTCTTCTACTTGCATACCCACCAAATTTGTCCTTACTGGAGAAAGTACTATGTTGAATGAATGTAAGAGTGGACTTCTGGTCTTCCAGATCTTAGAGGAAAAGCTCTTTTATGCCATTGAATAAAATGTCAGCTGTGCATTTTTCCTATACAGCCTTTATTATGTTAGAGGTATGTTCCCTCTAAAACCACCTTGAGGATTTTTTTTTTCTTTAGTGTTAAACTTTGTGAAATGCTTTTTCTGGTTAACATAGCAACTGTATATTAGGCTGTGATTTTTCATATTGATACAGAAGCTATCACCCCTGTGGTTTCTAGCTGGATCTTCTATAGACTTCTGTGACCCAAAGTTTGGAGACACCATAGCAATGTCTTGGACTTTTAACATGGCTTTAGGTCTAATGTGGTAGTTGGCAACCACCTTAACACTTCTGGCATCATAGTTCTGGCCTACAGTGGTGTAGAATGAGGTGCCAGTCTCAAAACTAATTTTGCAGGATCTTCCCATTGTATCTATTGGACTAGCACGTTCTTCTGGTAGATGGTTTCTGATGGATGTTAGCACTCTCTATAAAGATACTTCAGCTTACTCCCATATGCCCATCCACAGATCTCTACTTTATACCAACTTGTCCTCAGTTTTTCTCCTTCTAGGCCTGACCAGCAGTAAATCCATTTGCCACTTCTCATTAGTATATACACCTATGTATTTAAACCTCAAGATGAAAACCCTTTTTATATAAAATGGAGAATGAGGAGTACTGACAGAAGCTAAACCTGTTGGGAGGATGTACCCCTCTCCACTGTTGTTCAAGGTTACTCTTGCGTGGGATGATAGTGCAGCAGCCATCCAGCTTTTGTCCTGAAATACCAAGTAGATCTATGAATCACTTAGATATTTTCTTAGTGTTTATTTCCCATGCTCTGAAGTGTGTGTGTGTGTGTGTGTGTGTGTGTGTGTGTGTGTGTGTAACCCTAAGGCCTCCAACAAGTTACATTTCAAATGCTTAATAGCCATGTGTGGTTAGTGGCTACTAAACTGAATACCGAGTATAGAATACTTTCATCATCAAAGAATATTAGAGCACAGCTCCAGGTATCTCAGCTATAGTGTGGCAAAACTACAAATGTGCCCAGTGTTCATTTCAGGTGAATGCAAACTGTATCTGAGCTCCTGTCCTGTAGAAAAGCATCCACCAAATCAATGGTGGTGTGCCATGTACATGACCGTGTTAATGTGCTCTAGCAGAGAACACCTCTGGCAACACCACTTAGTTGGGGCTAGTACATGCATTTGGAGTATTCTCCAGGAGCTAGCTGTTTCAGGTGCCATACTATGCATTAAATGGGGATGTGATGGGGACTTCCACCTCCGCAGACTTTAGGTCGTTTTTTTTTTTTTTTTAATGTCCTGTTTATTTTTGAGAACACAAGCAGGGGAGGCTCAGAGGTGGGACAGAAGATCTGAAGCAAGTTCCTCACTTACAGCAGCAAATCCATGTGGGGCTCAAACTCACAAACTGCAAGAATATGACCTCAACTGACTGAGCCACCCAGGTGACCCCATGCTTTAGGTCATTTTAAAGCATCACTAAGTTCTTCCATCCCTTCAAATACAAAGTATCTTCACTTACTGTCCTATTCAGAAAAAGAGGAAAGTTCCAAAGGCCTTGCTTCAGCCTTCTCTACTATACCTCTTGATTCCTAGGCCAAACTCATGAATAGATACGTATATCCATTCTGACTATACATTCAGGTAAGGTGAATGATCATAAGATGCATCCCAGAATCAGAGGACCCTCTGTAAACTGGCTATTGGCCAGGAATCCACTTGTTACCTAGTTCTCCTATGCTTCCCTGTCCTGACTGGGGGGCCATAATCTTTGGGTTTCTGGTTATGAGGGTTACTTAGGACTTGTGTCAAACATTCTCAAATAGTTCTCCTTTTTACAGTGGTAAGTATCTGAATAAATGGCTGTAGGTCCCTTTGGGAGAGAGAACTGGTAGAGTCATTACCATGCACTCTTCCTAAAAGTTCTGAATTTTTCCCTCCCGGGAGAGAAGACAATCAACTATGTTTCAAGTTTAAACACAGGGCAAAGGAGTATGAATACTGATTAAGTAAACTGCCATTAACCTCCTGATCTTGATTCTTCTACAGATAGAGTAGCTCTGCTGTTGTCTTCATCCTAGCTTGATATGGAACACCTTAATTAATAGAACACCTTTCACAAGTGCCTCCTATGTCAATCTATTACTTTTAGCGAGTATATCCTCCCAATACATCAGTAAGTCTTAATGATCAGACTGCTACCAGGGGCTATCTGTGATTCACCTACAACAGGGATAAGGTTTCATTACCCGATGTTACCAAATGTTGCAATTCTAACATGTTACCTTTTTAGTATATATTTCCTTGAACCTCTCCAAATACCAAATGTTAGTGTTGTGTAGAATATTTAAGGAGTGTTGCATGGAGGGAAGTGAAAAGTTGGCAGGGACAAAAAGCTAGGATGAAAATCGAACTGTAGCTTTGACCAACTCCTCCAGGAGCTGTTTCTAGAGTGACCTTTCAGTTTTGTCCTAAATTGGACCACATTGACCACAGTGTTTCCTCGCCCCCTGCTTAGTCATTGGGTTGCCCTAAAAGATGTGGCCTTCAAGTTTGAGACTGATAATCTTGTCCATCCTCTTTTGGTTTGCAATTCTTCTTGGTAGTTCTTTTTATAAGTCCTCTGTATATATCAGGAGTCTTCCCATCTGTAACCTCCCAATTTAAGGCACTTTCTGCTAATTTAGTCAAACGTCCTAACTTCCTTGAAGTAATCTTTGTTTTTAAAACTTCATCTATCCTAAGACCTAAAACTTAATCATATATCATTACCAAGAATTAAAGTTACTTTCACATCTAAGTCCTTAATAAACCTGGAGTTTATTTTTGTATATGGAATAAGGTAGGCATCCAATTATCTTCCATCTGATGTTTTTTTTCCAGCTAGACTTACTGAAAGGCCTGTTTCATTATCTTAATGAGTTAAGAGACTGCTTACAAAGAACTGATTGTCTTATTTACTGAGTCTGCTGGTCTGTGAGACTATACCTGGACTTAAGGGTCTGGGACCCAGGTCTTGGGCCTGTGTAACTGAAGTAACAAGACTTCCATAGGAAACCAGTGCCATGATCTATACCAAGGCAGAATAGAACACTTTTAGCATCATCCTTAACCCTTCACACTGCTATAGGGATGAGAAGTCCGAGAAGCTGCAGTTTGGGGAACTTCCCAGGGAGACTGAGGATGGTGAGCTGCTGTTTCCTGTCCCATATACATCTATAAAGTCAACCTTATGCCAGGTAAAATCTGTTTTTGTCTTGAGCGTACTAATCCAAATGTGGGACCACTTCTAGAAGTGGTTGATCTGTTCTAATCTGCTTCTGGTGGACTTTAAATTAGCGGGTTGTTTGCCTTCTGGAACAGTTGTTTCTCAAACATTTTCTGGCCTGTGAATTGACTTCTCTAGAAGTATTGACTATTAGACAATGCAAATGGCACTGCAGATTCCCAGCACCAATGAGCAGGTATACTAATCCTAAAACAAAGAGCCCACGGCACCAAATATAGATAGTAAATCTTTCCCCTCCTCCCCAAAATTAAAACTTCATGTTCTCTATGGAAAAGTTTTAAAAGGAGAAATCTCCTGGGTAACTTGTCAGTTTTGAGAATGTCTGAGGGTGGGGATGCTGTTAAAGTTAATTGTGCCCTACCTATTTCTCAATGAAGCCACCTACACAGAGCTCTTCTGCAGCTGTGACTTGACTTTTAAGGACAAAGGAATCCACACAAGTGTTAACTAGGCACCAATTATTCCAAGGCAATGCAGGGGAGGAACAAGACCCAAGCTCTTATAGTCCATTATCTATTGCATTGTCTCATAGTAGTGCTTGGGTGTCTGTCTTTTGTCTCGGGCCAATGCTACTACCCCCACAAACTTTCCAGTCCCTTCCCATTCCAACCTTCCCCAGGGTGTGAATTTCTATTATAGTTTCCTATATAGGGTACCTTTTGAGACTGATCTTGGGGAAGGAAGGCAGCAGTTATACTTGTCAACCATCTTAATCTCAGAGAACCATAGGTCTCCCACCCAAAAAGACTATTAAAGATGCTCAGGGCTCAATCTTTAATAGTTTTCATGATTATCCTTGTGATTCTAATAGGCCTGCCTAGGACTTTATGTTGGAGGTACTTGGGTGTGATACTGTATTACAGAACTTCGAAAATATTTTCACTTGTGTATACATCTACTTACAACCACCCTAAAACCTTAACACAAATCCTTCAATACCACTCCATGGATAGAGGTATAGTCTGAATAAGAAGCCATTTTTATTGTATATGAAACAGAAGTCCCACCATTTGTCACAAGGGATGGGTAAAAAAAAAAAAAAAAAAAAGGATTTAATATTAATCCTTTGTTTGGGGCTGAGACTGTCCCTTCAGGTAACAAGTCCAAGAGTGGACTTATAAGAAAGCTTGAGGGGAGGACAGCCTGAGGGAACAGATAGAGAATGGGACCTCCACATAAGAGATACAACTGAAGCAGTCCACACAATCAGCATTCAGCCAAGTGGCTGAAGCTTCTCCAGAAATATTTTTCTGCTTACTCTAAGAACCCAGAGATGTTCAGAAGTCTTGTTCTTACAAGGCCAAGTGGTTGGTAATGTATCCCTTAAATTCTCATGAGTCCAAGAATTGGGAGAGAGAAGTAGCTTAGAATGGAAACCTAAAAAGACTCTCTACCCATAACCAGACTCAACATAAAAACAAACTGCTGGGGGAACCTGGGTCGCTGTCTGTTAAGCGTCCGACTTCGGCTCAGGTCATGATCTCACAGTTTGAGTTCGAGCCCCACATCTGGCTCTGTGCTGGAAACTCAGAACCTGGAGCCTACTTCAGGTTCTGTGTCTCCCTCTCTCTCTCTGCCCCTTCCCTGCTCGCTTGTGCGCGCGCGCGCTCTCTCTCTCTCTCTCTCTCTCTCTCAAAAATACTAAAAAAAACTGCTAAAGAGAAAAATAGAGGAAACCGGGTTGTAACAACATCAGTCTATTAGTCTAGATCAGTCTTCAGCTATTATAGTCTCCCTTCCCATAAAGCCTCATCGTGAGTGCCTATGGTAACATCAAGGGAGCAGCTCTACCTTTACACTACACTTTGAACTCAATTGCTATAGGACACTTCTGATGCTAGGTCTTTCAGATTTATATTGGTACTACAATTTCCCCCCATGAATTCTGTTCTAGGGTAAGGAAGAAGACTTGCTGAGCTGTGTGCTGAGGATTGTAATGGCTACGTGGCTTTCATTCTTTGAACATCTGAGAAGTCTTCGGAAAGTCCATCTTCATAAAAGTCTTCATGTCCATAAGCGGTATTACCCCTTCTCACAGGACTGACTTGTGAACATGAACTGAACATTTTTCAGCGGCACTCCCCATAATTGTGTTAGAATAGGTTCTCTGAAGAGCAGATGTCAAGAAGGAATTACACGTGTCAGAGATTCGTTCAGTGGGAAATGCCCATGAAGGAAGATACAAAGGAATCCTGAGGCTGGAAGAACTATAAGCTTACAATGCAGGTCTGATCTCTGTGCAGGAGGGAGGTAAGAAGGGAAGGAAGGTCTTAGACTTCAGTGCATTTCTAAAAGTTTTGACAAGGCCACAAGGAATACTTAAGCCAAAGGGCACCCATAAGGAAAGTCCACTGTCTCACAAGAATAAGTCTGCATTATTAGTGCTATGTTCATTCACTGGTTGGAAGCCACCCCACAGGAAGTGGAACCCAGGCAGGGCCGTGGACTTGAGCAGTGTGATAGAAGCTGTTTAGTCACATATGCTTCCTGCAATCAGATCTGAGGAGCATATTTTCATGGTCACCACAATTTATTGCATGGTACAGGTGTCCTTCATATTTTGGGAGCAGCAACCCCATAGTTCCCATGGGCCTCTTTTGCTGTGGGTAAACTAGAAAAGGAAGGCCAGTAGAACTACAACCCCAGTCTGAAACTCCTATCAGAACCACAACTGTTAACTCTTTTCCTTCCACTGTCTATTTGGAATTCCTCTCACCCTCAAGAAATCTTGAATCTTGAGGAATCTTATAGCTATAACCACTTTAAATCTTGGTGGCCTACCTGATGATGAAGCAACCCAATTTTTCATTCCTGAGGAGGTTGAACCCTTGGTAATCATACTCCTATTTGTGGATTGTTTCACATGTACACTTATGCTTATAATGGGGCATGGGCACTAGAAAATGCCTCAATAGATCATCTTGCTTCTCATTTACAAACTCCCCCATATCCATTGTGTGAAAGCAACTGCCTCTTCAATTAGGTCAGTTACTCCTGCCAGGATAGTAACTCTTACCTGTTGGTCCCTAAGCACTGGAGTCCTAAGTAGCCTGAGGGCAGCTATAATTTGTAGTTCAACAGAACCCTTGCTGTATCCTTTGAGGATCAGGACTTCCAACCATTCAGAGACCTTATTTCCTGGGATAGGAAGCAAAAGTCCCCTAGTGGATGATTGAGACTGTAACGTATTCCTGATTCTACCTCTTTGTCCCTGGACTCCTGTATCCTATTGGGGACCAAGCACCAGATAGAGATCTAATTTAATGCAAATACAGCATCCTAAAGGATGGCCACTTTTTTGTGTGGAGTGCTGCCTCTGAGCTGCCTTTTCATTTGTGTTTTTAGAAGACTGCCCCAGAATTGAGTCTAACTGCTTCTGGTTAGTGAAGTAATGTTAATGCTTCCAGTGAATCCCATAGTCATGATCCCTATGCTGCATATCCTATGGTGAAGAATGTCTACTCTTCTGTTACTGTGTAATGTGGGATCTCTTTCCCATAAGTCATTCAGGAAGCCTTCAAAGTAGTGCTGGCTGAGGCTTTCGTAGACAAGAAAGGAAAATCCACACCCAGGATAAGTACATATCACTGGCAGTACAAACCTTCAAAGTAGCTGACTTGCCAAGGGGCCTCCTTGAATAATAGTATTATGTCTGGGTTTCAGCATTGAACTCCATGCTCAGTAGGAATCTACTTGGTTGAGCCCACACAGTCTCCTTTGCTGTCACTGCTGCTACTTTAATAACCCATCACACCAGTTCTGAGATGACCACTGAATGTCAACCAGCAGAATTGCCTCAGTGGCTTAGTTCAGAGCCTTTTCTGGTGTACGCTTTACACAGATACAAAACTCCTCAACTTGAACCCAACCCCCATCCTTCTCTCAGACCTCTTTACCTTAAATCTCCTGTCTCTTACTTTGTAGGCCCCTGCCCAAGGACTTAGAGATGACTCTTGGACCACTTTACTTTTCACAGAGCATGAATGACCAGTTGTACCACCTGAAATTCTGCCAACTAGGAAACTTTGATTCTCCACTCTTTCAAAGTCTCAAGGCCACCTCTGTATGTAACTATAATGCATCTGCCATCCATTTTAGGTCATGCCTTCCCAACCCATAAAACATAAACCAGTCTCTGGCTTTTTCTTCCTGTTGGTGTAACAGACCGCTTCATGTGGCCATTGATGTGATCTGCAGGAGAAGAACTACTGCAAATGCTCTGGATGACCTGACTCTGGAATTCCTGCTCATGCTTCTGCCCTCTGATCTTCCTAGATTTGGTCGTGGATGAACCATTTCCATCTCTCACTGCTGCTGGACCTGTCTAATTTTGACTTAGGTCTGATACATCCAACTCCTAATGGGCAGTTCTGGATGCGTGATCACTTGTTGTCCCGTGGCCAAATCTTCTGTCTCTACCAGGGTCTAACAAAATGCCAGGAGTTATCAAGTTACACAGTTCTCTGCTGTAAGTGACACAGCCTAACTTAAATACTAGGGCATGTGTAATAACAATTCCATAAGCTACATGCTGTTTCTTTCCCCATTACTGATACCTCTAACACTTGAGTGTACTAGTTCCTATGGCCTATGTGGCAGTGATGTTTGGCACCACAGCCTGAACCTGCAATAGAGCCTTTTCCTGCTCTGGGCCCACTCAAAGCTGGAAGCCTTCCATGTCCTCTGGTACAGAATTCCTAAGTGAGGAATACATTATCTCCAGAATCAAATGTAGCCTACCATGCATTGTTTTCTCCTTGTATAGAATTTGCAAGATGATCTTCACTTTAGAAGCATTTCTTTACCATTGGACCCCTGGAAACCTTCACTGAAATGCTAGGCTACTGACTACTCTCAGTATTTGTCTCTTCCTCTGGAACATATGTGTCTAAGGCTTTCACAGTCCACTTCTTGTGTATTTTGCCCAATCAACCTGTCACTGGTAGATCATTGCGATATTCTGTGGGAGGTCTAGTCCTTCTAGGATTATATTATGGTATAAAGAGTTAACATGGGCGCCTGGGTGGCTTGGTTGGTTAAGCATCCGACTTCGGCTCAGGTCATGATCTCACGGTCCGTGAGTTCGAGCCCCGCGTCGGGCTCTGTGCTGACAGCTCAGAGCCTGGAGCCTGTTTCAGATTCTGTGTCTCCCTCTCTCTGCCCCTCCCCTGTTCATGCTCTGTCTCTCTCTGTCTCAAAATAAACGTTAAAAAAAATTAAAAAAAAAAAAAAAAGAGTTAACATGCCCCTGAGGGAAGCTGAGTACTATTGCCTATCCCATGTGAATGGAAACTTCTCAGTCCTCTTGAAACTGGAATAAACATCACATCTGCCCGGTTGCTAAATTCTCTATCATGGACCTGAGTAGCATTTTTTAACTTTGGAGAGAAATTTTGGAGACTTCTATCTGGCCTTCCCCACTGTGCTATCTCTTCCCTCACAGACCAGGTATGCCATATGGTAGTTATTCCAATTCTAATAGTTCTAATCAGTCACTAAGTGGCTGAAGAAGTGACCACTGGGTAAGTTCATGAAATCAGGACATACTGAGAACTGGACTTTCTCTAAGACCCCTTACTGACTGGATTCTACTACCTAGAGCAGAGCCCCAACTCCAGTAGAGGGACCATGATTGTTCTTTCAGTTTATCAGTATCAGTCTTCAATGTCTAGGTATTCTCTTCCTAGTGTAAAATTGCCTAAATGACCATAGTTCTCTTTAGAGAAGAGTTCAGGGAATCATGATATAGAACTGAGGTTTTTTGAGTCCTTCCCCTTAGGGATCCAGGTACCTCTTGGGTTAATGAGTCCTAGATCTTGAAAATCAGTACAGGTCTGGAAACTGAGCAAGAGATTGACTATTGCAATGACCATCCCTAGTCTTATATCCATTGTACTTTGTTTTTCTAGATGGTAAGCCAGAGCCTTGCTGGCTACCCACCTGTTTCAGCCTTTGGGGCCCAAAACACTAAAACAGCTCCACAATCCCCTGGAGCCAAGCCCCTTTGACTTTACCAGTTCTTAAAGTAATTTCAGCCTTCTGACTTGTGGTCAAATGCTTCCATTTGGTCTCAATTTCTCCATTATCCCCACTGATCTTCATGAGCCCACAACTAGAACTACCTTTGCTGTCATCAGACCTGGTGAGAGCCACCATTGAACTTCTCAGTGGTACTGGTGCCTGTATCACCAGTTATGATGGTTTTGGATGTTGTGTCTTGTGTTCAACTGAACATAACTTTCTGATGGGTCTTCTGTCATTACATAACAATCTGTTACAATATGATTACCTGCATCTTTATTTTGACCTTCTTTCAGGACAACCTAAGCATTTTCACTTTGCTTATCATTAGCCATTGTTTTCAGGCTTAAAGGAGCCACTCTAACAGGGAGTTTGCACAATCTCCTAGGGTGTTCGCAAGGGTAATAAATCCCACATGCCAAGAAAGTGCCTCCAGGTTGAATTTTTCATCTAGTCTTAATTTTACATATTTACATCCTATTGTTCCTGATCAAATACTCCCCAAACCATTCCCACAGGTACTCATGTCAGTATGTGCTGGCTAATTCTGAGAACTTGGGCCCTGTCTACCCCAGAAAGGGAGGTTATACTGCACTTTAACCCTGGTTATCAGCACAGTAGACAGGAAGAGAAGTGAGGATGGCTCTGGAGAGGAACACCTGTTGCCTCACAGAAGCCATCCCTTACTAAGGAAATGTGGGTCACCTCAAAGTCCAAGCATTTGGAGTAGCTACAGGGCCACTATACCCAAAGGTTGGCATCCAGAGGTTCCCATGCCATGTTTTAGTGTCCCAGGTTTTCCAAAATAGAACCCTGACCTTCTCTGGCTGAGCATTCAAACACTGAGTGCTCTACGCCTCTAACAATGGTCTTTGGCCTATCACTTAGCTGTATCATTGCAGCAGATAATATTTTTGTAAGTTAGATGCTCGGGCTCTCACGCATAACCATTAACTGCTCGTTAATAGCTCTCAATCTTACCATCCTTCTGCAAGTCATCAGTGTAATTTAGAAAAACAAATTCCATGACTTTATAGACTGTACCCTCCACCACATTTCTCAAGTGTTTGTATCCTTACATTTGCAACAGTGTTTCCCCCCTACTGGGATATCTTCTTAATTCCCCACTAGTGAAATCTTTAGCAATTGAGTCATCATCTTGTGTGAAGGACTACCTATGCCCTACCCACTAAGTAAGGTGGCATCATCCTCCTCTGCCAGGGAGTTAGCGAGCCAGATGCCCACTTTACATTCTGCTTGCTCTGACCACTCTTGGTCCTCTAAGAAGCAGACCACAAAATGGGATTAGACTTACTGGAAGCTATGCCTATGAGAGAAATGCAGAGGGAGCTAGATGCTGGGCAAGCTATCTGCTCACAATGCCAGTCTGACCTCTGTAAAGTATTGAAAGAGGTTAAGGAAGGAAAGGTCTCAGACTTCATTGGCCTTGCCGAAGCTTTTAGAAGTACAGTGAGGAGTCCCATAGCCATAGTTACCTGTCACAAGTATTCTGTCCTGCAGGAATGGGCCTACCCTCCATCCCTAAAATGCCTAGTTATTGGCTAGGAGCTGCTTGTGGGAAATGTGACCTCAGTGGAACATGGTGATGGATTTTTAGATGGCAACAGCTAAGGCTGACAGTCAACCACACTCATACCACAGGAGATGGGGGAGGCATATTTGAAGGTTGCCACAACAATCTCCATGCTTTGTTGTATGCTCTATAAAACCCCTTAGTCTTTTCTGCTTAGGTAGCAAACCGAATGCCTCTTGGCTACATCCAGGTTTCACAATACTAAAATACATAAGAGTTGAGGGATTGATATTCCATAGCTAATCTGCTAAAAGCAAATTCATGTGCTAGGCTGAACTCCAAATGAAGAGTGCCATAAATTGGGTTCAAGTTTATACCTAAGTCCCTTGAGCATATTCTCCCTCAGAAAATATAAATGCTATGCACTAAAGGAGAATAACAAGGTTTCTAACCTCTCTCCAATTTTTTTTAAATTTTTTTTTAATGTTTATTTATTTTTGAGACAGAGAGAGACAGAGCATGAATGGGGGAGGGTCAGAGAGAGAGAGCAGACACAAAATCAGAAGCAGGCTCCAGGCTCTGAGCTGTCAGCACAGAGCCTGACGCGGGGCTCGAACTCACGGACCGTGAGATCATGACTTGAGCCAAAGTCGGAAGCTTAACCGACTGAGCCACCCAGGCGCCCCACCTCTCTCCAATTTTTAACCTGGTAGTTAAATGCTAAAGCTTCAGACCTTTTCTCCAGGCCATGTCCTTGTCCTTGCCTTTTCCCACACTCCTCCACAAAGAGGGCCCTGAGATCCGGTGAACACATACTTGACATTAATTCCAAACCCCTTCCCTTGGTCCCCAACCATGGTGGGGGTAAGCAAAACAGGACTTTGCTTATGATTGTTTTTCCCTTTATATGAAGACTATTTGACTCTTCCCAAACTCAGACCTAAGGTTCAGGAAAGCTAAACCATGATGTAACGATGGGATAGAATAGGCTAAAAGTTAGAGATTTCAGGGAAATGTGAATATAATCAGAACCCTAAATGAACACATTCTAGATATCCCAATAGTCAGAATCAGAAGTCACTTATTCTGGTTGTTGTATAGTGATCTTTCATTTGCACTTGACTACTTCCCTTCATACTAAGGTCTGTGATCATTTGTTGTATACCTAAAGCTCAATAGACTCAACATCTTCCTGCCTGGTTATAGTTAAGGGTTTGTAATCCAACTTTGAGTTGCATCCAGTTCTACCCTTTGAAGGGAAACTGATCTGTGCATTCGTAGTTGGGACTGACTATAGTGTCAGCTGTGTAAGAGACATTAAATATGCAACCATTCAGACCTTGAGGAAAAAAGCTTTTCATCTTTTCCGCAGCTGAGTAAAATGAGGGTCATAAGGACTAGAGGCTTTGGAATTCTAAACCACTGAATTCCATGTGGCATCTGGCTGGCTCAGTTGAGTGTTGCACTTGATTTTTGGCTCAGGTCATAATATCAGGGTCATGGGATCAGGCCTAGATCCCCCTGTTGGCTCAGCACTAAGTATGGAGCCAGCTTGAGATTCTCTCCCCCTCCCTCTGCCCCTCATGCTCACTCATGAACACTCACTCTCTCTCAAATTTTTAACTGCTGAATTTTTTTTTTACCTCCTATAAACTGAGTCACCTTGGGCAATTCTTCTGTCACTTCTGGGAATATCCATTTCTCATGTGCAAAGCAGGGACAGTAACTGCCTACAAACTGTGGTTAAGAATCACATTAGTAACTTTCAACAGCAGCTACTTAACTAGCAAAGTGTTTTATAGTCCTTTTCTAGGTATTGAATTAATACTTAATCTGGAAGGTAAAGTCAATGTTCCTAGAAATGCTAGAACTCCTAACTTCACCTTATTTTGTGATCAATTCAAAAAGACCATATGTAGTGAGGGATCCTACAGATGTACCCAGGGAGAGCTACTGCAAGGAGTAGAGGTTCTCCTCTTCATGGAGCCCTCACACACTTCAGGCTACTTGACAGGAATGGGTCTGCAGGAGAAGTACGAAGGTCATGTTGAAACCTGATAATCTTGTCCACTGCCCTTCATTAAGCTGATCTTTTTTTTAACAGGCCATATTCTTCTAGAACACTCCATGCTTTCTTAGTACAAGCAATTTTAGCATCTTGGCTTAAAGGTTTAAATCAAAATTGCTTTTCCTGTTGTTAAGTCCACATGAATGAAACGACTCCATTTTTTTTTTTTTTTTTTAGAATTGAAGCAGGCACAGAAAAAAGTAGAACCTATTATATAACATTCTAAACTCCAAAGCATTGGATCTAGGCATCTTAGAAGCTCTGCATGCAACTGATAAAGCAAGGGTATTCTATCCTATTTCCAATGTGTAAAATGTGAACAGTACTAACTACCTCACAAGTTAGTGTTCATTCAGCACTTAATTCTTATAAATATCCTAACTATTTGTATTACTGAGGTCATCATAATTTCACCTTTACAGCTCAAATACCCTTTAGTCATTAAAATAAACATAAATAGAACTTAAAGCTGTACATTAACATTCCTTTGGAATCACAAAAACTGGAGAACACTGGGCCTAACCTCTCAGACGGCTTGAAGCTCCCATTTGGCAAGCTGCCCACCATATTTAAATACCTTCTCCATATGTTTGAGAGGGAAGGAAGTAATGGTCACTTGAACTTAGTTTCTGTCTTCAGCATTTGGAGAAGCCGCTCCCGGATCTGCTTGGTGCGGACAGCGTAAACAATGGGATTAAGGATTGGAGGAATGAGGAGGTAGAAGTTAGCCAGTAGAGTGTGGACTGGAGGAGGTACCTGGTGACCAAATCGGTGAATGAGAGAAGAAACCACAATAGGAACATAAAAGATCAGAATGGCACAGATGTGAGAACCACATGTCCCCAGGGTTTTAAGTCGGGCTTCAGGTGTGGCTAGCCCCATCACAGCCCGGAAAATCATCACATAAGAGACAGAAATAGCCATGGAATCCAAGATTAGGACCAAAAAACCAATGCTTAACCCATAGACATTGTTGACCCTGCTGTCACCACATGCCAAGGTGACCACAGCCATGTGCTCACAGTAAGAGTGTGAGATGACACGAGCCTTGTAAAGGGGCAGCCGTAGGCGGATCATCAAAGGCAGAGGTCCGATGTAGAGTACCCCCCGAAAGAGGGCAGCCAGCCCCAACCGTCCCACCATAGCATGAGTGAGCACTGTGGTATGATGTAGTGGGTTGCAAATGGCTATGTAGCGGTCCAAAGCCATGGCAAGGAAGATGCCTGACTCAACTGTGGCAAAGCAGTGGATGAGGAACATTTGGGCCAAGCAGGCATCCAGGCCAATATCACCAGCACCAAACCAGAAGATTCCCAGCAGTTTGGGCATAGTAGAAGTGGATAGAACCAGGTCAACAACCGCCAACATACACAGGAAGAAGTACATGGGCTGGTGCAGGCTATTCTCCACCTTTACCACAGTCAGAATGGTGATGTTCCCCACCACAGCAACCAGGTACATGGAGCCAAAGGGGATGGAAAGCCAGAGATGCAGGGACTCCAGCCCTGGGATGCCGGCAAGCTGGAAGGAGCTGGGTACTGAGCAGGAATTTTGAAAAGTGAGCATGATTCATAAATGAACCTTCTCACTCATGCCCCAAAATGCCATAGAAACTTTTTCTAGAAATATTTTATTAAATCCTATAATAAAGAATAGAATCATTGGTAAGATGCTATAAACTTCTTAAAAGAAATCATGGAACAATATCATAGTGTAAGTGTCATATTATTATGGTCACAAAATTTTACCTGACAAAAATTTGCCAAGCACAAGCCAAACACATATTTGAATGTAAGAGTATCTCTGTATAATAGGACTCCCAAGGAGCAATGTTCTTACATCAATCATTGAAATGACCTAAGGCAGACCAGTACCTATTTAGTCCTTTAAAGGTAAACTATACGGTATCTCTCAGTATTCTATTAGGTCTCAAAATGAGAGCTTCTTGAAAAGACACATTGATAGACCCCCAGGACTGTCTAGGCTCTGTGGTAAATCAAAGGTTAAGCTTGAGGCCAACACTTGCTATTGGATGATCTGAAACCTTTAATCTACAGGCCAAAAATCACTAAGACATGGACTGGTGAAGAAAAGGGACCTTGAAGGATAGAAACAAAGCAATTCCTGAAAAGCAAAAGCTGATGAATGTAACTCAGTTTGTCTGCCGAGAGGCAGATCCTTGCAAGGGCCCTCTCCTTTTATGGAGGCTAAATAGAGGATAAGGCTCCAGAAGCAGAGCATTCTCCCCATTAGGGAAGAAGACCCGTTCAGCTCTGAGTGGCATGAAGCCTAGAAGACAAGTATTTGGCCAAAGAAGAAATGCCCTACCTGGAGTTCAGGACAACTGGCTAAAGGGATATTTGTATTTTGAGAAAAGACCTAGAAGCAATTTTGTGTGGGTTTTTCCTCAGGGTCTAAAGGATTATACCAGAATGTTTCCTATCTATACTAGAGGAATGTCAAGGAAGGAGAAAAACATATAAGCTTTGTCTTCTACATCTTGAACCTTGTTGGGTTGACTATAGCAGATAGTTAATAGTCTGGGCTTTGGAATTTTCCAGATCTGGTTTCAGATCCTGGCAGTAGGAGCTGAGGCAAGTTACTTTATCATATCGGTTATATAATTGACTTCAACTGACAACAAACTTAAACACTTGTAGCCTAGAGGAGGCATGAGGATTAAACAAGAATGCAATGTCTGACACATTAACAGTAAGCATTAGTTCTTCTCAGTTGAGAATATTGGATATATTTTTGGTCTTGAAATATTAAAGTTCAAAAAACCTTGGAATGCCTCTCTAGGGAGCCACGGTACTGGGAGGATGACCACCATAGTAGTGACTTGATCCCACAGAATTCCTCTCGATGAGCTGGGTTTCCTCTCCATCTCAAGGTTCTCCTCTATCACTACAAATGGGAACGGTGTTGGCAGTAGCAGTAAAAAGGCTGAATCATTGAGGCTGGGGGAAAAAAAAGAGCATAGGAACCAGCCTGTGATTGAAGTGACCAGGTGAAGTCAAGCAAGGGGAGCCTGTCTTGGTTTTTTCACCCTGTGTGCTGGTTATTTTCCATTTGTCCCTCTGAAGCCCTGTCCCAGGTCCCTATAAGCTGGTGTTTATAGGGCTGCATTACCCAGATTCCCTTCTCCTCTGTTTTCTAGAGGAGTTCAGCCAATATGAGACACCAATAAGAGGTACAAAAAGGAGACTGGAGATCAGGAACATGTTCTCCAGTTCCCTTCCTGCCACGCACATATGGCCTTGCCATGGTTTTCTACCAAAGGCAACAGCTCTAAAAAGTGACCCCTCCTGTTTTCTGGCAACAGCAGCTTCCCTTATGTGGTCAGGCCTGAGTTAGATAATAATGTGCAAGGTTGGTTCTGGTGCTTTACCATCCCCTTGTCAGTTTCCTTAACCCTTTCCAGGCCTCTGTAGATAATCCCTTCAACTGCCACTTTCACCAGGCCACTGGTTTGGATGGGTCACACCAGATCCCAATGTACAATCTTCACTCAGTACTGTCTTTCAGAAGTTGTCTTCTTCCTTAGTAGGACACGTAATCTGAAAGTTGACAACTTTACAGAACTAGTTCTACAGGCAAATGAATGGCATTCAGGGCTAAATGACCTTTACCAGGACTTCTAGACTTACGAGGGGACTTGTCTACTTCACCCTTGCATCTAATCAACTGGCTTTAATAACCTGATACTACACTAAGCAAAGGTGTAATCACATAGGGAATCTTTATTCCAGAAAAGGAAGAATCCTTGAATGGAAAAATCAACAGGACTTGGCAAGCGAATTTGTTTTCTATCCCCATGCTCCTCCTCCCTCAGCAGTTACCCTCCTATTTTAGTGAAGAGGTGTCAGCAGTCTTTTTTTTTGTTCTTTTGATGCCATTTGAGTCTCCTCAATACTGCCTCACAACCTGGGGAATCGTTTCCTTCAGACTTTGGGCAGAGAAGTCCTGTTGTGGGAAGATCTCACAGCCCAAGTTACATACAAAGCTAAGTATAACTAGGGACTTCTAGACATCAGAAGTGATTTCTCTTGAAATACAGCACACGTGTACTACATCAGACTTACTAGAGCCAAGCCAAATGTCTTCAATCCCCTGGAATGGCCTCAAGCCCTGAAGAAGGCAGATTTTATTTGTATCCTTTCTCTTTCCTCCCCTATACCTGACAACATACAGAGCTCTTTTTCCCAATGACCATTTCCTCTCCATGTTTTCCTCTTCCTATTCATCTCCAGAAACACCTCATAAAACTGAAAAGGGTACCCATGACTGGAGAGATGCACTTCCGTTGTTAAATGGGATTGGGCTGAGTCTTGGTTAACTTTGCTGACTGCCCCATTCCCATCCTTTCCCTAAGATCCTAACATTCCTTAACATATGTCTCCCTAGTCAAACAGCCTTCACACTTCAAACACAATAGAAGGGGAGGCTACTGAAGCTCCTGCTCAGAGTTGCCATGAGGATATAAGGAGTCAGGCCAACCTGCCACCTGAGCTCTATCCAAATACATCTGCCAACACCAACCAGATTTTTTACCATTCTTGACCCTACCCACTACCTTCCAACAAGGCTGAAATTTTTTTCTACTTCCTAACTATATCATGTTCTTTTGCCTCTAAGAATTACCCATGTTCTTGGTGTTGGGATGGCTTTCCTCTTCACCTAGCCAATCCTTACATATGCACCTTTCCATAACTTAGATGTCACCTTAAATCGCTCCAACCCTGTCTGTGCTCAGTGCCTGTCTTTGTACTATACACACACAGTGCTCTGAATTGCCGACTTACATGGATGATGCCTCAAACAATCTAAGTTTCATAAGAGTAAGGAGCATTCCTATCTTCTCTAGTATAATCCCTGGGGTAACACAATGCCTAGCTATGTTGAATGAGAATAACCTATTGCGTATTGAAAACATTGGCAGGTGTCTTGGAGTGTTTTGGATTGCCATTAGCAATCTAGAGGGCCTCTTCAGACTCCTTGAATCCGTAAGGAAGCATGAGCTCTGTATGGATTCCACACTTCAAGTCTCCTCCCAAGAGAATTCCTTCCCTCTGAGTCTTGTCTTGGAGACTTACACAGGAGCACAGTCAGAAGTAGAATGCCCAAGGGTCCCAAGTCTGTTCATCCTAATAGTCTTGGAACCCCTCCTGATGACCTCTGTTCCTTTTCTAGATTCCCCTTTTATATAATGCTCTTACCTCTGCTGGGTATTGTCAGCAAGAGCCTAGGGCTCTGCAAATGCCACTGAGGCCTGGTACTTATAAGCATTCTGTTCAGGGGTTGAGGGAATTCTATCTGGACTTGTTAACCTTCCCACTTCCCTTAGTAGAGAAGGAAAATAACAGGCTTTGTCCCAGAAGAATGAACACAAAATCTAACCTTAAGCATAGCTATCCCTAGTATGTCAGGCTTGGTCCAGAGAGGTCTCAGGAGAACAGACAGACTCTCTAATTGAGTCATGATTACTTGGGTGTCCAAGTCCTGCTCTTGCTGGTTGTATCTGGCCTCCCTGGAGTCTGTAGCTATTCTAAGGGCACCAATAGAAATAGAAATCATAAAAGCTTTTATAGGAAAAGGATGAAGAATCTCCTTGTAATTAGAGTTCAGCATGGCTGTAAATATCTAATGAAGTTTTGATATTCTGAAAGTATTTGGAGGTGATAATAGTGTCTCTAAACTTTAATACAAACCAAAAAATTAAAGACAAACCAATGGCTATTCCCTAAAAATTATATACTGTGGACTCCCCCCCTCCCCCCCCCACCCCACTCTGGTTCACATTATTGAGGAATGGATCCCATGGACTTGGAGGTAGAACAGTGCATCTCCTTTATGTCTTTCTGAAACTAACCTTTCCAACCTAACATCCCATTCCCATTCCTCAGAAAGGAGAGAAGCCAAACTGAGAAAGTGGTTTATCTCTTGGTGTTGCTTTTTGTTTGTTTTGGGTGTGGGGCACAGAGAGGGAGAGAGAATCCTAAGCCTGCTCTGAACTCTTAGGGCAGAACCCAATGTGGGGCTCAAACCCACAAACCTTGAGATCATGACCTGAACCCAAACCAAGAGTATGTTGCCCAACCAACTAAGCCACCCAGGCACCCATCTTGGTGTATCTTAATGGGATGCTTATGTGTTGGTGGGTATCATGATTTAGGACTGTGGCAAGACATGGCCTTGGAAGCTCCAAAGGCTTGAGTTTGCAAGCTAGTTCAGTCATAATACCCACTGTGTGACCTTGAACAAGGTTTTTTTGTTTTTTTCCCTCAGTGTAAAGTAGGAATAATCATCTCTGGGTAGCTTTCATAATTGAGATACTGTGTATGAAGAGGCTTGTAAGAAAACCTATCAGGCACTTAATAAACAGCATTGTTAGAACTACTATAATTTTTGTGTCTTTCAGAAGCATTAGCTCTCATCAGCCTGGGAGACCTCCTGTCTCCTTTAGACCAGGAACCAATATGGTCAGAACAGGGGTTAATGCAGTAGAATCAATACATGAAGGCTCTCATTTTTACTCCCCTTCCAGAGTATCTTACTTTCCAGCACCTCAGGAAAATCTGGGAACTCTAGAAGCTTGCTACCTCCTTCCCAACCTTAAGTTTATATTCTATGTAAAACTGCTTGTAGCTGCAGGGTAATTCCTTGCTTTTGTGCTTGTGCACATGTTATACCCTCTGCCAAGTAAAGTAGGAATGTCATCCCAGATATGAATCTATATCTAGCTTTTGAAACTTGGTTCAGTAAATACCACATCCAATTGAACTCCTCCTTTAAATTTAGAATTTAGTAGGTTGGCTAGGATTCTTATACATATCTTTCATGATACTTAGAAATTATAAATAGTCAATAAATCAGTGTATCAATTGAATCATGTTAAAGGTTATAAGGCCTCTTTAATAATTTGACTTTATGGACCAACTCAAGACCACCTTTTTCAACTGATAGAGAAGTATGCATATGAGCTGTGTAAAAGAACATTAAAGATACTAACGTTCCCCATAGGATATCTTAAATCTGTATTAAATGTGAGTCAGAAGTCTATTCAGCCTTGGAAGCAGAGATGAATCCGAAATAAACATGGTCCATACACATTCTAGCACTGTCCAGGAGAGGGCATCCTGGCCCAAGGATGAGAGACCATGACAGACCGCTCCACAACACAAAGGAAAACCTCAAGCTTGATGTTAAACATGTTAATCCTATGTTTGAATGTGTTGATTCAGCTTTGCCTTCATCCAATCAGCCCTGTCTTACAACATGGCTTCCCTTATAAGTCCATCAAATATAAGGAGGCTATTCTGGTCAGGCTAACCTATGGATACCAGGGACCCAAAATAAATTGAATATTGGATTTCTGGTTTATAACTCTTTCAATGAGTTGTATTCTTGCTCTGAAATAAGCCATCCTTCATGTGAAATTCCTATAAAAGAACTCTTCAGTGTGTTAGGCCAACTGCTGAATTGGAGTAGGTGGGAATAAATATTTGAGTGACATGCATACATCTTCTCTGAAGTCTGAAGGCTGATTTTTTTTCTCATCCATAAATGGGAATACTGGTGCTCAACATAAAGAACTTTGAAAAAATCCTCCTAGCTTATAAGTGGCAGAGCCAGGATTTGGGATCTGGGATCAAATTTGAGCCCCTTCTCACTTCTGAGGGAAGTGGTATACAATAGTGGTTAAGATCATATACGTGAATCCACATCTGTCTAGTTAATTACCAGTACCAACACTTCCTAGACATGTGTCCTTGACCAAGTTATCCTTAAACCCGGGTTTTCCTTATCTTGGTCCCATCCTTGACCCCCCCCACACACACACACCCCTGAGTTTTCACATCTTCTGTGAATTTTATCACATCCTTTATCTTATCCTGCACCTCCCTCTATATCCCTCATTCCACCAATCAACTTTCTCTGAGCCTCAAACCATCAGATCCCTAGCATCCCTTTACCCACTCCCACACAGTACCATTGGTGATTTACTCTTTTCTGCATTTTCCAGGATGTGGGAGGTTTCTGTTAAAGCCTGAAGTAACTGTGGATGTACAACTGGATGAGAGAATCCCCTTCAGATCTACATCTTCATAGGCAGATTTGAAAATCTTAATTCAGGTGTCAGAATGATTTGACAAATGATGGGCTGTATTATACCAATAAACATAAAAAAGCTTCTAATTCTCAGTCATTAAATGAAATCCCTATCCCAGTATCAAGTACCGCCTCTTATCTTCTCCTCCCCTTACTACCTTGTGCTGCTATACTTTTGTTCCTCTGGCTATCATCTCCCAAATTCTTTTTCTCCTTTTCACCAAAACAACCTGAGGAGATGTGAGCTTCTATAATCCTCATTTCTCAGATGAAGAAACTGAGACACACAGAGGCTAACTAATTTGCCTGAAATTTACATAGGTACTGTGTGAAAAACAAATTTGAATTCATATACCGTAGGTTCCAATTCTACATTTTTCATTGCTAGTTTGTCAGATGCTTTTTCTGCATCCATTGACTTCATGATTTTTCTTTTAGCCTGTTGACTTGATAAACTACAGCAATTCTTAAATGTTGAGTCAACCATGCATACTTAGAATAAATCTCAGTTGGTCACAGTATATATTATGTGTTGCCAGATTTGGTTTGCTAATATTTTGCGGAGGATTTTTCTACCTGTTTTTGAGATTCCCCAGTGAACCCATATGGACTGTGTGTCTTGTGTTAGAAAGTTACTGATTCATTTTCTTTATATTCATCTATTGTTCGAGTTTCAGAGATGATCTTTCATAGAATTGGTCTGTTTCATTAGATTGTCAAATGTATGAGTATAGTTAAAAATACTCCTCTACCGTGTAGGGGTCCGTGGTTATGGTCCCTCTTTCATTTCTGTTTAATAATTTGTATCTTTCCCCCCCCCCTTAACCTGGCTAGAGGTTTATCACTTCTACTGATCTTGTAAAAGAACCAGCTTTTGGTTTTGACTTTCTCCATTGACTTCCTGACTTCAATTTCATTGATGTCTGTTCTAATTTCTTTACTGCTTACTTGAGGCTTAAATCCCTTCATCTAGTTTTCCAAGATAGAAGTATAGGTCCTCTTTTAGATCTCATTTCTTCTAATATATATTCAAGGCTAAATTTTTTTCTAAGCACTGCTTTCACAGCATTCCACAAACTTTGAATATAAAACTTAGAATACAAAATACAAATCATATTTTTATTGTAACTTCAAACTATTTAACTTAAGTCTTTGACCCATCTATTTAAAAAACATTTAACCTCAGTATTGGGTTTTCCAGCAGTCCTTATTTCTAGTTTAATTCCATTTTGGTATGAGTAGACTGACTTATTTTTAAACCTACTAGACAGTGTGTTTTGTGGCCCAGAATCCTATCTTAGGGCTCAGCTGGTTAAGTGTCCAACTTCGGTTCAGGTCATGATCTCATGGTTTGTGAGTTTGAGCCCCACGTTGGGCTCTGCTCTGACAGCTCGGAGCCTGGAGCTTGCTTTGGATTCTGTCTCCTCCTCTCATTGCCACTCCTCTGCTTGTGTTCTCTCACTCTCAAAAATAAACATTTAAAAAAATGCTATCTTCGTGAATGTTCCACGTGAGTTTGAAGAATATTCTGTTAAATAATGTAACTTACAGAGGTCAGTTAGATCCAGTTGATTAATGGTGCTGTTCAATTCAACTATGTCCTGATTTTCTACTTGCTGGATCTATCACTTACTGATAGAGGGAAGTTAATCTCCAACTATAATTTGGAATTCATCTATTTCTCCTTGCAGTTCTAGCCTTGCATGTTTTGATGTTCTGTAAAGTGTATACACATTAAGGACGGTCTTGGAGAGTTAACCTCTAGCATTATTTAATGCCCCTCTTTAATCCCAGTAATTTTCCCTTGCTCTAAACTTTGTCTGAAATTAACCAGATTTCTTTTGACTAGTGTTAGTAAAGGGATAGCAAAAGACCTATTATGCAAAGGGATAGTGTTAGTAAAGGGATAGCAAAAGACATATTATGCATCTTTATGCTTAAAGTAGATTTCTTATATGCCACATATAATTGGTACCTATTAACCCACTCCAAACCCTTTTTAAAGACCAATATTAAAATCCAAGAGTATAAGGTCAAGGTCTCACACCCTTGAACAGTAGTCAGGATTGCCATAAGGACTGGCTAAAGATACCATTTTTAGATACCTGATCTTTGATCCTGACCAGACTCAGCTGACCTGTTGCTGTCCAAAGTCTTAAAGCTGGAGAGGTCTCCTGGCATATCTCCTCCTCTGGCTTCTGACCTTTTTCTAATTCACACTGACTTAGTATCTTCCATTACAGAACAAACCAGTAAGAATTGCAGAAGTGTTTGCTTTGCCTTTCCAACAATCTTCCCTTGCCCATATACCAGACTCTGTTAAGGACAGGGGTTGTTACAATAATTGTACTTAGAGGCTCAGAGCAGGAGAATGTTACCTTTGTGTATTAACCAACGATTGGCTTTCCTTCATTGTTTAACCCACTTGTTCCTTTACCTTCTGGTAAAGCTATTTCCCTGTCCATTTGTCATTTTTTATCTAGACTTTTCCACCTTCTGGAAGGGATATTACTTTCAGCCACTGTACTGATCCACATTGCTGCCAGTAACACTAATCTAGCAAGTGCCTCACCCTTAGCCCACTTCCATTCATGTAGGGTAGTTTACAAAAGTAGAAAACTAGCAGGCTATCCTCACCAGGAAATACAGCTGCATTTACTGTAACTGCATTCACTATCATTCCCAACTTCGCCAGAATAGGGTGCAGCTACAAGTCATGCCATCAGCCCCTAGGAATTCAGAGTTTCTTGCTTTGGAATCCTCCCCACTTTCAGCACCCACGGTAGCATCCCTGGTCCCTGGACCACTATAACAAGTAAGGGAAAAAAATTGAAGTGATACAAAGAATTGTGTGGTCACACCAGTATTCTCCCCCATTCTTCACCCAAATTTCCATGAAAAGCAGAAGAATCTATCCAGTGGGGACCTTCCCTTAGTCCCCCTCATATTGAATATAACTACATATTCATGGAGGCATGTAAGCCAGCTATTCATGTTTTTGTCTCTTCCCCATGCCTCCCCATTTTAGACAGCAAATTTTTCAACTGCCAATTCCAATTCTCTATTAGACCATTACTATGAGGGTGATAAACATGTCCTTTTGATGTGATATCTTATCCCCCCTGTTGGACATTATGGGCTGAAAAATGAATCCTTTGGTCTGAACAAATGTAATTCAGTGTCCCAGATTGGTACAGTATCTTCTGTTTCAACCTCTTAACAGTATTTTGGGTACTTACATCTATCACTGGATGTGAAGACCCAGTCTAGAGCATCTATTCCGATTAGGATCCACTTATAGCTCCCCCCTCAAGGGCTACTGGCATTGGCCTATGTAATCCATTTGCCAGCTATGTGTGGGGCCTTCCTTCCCATCACCCAGGAATTTTTCCCATAGCCATATTCAGTCTGTCTCTCTTGTTGACAGAACCGTTCTGACATTTTGTGCCTTGCAGGGTGCAAGAAGAATATCTAGATTCAGCCCAACTCTACATTGCTACAGTACCACTATGTCCACTCACTTCATAGACCTACATAGCCACCTCGAGCACATGGAAAAGTCCATCTGGTAGTTCTAATTCCTTTCCAAACCTGGAAGAGTTTCTTCCAATGGGCATCAATATGTCCTACTCCGATGTGCCCCTTATGTTCTGGAGTGACTTCCACAGGGCCATGCCCCATTTAGGCATCCCTTTAATAGTCCAGTTTTCCATTGCCAATCTACCTGACCATACAGCCAGGCTATTGGTTATAGCCTATGAGTTGGTAAATAAACCTAGGGGCTTTTTACCATTGTACCATTCTTCCATCACTACTAGGTAAATGGGCAATTCAGCCTATTAAGCTGATTTATTCTTAGCTTCTTTAATCAAAGCCTTTCTATCTGGTGGTCTTATGTGGCAGTTTCCCAAATGGGATGTCATCCATTCATCTTGAAACTGCTGCCCAAAAACCAAGCAGCTCTTTGTTGTTCAGTCAAGAGCTGTTCACCAGATACTGTCCATGTGGCAATTCATTCTAGCAGTTCCTCAGGTGGCTCCAAAGTTGGCCCTAGAGGAAAAGGGATAACCTGCTCATGAGTATGATGGGCACCTCCTTTCACTTGCCTGGTTGCATGCTTCTACACAAATCATTCCATTTTATTGAACCCCTCTGGGAATTGCCTTCCTTGTTAGTGTTTCTCTGACATCATCCAAGACCCTACAGGTATCTCAGTTTTCAGGATTATGTCCTTCAGTCATTGAAGCAGTCTTAATGCCCAAAAGAAGGCTAAGATCTCTTATGGCATATACTAGATGGCGACATCTGAGAATTCTTTGTTCCAAAATCCCAACAGTTGCTGCTAAGAGACCCTCATGGACTTTTGCCATAAGCTCCAGTCTACATGAGTACAGGTGGAAGATACTTGGAAAATCCTATCTGAGTGGGGGTCATAAGAACCCAAAGGCATTAGGAGAGCCAGTCTGTAGAATTCAGACATGGCTGTTCTTGTTCAGGTCCCTATTCAAATACAGCTTTCTTTCAGGTAATCTTCTAGATAAAAGCTAGCAATATTGCCAGATATGGAATGAGTTCTCCAAAATCCAAATAAACTAACCAAACTCTGGGCTTCTTGCTTGGTTTTAGGAGTGGGTAGTTAACAGTTTGTTCTTAATCACTTGAATATCCCAGGTCATTCCTGCCCAAGTTATACCCAAGAATTTTACCACCTGTACAGGTGCTTGAACATCTGCTGGATTTACTAACCAGCCCCAGTTGGCCACTAAAATCTACCTGGATTTAATTTGAGATAATACACTGCACTGATATCATAACTGAGATCTGCATCCAGTCCAAATCCCTTCTAACAAAATTTTGGCAGTAAGTGGGTGAGCTCAGAAAACCCTGTGGCAGCACAGTAAAGGTAAGTGGGTTCCTTCCCAGGTGAAGGCAAACTGTGGTTGGCTCTTTTCCATGATGGAGACATAGCAAATATCTGTAAAATTAATCACTAAGTACCAGCCTTCTTCCCTCCATTGTATTTTTTGTATGATTGAAACCAGTTCTGAAAATGGTGAGCTATACAATTTATTTAAGCCTCCATAATCCACTGTTAGTCTCCATGAACCATCTCCTTTTTCATGAGCCACACGGAATTTGTTGGTACCAGTGATCCAACTTCCAGCATGTCATTAAAGTGGTAATCTTTTTGCCTACTAAGTATTCTGTGTGGTTCTAAGTGGACTCAGGCAGTTTCAGTAATTCCCACTTAGCACATTCAGTTAAAGCTGGTCTGAAGGTAGATTTCAAGGTCTTCTGTTTTACAGTATTAGGTAGGGGAAGCAATCTAGTTGGATATAATCTCCATCCCAATAATTCAGGTAAAGGAGATGTGACCACCTCAAAAAGTCTGAGAATCCCAATTTTTTTTTTTTTTAACATTCATTTTTGAGAGACAGGGTGAGCAAGGTAAGGCACAGAGAGGGAGACACAGAATCTGAACCAGGCTCTGATCTTTCAGCACAGAGCCTGACACAGGGCTCAAACTCCTGAACCACAAAATCATGACCTGAGCCAAACTCGGATGCTTAACCGACTGGGCCACCCAGAACCCAAGAATCCCAATTTTAATCTAAATAAACTCCCACCTTTTAATCTTATCAACTGCTATATTTCCATATCCCCCTCCCAATCTAATCTTATACCCCATTAAGACTTCAACAGCTTTCAGATTCACAATACCTTGGCCTCCTGTGTCAAGGAGTCCAGAATTTTTTTTTTCCTCCCTCTGTCATTTTATCTGCACATGTGCCCATGGCCTTGGGTCCCCAGGTGGTATACCTTAATCTATACCTTGGTTAATCTGCCTTTATCATAGCCCCAGGCATTTCCTGGTCAGGTTTCTCAACTTTATTTTTGCCTTTCTACTTCTTAAATTCCTCCAAACTGGGGCAGATAGGAACAGATTTGGGGACCTCTAATATTGGGAGACCAACAGGATGTGCCTTTGACCCACCCAGTCCTTAGTGCTGCATCAACAGCTTTGTTTCAATTCCATCATTGTCCACTCTATCCATCCCATTTTTCAACCATCTAAACTTCCACTCTGCTGAGTAGGCTCCCTTGACACTCCCCTTTCTCTCCCCTCATTATTTTTATATTCTTGGTATCAGTAAGACCCATACAGGGAAGCTGAGAGCAACTGGATAAGGCTTCTCCAGTTATTGTCCAATTTTGTAGCTATTGAATTACATTGAGTGCCTATTCAAAGGGAGCCCCTTACTCACAGCATTTACCATAACCTGGGTAACAGGCATATTCAGCAAGAATATCCCAGTTCTCATAAAGCCAGTTCCACATGACTTGCATATAAGAAGCATATTGGTTACTTCACCTGAATGTTTCACTTGGCATTTACAGGGGGAATTTGGCAGTTCCCCTTCTCAGGATAAACACGTTATGGTGGTTTTTATCCAGACTGCCAGGCTGGCCATTTCCTCAGGAATTATCTCCAGTGCGTCTGGACCACGTACAGCCATCTGATCAACAGTGAGTTGCAGATCCTATTTTAACCCAGACATGTTCTTCACTCTGCAGCATTTAAAACCAATGACTCAACACTCGAACTAGTTATACTCCTGATACCTTTTTGGTAAAGGTTCTTTAGGAAGCTGATCCTAATCCACAAAATGAGACCATTCCTTTACACTCCCCAGTGTTAGTAGTTCCTTAGTTTTACCCTCTGCCTACACTGACCTTCTAGGTGTGGCTAGAACTGGTTACTTGTAACTACCTTCTTCCATTATTCTGTATTCCCTTTGCCTTCACATCAGCTAGTTATGGTTCTTTACTTGGTGGAATGACCCAAACCTTCATTCCTGAAGGATTGTGATCAGTTATCATCCTACCTCAGTTATTGTAGCTTTCTGTTGACCTTAATCATAGGACATGGTAATACCAAGAGACACCCTAATTTCCTGTATATCTAGGCATATTATTTCTTACCTATATTTTGGAGTAAGTTCAATTTCCCCTTGGTAGTAATGATCGATCACTCCAGCCAACACAGTAACTCCCTTCTTTACCTTTTGATTCACACAGGAGGAGCTCAAAGTAGCCAGGTGGCAGTCTTGACTTTAAGTTCAATGGAATCATTGTCTCCAGGTAGCATTCCTTTCTTTAGAACTCGGACCTCTAGTTCTATAAGCCCTAAGTTTGTAGAAACAGAAAGCATAAAATTTAGCTAATGGGTCATTAGGGATAATAGTGGTGCCACTCCCATTTCTACTTCTTTAAATCCTAGACCTGTTAATACTGGCTGTGGGAGAAATAGTATCATATATTGGATACTGATTCAGAGTATCCAATGGAGCCTTCTGTAGGCCTTTTTGCAACCCTGAAATATATTGCCACCTAGCTGGTACTGTAACTGAGTCTCCAAAAGGCCATTCCACTATGCTATCAAGCCAGCTGCTTCAGGATGGTGGGGAAAATACCACTGTATTCCATAACATTGGGTCCATTGCCACATTTTATTTGCCTTGAATGGAGTTCTATCAGAAGCAATACTGTGTGGAATACCATGATTGTGGATGAGGTATTCTAAGTCCCCATATAATTTGGCAGAAGCATTGCATACAGGGAAGGCAAAGCCATATCAAGAGTTAAGTATTGCGGTGGCTCAATCGGTTAAGTGTCTGACTTCAGCTCAGGTCATGATCTCACGGCTCATGAGTTCAAGCCCCGTGTCAGGCTCTGTGCTAACAGCTTGGAGCCTGGAGCCTGTTCAGGATTCTGTGTCTCCCTCTCTCTGCCCTCCTCTGCTCGTGCTTTGTCTATCTCAAAAATAAACACTAAGTGTTAAGTATTCCAAGAAGAACAAAATGTTACCACTTCCATGATGGAAGCAGTCCAGTGTAACAATCATTGTCACTAGGTAGCTGGCTGATCACCTCGGAATGGTGCCATATCATGGACTCAGTGTAGCCTTTGCTACTGGCTGATGAGGAATTCAGCAGTCACCATAGGCTGGCATTGGTGAGTGGAAGTCCATAGTGCTTAGGCCATGCATTCCTGCCACCATGGCCACTTTGTTCATCAGCCCATTAGATAATGATGGGGGTGGCTGGGGAAAGGGACTCACTGATATTCATAGAACAGGTCATCCTATCGGCTTGATTATCAAATTCTCCTCTAAGCTCACTCTTTGGTGAGCATTCACCTGGGACACAAATACCTTGCCCATTCAGAAAAGTCTATCATCCCCAGATTTCCAATTATTCTTCCAAGTCCCTGATCATCCAGCTAAACTACAGGCCATGAACCAGTCTATAATTGTGCCTCTGGCCACTTGTCCTTCCAAGAAAAATAAATGACAGTTCTCAAAGTTCTGACCATTTCAGGGATTTCCCTTCACCTCTGTCCTTCAGGAATATCACAGAAAGGGATATTGCTGAAGCAGTCTACTTTCGAGTGGTACCTGCATATTGTACAGAACTATCTTTAAGTCAGGCCCAAGTCTTATCTTCCTCTGCATAAGGAAGAACTCTCCTTGAGGCCATAGGTGCAGGCATGGGTAGAAAAGGTATAACATGGGTGGGATCATGGGTATTGGGCCACTTCATGTAACCTGTGCATTTAGGGCCTTCTTGGGCCTGATCATATATATACCACTTGTATTTGATGAAACACTGCTGTTTAAGCTCTACTTCATTGCTTGGTGGGTCAGGTAAGACCCAGTTTATGATAAGCAGTTCCAGTCACATCATAACCTGATGACCCATGTGCAAACATTCAGTCTCTACTGAGGCCCAATAGTAGACTAAGAGCTGTTTAAGTGAAGAGTAGTTCTCCACAGAATATGGCAGGACTTTCCTCTAAAATCCTAAGGCCCTGCACTACAACTCACCTATAGAGGCCTGCCAAAGACTCCAATAAGTATCCCTACTTCTGATATTTCAAGCACCATTGGATTTTCTGGAACATATGGGCCAAGTGGCAGGACAGCTTCTACAGCAGCCTGGGCCTGTTGCAGATCCTATTTCCATATCCCACTCAAAACTAGAAGCTTTTTGGGTCATTCGGTATGTGGGCCCAAGTAACACATCCAGAAGAGGGATATCTTGCCTCCAAAAACAAAGCAGCTCACTAGGCATCATGTTCCTTTTGATTATAGTAAGTCTAAAAGTCAGATTGTATCAGTCTTTCAACATTGTTCTCATTATTTGGTTGGCTATTCTGGTTCTTTTGCCTCTCTAAACTTTTGGATTAGCTTGCTGATAACCACAAGCTTGCTAGGATTTTGATTGGAACTGCATCAAATCTGTAGATCAAGTTGGGAAGAATTAACATCTTGACAATATTGTCTTCCTAAGTATGAACATGGACTATATCCCCATTTTAGTAGTTCCTTGATTTCATTTTTAGTCTTCCTCATCATGTACATACTCCATATTTATACCTAAGAAGTATTTAAACTATTCTGGTGGTAATGTAAATATTATGGGGTTCTTAAATTCCAGTTAACCTAAAGTGCAATATTAGATTCAGGTGTACAATATAGTCACTTAACACTTCCATACAACACCCGGTGCTCATCACAAGTGCACTAAATCCCCATCCTTCCATCAATATCCCCTCTGATAATTATCAGTCTCTTCTCTATAGTTAAGAGTTTGCCTCTTTTATTTCCCCTTGTCTCATTTGTTTGTTAAATTACACATGATTGAGATCATATGGTATGTCTTGATCTGACTTTGCTTAGCATATTCTCTATCTCCATCCATGTTGCAAATGGCAATATTTCATTCTTTTTTATAGCTGAGTAATATTCCATTGTATATACCATATCTTTATTCATGCATGAGTTGCTGGACACTCGAGCGGTTTCCATAATTTGTCTATGGCTAATGCTGCTATAAACATTGGGGTGCATATGTCCCTTTGAATTAGTATTTTTGTATTCTTTGGGTAAATACCTAGTAGTGTGATTGCTGGATCGTAACTTTTTGAGGAACCATTTTAGCCATTCTGACCTTACTGTTTTTAATTTCAAGTTCCATGTGTTCATTGCTGGTACATAAGAAATCAATGGACTCCTGTATATTAGCCTTGTATCCTGCACCCTTGCTGTAATCGTTCTCATTTATACTAGTTTACTTAGGCATTTACCTACTGAGGGACATCTTGGCTGTGGTTGCTCAGTTGATAGGACATCAGATTATCTACATAGATGTTAAAGCTGTATTTGTTTGCAGATAACATTATTTCTTCCTTCCCAATCAGTATTCCTCTTATGCCTCATAGCACTGTACTCCTACAAATGTCTCACTCTTACATACAAATGTCTTACCAATAACACTAGAATAGTTCTACTTATCGCTTTTTAGGTCAAATCAGCATAATGGCATCAATGCAGTAGACCAGTGTGCTATCTTGTGGAAGGGTAAGGTGAACAAGATCCTGGACAATTAAACTATGACCTAAGGCCAGTGAGTTGATATGCCTCTGAAGTAGGAGAGTAAAGGCGTATTTCTGGCCTTGCCAACTGAAAGCAAATAGCTTCTGGTAATCCTTACTGGAAGGGATGTAGAAAAACGCATTTGAAAGATCAGTAGGTGAATATTAGACACCAGAGAATGAGTTAATTTGCTTAAGCAATGGAATCACATCTGGCATAGCAACTGCAACTAGTCACCACCTGGTTAAGCTTTCAAGAATCCATTGTCCTCCTCAAAGATCCATCTGTCTTCTGCAAGAGCTAAATAGGGATATGTTGGGAATTACCTCCCCTGTGTCCATCAAGGCTTTGGTGGTGGTATTCATCTCTATAATCCCTCTATGACTGCAGTATTTCTTCTAGTTTACTGTCTTCCTGGAGGGAGTTGTAGAGGCTTCTGCTTGGCCTTTCCCATTCTAATAACCCTCACACCACAGGTCAGGGAGCCAATGTGGGGATCCTGCCAGTTGTTGAGTACGTCTATTTCAGTTATGTATTCTGAAACTGGGGATGATTTGGGTACCCATTTAGCCCACTGTAAGATGGATTTAAACAAACTCTATCACCTTACTTCTATAATCCCTACTGTTGGGACCACAGTGACATCTTGAGTATACTGGAATTAGTGTCCATTCAGAGCCAGTGTCTAGTAATTCTCCAAACGGTCTGATTATTTTCCCTCATGCAGTTAACCTAGTTAAAAATAAGTATCTTTGGGGAAGACTGGGAGAATGACTACTATAAACTTTTGGTAATGTACCCTGTAGTGTCCCCTCAAGGGAACTTGGCCTCCCACTCATTCGAGAGGCTCTGAATCTGTAAACTGGCTCAAGTCTGGGAATTGACTGAGGGGCCAGGAATTTTTTTTAGATTCAGGTTAGACTTTACCCAGAATCTTGTTTCTACAGATCAAGAATTTAATAGGCTTTCTGTATACTTCATTTCTAGGAATATACTATACTAGACTTATACTCCATACTAAGAGTTATAAATCTATGCTAATTATAATAGTATATATACATATGTACATATAAACTACGTAAGTTATAACTTGTAAGTATATAGTTATAAGTCTCTACTAGACAGAAAATCCTGATTGGTACTTTGACTCTCCTGTCCATCACAGTAACCATGCCCACCTTGTCTTTGGCAATTAAACCCTACCACTCGGCTCCTGCCATCCCAGCATCTAGTTTCTCCCATTGCAGGTAGACTGTAAGGCCTGGCCTACAGAAGAGAGCAATCACAGAGCTCTTCAAAGATTCTGGGGCTCCTCTCACAAACTCCATTCTTACAGCTGTGGTGAAAGCTATATTTTCCAGACCCTTGTAAGGGTGTGTGAACTGACCTTAAATGGAAAATCTACCTTAACATTTTATCTCCAGTCTCTGGATTCCTTTTCCTACAGTTTTCCAAGGCAGATTTGGCATTTCAAGTTAATTTATTGTGGGCCACACTTATGTCCGTGTTTCAGCCAAAAAACTGAGCTGCTATAGACGTTTTGATTCTGAACTGTAACATTAAATCTAGAATATCTGCTTATTGGACCCACCTCAATAAAACTGACCAGATGAAGTTTATCTTCTTTCCTATCCACCACCCTTAATGTCCATTCCCACACATATTTTGTGGGTTTGTCTATATAAACTAGAAAACTCATGTTCTTTTGGAGTAGTGTGTTTTCTCCTGGGTCGTACTTTATACCTCACCTTTAGGGCTCTTGCTGGACCGAAAAGTAAAGTGGGGTGGGAGTGGATCCTAAGGAGAATCTGCATTGTCCTGTGTGGCAATTGCCTTAGGTAAAACCACTACAGTTTCCTCAGCCATTGTAGGGTTAATCAACTCAGGTGGAGAGGCCACTTCCACTGGCAAAATTTTTTTTTAGATTCAGGTTAGACTTACCCAGAATCTTGTTTCTACAGATCAAGAATTTAATAGGCTTCCTATATACTTCATTTCTAGGAATACACTATACTAGACTTATACTCCATACTAGAATGAAGGGGCTCCATCAGAATGAAGGGGCTCCATGTCCCCCAGCTTTATCTGGGTCTTCTCATATATCCCCTTTCAACTTCAGGATTCCAGTTTTTCCCAACCAAGACCCTTACTTTGATTCCCTGCAAGGCTGAGTTCAGCTTGCATTGTAATTTAGCCAGTCCCAGGATAAGATTCTGGTTTTGTCTGTTTCTCACCCCCCGCCCCCGGAAGTCTCAGCCCTGTGGCTACAAGGCACACATAGACACTTTCAGGTCCTTATGTAGCTCTTGAGCTGGGAATTTGAATGTCTGAGCTCATCTTTCTCTTTCCCCACTTTATCCAGTGATATCAGGAATAACCAGCAAATCCCATTCTACTTGTTACTCTGACACACGTTTGAAGGTATCCTTACATACTCACCTGTAACCTTGCCTCCTTTATTTAACTACAGGTTTCCAATGGTAATACTTCAAGTTTCTCTATTGCCCTATCATGCCATGAACTGCTCATGGTCTTTACTGCTGGAAATAGTGGTTTATATCTAATCAGATTTGAATTAGATACCCAGAACCAATTTAGAAAACCCATCTTTAAAAGTATGTTCTTATAGTTTCCAAAAGCTGAATTAAGATTTTCCAGAGAAACAGAACCAATTGGAGGGGTAATCTTAAGGAATTGGCTAATACAACTAGGGAAACTGACAAGTCCAAATTTTGAGGTAAAAATCTGACCTAACCTTGTCATGAATAAAGTTAGGAAAATGGAGACTTTTAATAGGTGAAAAAACAAAAGGAAAGAAATCTGGACTCAAAGATGTATAATAATGCTGGAGATTGTGAGTGGAGATCAAAGTATTCTCTGCTGGCTTTAGTTGTAGCTGATTTTTAGCTGCCATATCTCAAGTAACTTCTGCAAGCCATGAATCCCAACAAATTGAATCTATGACCTATAGAAGAAAACCAACACTTCTGCCTCACTACTCCAATCTATTGTTGAACTTGAAAACCAACACCATGATAATGGTCTCTGTCTCTTAAACCATGGAGTCTGCATTCCTTCAGAACACTGATTTGTACAGAGATCATGATTCAACATAACCTCTGTAAACATTAACCAAAGTGGTCCTTATAAATTGAAAAGCTGCCAATTTCAAGTTGGGCTTTAAAGAAGTTGTTACTAAAATGCAAAACCAGAGTATGGAGAAATGGGACTGCTGTGATTGCTCAATATCTGAGGCCATGCTAAAGTTCTTCTATATCCACCAATAAATAGGAATTGTGCTGTGGTCAAATGGCCCCCAGGAGGAGACTCTTTTCAGGGTTATTCTTAGGGATGGCTATGAAAGACAAAGTGCAAGGGTAGGTCTCCCAGTGTATGCAAGCTTTCAGCTAACATGACAACCACTCTCCTGGTAATAGTGAGTTCTTTGACCAGGTAAATGGGTAAAAAGTCTAATGGGAGTCCATGAGATAATTTGTGGATTGAATGTATTCCCCTTCCCCATCCCCAAATTTTAAAGCTCTAGGTTAGCTATTCGGAGATGGGCCCTCCAAAGAATTATGGTTAAAAGAAGCTGTAAGGGTGGGGTCCTGATCCCATGGAACTAGTGTCCTTAGACACCAGAGAACTCTCCCTTTTCTCTCCATGTACACACAAGGAAAGGCCATATGCAGACATAGCAAAGAGATGGTGGCCTGAAATCAAGGAGAGTCCTTACTGCAAATCACCCATGCTGGTACCATGATCTCAGACTTCCAGCCTCCAGAACTGAGAATTTTTGTTAAGCTAACCAGTCTGTAATACTTCATTACAGCAGCCTGAGCAGGCTGATTCACCTTCTTTCTGGCTGTCAGTAATCATTTGGTAACTTCCTTTCCTCCTAATTATAGTTTTACCTCATTGCAGTTATCTTGTACTTGCTCCATGTTTTAGGTGTGTGGAAGGTGCATAAAGTTGTTCAAATTTGTAGATTCCTAAAGAACTATACTCAGATTTAGAGAGAGCAGTGTAATTGATGGGAAATGGAATGATCTGATAAATACCTAGGAAGTAGATGGGACTTGGTAAGACCTTATAAGTGAATCAGTCGATCGGCATTCTGTCCAGAGGGATCTCAGAACTTTTCCCTTCCCAGTCTCAGCCAAGCAAATGTCTTGGGGGAGATGAATTCCTTCTCTAGTAATTAGACCGGTCTCTTATTAGAAGTGCTAAAGGAGTTCTACACTTTCAAAAGTTAAATTATGCCAGCCCTATCTTATGTCTCACTTTTCCAAAATATCATGCCCTCTCCATACCCACAAAATTCAGTCAGCAATGAGGTCCCCTTTTCCATTCCTGATTTTAGTATTTGTCTCTTTTTCCCTTAGTCTTAAAGACTGGTCAACTAGTTATTTTAAATCAGATTTTGGTATCTTTTGACTTTCCTGTTTTCTATTTCATTGATAGCCATTCATATTTCCTTGCTTTGGCCTACTTTGGGTTTAGTTTGCTCTTTTTATAGTTTAAGGTAGAAGCTTAGACTCCTCATTCGAGACCTTTCTTCCTTTATACTTTAGGCACTTAAAACTACATTTCCCGCACAGCACTGCTCTAGCTCCATCCCATAAATTTTGATATATATTTCCATTCAGTTAAAAATGTTTTCTAATTTCACTTCTTTCTATGAGCCATGGATTATTTAGAAGTTAAAAGAAAATCCCTATTTGGGATTTTCTGAATGTCTTACTGATTTCTTAATTCCATTGTGTTGGAGAACATACTTACATAGTTGAAGTCCTTCTAAATTTATTGACTTGCTTTATGGCATACCATCTGGTTATCCTGAAGAATGTTCCATGTGTGACTGAAAATAATGTGTTCTGTAATTGTATAGTGTTTTATAAAGGTGAACTACTTAATTTGGTTGGTAGTGTTCAATTTTTCTATATTCTTGCTGTCTAATCATTATATAAATAGAGAATATGGTATTGAAACTTCCAATTATTTTTCCCTTCAGTTTTTCTCCCTATGTTTTGGTGCTTTGTTAGGTGTATATGTAACATAAAACTGGTCAATAAGTGAGGAACATAGAACAGTTATGAAATTTCCTTTGTTTCTGATGCTCTTCATTCTTTCCCACATGCTTGATTTACTCTCTGGTATCATTTTCTTTCAGCCTGAAGGACAACCTTGATAATTAAACTCTGCTAGCAATGAATCTCTCCATCTGGGAATGTCTTTACCTCAGTTTTTAAAGAATAGTTTGGAGAAATTTTAGTTGACAGTTTTTTCTTTCTGCACTTAAACAGCTGACTTTTTAATTGAAATTTAAATTTACATATGTCACATGGTATACAATGTTTACATATTTATATGCTATGCCATGACTGCCATTGTAGTAATAAATAGGTTTTTTAGACTCCACATATAAGTGATCTCAGAAAAAGACAAATACCATATGATTTGCCTCACTGAGCATGTCCTCAAGGTCCATTCATATTGTCGCAAATGGCAAAATGTTCTTTCTCATGACTGAATAATCTTCCTGTGTGTGTATGTATCACCTCTTGATACATTCATCCATTGATAGGCACTAAATTTGTCCCCATATCTTGGCTATTGTGAAGCTGCAGTAAATATGGCAGTGTATATATCTGTCCCATTTTCATTTCATTTGTGTATATGCTCAGAAGTGGAATTGCTGGATCACATGGTAGGCTTATCTTTAACTTTTTGGGGAAACTCCATAATGTTATCTCCTGTTTTGTTTTTTGTTAATCAAATACCTGTCCTAAAGCTCCAGCTATCTCACCATCCTAATCTACTTTCTTATGACACATGTAACCCAGTATTCAACAGTGGTATACACAATACACCAAAAACTTTCTTCAGTTATAGAAGACAGAAGATTCTTCCTTCCCTAAAGCTACAATAAAATAACTTACTATGGTGTCATCCAAAACAGGGACAAATAAATCATTGTAGACCCATATGATGAGTCTATAAATGAGAAAGCTGATCTCAGACTAATGGATAATGCTCAGAGAAGCAGATTTTCACCCATGTGGCTGCCTGGTACAGAGAACATCTGTCTGAGACACACAGAATGTGTTCCAGTGGTGGCGTTCTGGCTCTCTGCCCCTCCCTCCTCTTCGGAAAAACAACCTTATCCTGCATCGTTGTTCTCAGCTGAGAGTAGTTGCAAATACTAGGAGTGGTATCTCTCTGCCTGGTACTTAGCACTCCTAAGTACCTGACAATAAGGGTGGACTGGAAGAATAAATCCCTCATAGCAGCCAGAGACCATGGTTGAACTAAAAATTATAGGAAACCAATTTAACAATTTAATGGAAAATTTATGTACATTAAGTAACTTTAGACTTATTAGGGAGCATGGGTAAAAAGGATCAGAAAATCCATAGATCTGCAGTTCCATTTAACTGAAAATAAGTAAAGGAGACAAAGGAGCAATGCTCAAAATCTAGTGTTTGTTATATGGGAAGTTCTACTTCGAAATATAAAACTTATGTCAAAATAAGGGTTCATAAACCACAGCAAATAGTTACTGTCACAGACTTGTAATAATAGTCAAAGGTCTAGAACAAAGATAGTCAAGGTTTACCAAAAGTTAAATACTCCTGAACTTTAAGTTGTTTTAGGGAAGTTAATTAATTCCCCAGCCCACATTTCTTGGTATTTTTACTATAAGGCCTCATAATTACTATCTTATATTAATGACTTTATTAATCTGCAAAACTTCTCTCACAAAAGTCATATGAAGCAAACTTGATTAGGTATAGGTTGGGAATATGGTAGAGGACTCCTATAGTTTAGCATCCAGACTTCATTCCTATGAATGACCCTAGGAGAACAGTAGATCTTCTTGAGTTTTCCATGTATTTGCTATACACAACTTATTTCATTATCTTCTTATTTCACCAAAGTCTTCTGGTGATGAGAATGGACTGGGGTAAGGAAAAGGCATTAGAGGGGGGAAGTTCCCAGCAGTGGAAATCTCTAATAACCTAGATGGAGAGTAGCACTTCTGAGAACTCTGTAAGCATAAGAGTGGAAAAGAAAGGGTGTGTGAAATGGATGTGAGGCCATGGAACCAAGCCAAATTTACTTCACTGTTGAATAACCCTAACAGCTGCTAGAATCTCCTAAAATGTGGCTTCAGAAGTCAGCCAAGACAGTCTTAAGATCGATTGCTAGAAAGCTGACTCTCCTCAGGGTATTGATGTTCAAAACTGCCAACATCCCTGAGGCTGCTATGCCTCACAGAACCTCTTACTCAAATAGAGGAGGTCATGCCCTGAATCCCCAGGAGTGTCCTTGTACCACTTCCTGAAGTCAAAGTCTTTGGTATGGATCATTTCCTAATCCCCCAAACAGAACAAAGGTCCTGGGAAAATGGCCAGACTAGAGACAATAGTAGCTATATAACATTCCTAGAGCTGCCATATCTTGATAAAGTTATTGACTTAGGAAAACGCTGAAGTTTTCCATGTTACCACCAGCATGGGCACAGGCTGAGACCATGTGCTCAAAGGAGTCTTTTTCTCCCCATCCCATAGGAGGCATATTCTAAGGCCCTTTCTAGAAAAGAGCTGAGGAAAAGCCCCATTATGGCTAGTTCTCAGAAAAATCTAAAGGTGTAGGTTTCGGACTTGTATGGATCCTTGGGATGATCAAGGGAATGTGTTTACAATAACCTGTTAAATTTCCCACTAGGAATACTGACAGAAATTCCTATGTCAGATAAGTAGAATTCACCAGATAACATCTCTAAATATCCAGGATCAGAGCTCTTAACTCAAGCCATTCTTCTACAATTGAAACAAGGTTTCAACTGAGTGGGATGTCTCCTTATGGAAAAATCCTACCCTGTTATAGAAGTATATGCAAATAAACCAGAGGCTCACCCAAATTCATGGATTTAACTTCTGTTCTGCAGTTATTTCTTCAAAGGGTTTGTTTACAAGACTTCCTAGTTGTCCAAGAGAACTTTTGCAGTTCTCACATCTCTTGGCTTCAGGAAAGAGGTTCATAGAAATCAACATAGGATTATGACAATAACGTTTCCCTCTATCTTTCAGCTCTTCTCACCTTCTTTCAGATTCTCTCCTACCTCTAGAATCTCGAATGTTCTTTGGGATACCATTTTGCCTTCATCTCCTCCCATCCTACTCACACTTTAATCTCCTATTTCCACATCTTAGGAGACATCCCTATGTAGCACTGACTCCTAGATTTCAGTAGGTTTTAAGAGTAATTGGGATTAATAAGGCACTTGTACTGAGCACTAGGTGTTGTATATAAGTGTTAAATCACTAAATTCTACACCTGAAACAATTTAAACTTTAATGGAATTTAAATAACTTGGAAAGAAGAAAAAGAGTAAATGGAAGTTAAGATTTATGTATACACTTGCTATTTCAACCATTTTAAAGCAGAGAAGACACTACTACTCATTTAGTTATCCTCTTCACCATTGCCTGGCCCTTCTACCTCTTTTATGTTGTCTGTGTGTGTGTGTGTGTGTTTTTTTTTTTTTTTTTTTAATCTTTGAGAGAGACTGGGGGAGGAGCAGAGAGAGGAACAGAGGATCTGAATTGGGCCCTGTGATAACAGAGAGCCCGATGCAGGGTTTGAACTACCATGAGATCATGACCGGAGATCATGATTGCCTGTGAAATTGGCTGTGGAGATAGCTTGTTGGGTAAGGTTATGTTTAAAATAGGTAATTGTGCAATTTGCCTGGCAGGGAGTATACAGGTTAGCCGACAAAATCTGCCATAGCGCTTTAGGGTTCCATAGATTGGGTAAGAACCCTTTGAAAGCATTCATAAGATACCCCAGGATATATGAAATCAGGATCATATCCCATCAGTTGGCAATGATATCTGTCTTTCAATAATCCTGTTGTATATAGGGAGGGAGGGTTTTCTCAAATGAGTGGGAAAGAAAAAGCCATTCTAAACATTGAATTTCTTTTATAAGCTAGCCTAGGAGACCAGTGGGTGTATGGAAAGCAGGAAATATAAATGTGGGGCACTTGGGTGGCTCAGTCAGTTGAGTGTCTGACTTCAGCTCAGGGCATGACCTCACAGTTCATGGGTTCAAGCCCCACGTCTGGCTCTGTGCTGACAGCTCTGCCTAGAGCCTGCTTCGGATTCTGTGTGTGTGTGTGCGCGCGCGCGCCTGCCCCTCCCCTGCTCATGTTCTGTCTCTCAAAAAAAAAAAAAATGTTAAAAAAATTTAATAAACAGGGTAAATTGTCAGTGATGTAGTTGCCTATTTTTAAATGATTATTGAATAATTCCTTTTTTGTTTTGGGGGTTAAACTATGGGGAGAATCTAAAGCAGTGTCTCCTTTTAAAATATTATAAAGCTGTCCTGTAGTAATTCCCAAACTGGGATGAACCCAATTAATAGCTCCTAAAAATTCTTGAAAATCATTTAAGGTAGGTAAATGAGTAGTACCTAAAAAGAGATGAAAGACAGATACCATATGTCTTCATTCATGTGAATCCTGAGAAACCTAACAGAAGACCGGCGGGGGGGAGGGAAAGGGAGGGAAGTTAGGGAAGGAGGCAAACCATAGGAGACCTTTAAATACTGAGAACAAACTGAGGGTTGATGGGGGTGGGGGAGAGGGGAAAGTGGGTGATGGGCATTGAGGAGGGGGCACCTGTTGGGATGAGCACTGGGTGTTGTATGGAAACCAATTTGACATATATAGAATGACTAAAATCAATGAGTGATGAAACAGGTGGTGCCAAGGATGGGGAAAGAGGAACCCTCTTGCACTGTTGGTAGAAATGCGAACTGGTGCAGCCACTCTGGAAAACATTATGGAGATTCCTCAAAAAATTGAAAAGAGAACTACCTTATCCAGCAATTTCACTACAAGGTATTTACACAAAGAATACAAAAATAATCCTTCAAAGGGATACATGCACCCTGATGTTTACAGCAGCATTTTCTACAACAGCCAAATTACAGAAACTACCCAAGTATCCATCAACTGATGAATAAATTGAGATGTAGTATATGGAATGGAATATTATTCAGCTATAAAAACATAAAATCTTGTCATTTGCCACAAGGTGGATGGAGCGAGAGAATGCTGGGTGAAATAAGCCTGTCAGGGAAAGACAAATACCAGATGACTTCACTAACACACGGAAATGAAACAAAACAAAGGGGGAAAAAAAGGAGACAGTGACAAACAGACTCCTAACTAGGAAACAAACAGGGTTTCCACAGTGGGGTGGGGGATGGGTGAAATAGGTGATGGGGATTAAGTGCACTTGGGATGAGCACTGGGTAACGTGTGGAAGTGTTCTCTATTGTACACCTGAAACTAATATTAGACTCTAACTGGAACCTAAATGAAAAAATTAGGGTAATGACACCTACCCACCAGGTTTTCTGTAGTTTTCAATCACTTAACTATGTTGGAAAAGTAACCATTAAAAAAGAGATGCATTGAGGACATATTGTCTGAGCAAAGACTCCATGTCCTATACATTGCCAATGCTCCTGCATTCAAACATTTTCAGGAGCTATTTGAAGTCATGTTCTTTTATGGAAAGTTGTAAGTGTTTATATTGTGAAAAGTAAGGTCTGTGTAGGAGCAGCAAGAATATCATCCATATAATGGTAAGATTTCCATCCTAATTTGAGTGGGCAGTAAGGCTTGTTGAATGAAGTATCAACATATAGTCGGGCTATTAATCATTCCTTGAGTTATCTAGACATTGTCCATTGATATCTAGACAAAGGCTCTTGGCTATTAGTCACAAGTAGAGAAAAGGCGAAACATTCTTTGTCTTTTTCAAGAGGTATGGTAAAAAATGGTCCTTAAGGTCAATGGGCCCTGTTGAAGGAACAATAGCAGGGTTGGGCAAGCCTGGCTGTAACGCCCCCATAGGTTGGATAATGGCATTAAGAACTCTGAGGTCATGTAACAATCTCCATTTTCCTGATTTTTTAGGAATTGTAAAAACGGGTATATTCCAAGGACTAGTGGAAGATTCAATATGACTGGACTCCAACAGTTACCTAGATTCTTAGTTTGTTTTGATTATTCCCCTTTTAGGGGCCACTGTTCAAATAGGCCTGGAAGATTTCCATACCAGGGGAAGGGGAGGAATTTTAACCATGGCCCCTGTTAAAAAGACTGACTACTTTCCATTCTTTAGGTCCCTTTCGCATAAAGACATAGGAACAGGTAGAATAAATGATTGAACATAATCCGTTTGTCCTTCTGGCCTGATACATATGAGTGGCCTTTTGCTTTACAATGGTACATGGGTGCCTCCCACTCTAGTAACAGCTAGGAGGCTAGGTCTTTTTTCCCATTGTACAAGCCATTCATGGAAAGCTACATTCATTGGAAACATCTTCTCCAATATCAATTAGCCCTGTAAATTGCTTTCCAATTATAGTAACAGTTAAAAAAAAGTTTGTCAGATTGAATGGTTTGAGTCTAGTATAACTCAGTGGATCCTGGGCTTCCAGATCCTTTATTGCCCCCTTGTTGGGCTAGAGTTCCTGGAACTTTGAAAGGGATTAGGAATAGTTGTGCTAATTGTGTTCCTGGAGGAATGACATGTAATCCATTAGCTGTTATCATAAAGATCGCCTTTTTTGTCATGCTAGATCTTCCTAGGATAATTCCTACTGTGTTAGGGGGTAAGGGGCCAGATACTCCAGTGGGTATTATATAGACATGATCTTGTTCGTTTAAAATTCTGAGGTAGTGCATAAATCCAGTCCAGCACTTCCTGTGGTGGCCACTTGCAAGTCTGTAACTCCTCTTTGACCTGGTTTAAAAAAACCCGAGGGAGCAGGGGTTTGTATGGTTTTGCTCAATTTGGGATTGGGGGCATGAGGGCTGACGCTCCTCTCATTTCCCAAAAGACAGGTAATCCTTCCTTATTGGGTTTAGATTGGCTTTGCCAGTGTTTTCCTTTTCCACATCTGGGACAATCCTTAATGGATAACTTCCTAGTTTGTCCCTTTGTTTGTTGGTGACAGTCCTTTTGCATGTGCCCTGGGTTTCCACATTTAAAGCAGGCATGAGAGGCTGGTGATGGCTTCATAATAGCAAGAATTTCTTCTTTATGTGTTTCAGTCCCCACATTTTGGCACATCCTAATGAATTCAGGTATACCTCTGGCTTGAATACCTACACCAGAGAGAAGGGCCTGGCAGTCTTCATTAGCATTTTTGCAGGCCAATTGCTGCAGTAAAACTTGAGCAGCTTCATTATCTGTCTGGAAACACTCCATTGTAGCCTATTCCTGAAATTAACACAAGGCTCAGTGGCTCCCTGCCACATAGAAGCAAAGGAACCTGTTTTTGTGTCAGGGACTCGGGACCAGGAAGCAATCGCAATAGTAGAGTACTGTTGGAATAATCTAACATGAGCATGGGCTTGAGTTGTGGTATCATGGCCTATGCCCTGTAGCATTTCTACTCCTACTGAAATACTCAAATCTCGATTACAAATTGCCTGTGTGGAACAGCCTTGATATTCTAAAGCCCACACAGAATGCTGAGTGGGGGAATGTATGACTTTTATTAATGCCTTCTAATCCCAAAGGGTCACTTCATATCTGTTTTCTATTGCTTCAATTATCCCCTTAGTAAAGGAGCTTTGCATACCATTCTCTGCAACACTTTGTTTCAATTACTTAAAAGCAGCAAAAGGGAGGGACTCATGCGTAGGTTGATGTACAGCAGTGGTAATGACGGGGAATGCATGAAGCTCCCTAGCGGCATATCCCTCTTGTAAACATTACTGCATAACCGATGGCTTATGTCCCTCCGATATAGGTATTGGCTTTAAGCAATCAGGAGGAATAGAGACAGGAGGAGGCGGCAGAGGGAAATTGTCCTCCATTGTAGGAGGTGCCATAGGAGAAGCAGATGTTAGGCTTTCTTTTATAATTTGTTCCTTCTCTAGAGCTACCTGTGACATAATGCTGTAGGGACTAAACTCCAGGTCACTAAAATGGAAGCAGGAACCTTCTTTCCCTTTTCATGTTTTCTTTTTAAATTTCTTCCTACTTGTTCCCATAGATCTAGATCAACTGTACCATGGTTGGGAAATCAGAGTTAGACCTTTCCTATTGTTTGTAACAATGTAATTAATCTGTAACAGTACAATGAGCTGCCTTTAAAAGTTGCTGTGGGGAGGGTGGGTGATGGGTATTGGGGAGGGCACTTGTTGGAATGAGCACTGGGTGTTGTATGGAAACCAATTTGACAATAAATTTCACATTTAAAAAAATTTCTTTTAAAACTGCTGTGAAGTTCTCAAATATAAAAGCTGTTTGCCATTTGTTGGCCCATGGTAAAGAAGAAAAATACTCTCACTGAATACTTGAAATGTTGGCAGTTAACCCAAGCAGGTACTACTGTCCCTTACTGGGATGAGGTCTGTTTGAAGTCCAGGTGGTTTCACTTTCTTCTCCTGGAACGTGTCAATTCTGACATCTGGAGTCTTCATATCTAAGCGATCACGATCTCAGTCATGTGGCTATCATGTTGGGGTCACCTATTGTGGGTTCTGCTTTTTGCTTTATGCTGTAAAGTCGATGGTGGCAGAAAGAATTACTCCAGACTCTATGCAAGTCAAGAGAGGGAGGCTAAAGGATGTCTCCCCTAGTTTCTCTCAAGCTTGCCTATTTATTAAGCATACATTTAGGGAAACAATATGCAATATGTCAATGGGCTATGTGACAGTAAGAACGTATTGAAAATGTGCAGAAAAACAAGTTAAGGCTTTCCCAAAACTTCAAAAGGGCAGATGTAGAAAACAGGGTAGAAAACAGCATAAGCTATCCTATGAAATAACATGGTCTAAGGAATTTATGAGCAGAGGCAGGACCTAACCCCTAGGTATACATTAACTAGGTAAGGGAAGTGTGGCGTGCCCCCTAGATACACATTAACAACATGCCATGCTTTGCTTTTCTACTTAACAGCAAGGCCGGAAAGCAGTGTTCTGCTTTGCAAATGCATTGCCTAACCCAGGATATAGCTGTTTGATATCCCATAAACTAATTTTGTACTTTCATAATGGCACCTGAGTACTAGAGAAGAGAATTAGGAAAGTAAGAGGCCCATAAGGCAGGTGAGGAGGTTGAAATAACAGTTCAGAGCCTGACAAAAAGGATAGAGAAGAGAAAATATTGTGTGAAAAATTATGAAATCTCGAGCGTTCTCATAGATGCAGTATCCTATATTACTAACAGTGATGGCAAAAGTACCTCGTGTATATGTCAGAACTTTCTACAGGAAATTTTTCATTAAATGGGTAAATTGCTTTGGGCAGTATAAGCATTTTTAACACTATTCTTCCAATCCATAAGCATGGAATGTTTTCCCATTTCTTTGTGTAATCTTCAATTTCTTTCATAAGTGTTCTCTAGTTTTCAGAGTACAGGTCTTTTACCTTCTTTAGTTAGGTTTATTCCTAGGTATCTTATGGTTTATGATGCAGTTGTAAATGGGATGGATTCCTTGATCTTTCTGTTGTTCCATTATTGGTGTCTGGAAATGCAACAGACTTCTGTGTGTTAAGTTCATATCCTGTGAATCTACTAAATTCACGTATCAGTTCCAGCAAATTTTTGATGAGATCTTCCAGGTTTTCTGCATAGAATATCACATTTTCTGAATAACTAAAGTTTGACTTCTTCCTTGCTGAGTGACTTCTTCCTTGTCTGATTGCTGAGGCTAGGACCCCCAGTACTATGTTAAATAAGAATGATGAGAGTGGACATCCCTGTCGTGTTCCTGACCTTAGAGGAGAAGCTCCGTTTTTTCCCCATTGAGGATTTCACTAGCTGTAGGTCTTCTGTATATGGTGTTTATGATGTTGAGGTATGTTCCCTCTATCCCTACCTTGAGTGTTTTTATTAAGAATAGATGTTGTACTTTGTCAAATGCTTTTTCTAGATTGAATGAGAAGATCATATGGTTCTTATCCTTTTATTAATGTGGTATATAATATTGATTTGTGAATATTGAACCAGTCCAGCCCAAGAATAAATCATACTTGAGCATGGTGAATGATTCTTTTAATGTACTTTCGGATTCAATTTGCCGTATTTTGTTGAGAATTTTTGCATCCATGCTCACCAGGGATATTGGCCTACAATTCACCTTTTTAGTGGGGTCTCTGGTTTTAGAATCAAGGTAATGCTGGCCTTGTAGAATGAGTTTGGAAGTTTTCCTTCCATTTCTATGTCTTGGAACAGTTTCAGAAGAATAGGTATGAACTCTTTAAATGTTTGGTAGAATTCTCCTGGGAAGCCATCTGGCCCCGGGCTTTTGTTTATTGGGAAATTTGTTATTGCTGCTTCCATTTATTTGCTGGTTATTGGTCTGTTCAAATTTTCTATTTCTTCCTGTTTCAGTTTTGGTAGTTTGTTTCTAAGAATGTATCCATTTCTTCCAGATGTGCCCAATTTGTTGGCATATAATCTTTCATAGTCTCCTATAATTGTATTTCTGTAGTGTTAATTGTGATCTCTTATTTGTGATTTTGAGCTCTTTCTCTTTTTGACAAGTCTGGCTAGGGGTTTATTAATTTTAATCTTGCAAAGAACCACTTTCTAGTTTGATTGATCTGTTCTGTCCACCAGCATCTTTCACAGAACTAGAACAAATAATTCTAAAATTTTGTATGGAACCACAAAAGGCCCCAAAGAGCTAAAGCAGTTTGGATAAAAAGCTGAAGGCATTATAATTCTGGACTTCAAGTTACATTACAAAGATATAATCTTCAAGATAGTATGGTACTGGTACAAAAATAAACACATGAATCAAGGGAACAGAATTAACCCAGAAGTGGACCTACAACTATATGGTCAACTAACCTTCAATAAAGCAGGAAAGAATATCCATTGGGGAAAACAGTCTCTTCAAATGGTTTTGGGAAAACTGGACAGCAATATGTGGAAAAATGAAACTGGACCACTTTCTGACACCATAAACAAAAATTCAAAATGTATGACCTTTCTTTCAAAAATAAATTAAAATATTTTTATAAATTTACCTAAATGTAAGGCAGGAAACCATCAAAATCCTAGAGAACACAGGCAGCAACTTCTTTGACCTTGACTATAACAGCTTCTTACTAGACACATCACCAAAAGCAAGGGAAACAAAAGCAAAAAATGAACAATTGGGACGTCATGAAGATAAACCGCTTCTGCACAGTGAAGGAAACAATCAGCCAAAACTAAAAGGCAACCAATGGAATAGAAGATATTTCCAAATGACATATCTGATAAAGGGTTAGTATCCAAAATCTATGAAGAACTTATCAAACTCAACACCCCAAAAACAAATAATCCAGTGAAGAAATGGGCAAAAGACATGAATAGACACTTCTTCAAAGAAGACATCCAGATGGCCAACCGACACATGAAAAAATGCTCAACATCACTCATAAAGGAAATACAAATCAAAACCATGAGGAGATACCACCTCACAGCTGTCAAAATGGCTAAACCTAACACAGGCAACATCAGATGTTGGTGAGGATGAGGAGAAAGGGGAACTCTCTTATACTGCTGGTGGGAATGCAAACTGATGTAGCTACTCTAGAAAACAGTATGGGGATTCCTCAAAAAAATGCTAAAAATAGAATTACCCTACAACTCAGCAATTGCACTAAGTATTTACAAAAATAGAGAGTTAAAGGGTCACATGCACCCCGATGTTTATAGCAGCGTTATCAACAATAGTCAAATTATGGAAAGAGCCCAAATGCTCATCGGCTGGTGAATGGATGAAGATGCGTATGTGTGTGTGTGTGTGTGTGTGTGTGTGTGTGTGTGTGTGTGTACATACATATGTATGTGTGTATATCTATATAATGAAATATTACTCAGCCATTAAAGAATTAAATCTTGCCATTTGCAACAATGTAGATGGAGCTAGAGTGTATTATGCTAAAGGAAATGTCAGAGAAAGACAAATACCATGATTTCACTCATATGTAGTATTTAAGAAATAGAACAGATGAACATAGGTAAAAAGAGAGGCAAACAATAAAATAGACTCCTAACTACAGACAACAAACCAAGGGTTGCTGGAGGGGATGTGGGTGGGAAACAAGCTAAATGGGTGATGGGTATTAAGGAGGGCACTTTTGATTAGCACTGGGTGTTACATGTAAATGAATCACTAAATCCTACTCCTGAAACTAATATTACACTATATGTTAACTGGAATTTAAATAAAAACTTAAAAAGCAAAAGCAAACACAAAATTCCAATCTTGGCTGTATTTTCTGAAATCATTCTCCCCACTTAAGAATATTTGCTAGAAAAAAATGGGGAAAGAATCTGTTCAAAATATATTGGCCACAAATTGTTTAAATATAGAAAATGTTCACACTCTGTAGAAATAAAACATGAAAACAAGGTTTTGTTTTGCTCATCTATATAATGGGTATTTTAAAAATTACTAAAGGGCAATTTAGCAAATGAATGCATTTGACACTGGGTTAAACACAAACTGAATGCTTTTGGAAAGCAGGTTGACAACAATTCATGAAGCCTGCACAATGGTCAGTAATTTCCCTTCTAGGATTCTGTCCTAAGGTTGAATGGAAAAAATGTTGACTAAGTTTGTACCACTTGGTATACAAAAACAAACTAGCCTCGCTACTCTGAGAAGTGAAAGTTAAAGTAACCACAGACCTGGACACACAGTGTAACTTGTGATTACAAATCTTTATTTTTAATCAAACATGACTTTTTAAAAAGCAGAAGGGAAAATTACAATGTTAGTGAAATCTACATAGTGCATAAAGTATATCTACACACAGCTTAGATCTTGTTTTTAAATAACATAATAATGGACCCAAAAGTATCCATATCAATTATACCAGCATCTGATGGTTTTTTTTCAGCCTTCTCTTGTGAACTCCCTCCCAGTGTCCCTCTTGGAGACTTTGAGTACTTCAAGCTTGAGGGTTAGGTGTCTGAGACCTGGGACTAGAACAAGCCCCAGCAGGAGAGTAGGAATTAAGTCTATAGTCCTGGGGGTGGAGTGGGATTAGGACAACAGACTGCTCCCAAGGGGGTGGTAACTGAAGGTCCAGAGGGAAGGGCAGAGGTTTCTTTGTGCAGCCCTTGAGAAATAACTGGCTACTTTCAGCACCTGGATAAAGAACACAGGAGAAAATAGTGAAGAGATCATGGCTATGGCCTCCCCTTGACTCTAAACTAACCATCCAGACAAGAGGGGACCACTAGAAGGAACATAGCCTAGAGCTCTGAGGACGGCACCCCCAAAGAGTAAGTACAGTCCAGTGAGGGAGTCAAAGTCAGTGGGAGCAAACTCCAAGTTCTAGAAACTACATTTGTCTTCTGGTCCAACAAGGGCTTATCTTCTTCCTGGGTCTAGTCAAAAGTAGAATAGAGCACAATTTGGCCTGGGTTATGAAGAAAGAGGAGAAACCCCAAGGCCGGAGGCCTCATTGCCTAGTACTGTCCATCAGAACACAAGAGGAAAATTTGGACTATTCCAACCTGATTGGACCTCTGGTCTCTTGCTCCACAGTCAGACAGCCTCTCCTAAGTTGATCCTTACACCATCAGCATGTGTCTTCAATGATTATACCCATGTCTTAAAAAGCTTCTCCTATAGTTAGGAAAGAAGGATATGGAGTCAGTAAAGCCATATGGAAGGAAACAGTACTGTGTGTCTCTTCTGTGGAAGAGGGCAAAGAATGGAGGGGAGGAGTAGGAAGAGAGGAAACACAGCGCCTATTCCAGAGGCCAGGCATCCTAACACTTGACCTTCCATGCACACACAATTATAAACAGGTCACTTAATACATGAAGTAGCCCTAAAGTAGTTATTTCCTTCATTTAACACACTGGAAAACAGGACAGAAAACTGAGGCAGAGAGTGTATGCTCCCTAAGTTAGAGCCCAAACCAGCGGAGTTAGTATTTGAACCTACGTCTCTTACTGCTAACCCATGTTTAATTTTCCATAGCAAAACTTTTCTCAGGAGCCTTGGACCCATCAGGATGCTTTTTCTAGGACTTTCAGACACTGGTCACCAATGTCCCAAGTAGGAATGCCTTTATGTGGGCTGACACAAAATATTTCTCTGGAATATTGTGGGTAAAGTGACACAATTCCGGTGCCACAACATAGTTCAAACCACCACTTAAGATGCCAATTATCAACTTTTAGTGGATTTTATTTTTATATATATGTTCATATTCTGCTTGTCCTAGCACAAAATTTGATTACAGTTTCATTGACTAAACTGGGTCTGGTACAAATCAAAATTAGAAATCTGGGAGTTTAAGTCCATCCTATGAACATTAATTCCTTTTGTGATAAGCAACCTACCCTGCATTGAGTAATCAGGCCCCTTTCTGCTTTAGGATGGTAGTGTATCACAATATTTTTTGAGAACACTTCAGGCATTCTCCCTGCTGTAAGATAAAATTGCATGTTGATTAATATTCCCTTGAAATCCCTGTCTCATCTCTAATTACTGGACTTCTGAGACTTCCTCAAAGATGTCCCATGTAACAGAGAAACCTAGGAAACTGCCAATTTGCAGAATCTATGATTCTGGTCTACTCCCCATAGTGAACAGTAAGAATTCAAGTAGAGAAATTTGCCGCCCTACACCAAGAATTGCATACTTCATTTGTCTTTTATAATTACCCTTTGCAGTTGATATTCCCATTTTTTTATGAAAAAGACAAAGAGTTTAGACTACTTTCCCAGATATAGAGTGAGATAAAGGTCTGGAATGGAAATCTGGTTTGTTAGGTGGCAAAGCTGGTGCCCTGAGCTGTCCCTGTGGTGCTGCCTCCAGGACGTCTTTCCCTTTCTTGTCTTCTCCAGAAGACATAGAAGCTCACATTGGAACTCTGAGGAAGTGGCTTCACACATTATCTCTTACTGGCATTATCACTTACTGGCATACTAAAGTACCCAATTTGCGGAATTGCTGAAGTCAGTGAGTTAATGTAACAAGAACACTTGTGAAATGTTTTAAAGTTCACAAAACTTTTTCTTTTCAGCACCCAATCAGTGGCTGACCAAAAAGTGAGAAAAGTTGTAAAAACTTGTGTTGGAGCTACAATTAGGGATCCCTGAGGTTATATAGGGGCATTTTCATGCTTACTTGCCATGGAAATGTAATTGCTACTTATATTTTAGATAAGAATATTTCAAATGTGTGTGGGCTTCAGACAATTAGGAATTTAGGGACTACCCACCCACTGTGGTGTAGACTAGAGTTCCCAAAGAAGGCTTTGTTAGGGGAGAGATGATCTGGGATGGGCCTTGAAGAACGGGGGAAATTTCCCATGTAAAAACCAAAATGGTGGTGAAACTTCTCAGCAAAAACATGGCTGTCTGAAGAAAGCTATAATGGTGAGGGTGAGGAGGCTGAAACTTGTTGACTATTGCTGGCAATCTGACGGGAAACAGCAGGATGGCAACCCTAAGACAGGACAGGCCCCAAATTAAACTCTGCACTCTCAGGTTCTGAACTCTGAGGATGTGAAGCAATAGGACCCATTTCTGGCTTCTTAGAGATGCCTGAAAGGCAGAAGAGCAAGAAGTGGATGAGTCTTTTACAAGTAATGGCCAGTGATTTAATGCTTACCTCTCTTTAAAGAATAGAGACCAAGAGGACGTGGTGAGTAAGAAGGATCCTGTCAACTGTTTTCTTTTAGTCCATTCTCCTTAATTGCTATCATCAGGTAATGTGCAAAATATCCAGTGAGATAAGCTTATAAAAAGATGCACCTTATTTTACTCATCTCCTAGATACCCAGATTCTTAGATAGGTTTACTCTAATGACAGACTATTAAACTTCCTCTCTTAAAGAACTTCATCTCTTCATCTTGTAACCATGAAATCTGAGCAACCTTAAATGAAAGATCTTTTTCTTTGAGAATAAGATCCTGTGCCAAATATCTTTGAAGAAGTCAATTAGATTTGACAATCGGACTAATCCAGTGTTAAACCCTTAGAGAAAAGGGAATTGTACCTCACTGATGTATTTTCCTTAGTAAATTGTCCCTCTGTTTTTGATTGGGTTTTGATAGATCTAAGACCATTTTTAAAGCCCTTGTCCACTTTTAGAAGACTGAATATACACATATAAAAAGGGAAGAAAATTAAGGGTATGTTTTTACATTTCAGTTACGTTTGACACGTTTTTTTTTTTTTAATTTTTTTTAACGTTTATTTATTTTTGAGACAGAGACAGAGCATGAACGGGGGAGGGTCAGAGACAGAGGGAGACACAGAATCTGAAACAGGCTCTGGGCTCTGAGCAGTCAGCACAGAGCCCGACGCGGGGCTCAAACTCATTGGACAGTGAGATCGTGACCTGAGCCGAAGTCGGATGCTTAACCAACTGAACCACCCAGGTGCCCCTTGACACATATTTTAATGAAACTACATAGTAGTTCAATCTGCCTCCTGCCATCCCCTCACTGTAATGATGTAAACATTTTACCAGGTAAACACATAGGGCTAAAAATATTATAAACCTAATTCTAATTCATTCAATGGATGTTCTACAACTTAAGCAATGCTTTATTTGAATACACACTTCTAAATTTTCATTATGAAATAAACAGTTGCAAATAGCTAATCAATGTTATTAATGCTACTATTTATACAGAAAAGTATATGCAGGCACTGAGCTAAACACATTACATGTATATACATTTAATCATTGCACATAGAACTTTTCTGTAGTTTCCATTTCCTTTAGGAAGTACTTCCCAAAGCAAGAATACTGGATCAAAGGGGGTGAACCATTTTGAGGAGACTTCTAGGGTGAAGTAGGGCATTTTATCAGAAGTCATAAGCATTCCTGTTTCTACATTTACCATTGGGTGTTTTCATGCATAGTTTCTTTAATAAAATATGTAACATGCCAATCTTCAAGTAGACATTCAGAATTCTTTATTATAGGTTCCACCAGTTGCACAGGATGAAAATAAGAATCTAGTAGTCTACAGTTTCCAGAGATAATATCTCTCATAAGAATAAAAGTCTAAAACTAAGAGCTACTATCTCCTGGATATTCCACTCCCTGAAACATGTTCATATCTAACAATGCCTGCTTGGTGCCTAGTTCTTTCTGGCTTACTGGAATTCCAGGGCTGGAGTCCCTGCACATCTGGCTTTCTATCCCCTTCAGCTCTATGTACCTGGTGGCTGTGGTGGGGAATGTGACCATCCTGGCAGTGATAAAGATGGAACGCAGCCTGCACCAACCCATGTACTTCTTCCTATGCATGTTGGCTGTCATTGACTTGGTCCTGTCAACCTCTACCATGCCCAAACTGCTAGCTATCTTCTGGTTTGGTGCCCGCAACATTGACCTGGATGCCTGCTTGACTCAGATGTTCTTCATCCACTGCTTTGCCACTGTTGAGTCCGGCATCTTCCTTGCCATGGCTTTTGATCGCTATGTCGCTATTTGTGACCCATTACACCACACCTCAGTGCTCACTCATGCAGTGGTGGGTCGTTTGGGCCTGGCTGCCCTCCTCCGTGGAGTACTCTACATTGGACCCCTACCTTTGATGATTCGCCTGAGGCTGCCCCTTTACCGGACCCAAATCATTGCCCATTCCTATTGTGAGCACATGGCTGTAGTCACCATGGCATGTGGTGACACAACAGTCAACAACTTTTACGGAATGGGAATTGGCTTCCTGGTATTGATCTTGGATTCATTAGCCATCACTGCCTCCTATGTGATGATTTTCAAGGCTGTAATGGGATTGGGCACCCCTGAGGCTAGGCTTAAAACCCTAGGGACATGTAGTTCTCATATTTGTGCCATTCTTGTCTTCTATATCCCCATTGCTGTTTCTTCTCTCACTCACCGCTTTGGACATGATGTGCCTCCCCATATCCATATCCTTTTGGCCAACTTTTACCTCCTCATCCCACCCATCCTCAACCCAGTTGTCTATGCTGTCCGTACCAAACAGATACGAGAGAGATTTCTCCACATCCTTAAGGCAGAGTCTCAACCCAAGTGACTCTTCTGCATCTGTGGGGCATACAGATACTTACACAAAAAGGCTCTGACTGGGGAAGCCAATGAAATAACACCCATGCAATTAGGTCTTTCCTGACTTGTGGGAGATAAGGGTCTAAGAAGAATACTAGAATATATTCCATTTGACTATGGATTTTCTCAGTGGAGAGAATATCTGAATGGGGAAATCAGGGCATGAGTTCTTACATAGTATCCCTTTTCATATTCAACTTCATAAAATTATAAGACACAAGCATGCCAACCACAGGAGTAAGATTATTTCTATCTTTGACATTTTTTGTAAAGGATTTCTAGTTTCTTTTTGGGGTATGTTTCGCACAACTTGTAGAAGATAAAATTATACCCTAATACCTTCTTGAAGACAATTTGCAAATTGTTAGTAAAGACCTTGAAAAATTCAACTGCATTAGCAATCTTTTTCCAACCCTTTTGGCTTGCCACAGAAAAGACCTTTTGTTGAGGATGGAGGCAACATGAATGTGGGAAATCTTAATCTAATAGGTTTTGGACTGGACCTCACTGCCCATAGGAGTTAATCCTCAAGCCAGGTCATTCTTCCATCTAAATAAATGTAAATGCAATATCCCACATCTCCTCTTAATAACTAATTGAAAGAAGGGAAGAGGAGACAGAAGGACATTAGATTTTTGTTTTAGAGGCTCTGAGATGGTCGTGAAGGACAGTAGCTACACTGAAATAATGACAAAAAGGGAAGAAAGTAACGGTGGGATTATTGACAGGAAAGAAGTTAGGTAGAGAATACAGTAAAAGTGATGAGATTAAGCGAAGACCCAGTGGTAGATACAAATGAGGAAATAACTTCAGATCCTTTTGGAAAATTCTTGGTTTATTTTGTTATGATTAGACCCTTTTTGTTAATCATATAAATTCTATAACGAGATGATTACTTCAGGCTAGAAACCTACAAGAATTTTGTGGTAACGCATGAAAAAGCAATTCCCAATTCTAGTGTTTCAGAATTATGGTATATCCATTTTAGTTCTGAAATATTTTAGACTTTAAGTCTAAAATGCTCATTTACCCTCAGTTTACAAACCATTACAAAATCTAAAGTGACTTACCTTAGGTTAAAAATAAATCCTCTTAATATTTTGAAAGTATAATCTAAAGAAGCCAATGATAAAGCCACAGCAATATTCAAACCTCCTATCATCCAAAAAAATTTCAAGGAAAACACAAATTTTTTTTTTTATTTTTTAATATATGAAATTTACTGTCAAATTGGTTTCCATACAACACCCAGTGCTCATCCCAAAAGGTGCCCTCCTCAATACCCATCACCCACCCTGCCCTCCCTCCCACCCCCCATCAACCCTCAGTTTGTTCTCAGTTTTTAACAGTCTCTAATGCTTTGGCTCTCTCCCACTCTAACCTCTTTTTTTTTTTTTTTTCCTTCCCCTCCCCCATGGGTTTCTGTTGTTTCTCAGGATCCACATAAGAGGAAAACACAAATTTTTATCTAGCTAGGGGTTTAAACTAAAACTTAGAAGAGAGTTTGCGATATTTTATTTCCTCAGAATCCTATGTCTGACGCTGCTTAGAGCATATTGATTTTCCTCCATTGTTTTGGGGTGAGGAGTGCTTATTCCCTCATCTCCTTATCAAGGACTCTGAAGTCCAGTGCCAAACCCAAGTTCACCTATTTTAGAAAAGTTATGTTCTATGAACATAATTTTGGTGCCAAATATAATATACCCACTGATATTTTTAAAATAGGAGTTGATTAAAAGATAATATAGAAGCCTCAGAGCTAAAAGTTTGTTTTACAGAATTATCTCCTGACCATAACCCTGGGCTTTGGAGAAAATTAAGAAAAATCATGCCCAAATCCATCAGTGGCACCAATGCTGAAGGGAATGAAAAGAAACCTTCATCATAGAATAGTTCTTTGGCATATTGTATAAAGTCCATGATTTATGCTACATAAAACAGTGTGTATGGAGATCCAGGACTTTTATTCAGGGTTTAATTGCATACAGCAGGGTTAGTACAAGAACTCTATAGCCAAACAATCTCAGATATACCACAATATGATACTTCTAGATGATCTTCCATGTCTACCAATGTCCAAAACCAAATACCAAGCATCTCCAACTTCATCCCCCTATGGCACTAAATGAGAGCAAAAAGGAGAAAATACCACGTGGATGGGTGCTCCCACTCCATCCAGGGACAACCACCCATGACAACACCCATACCTATCAGACTCAGGGTTGAGCTGAGTTACAGTAAAGCATTTAATCCCATTGTCAAATGTAGTCATGTCTGGACTTTCATGAAGGTGTGAGCTCAGAGCATGATGGAAGCGAATGTACCCTCGTGAATACAGGATGGGGACATGACAAATAAGTCCAATAATTGAACATCTTATTCAAAGTCAATTTCCCACAGAAATCTTCTGGAGAGAAGATTCTCTACTGGATTCTCTGGTACTGTTGATCCACTGAGATTTGTAATCCCATTCCCACAGGACCCTGGCAAGGATTGTTTACTCTGTATCCTTCTAGTTCTCATTCCTTTGCCCCAGTAACAAGGCTGTGTGCAAAGTGGTCAGAGTGGCCACTCTTATTTTCTTTCAGCCAACTCTTTGTCTCACTTGTGCCTCAGGAATGCTTAGGATCCACTTCAACACCACTTGGAGCCTTGAGAGCCAGGGAGTAAAAGTCATGGTTCCAACTAATGTCCTTCGTTCTGCCAGGCACATAGGGTCTTTGTGCCTAACCTAATCTAAAGCCAGAAAAATAAACCTGTTCTGCCAGATCAGATACCCCACCACATTTTTTTTCAGATCGGATGCCCTTATAAATCTTTTGTCTTTCTGGATCAAGGCTTTTGAACGTAAAAGCCAAGAATCTTCTGTCCTGTTAGAAAGGTAAAATAGAAATCCCTGACTGTTCGGATCTTCTATGACTGGATTCTAGAATTGAGAATTCTAGAATTGAGCTTGAGAAGTGGCTCTGCAAAATATTAAATAAAAACCTAAGATCTGAGGGATCTATACCTCTGGAAATCTTGCCTGACAAGCACAAATCTCCTTCTTGGAGAGTAATATGGTTGTTCACATTTTTCTTCAGCAATGAGGGAAACCAACTCACTTGATTCAAACGGAACCAACACTATCCAAGTATAAAATTTATTATGTTGCTCACAATTGGATAAGAATCTTGCAAGGACTCATTTTCAAGAAATATCTTCAGGTCCAATCCTTATTTGTTAAAGTTGGATGGATATGAAAGTGAGAGTGAGACCTAATCATTCAAGTGATACAATCATCTCACTGTGTGCTATAGGCAGATTAGATAGACAAATATAGGATATAGGTAAGTAGACAGGTAGACTTTCCACTCAGGAGCTAATGTTATTCTCAACTTGATTAGTACAAGATTTCTCAGATGCATCTAATGTTAGGACATTGTACTGTGTCTTCCTGGCCAAGGTGGAACTGTTTCCCAGAATTCCTTTCCCTGTGAGGTTCCTGGTTAGGGCTGGCTGGAAGGCCTATTTCTGTGAGATTAGAAGGCAGTGGTGAAAGAGCAACCATTATTTTCTAAAGGCTTGTGTAGAGTGCCCAATGATGCTGTAGCTCCTTCTAGCTCCCTGATCCTATGGACTCACCTTGTGCGCAAGGAGTAGCCACTGAACCCACAATTCCTTCATCTTCTGCTGTATCTCCTTCCATTTATCCAGACCCTGGGTAAGGTGTGTGCTCAGCTCCATGGTAAAAGGTAGCTCTTTCTTCCAGTCCCCTGCATTGTAAAGGTTGGAGGCAGTGAGTGACATGGATTTGAGGCTTCCTCTGTAGGTTCCAGTTCATCTTTGGGAGACGCTTATGCTTACTCTTTATTCTTCCAGTCCACATCCAGATTTTCTGAGTGTTGGTCCTGCTGAATTGTAGGGTCACTTCAGACACATAGTCTTCCATATAGTTCACCAGATCCCTTAATTCCTTAAGGTCTAATACCCATAATCAACCCCTTATTCCATATCATTCATAGTGGTTCTGCCTTCCTAATCAAACCATAATTGATGAGATTTTTTTTTCTATACCCACCCTCATCCAATCTAAGGCAGGAAGGAAAATCCAGTCAGTACTACTCTATGTACTCTTTTACAATAGGCAGGACCTCACTTTTACCTCTTTAATGATTCATTTTATCTTCCTAAACACTCCTGTTGCCAATAAGAAATTATTCATAGGGTTAGGATAGCTCACTAATAGAGAAATGTTTTACCCTGAGACTAGAACAAAAAGTTAACAAACTAAAAGTTAAGCATACATGAGACATGCATTACTGCAACACAAGGCTTTGAGGAGAGGATCTATGTCATTGAGAGCTTTCCTATACCTGAGAGATTACAAGGCTACAACTAAAGGGAAGCAGTGGCGCATACCGCTTAAAACTATACAGGGGGACCCCTGGGTGGCTCAGTTGGTTGAGTGTCCAACTTCAGCTCTTATAGTTGGTGGATTCAACCCCCACATCAGGCTCACTGTCAGTGCAGACCTCACTTCAGATCCTCTGTCTTCTTCTCTCTCTGACCCTCCCCTGCTCACACTCTCTCAAAAAAAAAAAAACATTTAAAAATATAGAATTTAGTGTCATCACAACTATCTTTTATAAAACATTTTTTTTTGCCACATATGAACCTGAGTATATAAGTTACTTTATAGAAGTTAACTAATTAAATCCTCAAACCCTCAGATATAGATACTATACTATTTTGAAAATGAGGCAACTGGCTTTGGGGAAGTTATTTAATTTCATGAAGGCTCATTGACTTGGGTTTGAAACTTGGTTCCACCACTGTGTCTGAGATCTGTTTCCACCACCATGTTATCACTGTACTACCACTCCCTCTGCTGGGCCATCTTCTGTTGAGATGAACCAATAACCAAGAAAGAAGAATCATTCAACAGAGTGATTTCTGTTTAACCAGAGGTCCTGCTGACTGCTGTAGCTTAACGCAAGTGCCTCAAAGTAGATCAGGCTCACTTACTGTCATCTGTTTATAGACAGTTAAGCTTTGAATAATTCTATTTTGAATTGTGGATCAACAGGAAAGATACTATTCCAGTTCCTATCTTGACTCGAGGAAAAACTTCTTAGAGTTAAATGACAAATTTATGAACATTACTTTAACGCTTATAGGCCCAAACTAAGAAACTTGGTACAGGTAATTATTCCACATTTTCTTCAAGCACACCCTCTGTTGAGTGCCTCATTATCTTTCAAAGTCTTTTCTGGGTTAAGAATATAGTCTTACATAAGAGAAATACCTTCTTGACTGGCAGGTTTCCCCAGTATAAATCTTCCCAAGTCTCCCTGAACTTCTAGGTTTCTGAATTAATAATTTTTGTGTGTGAAAATTATGTTCATCTATAAAGCCAAGCTATACCATTTTATGATAATTTTTATTTTTTTATTATGACATTTATTGTTGGTTTCCATACAATACCCAGTGCTCATCCCAACAGATGTCCTCCTCAATGCCCATCACCCACTTTACCCTCCCTCCTACCCCCCCATCAACCCTCAGTTTATTCTCAGTTTTTAAGAGTCTCTTATGGTTTGGCTCCCTCCCTCTCTAACTTTATTTTTCCCTTCTCCTCCCCCATAGTCTTAAGTTTCTCATGATCCCAAGGCATACAGGAGTGCTGATGCACAGGGGCACTTGTACCCCAATGTTGATAGCAGCACTTTCAACAATAGCCAAATTATGGAAAGAGCCTAAATGTCCAACTGATGAATGGCTAAAGAAGTTATGGTTTATATATACAATAGAATATATTGTATGGCAATAAGAAAGAGTGAAATATGGCCTTTTGTAACAACACGGGTGGAACTGGAGAGTGTTATGCTAAGTGAGATAAGTCATACAGAGAAAGACAGATACCATATGTTTTCACTCTTATGTGGATCATGAGAGACTATTTTTAAACACATATAGTGGAGTACCAATGACTATATGACCTACTAATTTGGGAACTTTGTTGGCACCTGTAAAATAAGATTTTAGAAGATGACCCCTAAACTCCTTTTTTAGGTTTTAAATTTAAAAATAGTGACTTTCCATTCTGGTCTTCTCTTGGTCATTGCCTTTGAGCACCAGATATGGGAGCAATATTCCATTAAGGATCTTTGAGCAGACTCGGCTTCCTGCAATTTTTATCTCCATTGAATGAGGACGTAAACCTCCATTTCTGATGATACAGCATCCAGACATCTTCCTTCCATTCATGTATCTACACACTCCCTTTCCTGTGGGGGATATTGCTGGTAATGACAGAAGCTTAGAAGTAAGAAGACCAGCCAAAGTCAGGAGACTGGAAGAAGCATGGTGTCAGTCATCAAATAGACTGCACTTAGACTCCAAAGTAATTCTTGGGCAAAACTTTGAAGCAGTCACCAAAGGAAAAAAAAAAAAAAAAAAAGGCTACAACTAAGCATATTATAGGACAGAATTCAGGCAGAATGGGCTGTTAAGAATTGTGTGCTGAAAGAGGCAGTGATTCTAGCTCTAGCATTTAAGGTTTTTTGATATGAGTCACTCACATTTGGTCTCCTATAACACTGCCCTATTGTTCTGACTGTATAACTCATGAGTACAAAAATGCCACCCATAACATATTTAAGGAATCAATAAATGTTTGGATAGATGAATGAACTTATGAAAGTATGAATTTCTTTAAGTTCAGATGGATGAGATGATCAAATTACATATCCTCCAGGTATTATAAAACTTGACACAATTAAGACATTACTGTCTTAAGTCTTCAGAAAAAACCTTTAGGGTAATAGATAGCTGTTTGTTATACCAATAGTCCAACTCAAATGCTAACAATACACTTAGCAATCATTATTAAGGGTCACATATTTTCATACTTATCTATCAGTTGACCCTGCAACGGACATAATATTAGTTCCTCAGTTAGTGCTTAACATCATTAGAGATTGAGACATAAAATCACTCTACAGTCCTGAACTGGAAACTACTGATTCTCATTTCTGGAATGAAAATAGGTCCATCTAAATCCTGCCCATTCTAGAAGTTTCAAGTCAAACACTAGGGTCTGTATATGTGCTTTAGAGAAGAGATTCTCTGACTTTGTGTAAGTGAACTCCTTAACTGCATAAAGAGGTGTATAATTTTTCAAAATCAAGTTTACATATAGAATTTGTATCTAATTAAATTAAAATATATAATTCCCAGATTACATTAAACATTGGCATTTTAAAATCAAACTGCTATATCAAAATTCTAAATGTATTTAGTATTATAAAAAATATTTTGATACCCATCATCTGTTTAAAATAAGGACAAGCTCTCTTTTAGCCATCAAACTTTACATCATCCTTCTTTTTCTGTAAAATCCTAGCATTTGTCTTTTTAAAAAGTGTTTTTACAGCCCCAGTGTCACAAAAGGAAAGCTTCAGAACTAAGGAGGGGTACAAAACCAGGACTAACCAGATACATTCTTAGAGGGAGGTCTCAGGAATGTAGGAACTCAACTACCAAAAGTGACTAGACATCCCCCAAACTGGACTCATACCCAAGAGCTCCTCAGACCCCTGGATTTTAGTCATGTCTTTGTGGAGGCAGCTCTACACTGAAGGGAGCAGTGAGGACCATTCTTTAGTCTGCTTCTAGTAAGGTTAGTATATCTGTCTCTAACTCACTAAGCTTCCCAAACACCAGTGGGCAAGGAACTCTCCAAAGAGTGATGATAGAAATATTTTAGAATTCAACTCTACTTGATGTCAAAACTGCTTGAAATGTAGACCAAGTGCCATTCCTGGGAAGAAGGAGGAATCTAATGCTGGGATTAGAGCAGAAACCAGAACATGCTTCCTCAAGAAAGAGATGTGCAGGACTGGAGTAGATCGAGGAAATCCAAGCCAGTAGACCATAAACTTGATCATTCACATACATGTGTATATGTATACTTATACATATGCAAATATTAGACAAGTATTATATTTACATATAAATGTACATTATGTAATATGTACTTAACCATTACATACCATTATATTTTATATTATAAAACATACAATAATGTAAATATTAAAAGGCTGAAGAAAATAACAAATGAAAATTCTGAGTATACCATTTTGTTCTCCTATTCTACAGACCAACATTTTTAGACAATTAGGAGTTTTGGAATCTACAAGATATATGTACAACTTTAGCATATTCTACAGTTTATGGACATTCTATCACCTCATGACTTCTCCAACTTTCTATCCAACTCCACATGTCCTTAGATTCTGAGGGCCATGCCTGCTTTCATGTCATTCTACCTCCATGCCAGGACATGGCTATGTTCTTTTGATTTGTTCCCTCTACTTAGGGGATCACATACTCTTTTTAAAAATCTGACTTCTAAGCTTATGCATGTGACACCACAAATAATATCTCAAACATAAATGTTTGAGGGAGCTAGAGTTCATAGGTTGGAATACCAGAAAAGAGAGAGAATGTACTGGAGATCTGCAGTCTTGACCTGAGTACCATTCACTACTTTTATGGGAGGAAATCACTGAAACTAAGGAAAGACCACCCAAGAGTCTTAGAGGAAACAATCTCCAGTTCTCACACAGGGCTGGGAATAGTTCTTTTCCCACAAGCTGGAGTGGAAATCCTCATGAGTCCTAAGATTTTTTTTTTCAAAAATGCTTTTTTTCTCAGTAGTGATAACAAATTAAGCCTAAACTGAAAGCTGTTGAGTCCTGACTAACAAAGCCTAAAAGCAAAACCTAAAGGATCACATTGTTTCCAACAACATAACCATGACCCAGAATAAAGCCCAACAATGTGCGTATGAACACAGAAGTATCCAGTACCCAAAAGTAAAATTCAACACATCTGGCATTCACTCAAAATATTACCAGGAAATATGAAGCACCTGGGTGGCTCAGTCAGTTGAACCACCAACTTCGGCTCAGGTCATGATCTCACATCACAGTCGGTGAGTTCAAGCCCTGCATCGGCTCTGTGCTGACAGCTCAGAGCCTGGGACCTGCTTTGGATTCTGTGTCTCCCTCTCTCTCTCTCTGCCCCTCCCCTGACACTCTCTTTCTCAAAAATAAACATATATTTTTTTAATTATCAGGAAATACACATAAGAAAAATCAAAACAAATCACAAAGTACAGATGATAAAATTAGCGTATAAAGATAGTAAGCATACAGAATACAATTGTAATGGTATAACAGGCTAGAGGAGAGATTGAGCATATTAGGGGCATCAGAAGATATAAAAATACCTAAATGTAATTTTCACATTTGAAAATTTTAATATCTGAAGTAAAATATATTTGTTTACCTATGAAAATTACAATATCAGATGAAATGTACAATATCAGAGATTTAAAAATACAATAAAGGGAAATAAAAGGCAAAACAGTGATGCAGAAGCATCCTGAACAAAACACGACATGAAAGTATGCTCAAATTGTGGTTATTTCAAATATTGCTTGTTAAAATGTAGGCTAAAGTTTGCCTTTTTTGTTATGTTAGTCTGCATTCAAACTCGGTGGTTTGGCCATTCCAAACTATCAATGTGCTGGGGCTGCTCTAGCTAAAATTGATGTCTGGATCAGTCACGGATCCATGCAGAGGCATTGTTTGGGCAACTTACAATTATTCAGGGTTCAGAAAACCCAAAAGTAGGGTGCAGGAATTGTTGGAAGTGTTGTGTTTAAGTTCAAATTAGTGCACATTTTCTGTATCCTCTTGTATCACTTATATAACTGTAAAACTTCAACTCTAAAAATAGCATCCATGGGGGGGGAAAACAGAAAGGGTGGGAGGCAAACCATAAGAGACTCTTAAATACTTGAGAACTGAGGGTTGATGGAAGGTGGGGCAGAGAGGGAAGTGGGTGATAGGCATTGAGGGCACCTGTTGAGAAGAGCACTGAGTGTTGTATGGAAACCAATTTGACAATAAGTTATATTTAATATGAAAAAATGAATTAAAATTCCCAAAGTTATGGTAAAGTCCATGTATTCTTTATCTCCAACCAAAAATAAAATATAACTCACCAAGGAAAAATAAGATAAAAATAGCATACATGTATTCTGATGACTATGCTCCATCTAAGCACACAGTGTTAATACAAGATAAGAAATAACTCACCTTTGATTATTGTGAATAAAGCTAGCAGTGCATACTGTTATTACATAGTAATTGAGTTCCTATACTGTCAGACTTACATGTTGGATTAAATCATTCTGTGGAGGGTATGAGTTTCATTTCTGCACCAAACATAAGGACAAATCAGGTCTTCGAGCCTGGAAATACTTATTTAATCCATTTACTATATTCAGCTTACTAAATAACAATGACAGATAAATAGTTTCCAGAATTTGCTGTGGAACAAATACCCACAAAATCTGTGTCATATAACAGTAAAAATGTATCTCTCATACACCTGGAGATTGGCTGAGATGACTCTGCTGATTTCAACTGAATTTGCTTATCCATTTGCAGGTCAGATGGGGAACCTGCTGATCCAAGCTGGATTTGGTTGTGAGGTTCTGCTTTAATCTGCAAGTTGATCAGGCATCTCTGCTCCACATTTTCTTCATCGTCATTGAACCAACGAGCTAACCAGGGTATATTGTCATGTTGCAGCAAAGTCAGAAGACAACAAGCCCCATTGCACGAGCAAATTTCAGGTCTTTGTACTGCATCTGCTACTGCCCCATTAACAAAGTGGTGCAGATGGCCAACCCCTGAGTCTGTGGAGTTATATACTCTGGGAGAGTAGATGTTTTTGAATACCAATCTAATCTATTATCCAGAATGCCTGAACTCAACTCAGGAAAAAACAAGCAAGAGTTTGGGAAGGCTCAGGGAACAGTCAGAGGCTCTTGGTTAATATCACTTCCTTCATTGCTGTCCAGTTAACTCATGTCTGGATGACTGAGACATTTGGGATCTGGTCAGAGACCTATTGAAAGCAGCACCCTCCATATGTCCCTATGAGGTAAATCATGGTATAACATGAGGAGGGTCTGGGGATGCTTTTTCAGAGCCTACCAAGTTTCTTTGTTCTTAGAGAAACTCCTTTAGTTATGATTTAGGAAAGAAAAGGTTTAAAAAATTAAAAAAATAGAAGAACATGGTTGTATAAATAGACCTTCATGAAAGTGTATGAGAGCTTCTTTAAAGAACTGACTAAAGGAGTGTTCAATTATGAATTTGCATAAGGAGACAAAGGCAGAAAGATAAGTGAAATCCAGTTTCATTTTTAGGACGTACTAGAAAAAGAAATAGTATACTTTCCTTTTCTTCAAATACTCAAGGTCTCGAACTGTCATGAACTAGAGGGCAAAATAGCTTACAACTCCAGCAATCTGCTTTCCCTGGGTTATGTTATAAAACAACTCCCAAATGTCATTTTACTGCAAGAATAACAAAATCATCCTTGTTCATGTTATAGTAACATTTTGGGGTCAGCGGTAGCTATGCTCCAGACTATAAGTCTGATTCATCTCTCCATGGATCTTCTCAATCATGGGTCTAGGTTGAAGGAAACACCCTGTACAGGGACATGCTCATTCTTGTGGCACAGGCAAAAAGAAAGAGAGAAGGAAAATACACAAATGCATTTTGAAGTTTGTGATTATTGTGGAATATTTTAAGACCATTCAAATTTCATTGGCTGAAGAAAGTCACATAGCAAGACTTAGCATTCCTGGAGTGAGGAAATTTCCCTCCCATGGTAGAGGTATGAAAAGTAAATATCTATGAACAATAATACAGTCTACCACAACTATATATTATAACTTCTTTAGCTTCAGATGTCTCAAGTTCAAGAACAAAGGGTATTACTCTTTCCATAATACATAGCTCAAAGATGGTATTAAGCTCTTCAATAAACATTACTAATGTTTTTTTAGAAATGCATATGTACATGAAAAGTTAGTTACATGATATGAATATATATAAGGGATGTCAGAGGACTCCTTTGTTAAATGTTCAACAAAGGAATTGGCTGTTCCTTGAACTTCTTTTCTGATTCACACTGACTTAGTGGAAGAAATAAGTCTGCTTAGAAGTGGAGCTGTCTAAGTGTAGAGCCAATAACATTGGGTGTAGTAGGCTAATAGAGTGGCAGAGGCTGGAGGCCACTTAAAAAAACTATGGAAGCAGTTATAGTACTGGAAGTAATGCTGGCCTTCGGGTCACAAAATTTGTGGTTAATTACTCAGTCTAGATGAAAAGTTCACAAAACCTCAACTTCTTGTGCCAATCTCAGCCAATATTCCTATTGTATTTCACCTAGATGGCAATGGCATTTTGGAAGCTTCTTTGTTTTTCTTAATCATGTGATAGGTCTATGAAAAAAGGAAGGTCAAACCTCTGCTACCCGATGGACTAAAGGGACATACCTGGTTTGATCTAACTGGATCTGTGAGGAATAAAACCTCATTTTCCTTGTCATACTAAAGAATTGTCAAACTTGGAGATTACAAATTTCCTACTTGAGATTGTTTTTCTCTCTGCCTCAATCCAGCATGCATTCAGTACTGAACTGATAGATAAGGAAAAAGTATGCATCTACACATTCTTTCTTTGAAATAGACTGAGCACATGATCACGAATCTGTTTGGTCTTGATGCCATAAATGATGGGGTTGATCATGGGTGGAAAAAGAAGATAGAAAATAGCAAGGAGTATGTGGACATGAGGGGCAGCCTGGCGAGCCACACGGTGCATGACTGAGGAGATGACCACAGGTGTGTAGGTGGACAAGATGGCACCTATGTGAGACACACATGTCCCAAAGGCCTTGTAACGGGCCTCCTGAGAGGCAAGCTGTAGAACTGCTCGAAGGATGAAGATATAAGACAGGATAACAAAGAGCAGGTCCAACACCACTATAAACATGGCCACAGCAATGCCATAGATATTGTTGAAGCGAGTGTCTCCACAGGCAAGCCTTACCACAGCCATGTGCTCACAGTAGCAGTGGGCAATTAGGGGGCCTCGGCAGTAGTGGAAACGTCTGAGCAGAAAGGGGAGTGGAGTCATTAGCGTCACAGCCCGAGTCACAGCAGCCATGCCAATCCTAGTGATAAGGGACCCAGTCAGGACTGTGGTGTAGTGCAGTGGCTTGCAGATAGCCACATAGCGGTCAAAGGCCATGGCCAGAAGCACTGCTGACTCCATGATAGAGAAGGAGTGGAGAAAGAACATCTGGACCAGACAGGCATAGAAGTTGATCTCCCGATCTCTGAACCAAAAAATAGCTAGCATTTTGGGAAGTGTTGTAGAAGAGAGAACCAGATCAATGACTGCCAGCATGGCCAGAAAGAGGTACATGGGCTCGTGGAGGGCTGCATCAGTCTGGATGATGAAGAGGAGGGTGCAGTTGCCTAGCAGGGCCAGAGTATAGGCGAAGGAGAATGGAATAGAGATCCAGACATGCAGGTGTTCCAAACCTGGAATTCCTACCAGCAGGAAGGAAGTTGGATGGGTTGTGGTAATATTGGAGACTGTCATGGTTTTTTGATATCTTCCTTGTCTATTTTTACAGGGCTCCTTCACCTTCTATATATATAGAGAGAGAATTAGCTCTTGTTCCTGTTGCTAAACTTTAAACAAAATTGGTTAGTAGTCCTCATAGACCTGGATAAGTATAATCCATGTTTTCTACCCTTAAGGAACTTTGAATCTCATTGAGTAGATAGAACATAAAACATCATTAGAATTGATATTACAAGACAACTTACATAAAGAAATGGAGAAAAGGCAGTGTTTTCTGTGTTCATGGTGACATCAAGAATACCCTGATAAAAGAAGTGAAAATATGTTTGAACTAATTCATTGTTTTAGAAGACACATTTGTACATGATGATCAAGCTAAGCTAACAATCACAAAAACCAATTTACTGTCCTGAAATCTCAGGCCTTGAGTGTCTGTATAAGTTGAATAAAGCTTGCAGTTTGTAATGCCCCGATTTATTACAAAATCTGTTTTCTCTAGCACTACTCTGAGATATGGTTGCCACTAGTCACATGTGACTGTTTAAATTTGATTAAAATTATTCAATATCTCAGTCACAACACTTAAGTGCTTAAGAGACACACATGACTAGTAGCTAGCATATTGGACTGTTCAGAAACAGAATATTTCCATCATTGCAGAAAATTCTGTAGGAGAGAACTGCTCTGGAATATATCTTTCAGGTCCTCTCCACATTCACAAATCTCTGTAAGTACAGCCTTGCCTCTAGCTTACTGAGAAAATGAGGAGCTGCTGTGTCTTTTGGTTCTCCATCTAAATTCATGTTAAACTCCCTATTCATGTGGCTCTCCCTCCATTCTCCTCACAGCTTCTTCATTCTCCTCACAAGAGAACTCTCATCTTTAGCAAGAATGCTATTTTTTTTTACTATTTAAATTCAAGTTAACATATTGTGTAGTATTGGTTTCAGGAATAGAATTTAGTGATTCATCGCTTATGTATAACACCCAATTCTCAACCCAAGTGCCCTCCTTAATGCAACCCATCCCCCTACCCACTCCTCCTCAAGCAACCCTCAGTTTGTTCTCTGTATTTGAGTCTTTTATGGTTTGCCTCACTCTGTTTTTATCCTTTTTCCTTCCCTTCCCCTATGTTCATCTGTTTTCTTATAAGTGAAATCATACAATATTTGTCTGACTTATTTTGCTTAGCATAATACACTCTAGTTTCATCCACATTGTTGCAAATGGCATGCTTTAATTCTTTTGGATCACTGGGTAATATCAACAATTTTTATCTTTCCCTCTAGCTCATTTTTATTTTTTCAAATCATTAAACACTGGAGTGGCCCAGTTTTTATGTGATCTTTCTTCTCTTATGGGATACAGTTAATGTGGGTTTTTTTTTTAAGTACAAGTCCTTATCTCCAAGCCCCTGTTTCTTCCTCTCTAAATAAGGAATAGCAATGCTCTGTTTTTATGTAAGTATTGTAGGGAAGAGTAAGTGGGATTATATATAAAATCCTTTTGTACAATCAGGATTTGCTGAGCCTTATTTGTCATATAAGTGTATCTCTCTCTTCCTCCATAAAACTACACTTTTAAAAAATTAATATTCTCCCTCCTTTGATCAGGTCTGAACACTCTGTGTTCAACAGTGCATGAAGCCTACCTCTCTCAGATTCACAGTCTCAGAGTGGGAGCATAATGGAGCCAGTCACCTTCCCCTAATATCCAGAACATGGGAACCTGTTTTTGTAGTTAATATTTTATCCTGTTTGTACTATTTCAAGAGCTAAAATGACCACTCTAGACAATAGAACTTGTCTATTTGTTTTTTCTCCTAAAATTGTTTAGAGGGGTCTCATACACAGAAAGTACTCAGTTAATGCGTGCCTCTATTTTAAAGTCAACAAAATATATCCTTAAAAGATATCAGAATGATGGATTTGAAAGATTAAGACTCAAACAGGAAGATAGTCACCTAAGGTCCTTCAAGGATGTGGCTTGTGGGAGAAGAACCTATACGAAATATTTCTCATTGAGCCATTCAAATAAAAGGGGCCAGTATGATTACCCCATCAGCAACCCTGGAAGAACTTGGAACTCAGGAAAAGGGGGGGGGGATAAAATTTTACAAAGTATTTATCTGCTTGCTCTAGGCAGGCCCTAGGGAATAGTAAAAGATTTTAAAGTTTGTGGATATTTCTATCTATGGAACTTCTAGGGTATGGACTCAAATTTATACAAGTGCTCACATATTTTCCTGTCTGCAAGATTTAAAAATTTATTTCCAAGTACAAATATTCATCTATAAAATGATTGAATTCATAGACAATATAACAAAATGTGAGTTTTTATTACAGAGGAGCCTAAGAAGGTAAAAGCCATTAGAAAGTCTTTGCTGATGCTCATTAACCAAGAGTTTGCACTGTTAGAATTTATGCAAACTTCTAAAATCAGTCCCTATCACATACTGTATCATGATACCTTATTTGGATCTGTTTCAGAAATCACATTTGTTTTCTTTCATTTCTTTGACTTATTTTGATGTATTATGAAAAATTGTGAATTTCCAAGAGCATATTATTACCAAGATGATTTTGTCTCCTTATATTTGAAATGGCATTGCAAAATGATTTCCTGTAGAGCTTATCATTGTAGCAGAGGTCACTTTAAAGACTGTTTTAAAGAATAATGCCCAAGTTAATGGCTCCTATCTCTTCCCTTAACACTCATTCTCTAGAAGGAAGAGACCAGTAGACAATGGTTGAACAGCATGTTTCAATTAACACATCATTATTCAAAAATATATATTTCTTACCTTTCCCTGTATCTTTCTAGTTCAGGCTCATTTTCTCTCTTGACTAATGCAGAAGCCTCCTAACTGGGCCCAGGGATACTGGTAAGTGTGGGAAGAGGAATGATAAGTGAGAAATGATAGGATCCACATAGGAATAATCAGCCAAAACTTCTTGGAGGTGAACCAGTGTTTCTGGTTATCCTCTATAGGGAAGGGAGTTTCTGGAGTTTGTAGACAAAATATTTGGGTTGGATTCTTAGTACTTATGCCTCCTTTGTTGAAGAGCCAAAACAGAGGCAATAAAGGAACTGGGGAGAGAGCAAGGAGTTGATGCTTAGGAACAGGACTAGGTATGGGAGGAAATTGAGAGTGTCCTTATCCTTCCCCACTCCCCACATGTCACCTCTTGTTTTAAAAAACACAAGAGGACTCCCCTGACCCAAGGCTCCCACCCCTTGAGTTCCCTGCAGCCCATGCCACCTCCCTCTTTGTGGTTCAAATCATGCCTCCCAGGGGTCATGCTTAACTCTCCAGACACTGGGTGCTTCAGGTAAATCCTGCTTGTGCCTTGGTCTTTAATGTGCTTCTGTTTACCTCTACCCCATCCTTCCAGTGTCTCCTAACAAAGTGAGACTCATTTAAACATATAAACCAAAGCCAATTCCTGTTTGTGACCTGGAAGGGCAGGAACTCCAGCCTAACCAAGCAAAAATATCTGATCTTACTTTGCATACGTGTTATATATTGGCTGGAGCTAGACATGAATTTCCAGCTTGTAACTTTGGAATGGCACTTCCCTGATCTCAGATGGGTTTCCTTATCTCTAAAATGGAAATCATAATCCCAATTTTTCCTAAACCACAAGAAGAATAGATCACTATGTAATCGAGAAGCCATTATGATTATGATGTGATTACTTGTTAATAATTACCACTTATAAATAATAAAAGGTGATATTCTACCTACAACTGGACTCAATGCTGCTATTTTTCAAAGACCCGAGAAAGGAACTAGTTTATACCTTATACCTGAGTCTGCCATGGATGATGACGACTACTACAATTTCCCATAATACTTTATCTTTAATTTGAAAGATGCTCTTTTAATTTTGACTTAATTTTGTCTTTATTTTGTCTTATTGTGATAAGAACACTTGAGACCTATCCTCTTAACAAATTTTAAGTGTACAATACATTGACTACAGGTACAATTTTGTATAGATTCATCTTAACTGAAACTTTATGCCTATAATTTTCCATTTCCCCTCCCCCCAGTTCCTGGTAACCATAATTCTAGTCCTTGATTTTATGAATTTGAATATTTTAGATACTTCATATTAGTGTAATCCTGCAGAATTTATCCTTCTGAGTCTGGCTTATTTCACTTAGCATAATAAACTCAAGGTCCATCCATAATGTTGCATATTGCAGAATGTCTTTTTTTTAAGGCTAATTAGTATTTCATGAAATATGCATACCACATTTTCTTTATCCATTCACCTGTTGATGGACTTCTAGGCTTTTTTTCCCACTTCTCAGCTATTGTGAGTAATGCTGCAATGACTACAGGAGTGCTAATATCTTTTCAAGATCCTGACTTCAATTCTTTTTGGATATATACCAAGAAGTGCCAGATCATATGGTAGTTCCATTTTTAATTTTTTGAGAAACTTTTGTGCTGTTTTCCATAGCAGCTGCACTATTTTGCATTCCCATCCACAGTGTGTGCAAGAATTCCAATTTCTCCACTGTGTTCTCTTCACCAGCACTTGTCTGTCTTTGATAATAGCCAATCTGACAGGTGTTAGGTGATACCTCATTGTAGTTTTGATATACATTTCCCTAATAATTAGTGACCATAAGCATTTTTTCCACATACCTGCTTGCCGTCGGAATGTCCTCTTTGAGGAAATGTGAATTCAAGTCCTTAGCCCATTTCAAAATGGGGTTATTAGTTTGAGCTGTAAGAGTTCCTTATGCTTTTAGAGATTAACTTCCTATCAAATACATGGTTTGCAAATATTTTCTCCCATTCCATAGTTGCCTTTTTACTGTTGATTGTCTTCTTTGCTGTGTACTTTGATGTAGTCTTTTTAATTCTCGTTTTGATATAGTCCTACTTGTTGACTTTTGCTTTTGTTTCCTCTTCTTTAAATGTCATTCCATGAAATCATTGCCAAGACCAGGGTCATGAAGATTTTCCCCTATGTCATCTTCTAGGAGTTTTAGAGCTTCATGTCTTATGTTTAGTCTTTAATTCATTTTGAGTTGATTTTCATGTATGCTGTAAGATAGGAATACAATTTCCTTATGTAGATGCCCAGTTTTCCCTTCACCATTTGCTGAAGAGACTGTTTTCTCTATTGTGTATTCTTGACACCCTTGTTCATGGATCAATTGATCATCTGTGTAGATTTATTCCTGGGTTTTCTTTGTGTCATTAGTCTATATATCTATGTTTATGCCAGTACCATACCATTTTGATTACTATAGTTTTGTAATACTTTTTGGAATCAAGAAGTGTGCTGTCTCCAGCTTTGTTCTTTTTTTCTCAGGATTGATCTGACAATTCATAGCATTTTATAATTCCATGTGAATTATGGAATTCTTTTTTCTACGTCCATAAACAATATTTGTGGTTTTCATAGAGGTGCATTGAATCTGTAAGTTGCTTTGGGTACTATGGACTTTTTAATTCTTCCAATCCATGAACACAAGAGGTCTTTCCATTTTTTCATGTTTAATTTCTTTCAATAATATTTCTTAGTTTTCAGTATTTAAATCTTTTACCTCATAAGTTTATTCCTAACTGTTTTATTCCTTTTGGCGCTATTATATATGGGATTTTTGTACTAATTTCAAGATAATTAGTATATACAAACACAACTTTCTTTGTATATTGATTTTTGTATTCTGTAAATTTACTGACTTGTTTGTTCTAACAATATTTTTATGGCATCTTTGGGATTTATTATATATGAGATTTGTCACTGACAAAAGGATAATTTTACTACTTCCTTACCAAATTTGGATGCCTCTTATTTCTTGTTAGTGCTTTGGCCAGGACTTCCAGTACTACATTAAATAGTATTAGCAAGAGTGGGCATTCTTGCCTTGTTCCTGATTTTAGGAGAAAATCTTTGTTTTTCACATGGAGAATGTTATAGACTTTTCATATATAGCCTTTATCAAATTTATGTGTTTTTCTTCTAGTGCTATTTGATTTTATCATATAAGTATATTGAAATTTATCAAATGCTTTTTCTGCATCTATTGAGATAATCGTGATTTTTTTAAATTCCTTATTCTGTTGATGTGGCACATCATTAATTGATTTTTTTTAATATTTTTGTATATATAAGACCCCCCAGAATAAATCCTACTTGGTTGTGGTGTATGATCCTTTTAATGTGCTGTTGGATTTGGTTTGTTAGGATTTTCATGTCTATGATCATCAGGGATATTAGCATAGTTTTCTTATGATGTCTTTGGCTTCAGTATCAGGATAATCCTGGCCTCAAAAAATGAGTTTGAAAGTGTTCCCTCTTCTTCGATTTTTTTTTTTGTCAAGATTGAGAAGGAGTAGTGTTAATTCTTTAAATATTTGGTAGAACTCACCAATGCAGCCCTCTGTTACTGGGTTTTTCTTTAATGGGAGATTTTTTATGACTAGCTTAATCTCTACACTACTTATGGGTCTGCTTTGGTTTTCTATTTCTCCATGATTTAGTTTTGGTAGGTTATATGTTTTAAAAGCAATCTCAGAGGGGCGCCTGGGTGGCTTGGTCGGTTAAGCGTCCGACTTCGGCTCAGGTCATGATCTCACTGTCCGTGAGTTCGAGCCCCGTGTTGGGCTCTGTGCTGACAGCTCAGAGCCTGGAGCCTGTTTCAGATTCTGTGTCTCCCTCTCTCTCTGCTCCTCCCCTGTTCATGCTCTGTCTCTCTCTGTCTCAAAAATAAATAAACGTTTAAAAAAATTAAAAAATAAAATAAAAGCAATCTCAGAGCTCTATACCCCAACTATACATAGTTCCTTTTGACAGAAGTATACTGGATCTAACTTTATCTTTCCTAACTGTTGGCTTCTGGGTGTGTACTGAGCTCTCCTTATGATGGATGATCTCCTAGGATGTTGAAACAAAATGAGATTTCTACATAACACCTTTAAATTTGGAACTTAGCCAAGCTCAGCAAGGCTGAGGAGATAGACTATACGAAGGGAAACTAACCTAAATACTAATGTGGGAAAAGCTAACATCAGGGGCAAATTTCAGGTGAGACAGAAAAAAAAATCCACTTTGGATTGAGAGAAAGCTGATGATAGAATGAGGACACACTATTCAGTTATATGTGTCATGTTTGTAGGAAACAGGGATCTAGAGCCATGGCCAGGAGGCTGAGGTGACAGGCTTAATAGAGTGACTGACTATAGCTTATAGTCAAAACATCCAGACAAGAGCCAGATAAAGTAGACAGGGTGTGAAGGAACAAAGTACCTTATTTTGCCCCTTGACTCCATTCTGAAGGGATAAAACCTAATGTCATGGATGCAGGGATAAAAAGCACATGGAGTAGGGAATGGCCATAGCTTAGATAACTATGTTGAAGGTCACTAGTAGAATATTAGAACATTTAAGCTCAATTCCATTTGCTTTTCTGTCTTTTGTTCAGCCAATATTTATTTATATTTATCCACATATTTAGCTTTTCTGTTCAATTCCTCCTGCAATTCTATGTTTCTACCTGGCTCATTTTCCTTCAGCCTAAAGGACTACTTTTAGTTTTGCTTTTAGTGCAGGCCTAATATTGACACATTCCATCAGTTTTTGTTAGTAACACTTGTTCTTTCATCTTCATTGTTGAAGAATATTTTCATTAGTACTAGAATTTTAGAGGGGTAATTCTTTTACCCATTTTAAGATATAACTTGTTTCTGACTAATCCTGGTGGTTCTGATATTAGAATACCTGGCTATGGGATCTTTGTAATATTGGACTTATAATGGAAGCCAAGCCATTCTTTCCTCATTGGGGATGGGTAAGATCTACAGGCTGGTGACATTCCTCATGTAAGTCATCAGAAGGATAAGAAGACCTCTGTTTGGAAATAGCTTCTTTCAAGTTATACACTGTGTTTTTAGTATTTTCAGTTTTTAAGCTTTCCACCTGTACCAACTATGCTCAGAAGAAACGAGAGGTTTTAACAAAATAGAAACTAAAGGTAGAATATCATTTCCGTGTGTGTGTGTGTGTGTGTGTGTGTGTGTGTGTGTGTGTGTGTGTTTTGGTGTCAGAGGGAATTATAAAAGCAGAGATGTGAACCAAGCATAAGACCCTGGGTTCGTGCTACAGTCTCCCCTCTTTGAAACTTCCATCCGTCCATACCCCACCTGACATAGGCTCAGATTCTTTCAAAGCTAAATAATATGTCTAGATATATATGTAGACCCAGAGACAGAAATTAAGGCAGAATAAGATAGAGATATATAATTTCTAAAGAGTAGTCTGAGGAAACAAGGGACTCACAAGATAAAAATAGAAGAATGCATTTGTGGAAGATGGTGTATGAGGGCCTATATGATCACACACAAATTCTAGTTGTCAGGATTAACATTAAGGAAATTTTCTAGCATGTAAGTTTGCATTGGATAGAAGAAAAGAAAGAGAATACAGGTCAATATCCCCATCTCCTGTCTATTTTGCCTACCTATGTCTTTCATGATACTGAGCCTTGTGATGGGCAGGTCAGAGACAACCTATTATGTTTAGCATTTCCTCCTTTGTCTTAGGACATAGACATAAGTGCAGCACCCCCACCTTAATATGTATTCCCAGCACAGATTTAGGACTCAATAATGTTTTGTGACTGGATTATTGAATGAATAAAGAATTCACATTCTTGGTGAAAACATAAGCTAGATCTGTGTGCAAAGAGTTGCATGATGTGTAAAGAAATGGCAGGGGACATGTTTTACTCAGAGATTGGTCATGAGAATATAGAGGTCAAAATAGGTCAAAGAATACATAGGCTGACTCAACTGAAGAAATAAATTTTAACAAGCAAAATTGTCTGACTTGGAACCTATAGCCCAGGAAGATTGAGTTCCCCAAAACTGGTAATGTTTAGCTAGATACTGGACATCAACTTTCAAACTGTATAAGTACTCTTGTCTCAGATGAAATGTTGGTCTTTCCCAGCTCATGATCCCAGTGGCTCTGAATAGAAACTCAGATTCTCACAGTCTTATTAAATGAACTTGAAAGCATCTTTTTGTCTTTAGATGATGTTACCAAGAGGAGAGTGGGTCAAGCCTTTGTCAAGCCTCCTAATAGAGTGGGCTCTTTGAGAAGGCAGCAAAGTCAGCAGTCAGCCTTTGAATTCAAAGGCAACCAAAGAATACAGCCCCATGAGTCCTGATCAGACTGGTGACTGAGTTTTAGGACATCATTAAGTTTTTTCATTATACCAGGAAAGAACTAAACTGGCATCCCTCCACTTCCTATCATACCCCCACCCCCAGTTCAGCATTCAGTCTGTCCCACTCTTTTTCCACCTGTCCCTAACTCTCCATTTATACATCCTTTCTTGAGAATAGTCCTAAGGCTCGCTTGCGAATCTGCTTGGTGTTGACACCATAGATGATGGGATTAATCATGGGTGGGAAGAGCAGATAGAAATTAGCAAAGAGTATGTGGACATGAGGGGCAGCCTGGCGAGCCACACGGTGCATGACTGAGGAGATGACCACAGGTGTGTAGAAAGCTAAGATAGCACCTATGTGAGACACACATGTCCCAAAGGCCTTGTAACGGGCCTCCTGAGAGGAGAGACGTAGAACTGCTCGAAGGATGAAGATATAAGACAGGATAACAAAGAGCAGGTCCAACACCACTATAAACATGGCCACAGCAATGCCATAGATATTGTTGAAGCGAGTGTCTCCACAGGCAAGCCTTACCACAGCCATGTGCTCACAGTAGCAGTGGGCAATTAGGGGGCCTCGGCAGTAGTGGAAACGTCTGAGCAGAAAGGGGAGTGGAGTCATTAGCGTCACAGCCCGAGTCACAGCAGCCATGCCAATCCTAGTGATAAGGGACCCAGTCAGGACTGTGGTGTAGTGCAGTGGCTTGCAGATAGCCACATAGCAGTCAAAGGCCATGGCCAGAAGCACTGCTGACTCCATGATAGAGAAGGAGTGGAGAAAGAACATCTGGACCAGACAGGCATAGAAGTTGATCTCCCGATCTCTGAACCAAAAAATAGCTAGCATTTTGGGAAGTGTTGTAGAAGAGAGAACCAGATCAATGACTGCCAGCATGGCCAGAAAGAGGTACATGGGCTCGTGGAGGGCTGCATCAGTCTGGATGATGAAGAGGAGGGTGCAGTTGCCTAGCAAGGCTAAAGTATAAGCTGAGCAGAAGGGAATGGAGATCCAATTATGTAGGTGCTGCAGGCCTGGAATCCCCATCAACACAAAGACTGACGGATGGGTTGAGGTGATGTTGGAGGCTGATGTGACCATTGGAAATCCTCTTCTGTTCCTATTGTCTACTTCCACAGGACCTGTCCAGAGAGTATCCTGTGTCAGCAGAGTTCTAGCACTGAAGTTTAAGCTCTGATCATTCACATGGAAGGATTAGCCCTTGATATCATTCTAGACCTTAAATTAGAAAATAATCCTAATCTACAAATACCATTTAACTAGTATCACAAGGCAACCCTCATTGAGGAGTTGAGTGGAAGAACTTTGTTATCTTTGTGTGACTAAGGACCACTTTGTAAAGGTCTAGCTTGTCTGTATGAAAAATAATTAAACCTAGCCCCTTCTAATAATTTACTTTCCTCCAAGTTCTATAAATTTTTCTCTAATAGGGGCTCAATAGGCCTTTGACACTCAGAAATTTCACCAACTGAAGCCCTACTTCTAGCCAATTTGAGAACATGAGAAGATCTATTATTGTTTTCCTTCACCTAACTTTAACTTCCATTCTACATGCTTCTACCTTCACCCACTTTGCTTTCTAGCATCCATGACATTCAAAGGAAGAGATCCTCCACCCCCATCTTTTTGCAAGATTGACCTCTAAACTTCATACCATTCTTTTTCATTCTGGTGTCCTTTATCTTTCTATCTCATTTTTGTCCCTTTTATCGTTGTCTTTGAAAAAGCGTAAAGATTTGTGTCCCACAATTTTATCTGTGCTTCCCTCTTTATCAGTTTATATCTTAAAAGTTTCTCCTTAGAATTGAGATATTGTAAAACTATTAGCACAATGAATGAATGGATAAAGAAAAGTGATACACATAAGAATATTAGCCATAAAAAAGAATGAAATCTTGCTATTTGCAACAACATGGATCTATCTAGAGAGTATAACATTAAGTGAAATAAGCCAGTCAAAAGAAAGACAAACAGCATATGATTTCATTATGTGTAATTTAAGAAGAAAAAAACAAATTAACAAAGGGAGGTGGGGGGAAGAGACAAACCAAAGAAATGCTCTTAACTATGGAGAACATTGGGTTAGTGGAGGGTGGAGGTAGGTGGGGGATGGGTAAAATAGGTGAAGGGGATTGGGAGTATTTTGATGAGCACTGAGTAATATATGGTCTCTGCTCTCAAGGTGCTTTAAAATAAATATGGAATTGTTGAATCACTATATTGTGCACCTGAAATTACTATAACTGTGTTAACTACATTGGAATTAAATTTCTTAAAATGAAACAAAACAGACTTGTAGCTGCTAGGGATGGGAGAAATAGGTGAAAGTAGTCAAAAGGTACAAACTTCCAATTATAAGTTCTGGGGATGTTATGTATAGCATAATGACTACAGTTAACAACACTATATCATACATTTGAAAGTGGCAAAGAAGTAGATCTTAAAAGTTCTCATCACCAAAAAATTGTCATAACTATGTGAAGTGATGGATGCTAACTAGACTTTGGTAACATTTTGCAATATAAACATATATCAAATCATTATGTCGAACACCTCAGACTAATACAATTCTATGTCAGTTATGTCTCAAAACTAAAAATAATTTTAATTTAAAAATAAAAATAAAAACCATTAGCCTAAATCTAGAATTTAAAGATGTGCTCAGTAAATATGGGCATTCTTTTTAATTGAGAAAGTTAAGGTTAAGTTACTTGACAATCATATGTTTGAAAAATGTCAAATATTAAACTTTGAGAACTCGCTTCCTGCCTTCAAATCCAATGACTCAAATCACTATATTCTGCCTCTACCTGGTTATTCCACAGACAGTTGAAATCTGGAGTGTTCAAGTTAAAGAAATAAAACTCTAACTCATCACCATGGTACAGGGAAAAGTTTTAGAATCTAAAGACTTAGTCTCAAGTAATGATTGTGCCATCAGTCTACCCACTAGCAGAAACTAACATTAATCTGATATTTTTTTAAGTTTTAGCTTCTTGACCTGTAACTGGAGACAATAACCATACCTCCCATGATCATCTCACCATGTTATTGTGAGGAAAGATGAAATCATATAAGAATAAACCTTGTAAACTGTGAAGCATTTTGCACATGCTATTTGTCATTGCTATCCTACACACAAATCTGCCCTCCTTTCTACAGTGTTGATCTTGATTAACATCAACACCATCCTGTATTCTTCAGCTTTGTCTCTTCCATCTAACAACCCCTTAACTCGATTCCCCTTCACAGCACAACTTGAATAAAAACTTGACTGTATTTGATCTCTACACCATTTACAACCTCATTTAATTTCCAATCCTTTCCAAGCTAACTTCCATCTCCACTCCTTCCCTTATACTGACCTAGCTATTGCTTCTTTCCCCTCACTCTTTCCTTTTCTCTCTGTTTTTATTTTCCCTTTTATTGTCCTGCTACCTTTCTAGGTCCTCCCTTTTTCCTCTCATTTTTTTCTTTTGGTTTTTGTCTTTTGTGAGTTTTGTTGTTGTTGTTGTTGTTGTTGTTGCTATCTATGTTCGGGGAATTGCCAATTGTATAGCTTCTCTCTGAGTTTCAGATGAGTATATTCTACTGCCTATTGGACCTCTCCAATTTAGATGTTCCATGACAATCTTAAACTATACAGCCAAAATTAAAATCTTATCTCCCTACAAACAATTTCCTTCCCATGACTTGCCATCTTAGCACATATTCTGGCCATCCATCCTGTAGCAAGGTCAGAAATCCAGGGATAATCCTTGATTTAATCCCTTCCCTCTTCCATAGTATCCAGTTCATTAGCAAATCCTATCAATCTGCAAAATGTATTTTACTCCCTACTCTTTTCCTTTTCCCTGACAACATTCTTATTTAATTCACCATCTTTCATCTAGACCACAAAAGGCTCCTAACTGGTCTCTGTGGTCTGAATCTTGGGCCCTCTAGGCTCCACTTTCTATACTGTAGCCAAAGAATCCATTTAAAAATGCAAATTATACTATTCCAGGCCTTGCCTCAAGACCTTCATGGAATTACCATTGCACTGAGAATGAAATCCACATGCTTAACTCTGGCTTACCAGTCCCTGCATAGCCTGGTCTCTACTCACTATTCAGCTTTATCCCCTTCCACCTTCATTATGCTCAAGTCATAAAACCTTCTACCAGATGCCAAAGCTTCTGGTGTTCTTTCTCAGTCAATGATACCCCTTGATCCTGCCCCTAAATTGTCTCCCATGCTGCTTTTCTCCTTTCCATACTTCTTGTCTTCCCAAATTCCATCTCTTGCCTGTATCATTACAAAGACCTCCCATTTAAATAAATTGAAGATGACACAGAAAGGAAGATATACCATGCTCATGGATGGAAGAACTAACATTGTTAAAATGTCCATACTATCCAAAGCAATCTACAGATTCAATGAAATCTCTATCAAATACCCACATCATTTTACACAAAACTAGAATAAACAATCCTAAAATGTGTATGGAACCACAAATGACCCCAAGTAGCCAAAGGAATCTTGAAAAAGAACAAGGCTGTGGGGGTATCACTATCCTAGATTTCAAGATACACTACAAACCTGTAGTAATCAAAACATTATGGTACTGGCACAAAAATAGACACATAGATCAATGGAACAGAATAGAGACTCCAAATATAAACCCACAATTTTTGGTCAATTAATTTATGACAAAGGAGGCAAGAATATGCAATGGGGTAAAAGTCTCTTCAACAAACAGTATTGGGAAAACTAGACTACTTGTTTCACCATATATAAAAATAAATTCAAAAAGGATTTAAAACCTAAATATGAGACCTGAAAACATAAAATTCCTAGAAGAAAACACAAGCAATAATTTGTTTGACATCAGCCATAGAAACATCTTGTGACACCTTGTCTCCTCTGGCAAGGAATACAAGAGCAAAATTAAGCTATTGGGACTATACCAAAATAAAAGGCTTTTGTACAATAAAGGAAACTATCAACCAAACAAAAGGGCAGCCTACTGAATGGGAGAATATATTTGCAAGTGACATATCCAATAAGGGATTAATATCTATAAAGAACTTATTCAACACCAAAAAAAAATTGGATTAAAAAATGGACAGAGGACCTGAATAAACATTTTTCCTAAGAGGACATACAGATGGCCAACAGACACATGAAAAAATGCTCAACATCACTTATCACTGGAAAAATGCAAATAAAAACCACAATGAGATCTTACTTTATACCTGTCAGAGTAGCTAAAATAAAAAAAGAACAAGTGTTGGCAAAGATGTGGAGATAAAGAAACCCTGAGATAAAGAAACCCTTGTGCACTATTGCTGGGAATGCAAATTGGTACAGCCACTGTCAAAAACTGTATGGAAGTTCCTCAAAAAATTAGAATTACCATATGACCCAGTAATTCCACTACTGGGTATTCACCCAAAGAAAATGAAGATACTAGTTCAAAAAGATAGACACCCCAGGGCACCTGGGTGGCTCAGTCAGTTAAGTGTCTGACTTCAGCTCAGACCATGATCTCACAGTTCCTGGGCTTGAGCCCCACGTTGGGCTCTGTGCTGACAGGTCAGAGCCTGGAGCCTGCTTTGGATTCTGTGTCTCCTTCTCTCTCTGCCCCTCCCCTACTCAAGTTCGTTCTCTCTCTCTCTCTCCCTCAAAAATAAACATTAAAAAATATTCACCCCTATCTTATTATAGTATTGTTTATAATAACCACAACATGGACACAAACCAAGTGTCCATCCATAGATGAATGGATAAGATGTGGTATGTATATACACACACAATATGGAATGTTTTTCAACCTTAAAGAATTAGATCTTGCTATTTGCAACGACATGGATGGACCTAGAAAGTATAATGCTAAGTGAAATAAGTCAGAGAAAAACAAATGCCATATGATTTCACTCCTATGTGGAATTTAAGAAATAAAATGAAGAAAAAAAAAAGACTCTTAAATGCAGGGAACAAACTGGTGGTTGCCAGAAGGGAGGTGGGTGGAAGGATGGGAGAAATAGGTGGTGGGGATTAAAGAATACACTTATCACGATGAGCACTGAGTAATACACAGAATTGTTGAAACATTATATTGTAACACCTGAAACTAATATAACACTGTTAATTAGATTTGAATAAAAAACCTCCTCTTTAGTTTTCCACCCCTACTCAATCTACCACTACAACGCAACAGACCACATGTTCTATCCCTACTGAAAACCACTTATGAGACCTCATTGCTACAAAAACAAAAAAACAAACAAAAAAAGACTTACAACCTACTTAATACACTTACATACTTGTTCCTGCCTAAATTATTAGCCTCTCTTCTTACCATTCCCCTAAACATTCATCCGAGATTCAGCTACAGTGGATTATCTGTCACTTCCTGAAAGTTATGCTTGTGGCTCATACAATGTATCTGGAATGTTTCCTCTGCCCATTTTTATACCTGGCCAAGATCCTGCCACCTTCTTGGTGAAGTCTTCTCAGATTCCTCCAGGCAGATTTTCTCAGTGTTTTCAATGAGGGCTCATTAATGCACTGAATTAAATAACACAAGGAGAGCACAATCTGTGTTGCCAGTACACATGCACTATCCACTCACCAGACTGAGTACTTTTAATACAAGAGCTCTGACTTATTTCTATATTCACACTCTACTGAATATTGATGCTCAATAAGTGCTTTGCTTTTAAAAAGTTTGCTTATTTTGAGAGAGAGCACATGCACACACAAGCAGGGGAGGCGGGGAGAGAGGGGGAGAGAGAATCCCAAGCAGACTCTACACTTTCAGTGTGGAGTCTGGTGCAGGTCTAAATCCCCTGAACCATGAGACCATGACATGAGCCAAAACCAAGAGTCAGGTTCTTAATCAACTGAGCCACCCAGATGCCCCTCAATCTGAGCCACCCAGATACCCCTAAATAAGTGCTTTTTAAAAAACTTTTTTAACGTTTATTTATTTTTGAGACAGAGAGAGACAGAGCATGAACGGGGGAGGGTCAGAGAGGGAGACACAGAATCTGAAACAGGCTCCAGGCTCTGAGCAGTCAGCACAGAGCCCGACGCGGGGCTCGAACTCACATACCGCGAGATCGTGACCTGAGCCGAAGTCGGATGCTTTACCTACTGAGCCACCCAGGCGCCCCAATAAGTGCTTTTTAAATAAGTATATGAATGACTCCCTAAAGAAACTTCCTCCACTCCTTTGGTGGATAATATACTACCATGTAATCCAAATTGAAGCTTACTAAGTAGCCCCTGATTTTAAGCACGTCTACAGATGGAAATTCTATGAAATCTTCCATCAATTTTGGTTAACTAGATCGTCAAAAAGTCCTCTTATTAGAAACTTCTCCAAATCTAATGTGTATCTGCATTTTCTCTAAGATAGCATTGGAATGGGCAGTGTGGAAGCCCCATGACAAAACAGGGCTGTGCTTTTTTAGATTTACTGCCACTGTCTTTATGGAACCTATAGAGGGACTTGCTAAATATTTCTTGAATAGTTGAAAGAATATCCTCCTATGCATGTTGTCACCTGTGCCCTAAGTTAATGTACTTCTCCAATTTCAAATAGGTTTCTCCCTTCCCTGAGCGCCCCTGTCTCTCTTCCTGTGTGTTCTTGCCACCTGTCTCTGGTCTTCCAGTTTATTTTCCCACACACCTCAACCTCACAGATAGCCTATTCTGTTTAAAATGCCTAATAATCAATCCTTCAACCTTCCCTCTTTCCAGGTTTAACTGAAATATACCTCTAATTCTGTTCACAATCCTACTCTGCTTATCCAGTCTCCTCCTGCCCCAGCACCCTTAACCTGCTTGGCATGAGTGTTTGGTCCAGTCTGTACATGTCATTGTCCTATGCTTCCTGTGTTCATAGTCAAGACATCAGCAAATAACAAAAGCAAGCCTGTTTCACTTATTTCTTTGTCTCCCCCAAAAGTGTGTGTGGCTCCATACCTAGAGTATTCAGTCAGTGCTATAAACTATTTGGTAGACTACACCTTTAACCTGAGAGGACTTTCAAGTGATAGAATTGAGAATCTGAGTCCCCAGGTGATCACGGAGGAAGTCAATAGCAGAGCTAGGACTAAATTTCATAACTTCTGACTCCTGTGCCAAGATTCCATTTACAGGACCATGCTGCAAAGATATAGCTAGTTGTTGCTAAAACCTTTCTTTTTTTTTTTATGTTTATTCATTTTGAGAAAAAGTGTGCATGAGACGGGAAGAGGGGGAAGAGAATCCCAGGCAGGCTCCACACTGTCAGCACAGAGCCCAATGCAGAGCTCAATCTCACAAACCTCGAGATCATGACCTGAGAAGAAACCAAGAGTCAGATGCCTAACTGATTGAACCACCCAGGCACCCCATTGCTAAAACCTTTAATAAGTATAACTGGCCTGTCCCTTCAATATCCTTATTTCAGATTTTTCCTTTTGTCCCAGGACTATTGCAGCAGCCAGGACTGTGTTGAGGCCAGAATATGAAGTAGGAGGAAAGAAGGTAGCACTAATGAGAGATTAACTAACCTGGTCTGGGTTGGTTAGTTAAGGCTTTCTTGAGGTGGTCAGTAATACACAATACAGGAGCACAGGCCTGGAAGGCAGAAAAAGATTTCTTCTAATGCTGACAAAAGAGGATCTGAAGCTTATAGAAGATAAAGTCTTGATGAGAATAGAAAGCAGGTCCTCTGTTAGATAGACAAACATTGGATGAGAAAGCTAGAAGACAAGAATCAGGAGGTCAGATAATTCCTGAGATAAGGATAAACTGTCTGTTTGAGCATGAGAGGCATTGAGAAATGAGCTCTGCCCTATGAACTCCATGGCTCCCCACCTACACACACACACACACACACACACACACACACACACCCCTAGCCTATTCCCTTCAAGCATTAAACAACTCCTTCTAGAGGTTCTCTACTCAGCCTTTGGGTATTCCCTCTAGTCATTACTATTTTCAGTCTGATTTCTGCTATTATCCTGGTTATTCCAGTTTTCTCTGCTAGCCCAGCTCACATGGCCTCTTTCCTTGACCTATGACCCCCAGGTACCCTGTTCCAGCCCTCTAGTAGCCAGCTGACTCAGCAGAAGCTTGCTTCCCTGGTCTGCTTGCCCCTCATCCCACTTGTGCCACCTCCCTTATATGCTTGGTCTTTCCTACCGCCATGGGCTCTATGTGCTCTCACCCCTCAGCATGAGGCTCAATTCATTTTCTGTAGGCTTCAGGAAAAGCTGATGCCAATTTGACAATAAATTTCATATTTTAAAAAAAAACTGATGCAGTTTTCCTTGTGAGAGAAGGCTGGAAAAGACCGTTGGAAAGGAGAGGTCTGGCTATATTCTCATAATAAGCTACTCTGGTCCCAAAAGAAAAAGAAAGAGCAGGTCTGATCCCTGAGGAACATCCTGAAAACGACCTATGATGGGCCTGGTGTCTTCTCTGGAGGTGACTTTAGAGACCTCTGTCCCAGTTCCCAGTCTTCTGGGATTCCTGCCCCTGGCTTCCTACAGATCCTACTCCCTCACCATTCTCTGGCATTCAGTGCCTCCCTTGAGGCAGAGTGTAGTCTGGTTTTGACAATTATTGTGCCTCTCTCCACCCTCTCTTCCCTGCAGTGCCTTCCTTCCCTGCAGTGCCTGCTGAGAAATAAAGCCTCCTCAGAATATGCAAATAGACGCCTGCTGTGTGCTTTGGATTGTGATTTAGAAAGGTGGGGTTCAGTTATAACTAGGTCAATGTTATCTGTTTATTTGGTTTGGAGTCTTGATGTTTTGTTTCATTTTGTGGACAGAGCTGTGAGTTGAGGTTATGAATGGGAGATTAGGTTTAAATCCCAGTTTGTGACTTTGATGAGGCACTTAACCTCTCTGTTTCTTGGATTGTTTCCTTACTATTCTACGGGGACAATAATCCTAACCCTGCCCATCTCTCACCATTTGGGAAGGATCCAATGAGATCACTGAGCTGTAATGATCCATGTTATTACTCAATAACTATCAACCATTAATAACAATACCAAAAGGGATATTTTCCTCCTATGACTGGTCTCAGCATCTGCTTTTTGCCATAGTCCTGAGAGGGGAAGTTGATTTTCACAGGGACTCCTCTGTCACTTAACCTGAATTCTCCATGAAACATCCCAACAGTTCCTACTGACACTGTATACTTCTGGCTTCCCCTCTCATCCCACAGAAACATCCAGATTTTGTATTAGATGTCCTAAGCCTGATCCTTCAGGAACAAGCACTCACCCCTCCACCTAGAGTCTCCAGAACACATTGGGTTGAGGTGAGCCTTCTACAACAGGGCTTATATTGAAGTCTGAGTTAGGCTGAGGAGATGGACTATGTAGAGTTGGTGAACCTGACTTGAGGTTCACAAGCTGATACTGGGAGAAGTCAGGGAAGGATATACCCAGGTTGAATTAGGGAACGATCATAATTTTATGTTTAACTTTTTGAGAAATTGCCATGCCATTTTCCACACCAGCTGTACCATTTTGCATTCCCAACAAAAAGGTACAAACTTCCTATTTAAACACCTCATTAACACTTAGTATTGTCTGGTTTTTTTTTTATAATAGCCATCCTAATGGATATGAAATGGTAGTTCTTGGTGTTTTTGTTTGCTTTTTCCTAATGATTAGTGATGTTGAGCATCTTTTCTTGAGCTAATTGGCCATTTGTTTTTGTTTTTTTAATGTTTGTTTATTTTTAAGAGACGGAGTGCAAGTGGGGAAGGGGCAGAGAAAGAGAAGGAGATACAGAATCCAAAGCAGGGTCCAGGCTCTAAGCTGTCAGCACAGAGCCTGATGTGGGGCTCAAACCCACCCGCCGTGAGATCGTGACCTGAGCCAAAGTTGGACGCTTCACTGACTGAACTACCCAGGTGCCCTGCTAATTGGCCATTTGTATAAATAGCTAAATGGCTAATTGACCATTTGTATATCTTTTTTGTAGAAGTGTCTATCCAAGTCCTTTGCCCATTTTGAATTGCATTTTTTTTGTTGCATTGTAGGAATTCTTTATATATTCTAGATATTAATCACTTATATATGATTTGCAAATACTTTCTCCCACTCTATAGGCTCTCTTTTCACTCTCTTGGTAGTGTCCTTTGAACAAAAAATTTTAATTTTCATGAAGTTCAATTTATTTTTCTTACCTGTATTTTAGGTGTCCTATTCAAGAAATCATTGCCAAATCCAATGTCATGAAGCTTTTTACCCATGTTTTCTTCTAGAAGTTTATAATTTTACAGCTTCTGTTTAGGTTTTTGATCCACTTGAGTTAATTTTTGAATAAGATATAAGGTGGGAGTTCAACTTTATTCTTTTGCATGTAGGTGTCTAGAATTTCCAGCATCATTTATTGAAAACACCAATAATCAATTTTCCATCTTTACTGAGGTATATTTGACAAAAATTGTATGTTTAGGGTGTCACAACTTGATGTTTTGATATACATCTACACTGTAAAATCCTCACAATCTAGTAACATCGTTATCATTTTTATGTAAAAACACTTAAGATCTACTATCTTAGCAAATTTCAAGTATATGATACAGTATTGTTAACTATCAGTAATCAATTCTTAAACCCTATGTTATTCAACACTCTGGTAGCATTTGGCAGAGATGCGCACTCTCTACTTCCTGATTTCCTAAACACTCTGAAGGTTTTCTTCCTACTTCATTGTGTCACTTTCTGAGTATCTTTTACTGTCTAGTTCCTCTTTTCCCAGCTTCTCATGTTGAGGTCTCTTCTCTCTACTCATTCCTTAAGTGATTTTTATCATTTCTCATGCCTCTAACTGTTCTTTCATGCCTCCCAAATGTACATCTCTAATTCAGATAGTTCCCCTGGACTTCAAATTTGGTAAATATAACTTGATTACCTGACAGCTATTCTTGAAGGTCTAACATATATTTCCAAGCTTACATATTTAAAACAGAATTCTGATTCCTTTCTACCTCTACTCTTTAAACGTACTTTAATCTCAGTGTTTCCCATTGTACTGAAGCCCTTCCATCCATCCATCCATCCAATTGGAAGGCTAGAAGTCTCAAACCTAAAGCCCATCATATCCTCATAACCCTGCATTCAGTGAATCAATCAACAAATTCTATTTGCTGCATCTTCAAAGCTTATCCCAAGTGTAATCACATTTCATTGACTCTGCTGCTTCTACCCTGGTTAAATCACCATCATTTCATTCTTTGGCTATAACAATAATTTTTGAACTAGTTTTCCTCTTTCATCCTTATTTCCCTTATGTAGAATCCAATATAGACCTTTTATTTTTATTTTTTTTATTTTAGAGTGCACGAGTCGGGGAGAGGAGCAGAGGGAGGGAGACAAAGAACCTTAAGCAGGCTCCATGCTCAGCGTGGAGCCCAACACAGGGCTCGATCCCACGACCCTGGGATCATGAACTGAGCCGAAATCAAGAGTCAGATGTTCAACTGACTGAGTCACATAGCCACCCCAGTGTAGACCCCTTAAAACATAAGTCACAGCATAACAGAATCCTGTTCTAAATCTTCAAATAGATTTCTACACACTTTACACAAATTCCAGTTTTCACCATGGCTTACAAGACCTTTTATTACCTGGACCTTGGCTACCTCTCAAATGCATCTTCTTTCTTCTTAGTCACTCCACTCAACCAAGTGGCCTGGTGTTATCCCTCAAATTCACCACATTTCAGACCTCAAAGTGTGTCCATCTGCTGTTCTTCCTGGAGCACTGTCCTTCATACAGCTGCATGCCTTGCTCACTGATGTCCTCAAGATCCCTACTCAAATGTCACTTCAGAAAGTTCTACCATGACTACTCTAAAACTATGCTCCTTGTCACTTTCTATCTTCCTGTTTTATTTTAATTAGCACTTTTCAATACCTATTTGTTACATGTTGACCGTTTTAATGAAAGTCTCCCTTACTAGCTTAGAAGTTCTATCAGAACAAGGACTTTGTCTTCTTCGTTCACCACTACATTCCTAGTACTTAGAGAAATGTTGACGCATAATAGAAGCTTTATAATATTCTGTAGAATAAATCTCATTAGTTGAATAAAGATCCACCCAATGGTATCCCAAGTTAACAATGAATAACCATGCCTATCCATGAGCTCCATCAAGATAATGGAGATCCCTTCAATAAGGAGATAAGTCTAAAAGTAGCTTAATTAGTAGTATGTCAGTCTTTTCCACCAAATAGTAAAAAGAACAGAATTTTAATTATAACTAAACCATCATTCTCCTCCAAACAAGAGGAATATCTTTAATTCCAAAAGAATAAAAGAAAGAAAAATATCCCGCATGCAGCTTTTATGACTGACCTCTCATAATTTTCGGCTATTAACAATTTCACTTAATAGACGGTCTTCATTACCCTAGAGATAAAGGGTAGCAACAAAGAACACAAAGCTTTATTTTGAGTGTAGCCCTAAACCCATTAGTTTAAAACTGTCAGTGTTTTATGCTTTTAAGAAACTGTATAAATTGCACATGTTTGTGTAAGTTCATTTTCAAATGTGTGAACACAAATGTCTATTGTCTATGAGGAAAGTTCACACTGAGCTTCAAGTGAATTGTACAATTGAGCTCTAAGCTAATCAGCAGCCTCTGCCAAGCTAGCCATTTTGGTAAGTGGTCCTAAATTTCATACAGGAGCAAATAAGTTTTTGTTTTCCCAGGGGGAGAAAGCTCTGTTCACAGAGTGCAGACCAGTAATGATTTTTTTTTTCTTGTTGACTTTGCTTTTCTTTTTTAAACAAAAGAATCAGGCTGTGATTTTTAACTTCTTTTGTTAAACCTGTGTAAAAGACCTAATAACCTGTGTCTTTAAAGCCCCGCCTTATTTTTGCTCCAGATACCATTAAGATCTTTTTCCACTCAGCAATTTCTCCTTGTTTTTGTTTGTTTGTTTGTTTGTTTTGTTTCTTTGGGTTGTTTTTTTGTTTTTGTTTTTGTTTTTTTTTAAGAGAGAAAGGGAGCGAGTGGGGAGGAGGAGGTAGAGGGAGAGAATGAGAGAGGAGAAAAAAAAAAAGTCTCAAGCAGGCTCCACGCAGTACCACAGAGCCTGACGCAGGGCTCCATTCCACAATCCTGGGATCATGACCTGGGCCAGAATCAAGAATCAGAGGCTCAATGGACTGAGCCCACTCAGGTGCCCCCAATTTCTCCTTTCTAAAGCAGTAATGGTAGTTCAGTGTTTGTATTCCCAGAGAACTCCTTGGAATTAATGTGGTTAACTTCTTCTGTCTTTTTGGTAATTTAGTGTCTTTCAAAACTATATTAAATACAACATAGCCTCAGAGAAGTTACTCAAATTGGTGAATAAATCTTTTGGGTACATTCTCCGTTAAAATTTAATAGCTAGCACTAGGGATTCTTATGATGGAATTATCCTGTATCTTGAGTGTGATGGTGGTCACACAAATCTACACATGTAATAAGTGAATAAAACTAAATATAAACACATACACATACGAACAAATGAATCCTTTTAAGACTGATGAATCTAAATAAGGCTAATGATCAATGTCAATTTTCTGGTTATGATATTATATTACAGTTATGCAAGATGTTACCATTGGGGGAAACTGGGGGAAGGATATATGGATCTCTCTGTATTATTTCCTATGACTACACATGAACATAAAGTTACCTCAAAATAAAAAGCTTCAAAAAGTAAAAAAAAAAAAAAAAAAAAAAAAAAAAAAAAAAAAAAATGGAGATCTTTGGCTTGGCTCTGAGCACTGTGGTGCTGGCAGAAAATTTTTTTTTAATTTTTTTTCAACGTTTTTTATTTATTTTTGGGACAGAGAGAGACAGAACATGAACGGGGGAGAGGCAGAGAGAGAGGGAGACACAGAATTGGAAACAGGCTCCGAGCCATCAGCCCAGAGCCTGACGCAGGGCTCGAACTCACGGACTGCGAGATCGTGACCTGGCTGAAGTCGGACGCTTAACCGACTGCGCCACCCAGGCGCCCCGTGGCAGAAAATTTAAGAGTCCTCTCATTTATCTGCTATTGCCACTTATTCCCTCTATTAGAATCAGATGTGTCTCTGGAAGAACTAAATGGGGGAATGGCCAAACCTTAGAATCCCTGAAACTGAATTCTTGAAGTATGAATATCCTGTGAGCTACCCAGGGAATCTATGCTCAGAGAACAAAGTCTGCACCTTCCTTTCTGTCACCTGGGCCATATGCCATCTCCCACTAGCTCTTCTCTTCACCATCTTCACCATCTGCATTTAAAGCTCCTTAAAACGGAATCTTTTCTGTCTGTCTCTCTCTCTGTCTCGCTCTCTCTCTGTCTCTGTCTCTCTGTGTTTGTTTCCTATAAAGGAATGTATTTGTAAATCATTCATATAATTAAAACTTAAAATAGGATTAAAGGACAAGTCATGTAATAGAATTATCTTAGATCAGTATTATCATACTTCTTAAAATACTAGAAGCTCTCAAATCAAATTTTATATAAAACACTGTGGTAAACACCTGTTGTTTCTCTTCTTTGGTATAGAATTTAAAAATAAGATAGCTTGCTTCCTGGGAACCACCTTCTTTTCACATTTTTTTTTTTGGAGTAAACACTTGTATTTACAAGAAAATATTTAAGGATTTCACATATTTACTTCATATAACCCTCCTAACTATCCTATGTTCTATCACCATAAATTTTCCCAGGTTTATCACTTTCTTTTTTCCAGTTATTTTATTTTTTACCCCGTTAAAGTTTTTACTTTAATTCCAGTTAATATACAGTATTATATTTCAGGTGTACAATATAATTATTCAAAAATTCTATGCATCACCCAGTGGTCATCATGATAAATGTACTCCTTAAATTCCATCATCTACTTCACCCATCATTCCACCCACCTCCCCTCTGGTAACCATCAGTTCTCTGTAGTTAAGAGTCTGTTTCTTAGTTTGTCTTTTTCATTTTTTTCCCTTTGCTCATTTTGTTTCTTGAATACCACATATGAGTGAAATAATATGGTATTTGTCTTTCTCTGACTTATTTTGCTTAGCATTATACTCTCTAGCTCCATCCATATTGTTGCAAATGGCAAGAATTCATTTTTTATGGCTGAATAACGTGTGTGTGTGTGTGTGTGTGTGTGTGTGTGTGAGATGATATATATATATCCCCATTTTTAAAGATGGGGAACAAGAGGCCAAGAGCTGTTACTTGACTAAGGTCACACCAACAAGATTTAAAGTGACCCTATCACACAAACAGCATATAATATATTATATATATTATATATATAATATATATATAATATATATATATAATCTCACACTAAAATGTTGTTCAGCCATAAAAATGAAATCTTGCCACACATATATATATATATAATCTCACATCTTTATCCATCAATCAGACACTTGGGCTGCTTCCATATATATTGTAATGATGCTATAAATAGAGTGCATGTACCCCCTTGAATTAGTGTTCTTCTACTCTTTAGGTAAATACCCAGTAGTGCAATTGCTGGATCATAAGGTAGTTCTATCTTTAACTTTTTGAGAAACCTCCATACTGTTTTCCACTGTGGCTGCATTAGTTTGCATTCCTTCCAATGGAACAAGAGGGTTCCTTTTTCTCCACATCCTCACCAACACCTGTTGTTTCTTGTGTGTTGATTTTTAGCCATTCTGACAGGCTTGAGGTGATATCTTTTATAGTTTTGATTTGCATTTGCAGGTATCTTTTCAATTTTTTGTATCTCTAAGACCCTGTCAGATAAATACTGAGTCCTCAATAGGTTTGTTGCCTTATTGCCTGAAATCAAGCTTCACGTCTGTCTGCCTACCCTACATTTAACTAGAATACAATCTGCTCATTCAACAACCTTCTCCCTATACCTAACACCATTATGATCTTCTTTTAAGTACTATCAAAGAGCTTAATTCACCCTGGTCTCTGCCTTCACAAAGCCTATTGAGTAGGAAGATGACTGAAAGATAATAATTTAATGATAGCAAATCCTCAACAGATTGTTGTTTCCATGTCACATAAACCGTATTAAGCACCTTCCGTCTAATATGATAGCTCTCCCCATTTTTACAGATGGGGAACAAGAGGCTAAGAGCTGTTACTTGACTAAGGTCATACCAACAAGATTTAAAGTGACCATATCACACAAACAGCATTTGATAAGATGGTGTATGGATGAGAGGAGAAAAAGGACACTTACTATGGCTCAGAATATCTCTGATTTGCATTTTTCTGATGAGTGATTGTGAGCATCTTTCCATGTGTCTGACCATCTGTATTTCTTTTAAAAAATGTCTACTCAGGTCTTCTGCCCATTTTTAATTCAATTTTTTCGGTGTCATATAAGTTCTTTGTATATTTTGAATACTAACCACTTATTTTCTATTCAGTATGTTGCCTTTTTGTTTTGATGATGATTTCTTTTGCTGTACAAAAGATTTTTATTTTGATGTAGTCTCAATATTTTATTTTTCTTTTGTTTCCCTTGCTTAGGAGACATACCTATAAAAATATATCTATGACTAGGAATTTCTATTGACTTAAAGAATAAGAAGTAATTTCTGCCTGTGTTCTCTTCTAGGATTTTTATAGTTTCAGGTGTCACTTTAAATGTTGAGTCCATTTTAATTTTTTTGGTCTGGTGTTAGAAAGTGATCTAATTTCATTCTTTTGCATGTAGCTGTCGAGTTTTTCCAACACCATTTATTGAAGAGACTGTATTTTCCCCATTCCGTATAGTCTTTTTTATGGATTAATTGACCATATAAACATGAGTTTATTTCTAGGCTCTCTGCTCTGTTGGGATGGGCAAAATGGGTGCAGGGGAGTGGGAGATTCAGGCTTCCCATTATAAAATGAGTAAGACACAGGAATAAAGTAGAGCATAGGATATATAGTCAATGATATTGTAATAGTGTTGCATGGTGACAGATGATAGCTACATTGTGGTGAGCATAGCATAATATATAGAGTTGGATCACTGTACACCTGAAACTAATGTAACATTGTGTGTCAACTATAATCAAATGTACCTTTTTTAAGTTTACTCATTTTGAGAGTGAGCACGTGTGAGCAGGGGAGAGGGGTAGAGAGAGGGGGAAAGAGAATTTCAAGCAGGATCCATGCTGTCAGTGCAGAGCCCAACATAAGGCATGATAGTGAGATCATGACCTGAGCTGAAATCAAGAATTGGCCATTTTACCAACTAAGCCACCTAGACACCCCTAAAAAATTTTTTAACTAAACTTTGAACTAGGCTGCACTGACTGCCAGAAAATGCCAATTATCTCTTGTCTGCCATATTTTTACACATGCTTTTTTTTCTCTCCTTCATGTGCACCTTCCTCTAAGTCCACTTTCTATTTCTGAATCTTTGACTAAGTTGTACAGCACTAACCCCCTTTCTGATAAATGAACTTGTGTCTTTTTTATATCTATATATCTCTCGTTGAACTATAATCTTTTATGTCTGCCGATCCCAAACTGGACTATGAACAAAGGTGTGATCCTTCAACTCTCTGCTCTAACATCTAGAATAGTTCTTTGCATATGGTAGATGCTCGGTCAATGATCATTGAATTAGATAAAATAATAAAATTAAAATTTTTACCAGGTGCTTGGCATAAACCAGGAAAAATGATAAGTGCCTTCCATATACCATCTCATTCATTGCCTACCCCTTTTACAGATGAAAAACTAACATTCAGAGAAGCTAAGAAGCATTGAGAAGCAAATATTTGGGACATGTGGAAGGGGCCAAGAGAAAAAGCAAAATTAGCAAATTTTCTAAGCAGAATTCCTATGCCAGAAAGCCTTTGGGATTATTTGTGTGCAGGGGTCTGTATGCCTACTCCCTTCCTATCTACTCTGAACTCACAGTGTAAATTTTCTCCATTATCCTACTCTTTTGGTTGGGTAGGGTAAGGAAAGACCCAAATATCCTAGCTTCAATTTTCTGCCTCTTTCCAGCATCCCAGAGGTGTTTTTAGTGCCTTTATCCCCAGGGAATTTTTAATCTCAGTTAGGGCCTTAATAACAGGATAAATATTCTAGCCTTTTTGCTCCACACTCTCTAATCCCTGCAGGACCTGAGACTTTACTACCACTCCCTGTCCTAGGCCTGGTAAGTCTATCTCTGTATGTCACCCTACAATAAGCACACTACAAACAGGCCAAAGACCTGGAGAACACTAAGATAATTTTCTCACTGAGGTAGTCTCCACTTCAGATAAAAAGGACTTACAAATGAATCACACTTCTTTACCATTGCTATATGCCATGTAGTGCTCTTCAGATGAATGTCTCCCATAAGGATTCCTCACAGTAGCCTCTGAAGTAGGAATGAACTCTCCAGGTCACAGAATCTGAAGCAGGTTGACAAGAGGTTAGGTGACTTGACTGTGATCACATAGCTGGTGAGTTAGCAGAGCTGAGATTTGAAAAGGGCTGCTCTTACTCTTCCATTGACAAAAGTTGAATCCTGGGCAGGTGGCTTCCAGATGCTCACAAGCACTTTCAGTGATGAACAGTGTGTTCCTTTCTTCATGAGACAGCTTTGTTCCTGGACATTTTTCATGAGCTCTAACTCAAATATTAGTGAGAAGGACAGGAAGCGATGACCCCAAGGCCTTCACCTTGATCTCTCTTAGAATCTTGGCATACTGTGCTCCACATGTTTTTCCAACTTCATTTTCTCTATCTGTGCAAATGGGGCTGAGGCAAGGGGGGCATGCAGTCATTGTGCTGCGTAACTACAAGGATAGAGTAAACATTCTTTGAGAGGCAGCTCAGAGGCTGAGGAAACTTGATTCAATTATTAAAAGACTGGAAGAAAAGGTGGGGGAAAAAAAGTGAAGAAAGCAAGTCTTTCCCATTTATGTCTAGATTATTCAGCTCTCAATTTTCTCCACACCAAAGAAAGGGCATTGAAGTATGGACACTCTAAAAACAATGTCTTATCTAAATGTACATACCATGTCTGAGTACAGCCTTGTTCATGCATTTTATACAGTAACATATACAGACGGAATCACATGCTGAACTAAATACATGGTGTGCTCAGAATGGAACAGCTTTACATATACCATTTTACAAGGACTCCCCACCCCCCACCCAGATTTCTCTCTGTCCCTGACCCTTCATCTACCACCAAAACTGAAATACCATCTGAGTATTCTTGGTCCCAAGCTCTCTGGTAGAAACTCAGGAAGGGAAATAGCACAGAAGGAAAATTTTAAATGCATGGAAGAAGGGATGATAAGACAAAGGGACAAGATGTTTGTCTCCATATCACAGTAACAGCCACATTGGGCACTGGGAAGGCATCCTGGTCCAGGGTTCCTTCCCCCAGACCACATGAGAAGACCTTATCCTTTGCCTTCTTGCCTCTTTCTTTCTGGGTATGGATAGCTGATGGAAGGGATTGCAAGGAGTACTGCAGCTTAAGGTTAGGGATATAGATGGACTTATCTCCAGAGGGCTCAAGCAGTTCCACCCTCTCTGTTCCCACTAACAGCCAGAACACAGTCACATCCCATCATATTAGAAACCAGTGTGAGAAAGGTACTGTTCCCTCCCGAATATCTCCTGTGTTTATTCCTGTGTCTTGTTCTCAACTTTCCTTTTCATCCTCTTCTCTCCCTTTACTATCCCCTTCCTGACTTTTTAATCAAATTCTTTCTCAAACTCTCAATTACTGGCTGGCTAGTGGATCAGAGAATAGTGAGAAGGTACTTTTAGGTAAGGGAAGATCAGGGAATATAGAAAGTGTGGGTAATAGGCAAAGAGATGGGGTGGACATGTGTAGAAGCTCCATGCCATAATCTGACCAAACTGGTCTCCATATTTGCTTACAGTTAACAATTGTGTTCCCAGTGATTAAAATTTACTTCTCATACCCTCTTCATGTACCTTTGATTTTTATAAGACTGTGTTTTCATTCCTCAGTAACTTTATCACATCACCTATTATGGCCAAATTAACTTGACATCTACCACTGACCGATCTGCATGATCTCACCTGTTTCACCCAGAAACCTATGACAAGCACAGGATTCTAGTACTAACATAAGCCAGGCAATGTTACGGCTTTAGCAGACTACATGAGACTCAGCCTTTCACCATGTGTTTGTTGTTCTGAGCCTCATCTGTGAATAACCATGGGCTCAGTGGCTTGAAAAACCCATCCAACAACACCCCCCCCCCACTCTGCTTTCTCTTATCTCTCAGTCTTGATCTTCCCATCTTGAAAAGTAACCACAAATCAAATGTGCCTGACCTTTGATTTTTATATTATTTTATTGTCACATAGGCAGATCAGAAGAAAATAAGAGTACAAGGCAGAATTGGGTTCACAGGCATAGAAGATTCTCCATGGTGAGGATAAGTAACAAGAGTGAGTTCTACAACCATGTAACTCACCCTACAGCCTAGCCTAGACATTGTTGAATCAGACTTAAGTGGAAAGTCTCCTTTGATCCCTGGTAATGATAAATTCACCTCCTGCCATATATCACTTCCCAATGCTATACAGCCTTCTTATCCTGGATGTTTTTTATGAGATCTAACTCAAATTTTTTCTGCTATCCTTTCAGTTTCAGCCACAGAATAAGAATGAATCCCAATGGCTTCATCTGTCAGGGCTTCCTAGGGTTCAGAGCAGGGCAGTAAGGTCTTCTCTACCTACCCTACCTGGACCTGACCATGCATTTCACAAACCACAGCCATCAGAACCCAAACTCTTTTCTGCTCATGGGAATTCCTGGCCTGGAGGCATCCTACTTTTGGATTGCATTTCCCTTCTGCTCCATGTATGCCCTAGCAGTGCTTGGCAACATGGCAGTGCTGCTGGTGGTGCGATCAGAGCCTGCACTACACCAGCCCATGTACCTGTTCCTATGCATGCTGTCCATCGTTGACCTGGTGCTCTGCACTTCTACTGTGCCCAAACTCCTTGCACTTTTTTGGACAAATGCTACTGAGATTGACTTTGGGGCCTGTGCTACTCAGATGTTCTTTATCCATGGCTTTTCAGCTGTTGAATCTGGTATCCTGTTAGCAATGGCCTTTGACCGCTACTTGGCCATCTGCCGGCCACTGCACTATGGGTCATTGTTGCCCCCAGAGGCTGTGGGCAAGCTGGCAGCTGCTGCTGTGTTTCGTGGCTTGGGCCTCATGACCCCACTCACATGCTTATTGGCAAGGCTGAGCTACTGTAGCCGAGTGGTGGCCCACTCCTACTGTGAGCACATGGCTGTGGTAAAGCTGGCTTGTGGGGGTACACGGCCAAACAACATCTATGGCATTACTGCTGCCACGCTAGTTGTGGGCACAGATTCCATCTGCATCACTGTCTCCTATACACTAATCCTCCGGGCTGTGTTAGGCCTCTCCTCCAAAGAGGCAAGAGCTAAGACCTTTGGCACTTGTGGCTCCCACCTGGGTGTCATCCTTCTCTTCTATACACCAGGGCTCTTCTCATTCTACACTCAGCGCTTTGGCCAGCATGTGCCCCGGCACATCCATATCCTCTTGGCTGACCTCTACCTTGTTGTACCACCCATGCTCAACCCCATCATCTATGGCATGAAGACCAAGCAGATCCGGGATGGGGCCCTCCGACTGCTGAAGCGGGGCATTGTTCAGTCTTAAATCTCCAACCCCACCCTAGAACCTTGTCTTCTTCCTTTAGGCTTGGGCAATTGTTGGAGTGGGCCATTGGGAATATATGGCCACCAGTTAAACTGTGAGCCAGACTGGGGCAATTGGAGGTTCCTCACACCTTCGCCTGTCCCTGGAATATACATTCTACCCGCTATTCCCACGGTGAGAGCTGTTCCATGGACACAGCCTTGAGAGAGTAAGGTATTGTTGAGCCCATCTGGCCAGTATACATGACTGAACCCAGTTAAGGCCTCTCTATAAACTTTTAAGATTTGACAGGTGGGTACTTGGGGTCACTAACACAAATCTCATAAGTAAGTTCCCTTGCTTTTTAAACCTGCCACCTACACATCTGGAGTGGCCTGCCTCTTGCATTGGTCTCCTCTTGTCCTCTGTGTATGAGGGCCAGTTTGTGAGCCGATGGTAATGTTTAAGAGACCAGAGGTTCCCAGCATGGTGGAGAGAGAAGCCCACACTCAATAGTATCCTTACTTTGATAAGGAGATAAGTAGCACAAGTCTGAAGGATGAGGAACCATTAGGTATTTCCCATTTGTGATGTAGATATGATTACAAAGCCTAGGGATCCCATGTTTATTGGGAAACATGGTCACCAAGCTGATGATCACCTCCCAGGGAATTCCACACTGCTGTTCTGACAGGACTCCTCCCTTCTAGGAGACCTTGATAAAATAAAAAAGATAAGACTCACAGTCTGACAAGAAGAAATAACCTTTATCCACAGTCAGGTGCTCCTACTCTGATATGGATACATGCATGCCTCCCTTAGTGAACTCTCAGTTTGACAGGAGAAACACACAGAATTAGAGAAACAGAAATGGAGACCTAGCAGTCAGCAATGGGCTTTGGGAAAACTGTGCCTGCTGTACAGAAGAATAAGCAACAAGGTATAATGTCAATCTAGGAAGGTTCTCTGAAAGGTAAGAATTTTCATCTTTTTTACTGAGTATGCACTATGTTAAAATCGAGGTATGGACATGATATGGTCAAAAGTGCTCATGGAGACTTTTCACTGTTGGAGGAGACCTACATATAGGAGACAACAGCAAAACCAAATAAGTTAAGCCAAATTAAATGAATATTAGGATAAGCACAGGGACAATGGGTACTGAGTAAGGACATCTAACTTGTTCAGGGGAAAAGAGGTCTTAGGACTCACCTCATCTCATTCCACTTCTGTCCAAATAGGAAAGGCTGCTTTCTCAGAAGCCTTCAACCACACCTGAGTGTGAGGTGTGGGAACAAAGTCTCATACTAGATGACTCAAGTCTGATATCCTTAGTCTTTTCTTCTAGTCCGTGGTGTGGCCATGTGGAGCTGCCACCAAGCCTCAAAGGTCCAGGGAAAAGACCAAACCCCTTCTTTAGAGATGAAATAGAGAAAACATTCCAATTTGACCTCCTGAGCAGGTTTTTAAAAATGAAAGTGCTAGGAATTTACCCAAGGGATACAGGAGTACTGATGCATAGGGGCACTTGTACCCCAATGTTTATAGCAGCACTTTCAACAATAGCCAAATTATGGAAAGAGCCTAAATGTCCATCAACTGATGAATGGATAAAGAAATTGTGGTTTATATACACAATGGAATACTACGTGGCAATGAGAAAGAATGAAATATGGCCTTTTGTAGCAACGTGGATGGAACTGGAGAGTGTGATGCTAAGTGGAATAAGCCATACAGAGAAAGACAAATACCATATGGTTTCACTCTTATGTGGATCCTGAGAAACTTAACATAAACCCATGGGGGAGGGGAAGGAAAAAAAAAAAAAAGAGGTTAGAGTGGGAGAGAGCCAAAGCATAAGAGACTGTTAAAAAGTGAGAACAAACTGAGGGTTGATGGGGGGTGGGAGGGAGGGGAGGGTGGATGATGGGTATTGAGGAGGGCACCTTTTGGGATGAGCACTGGGTGTTGTATGGAAACCAGTTTGACAATAAATTTCATATATTAAAAAATAAATAAATAAAAATCTTCTTCATTGCTAAAAAAATAAAATAAAAATAAAAATGAAAGTGATGGCTGTGATTTAGAAGGTCCATTAGGATCCAGAGTTCTCAAAGTCTCTGGTCCTGACATCTGTGCTCAGACTCTACAGGCAGATTGATAGGTATTTAATAGGTATTTGGCTCCAGGGTAAAGCATTTTAGTAAGCTAGGAAAGAGCTTACAAAGGAGAAGGCCACTAGCAGGCTCAAGAAGACCTAGGTCATCAGAACTTCATCTAGTTACAGCAGTGGATTAGTTTAACACTCTTCAGTGCCTCAGGAGGATGTACATCGTCTTATTACAGTCCCATAACCATCTGATGAGCACATAACTACCCCCCCCCTTTATAGAGTCAGAAGATTAGCAAGGTAATAACTTGTCCAAGAAATCAAATATCAGAGCCAAGGTTAAATCTCTTTAATTCTAAATTCTGTGGTTTTTACTCTTTACCAGGTGAGTTCCTATAAATCTACACCCTGAGACCAAAAATCTAATAAAATCTATTCTTTTCTTAACATCACTGACTTTTCTGAGAATATGCAATATGCTAAGCACCATTCTAGGAATTGGAAATATAATTATGATTCAGGAGAATAAATCCTTGGTGACAGATTGAATAGGAGACATCTGCAAACCCACCACTACCACCCTATCCCATGCAACATACTCTCCGTGACTTCCAAGTTAACATAATAGTTCTTCCTTCACTCAAGGGCTCAGCACACACAAAATTAGTAGTTTTAATTTACCCATAAACATCCCAGGTTGCCAGACAACTAGAGACCACACAATGGGCAATAAATTCTAGTCCCCAGGATATTTAATTCAAATTAGGGGGGAATCAAGGAAACCAGCTACACTGTATTTGGGACCATTGGCTACAATTGGATTTATTTTTCCCAAACTATTCTTTAATGAGATATAATTTACCTAAAATAAAATGCATATGTTAAGTATATAGTTAGATGATCTCTGACAAATGTGTGCATCAGTATAACTACCACCTTAATCAAGATACAGAGCATTTTTATAATCCCAGAAACTTCCCTTGTGTTCTTTCCAGGTAATACCCTTAGGGCTCACCCACTGAGAAAACCACTGTTTGATTTGGATTACCTTATATGAACTTTTAGAACAGTAAGTTTGATATAAGTGGAATGATACATATTCTATGTGTCCAACTTCCTTGACTTAACATGGTTTTTTTGTTTTTATTAATAATTTTATTAATTTACATCCAAGTTAGCATATAGTGCAACAATGATTTCAGGAGTAGATTCCTTAATGCCCCTTACTCATTTAGTCCATCCCCTCTCCCATGACCCCTCCAGCTGTTTGTTCTCTATATTTAAGAGTCTTTTATGTTTTGTCCTACCCCCCCCCATTTTTATTATTTTTGCTTCCCTTCTGTTCATGTTTTGTATCTTAGAGTCCTCATATGAAGTCATGTGATATTTGTCTTTCTCTAATTTCGCTTAGCATAATACCCTGTAGTTCCATACACGTAGTTGCAAATGGCAAGATTTCATTCTTTTTGATTGCCAAGTAATACTCCATTTTATTATATATATATATATACCACATGCATCTGTACACCACATGCATTTTTATCCATGCATCTGTCTATGGACATTTGGACTCTTTCCATACTTTGGCTATTGTTGATAGTGCTGCTATAAACATGGGGGTGCACGTGCCCCTTTGAAACAGCATTATCTGTATCACTTGGATAAATACCTAGTAGAACAATTGCTGGGTTGTAGGGTAGTTCTATTTTTAATTTTTTGAGGAACCTCCATACTGTTTTCCAGAGTGGCTGCACCAGTTTGCATTCCCACCAGCAGCGCAAAAGAGATCCTCTTTCTCCACATCCTCGCCAACATCTCTTGTTGCCTGAGTTGTTAATGTTAGCCATTCTGACAGGGGTGAGGTGGTATCTCACTGTGGTTTTGATTTGTATTTCCCTGATGATGAGTGATGTTAAGCATTTTTTCATGTATCAGTTGGCCATCTGGATGTCTCCTTTGGAGAAGTGTCTATTCATGTCTTTTGCCCATTTCTTCACAGGATTATTTGTTTTTTGGGTGTTGAGTTTGATAAGTTTTCTATAGATTTTGGATACTAATTCTTTATCTGATATGTCATTTGCAAATATCTTCTCCCATTCTGTTGGTTGCCTTTTAGTTTTGCTGATTGTTTCCTTCGCTGTGCAGAAAGAAGCTTCTTATTTTGATGAGGTCCCAATAGTTCATTTTTGCTTTTGTTTCCCTTGTCTCCAGAGACATGTTGAATAAGAAGTTGCTGCGGGTTGGCTCAACATGTTTTTGAGGTTCCTTTGTATTTGTCTGCATCAGCTGTTAATTCTTTTTTGTTGCTGATATTCCATTGCATGAATACATCAAAGTTTAACTATTTTGGGACACTTGAGTTGCTTTCTTTTTTTTTTTTTTTTTTTTTTGCTATTATAAATATGCTATGAATATTAAACTAAAATTTCTGGGTTATAAGGTAAGTGTATGTTTAATAGAACCTGCCAAATGGTTTTCCAAAGTAATTGTACCATTTTATACTGTCATGAGTGATGTATGACACTTGGTTGTTCCACATCCTGATCAACCCTTTAAACTATCATTCTTTATTATTTTACCCGTTCCAATATGTATAAAATAGTAATTTGTGGTTTTAATTTGCTTTTGATGACTGACGTTGAACAATATTTTATACACTTAACTGTTCATGCATATACCTTCTATGAAATGTCTGTTAATGTTTTTTGTCCACTTTTATTGAATTTTTTTGTTTTGATTATACTAGCTATTTATTCTGAATACAAGTCGTCTGTCATATAAACATAGTGAAAATATTGGCCAATTGTGTCGGTTGCCTTTTGATTTTCTTACTAGTCTCCTTTGATAAAAAGAAATTTTAGTTATGATAAAATTAACAATCTTATTCATGGTTAGTACTTTGTTTTATAGATTTAGCTTTTAATTTTAGGTCTGTGATCAAACACAAATTATAATTATATATGGTGTGAAGTAGAGATCAAGATTTATTTTTTCATTTATGGATATTCAGTTCCAGAATTTGTTGAAAGACTCTTCTCAAAATTGCCTTGACAACTTTGCCAAATATCAGTCAAATTTTTATGTATGGATGTATTTCTGAATTTTCTTCTCTCTTTTGTTAATCTATTTGACTATCATATAAATCTTATATCCTCATATCAACACTGTCTTAACTTTATTATAAGTCTCGAAAGGAGGTAGTGTAAGTCTTCCAACATTATACTTTCACAGTGGTTCTGGCTGTTCCATGTTCTTTACATTCCTGTATGTTTTGAAATCAATTTGTTAAAATCATATCAAAACCCTAGCAATAATTTTTGTAGTAATTATTTTTTCAGATTTCATACTGGCTAGGATCTCTGATACAATATTCAATAGAGTTAAGCAAACATCCTTGCTTTGTTTCTGATCTTAATTATGGTAGATTGAATACTTTCCTAAGTATCATGCTAACTGTAGGTTTTTCAAAGGTTCCCTTTACCAATTGTTGAAAGTTATTATCCAGATAATGTTGAATTTAGTCATCATATTTTTTTCATATAGTTAGGTGATCACATGATTTTTCTCCTTCATGCTATTAATGTAGTATACTAATTGACTTACTTTTAAGTGGTAAACTACCTTGCATTCCTGGAATAAACCCCACTTGGTCATGATGTGGTACCATATTTGTATATTGCTGGAATTAGTTTGTTAATGTTTTGATAGAGATAATTGTGTCTATGTTCATGACAGATACTGATCTTTTAAGTTTCTTGTAATTTTCTTGTCCAGTTCTTATATCAGGGCTTTTTTTTTTTACTCATAAAATGTAATAAAGTGTTCCTTATTGTTTTTTCTGAAAACATTCATGTAACATTTATTCCTTAAACATTTGATACAATTACACAGGAAAGAAATCTGGATCTGAAGTTTCCTTTATTTTACATTTATTTTTATTTAACGTTTATTCATTTTTGAGAGAGACAGAGCATGAGTGGGGAAGGAGCAGAGAGAGGGAGGCACAGAATCCAAAGCAGGCTCCAGGGTCTGAGCTGTCAGCACAGAGCCCGACGCAGAGCTCAAACTCATGAACTGCAAAATCATGACCTGAGCTGAAGTCAGACACTCAACTGACTGAGCCACCCAAGTGCCCCTATTTTATATTTAATTTTTAATGAATTCTATTCAAATGTTCTATTTTCATAATCTTCCCACTTCGTCTAGATTCTCAAAGTAACAACTGTTATAATATACCAACATATGTATAAAATTATTTATAATATCCCCTTATAATCCTTTCAATTCTGTAGGACTTGTCACCACTTATTATATTAGTTATTTGTGTTTGTTTTGTCCTGTTTTGTCATGCAGGGGGTGGGGAGAGGAGGTGTATCAATTTTATTTTTAGAACCAGACTATGGTTTTGATGATTTTTCTTTTTTCTCTATTTGCTTTTCTTTAACTTCTACTCTTTATTTCCATTCTTCTATTTACTTTGGGTTTAATAGTCTATTCTCTTTCTAGTTTCTTAAGGTGGAAACTTAGACCATTGATTTTAAACATGTTTCCTAATAAAAGTGTATGTATAAACTCTCCATGCTTTGCTTTAGCTGCATCCCACAAATTTTGATCTGTTAAAAAATTTTGTACTATTTAATTTCCCTTATGACTTTTTTTTTGTGACCCATTGGTTATTTTAAGTGTGTTGCTTACTTTCCTAGTATTTGGTGATTTTTCTATATTATTTATTACTATTAATGTATCATTTAATTCCATCATGGTTGGAAAACATACACTGTATCTCAGTCCTTCAAAATGTATTCACACTTGTTTTATAGCCCTTTATATGGTCTATCTGGGTGAATAGTCCATGTGCACTTAAAATGTTCCTGCATATTTGGAGTGTGTTTTAAGATTGTCACTTAGGTCAAGTTGATCAATGATCAACTTTATCATATTAAAGATTTTTTTATCTGGTTCTTCTGTCAGTCACTGATGGAACTGTTAAAATCTCTAACTACAGTTGTGGATTTCTCTATTTTTCCTTTTATTTCTGTCAGTTTTGCTTTGTGTATTTTGTAGCTTTGTTATTAGGTGCATACAAATTTATAATTTTTATATATTCTTGATGAATTGACACTTAACATTATGAGTAGTAATCTGCATTTAAGTCAATTTTGTTGATATTATACAACCTATGTTCTGCTTAAATTGTATAGTACATTTTTTATCTTCTTACTTTTAAACTTCAAGTGGCTTTATATTTAGTTAACTATAAAGAGCATAAGTTGGGCCTTGATTATGTATCTAGTCTGATAAATTCTACGTATTAACTGGAATATGTAGTTTACTTTTAATGTTATACTTAAGTCTATCTTACTATGTGTTTTGTATATGTCTCTTGTATTCTTTGTTCCCTTATTTCTCCTGTATTGCATTTTGGGGGGTTAATTGAACATATACTAAAATACCATTTTATGCCCTCTACTTGTGTTTAGCTGTACTTCATATTATTGTTCTATTGGTAGCTCTAGGATTTACCCCATTTAGCACAATCTTCCTTGAATTAATGTTATACCACTTCATGGAAATCATAAGAATATTACAACGGTTTAGTTCTGTCCTTTGTTATTTTTATATATATTTTACATAAAATGTGTATTTGCATATATTTTATATACATTATAAACTTCAAAAACTAAACCAACTTAAAGGATTTAATAAAAGAAAACTTTTGTATATATATTTACTATTTTCAGTGCTCTTCTTTCCTTCCCATAGATCTAAATTTTCATAAAGTATTTCTCAACATGAATCATTTACTTTAACATTTTTGTAGTATAAGTTTATTGGAAAGAAAGTCTCTGCTTTTACCTGAAAAAAATTTTCCTTAAAATTTTTACAAATTTTTTTAAGTCTATTTATTTTGAGAGAGAGTGGTGGGAGGGGCAGAAAGAAAGTGAGAGAGAATCCTAAGAAAGCTCTGCACAATCAGCACAGAGCCCGACATGGGGCTTGAACCCACAAACTGTTAGATCATGACTGAGCTGAAATCAAGAGTTGGACTGGCTGAGCCACCCAGGTGCCCCTGAAAATTTTTTTTGGTAAAAAATTTTTTGCTAGTTATAGAATTCTACATTGATGGGCTTATTCTTCCTTTTAGCATGTTAAATATGTTAGTCCTTTATTTTTTTATCTCATTTTTTTTCTTAAAAATGTCAGTCATCATTCTTACCATTATTCCCATATATGTAATATCTTTTTTCAGAACTTTTGGTTATATTTTTTCCTTTGTATTTGGTTTTCATCAGTTTGATTTTGTATCAATGTATAGTTTTTTTTGTATTCATTTTTCTGGGGGCTCAATTTCCTGGGTCTGTGGGTTAATTTTATTCTGTAATGAAATTTGAAAAAATGTTTTAATTCATTCACCAGGTATTTTTCTGACCCATTCTTCTTCTTGGACTTCAAACACCTATCTCTACTTGATAGAGACCCAAATGTCATTCCATTTATTTAAACTATTTTCTCTCTGCTTCTATTAACTAGTTAATAGAATACTAGTTAACTAGTTAATATTAACTAAATAATAGAATACTAGATAATGTTTATTGACTTGGTCTTCATGTTCTCTATCCTTTCCTTTGCATTGTACAGTCTCATGTTATTCCCAAAAATGATTTTACTTCAGATATATTTGCAGATCTAAAAGTTTCATTTGATTCCATTATGCTTATGCAGTTTCTAAATTTCTCCTTAAATCTCCATATCAGGAGAACTGCTGAACCCAGGCAACCAGAGCCTCCTCTCCTCTTCCTGGGTCCTTAGGATGTATGCTCTGCCTCCCACTCTCACACTGGGAGCTGTTCCAAGGACATATCCTTGAGAGAGTAAGGTATTATGTTTGTTTTATTTTGAGAGAGAGAGAGAGTCAGGGAGGGGCAGAGAGAAAGAATCCCAATGCAGGGCTTTATCTCCTGACTGTGAGATCATGACCTGAGCCAATATCAAGAGACAGATGCTTAACCAAGCGAGATACCCAGGTGCCCCAAGATTAAGGTGTTTTTGAGACCATTTGTATGATATACGTGACTTTGCTCAGCTAAGGCCTCTATATAAACTTTTAAGATTCTGGTGAGTATATGCAGAGATCAACTCACCTTATGGCTGCCCAAGATGAACCTCATATGTAAATTTCCTTGCTTAATAAACCTTCCACCCACCAATTCTGGAGTGATTTGCCTTTTTCTTCAGTCTCTCCTTGCCCTCTATGTACAGGGGCCAGTTTCAGATTACAACTGAGAAGCTCCAAAGGAGGTTGCATACTAACAGTTGTCTATTTATCCATCTTCTTTGTATTTTTTTTAAGTTTATTCATTTTGATAGAGTGTGAGCAGAGAAGCAGGATAGAGAGAGGGAGAGAATCCAAACCAGGCTCCATGCTGTCAGCACAGAGCCTAATGAATCACTCAATCCCACAACTGCAAGAGCATGACCTGAGTCAAAATCAAGAGTCAACCTTTAACTGAATGAGCCACTCAGGCATCCCCTTTATATTTTTTAATTGTTTTTATATTTATGCTGAAATATTTGTTTTAATTTTTAATTCCAAACACAAAGAACATATTTTTATCCCAAAATATGGGTTATGAGAGGTCTCTTTCTGCTTTTTTTCCTCTTGATTGTGCCTTTTTTGGTATGTATAGTAATTTTTCAATGTATACTAGACATTGTAAATGATGTATTGAAAAATCTCTGGATTCTGTTATTTTTCCTTGAGTGTTTTCTGGCAGGAATACTTAATTTATTGGTGAATCAATGATCTTACCCTATGAAGTTTAACTTCAGGCTTTAAGACTTTATTATTTCATTTTATCCTTATTCCAAGATCATAGCTCTTAGTGTGTGGACGTACTATTAAGACACAGCTTTTCTGAAGATTTAATCAAAGTCTGAGGTGTTACCAATTGTTCCCAACTTAGTGAAACTAAAATATCAAACTCTGTTTCCCAAAAACAGGAAATTTCTGATATCAGGAATGCTACCCTAAATAAAGCTATGTGCAGTTACTTCCTTGCAGTCTCCCTGACCTTGTAATACAGGAAAAATTATACCTAGCGGCCAGGATTATTGCACTCTCTACTCATTTCATTCTTGTCCAGCTGGTTCATCTAACATGTACTGTACTATTGTCTCATCTGTTCCTTAGACCCCCTTTTAAAGTACCATGGAAGACCTCTTCCTTTTGCTGTTATAGGCCAGGAGTAAGATTTTTTTTAACTCCAATCTTCTTCATGGGTGGGGGAAAGTCTTATTAGCTTAAAGATTAAGTGAAAGATCTTTAGAATTCCTATACACAGACTTTTTTAACTAATGACACTAAAACCACTATGTATCACACTCTGATCTTTTAACTGCAAACTAGTAGTTCAGCTTTCTAGAAACCATCTCAGGACCTCACTTTGTGTCAGGCTCAGATAATTCAATAGTTACCATGTCTGTGGAGCAGAAGGTGGCATTATTTGGAATATGCTTGGATGTCTGTGCCCTGAAGATAAAGTAGTAGAGACAGAGACCATCATACCCCTTCCAGCTCTTGATGTCAGTGCAGCCATGGAATGTAGGAATGGTCATGCTACATTGACAGAGATTAAAATGAGAAAAGGTTCCAAGTTTAGTGCTGCTATTGAGAAAAGGTAAAAATGACAAAGCCAAAGGATCCCTACAATCCTAGATTGGGTGTCTAATATCCAAACTTAATTCTGCTAACCCTCATAATGGACTTTTCCAGCCTCAGGGCCTGTATGCAACGTTTTTGTTTTAACTGCCCAAGGCTGCTTGTGATTTTGAACACAATCATGTCAGCTGTGGGTTCCTGATAGACGTTGGTGGACCCTCAGAGACATACTGGCTCTCTGATAGGAACCTCTTGTTATTGGGGTGGAGGGTAAAGTGGGCAGAGGGACCTAGATAACACAGTTGCTTATTTAGTACAAGATTTGTGACCCTGTTGTGTAACCTTGTCATATAGCACAAGCTATATAGCACAAATGACCTCCTCTTCCAAAGTGGCCTGTCAAACTAGACTCTGAAACCTTTGGTTGGCTATTACCAGACATAGTATTCTAAAATGGTAACTATAGGGGCGTCTGGTAGCTCAGTTGGTTAAGTGTCGGACTTCAGCTCAGGTCACGATCTCATGGTCCATGAGTTCGAGCCCCACGTTGGGCTCTGGGCTGATGGCTCAGAGCCTGGAGCCTGCTTCCGATTCTGTGTCTCCCTCTCTCTCTGCCCCTCCCCCATTCATGCTCTGTCTCTCTCTGTCTCAAAAATAAATAAACTTTTTAAAAAAAGCTGCTGAGGATTCAACTCAGTTTTAAATAAATAAATAAAATGGTAACTATAAACTCATGATTTGTTATCCTTGCTTCTGGACCTCAATGGGCAAGATCTGTGGCCTTCAGACACAGATATGAAGTGGCCTCCTCCTAGTTACTGATAAGCACAGGGTTCTGAGTTCTTAGAATCCATGCTACAGTGGCCAATGCAAATACATCTAACAGCAGAAACAAGTTTTCCTGCTAGAACTGCATGTATCAGGTTCACAGTTCCTCACCCTGCCTCCTGCCTCTGAGTTCCTCCTTCTCTCTTGTCTCAGTTCATGAAAATGATACATAGAAATGACAACAATCGGGTGCCTGGGTGGCTCAGTCAGTTAAGGGTCCAACTTCGGCTCAGGTCACAATCTCACAGTTCATGAGTTCAGGCCCTGTGTCGTGCTCTATGCTGACAGCTTGGAGCCTGCTTTGGATTCTCTCTCTCTCTCTCTCTCTCTCTCTGCCCCTCCTTCACTCATGCTCTCTCTCTCTCTCTCTGTCTCTCGAAAATAAGCATTTAAAAAAATTTTTAAAGATGGGAATGCAAGCTGGTGCACTCTGGAAAACAGTATGGAGTTTACTCAAAAATTGAAAATATAACTACCCTATGACCCATAAATTGCACTACTAGGCATTTATCCATGGATTACAGGTGTGCTGTTTCGAAGGGACACATGCACCCCCATGTTTATAGCAGCACTATCAACAATAGCCAAAGTACGGAAAGAGCCCAAATGTCCATCGATGGATGAATGGATAAAGAAGATGTGGTATGTGTATGTGTATACACACACACACACAATGGAGTATTACTCAGCAATCAAAAAGAATGAAATCTTGCCATTTGCAACTACGTGGATGGAACTGGAGGGTATTATGCTAAGTGAAATTAGAGAAAGACAAAAATCATATGACTTCACTCATATGAGGACTTTAAGAGACAAAAAAGATGAACATAAGGGAAAGGAAACAAAAATAAAATAAAAACGGGGACAAAACAAGAGACTCATAAATATGGAGAACAAACTGAGGGTTACTGGAGGGGTTGTGGGATGGGGAATGGGATAAATGGGTAAGGGGCACTAAGGAAACTATTCCTGAAATCATTGTTGCATTGTATACTAACTAATTTGGATGTAAATTTTAAAAAATTTTTTAAAAATAAAAAATCCATGTCTGTATTTAAAAAAATTTTTTAAAAAGAAATGACAACAATCACTAAATTACCAATTATGTGGATGGCTATAGATATAAACAAAAAGTTTCAAATTATTGTGGCTTTTTCTATTAGATTTGAGTGGTTATTTTCTACCAGGAATATCCCTATTTTAATTTTCCATGAAATTTTTAGTTGTTTTAGAACTGAACAAGCCAAGGACAATGCTAGAGCTGAAATGGGACACCCTCCAGTTTCTGGGTAAAATTTCCCCTGGAAATTTGCAAGCAGCTTTGGGAAAATCTCCACAAAAAACTTAATCTCCTCTCTGAGCTTCACCCTTGGAAACAGCCTTCTGGACCATGTGATCTAGACAGAGCCATACCTCATCCCCAAGGCCTCTGATATTCATCCTGACTTCATTCCATTGCAGTTCACCAACTGCTCATTCTCCCCACAGGCCTCAGGTATTTGGATCTCTCAGTCTTCTCCATTCCTGGGGATCAGCTCTCAAGACTTTTTCTTCTTCCTTTGTCTTTCCTACTCATTTATTCAATATATACCAAGCACGTATTATATGGTAGACACTGTTCTTGGAGCTGGGGACAGATCAGTGAACAAAACAGTCCCCAAATCCCTGGTCTCATGGGGCTTATATCCTAGCAGATCACCTGCATTGGAAGTGAGTGGCTGTTCCGCCTTTACCATTGATGCTTGAGAAACCAGCACTATCCAGAAGTTATACTGAGCATCTTTCCTAAGTTTAACAGGACCAAACTTACTTTCAAGTTCAAAGCAGAGACACTCATGAAGAGAATCAAGAGAAAACTATGACCCCCTAGACTACAAATAAGTGCTAGATAAATTCAGCACGTTCATTGTCATCCTATGTGTTTCTCACTCTCCAACCCCTGTTTTCTACTTCTTGTTATGTGAACTGGTCAATACCAAGTTTGGGAGAAGACCAGTGTTAAAGTGAATATAGTTTATTTACATCTAACCTTATATGTAATAGGAATATATTTCTTCCTTAGGTTTAGAAATGGGGGCTGAGGGGGGTGGAATCCAGTGAGCAAAAGGAGAGAGGTGCCTCACAAATGGGTATGCACACACATCCTCTCAGTTGCTGTGGTTAGGTCCCCTAGGTAAGGAGATGTCACAGTATATGAGTCTGAAATAGTTTGGCTCTAATCAGAGCAATGAGAGGATTATCAAGGTGGTACTTAAATATACTTTTCAATGGTCTCAGTCCCCCAAAATTGTAATTATAGAAGCTAATAGTGCCCCCCACGAAATGCTCAGTAGTAAAAACTGAATCACTGAACCCTCAAACATTAACTCTCCCCTGCCCCAAGACCCAGAGTGCCCCACAGAGGTCATGTACCATTGGATCCTTCTGCTCTTCTAAAAGACATCAACCCTTTTATGCTGGAAGTGCTTTAGGAGGCTCTGACGTATCTTCTTAGACTTGATACAGTAAACTATGGGGTTCATGATAGGCGGGACCAAGAAATGCAGGTTGGCCATGAGCACTGCCAGAGCAGGATAGCTGTGCTTCTCTACTCTGTGTAACACAGACAGCCCCAGTTTGGGCAAATAAAAGATGAGAACAACGCAGAGGTGTGAGACACATGTGTTGAGTGCCTTGAGCTGTTCCCCGGGTGATGCAATGCCCAGTACTGTTTGTAGGATCAGGGCGTATGAGAGCACAATGAGGGAGGAATCAAGGCCCAGTGAGAAGAGGATGGAGACCAGGCCAACCAAGCTGTTGATCTGGGTGTCTGAGCAGGCCAATCCCACAAGGTCACAGTGCAGGCAGTAGCAGTGAGAAAGTACACTGATCTGGGGGAAAAGCAGACGCCGCAGGAGGATGGGTCCTGGGAGGTTGAGCAGGACAGCCCTCACCAGGATGGCAGCCCCCACCTTGGCCATGGCTGAGTAGGTAAGAATTGTGGCATAGTGCAGAGGTTCCCGGATGGCAACAAAACGATCAAAGGCCATGGCCAGCAGCACACCAGATTCCACATAGGTGAAGGCATGGATGAAGAACATCTGCGCTGCACAGAGATCAAAGGGCAGCTCACGAGCACCCAGCCAGAAAAGCCACATCATGGTGGGAAAGGTAGAGGCACAGAGGCCTAGATCGGAGGCTGCCAACATGGACAGGAAGATGTACATGGGTTCACATAAGGCTGGATCCGTGCAGATCAGGAGAAGAATGATACCGTTACCCAGGATGGAAAATGCACAGATGAGATTGATGGGGATAGAAACCCAATAATGAGAGGCTTCCAGGCCTGGAAAGCCAGTGAGGAGGAAGGTAGAATGACCAGAAGTGCTGGTGTTGCAGGAGAACATTGTATTTCCATGAAGGAGTTGTCCTCCCTACAAGTAAGAGGCATTCATTTATTTGACCATCACTTATAAAGTCCCTACTAAGTGTGGGATGGAAAGGAAGAGCTGCCCCATAACCCTTTCTTAGGCCATGAAAAAACCTCATTCCTCTTAGGAGCCCCATTCCCCTCCATTTCCTGGCTAATTTAGTCTTCTCTTTGGATACAGTGACAATGAATACATTTTAAGAGTTGATTGATCTCTGCTTACTGCTTTAGCCACTGCATATCTTCTCTTGGACCTAGACAACCTCCTTTTTCCACTTAAGCTATACCCAAAGGTCAATCTCCAGGGTGAAGATTAAATAATGAAGAAAGAATAATTTTCTGTCAATGTTTAGGATGGTATTCAGAATAAGGAGTATAGACTCCATTTTTATTCTTAGAGGCAGGGTTTCCACAGCCTGACATATCTATTAACAAATACACCAGAAAGGACACATTCAAATAAAGGATGTGTTTTCAAAACGTTCCTCTGAGGAGGCTGGTTGGTTTTTCCTCTGCTGTTGTTAAGAAACCAACATTTTCTGTATTTCTTTCCTGGAAATTCCTTTGAGGCCCCAAAGAGGTTCTTTTGAATCTGTTCAATAGTGACAAATTTCTGTCCTGTGAAGATGGGTTGGCTTAGAGGAGGTATGCAAGAGTTCTTCAAGCTAAGTCTAGTAAACAAGACGGGAACTCAGATGATTCACTTTCGTTAAAACACCATCTTCCCCAGTCCTATCTCCACCTCACGCTGGCTGCTTGAAGCTTGCACATTTTCTTCTGACTCTGCTTTTGAGATAGTCCTGTGGACATAGCTCTTAAATATCTCTTTCAGCCCTCTTACCATAAACACGATTATGACAGCACCAAGTACTTTGAAGTTCTCCTTGGTATGGGCAGAAGGGTGAAGCTGACCAGTCTGAGGGTTACCACCTGAAGAGGATTAATAGTGCTCAACAAGGAGCCCACAGTGCAGTGTGTGAACTCCTCTGATCCCATAACTTCATGTTGCACCTTCAGGCTTTCTAGTTTCCCCAGGTTCTCTCCTCAGGACTGCATCTCCATGTATCTGCTAAGTATTTTCACACTGGTTTGCCTTATAAATTGAATGTCTCATAGAAGTCCTAACTGTAATTCCCCTACTTTGTCCCCAAAGTTTACCCTCTAATACCTGTCAGGCCTTCCTCCCATTCCTGTTATCTGTGAAATCTCCAAGGAAAACAAAAAACCTAGCATCTCTTTTCATTCCATAACCTATTCCCCAAATCAATCATATTTGAATACACCCCCCTCCTCTCAGATCACAATAAAACTAAAACTTGCCATCATTTCCCTAGATATTATAACAGCCTCCTAACTGTCCTACTTTCTTCATTTGGTCTCTCTGTATTGATTCATTGTCCAAATTTCCATTAAACTAGCAGAATAGTTAAAAGGCAAGTATGGACATTTAAATGAGTATATGTATAGGCAGGAAACACAGTGACCAGATTTGTTATAGAAGGGTGTTTCCTGTCAAAATTCAGGAAATTTACCATATTTGATAATTCTTAGAATATGTTTTTTGTTGAAATATGCACAGAAAAACCTAAATATTGTAAGTGTAAAGATTGATGAATTTCCTCAAAGTGAACACATCTGTGTAACAAGCACCTAGATCAAGAAAACAGAACAATGTCAGCCCCCGAGAACGTTCAGAAACCCCTTCCAGTCACCCCATCCTGTCAGTGATTACCACCTTTCTGACTTCTAATACCACAAATTTGCCTGTATAATAGAATCATTCTTTTCTATCTGTCTTCCTTCATTCAATTTTGCCTATTTGTTGAAGGAATGAACTGATGATTTGTCCTATAAGCACTAAACTGACTTTCTGTTCTCTGAAAATCACTGTGTTAGAAATGGCACATAGCAATGAAAACTCATATTAGGGATATCCTAATATGGGATATGCTGTTTTGTTCCAATATAAGTGTGCACAGATCCACACATCAGTTTCTGATGACAAGAATAGTTGCTATCATTTATTGACCATCTGCCAGACACTAAGTAAGGATGTTACCTACAATCATCACAATGAGTCTCAGGTTGACTAACTTCTTGTAAGCCAAATATCTGGTAAGTGAATGATCATGATCTCCACTCAGGACTGATTCTCAAGGCCACGTGCTAGTAGACAGCTTATGAAATTTTTCCCAAACTGTCAGACATAATGCATAAGACATGCATTATCTAATAGACCAGAGCCCAAATGGAAAGGCTCTTTCTCTGGAAACAACTTGGTCTATTCAGCCAAACAGAAGCTTAGGGCCCACCCAAAGCTATGTTTTCATTGACTCTCATTCCACATAGCATCCTATCATTCTGTACAAAGCTTCTGTCCACGGCAGAGTGAAATGACAACCACACGCCCACAATCACACGTGAAGAAAGTTCAGAGAACTGCCATCTCAGGTGCTTGGAAGCTTGGACATGACCTTTCTCTGATTCCTAGAGATCCCTAAATTGGTGTGCTGGAGTTAAATACACTTTGCTGTTTCCCATTTTTTCCTGTCTGCCATGCTCCTTACTTCAGGGTCCTGAGTTCATTTTCTTACAAAATAATAGTAAAATTCAGAAACAATACATTTGTCTTTTATAAATGCTCTGTACACTTATTCTTGCTTAATCCTCTAACCCTGTGGGATATTTTTCCATTTTCTCATGAAAAAAATGGGAGCTCCAAGAAGCTAAATAGTTTTGCCAAGGTCATGAAGCTAGGTGGTAGATCCAGGATTTAAATCCAAGCTGGCCTAAAGACAAAGGCTATTTGCTTAATTGTTTTATATAAGAAGATGTTTTGACACTTTATAGTTACTAGATCCTTTACCCTTGAGACAATTTAAAGGCTAGTTTTTTTTATCCCCTCCCTCCAACCCCATCTCCCTCCAAAGCAGATACAGGGGTTTGGGACTGGAGTGAGGTCACCCACTAGAAGTGGTCCTCAGGTCAAGCCAGCTAGGCCTCTCTGCTCCAATCATGTCCAGTTTTTCCAGCCTGTCCACAGAGATTGTGGCTCATCCTCTGGATGCAGTGGCCAAGTCACTTTCCACAACCCACCTGTGCCCAAGACCCAAGAGTGCTGCAGTGTCTGATACAAGGGAGTTTGCTCCCTCCTCCCTGATTCCAGTGCTGCAGGGTGACAAGGAGTTAACCAAAAAAGGTGTTCTTGTCATTGAAAAAGGACAAAAATACCAACCTCACCAGAGGGTGAATGTAGGAAAGACTATAAACTGTTTAGCACATGGTAGGCATTTATTAAAATGTAACAACAAACAGAGATACCCTAGGATTTTACATCCATTAACTCATGAGTCTTCCTCCTTCCGAAGCCTGTGAGTGGCATCATCCTCCTACAGATGGGGAAATAAAGCCTGAAAGGTGAGGAAGCCTGTCCAGCACTACACAAAGAGTCAGCAGAAGAGAAGACCAGCTTCAAGCTCTGTCCATTTGACTACAAACCTCACGCTTCTGTCTGTTCCTCAGCATTCTCACCTCTAAAATCTTTGAAAACAATACTTATCCCTGGAGATCATTGTAAGAATTAAATAAGAATATATGCAAAGGACTTAGGACAGTGCTGGGAATGTAATAAGCACACTTAAAAATAATAATGGCTAATATTGGAGTACACACTGCTTTATGAGGTGGGTATAATTATTATTCCCAGTTTGCATATGTGAACACTGAGCTACCAAGCAGTTGGAAAACTTGCTTAAGATCATGATGTAAGAAAGTGGATGAGCATGGGTTCAAATTACTCAGTCTGACTCCAGAATTCACATCCTTAAGCACGGTGTTATGCTGCTGCTTTTTGCTAGCTATAATGGTTATTAATGTTATTAGTACTTCAAATGTCAAAGAATATGAAATAGGATTACAGATGTATGGGATCTCCTCTTTTACCACCTCTGCCTCCTCTCTGATCACTTGTATGCATCAACCCGTCAACTTCCTCATAGTAAAATTCTAAGTTTATAAGGGGCCCATGTGCTTATTAACTTCCCTGAGTGTGAATTTAATTATAGGCTCATGGTTTAGGAAGAAGAACTTTCTCCTGAGTGAACAAAGGAGAAACATGATAAAACTATATCTGGAAAGAAAAAACAGGAAGACAAAAAGAGGGAATCAATGCCAAGCAGACCCTTCTTGAGGATGTGGAGGGAAATTTTAAATTACACTTTCTGCCTTTCTACAATCTTCCTCATTTAGGCTCCGAAAGACCATGAATAGTGCAAAGACTTTATCTTTCTCTGATGGGGGAAGTCTGTCGCCAAATGGCCTATAGTCAAACTATGAGCCACTGTAAGAAATGACCCAGCTTAGAGAAGGCTGGAGACCCTTTTCCCCCAAAACAAGATTTCTATAGCAATTAGACATCAGTCTCCAGCACTGAAGGGTATGGAAGCCTTTAAGCCTTCAGATTTGCCAGCTGAGTCCTAGGACTGAAGAAGCCCCAAGCCTGGGACCAAGAGGAAGTTTACAGAAAAAAAAAGGCTGTGGCATGATACTATAGCCTAGCAGGGACCATCAGGAGCTGGGAACCCAAGGTTTCTCCAAGCCCATGATGTTGTCATGCTTTTGCTGAGATGAGCTCTATCACTGCTCTGCTCAGAAATAAGCTTAGCATAAACCTGCTTGGGCTGCACACCTATAACTGGACAGTCACAAACCATCTGCAGGGTCTCCAGTTCCCCCAGAAACAACTCGGGCTCCTTCCACCTCCAGCTGCTTTCTAGCCATTTGAAGCTGCTATTATGATCTGTGAACGAATGAATGGGAGCTGTATGGGGAGACTTCCTAGCCTCCATCTATCCTTCCTCCTCAGATCACATGTAAACAGTTTCTCAGAGGCTATAGCTTGAATATAGGACTTAAATCCTAAAATCTGTCAGTGAAATTGCAGTAAAATCTGAGTAAAGGAATAAAATTGGAGTTTCTCAAAAGGTTTTCACTTCCTTACAGATTTGGGATCCACATAGTTAAAAAAAAAATCATGATTATTAAGTAAATCTTATCCTATCAGTCTTTTATTCTTAATCTCTTTAAATATTTTTAAACAGTAGATCATACCTTCACATTTAATTATATGTATAGCCTCATTTCTAAAGTTGGCAACCAAAATCCTTGATTAGGTTTAGCTGATGAAGCCTGATTATTCACAAAGAGATGCCAAGGTCTGGAATGGAGTGGAAATATGTCTAGTATTGAATGATATTAAATTTAAAGTGATAAAATCATGCCAGTGTACAGGCCTGTTTGTAAATCACTGGCACCTGTGAATGTGTTATAATCCAGCTTTCTGTGATGTTCCCTCCGGAATTAACACACAAATCTGCTGAGGGGCTCTAAGATGTCTGCAAAAGTGATCTCTCCAACTTCCTGAAACGTCTTTAATAGCATGAATAATGTATGTTCTATTAAAATCCAGTGTCTCCTCACATTAGCATATCAGAGTTTGGGACAGGCTGGCATCTTACCTGTATTTTATCCTGGGTAGGCGGGACAGAGTAGAAGTGTATGCAGTAAATCCAGACTGTCTGGGTTTGATTTCTGGCTTTACTACCAATTAGCTACATGACTCTGAGCAAATTTCTTAACCTCTCTGTCCAAATGTTCTGACCCATAAAACCTAATGTGAGTACTTCCCTTGAGTTTTGGGGAAGGTTAAACGAGTTCATCAGGATAAGGGAAGAGAAGAAAAAATAATACAAAAACAGGGAGGAGGACAAAAACATAAGAAACTCTTAAACAGAGGGTTACTGGAGGGGTTATGAGGGGGGTAATGGGCTAAATGGGTTAGAGGCATTAAGGAATCTACTCCTGAAATCATTGCTGCACTTAATGCTAACTAAGATGTAAATTTTAAAAATAAACAAAATAAAAATAAATATGAAAGAAATCTTACACATAACCAAAATTAGCACCATGCTAGGCATTAAATATTTTTCAAATTCCATTAGAAAAATGAGTTCATCAGGAAATAATAACATTGAAAAGATTAACTATGATCCTCTGTTACATAACTGACTGCCTTCCTGACTTGAATTAACGTAGAATGAGATAGTGACCCCTCTGTACTGGCTCAAACTAGTCAGAATGTGCCATATCAAGGGAGGTTTTCTGACACAGCTGGACTCCAGATTGAGGCGGAGTACATCCCCTATGCATGTCTTTGCCCCCTAATCATAAGCCCCACAATAGGATGAAGGACTCCCGTCAGATTCAGCCTGTCCTTGGAGAAGCCACTGCAGGAGAGACCCTGGAGATTTATCTCTACTTGATTTTGCCCAGGTCTGGCCAGTTGAAGACTGAGAAGGAATAGTGTTTCCTGTCACCATGAGGTAACCATGTTTCTCAGCTCAGATCAGCAAGGAATGGTCAAGCTCAAAAGAAGGTGTTTGATGTAATCAGAACTCCTTACAGATGACCACCCAAGCCCATGATGTTATAAGAAAAAGGATTGACAAAGGCCTTGAAGTAACACTTACCTCTCAGGTTTTGTAAGGACCAAAAGGGTGGTTGCCTGTCCTAACCAGCTGCTGCTCGGTGAGGCCCAGAGGCAGAAATGCTGATGCAGGCTGGAAATACAAGGCTCCATGCTCCACCTCCGCCCCCGGCCCCAGCTTTGACCCTCCAGTCCCAGCACTCACCATAGCTGCAGAGTGTGTGTGTGTCTCTTCTCGTCCGTTTCTCTGTTTGTGAAAAACATTTTTTGCTGTGTCAATAAAGACCAACATTTTATAAACCTCCTGGTAGAAGTAAGGGAATAACAGGTCTTCCGGGATCCGAATGCAAATCCAAGAGATTTTCATAGTTGAACTTCCTGAACCCCCTGAGTGCTGGGCCAGGGTGCTCTGGGACTTGGAAGGAAGCACCAAACAGTAGTACATCCTGATGATTTTTCACAAGGGCGCACCAGAGGAATATTCAGTTGCCCCATACTGAGCACCTTCCCTTCCCAAAGAGCCAGCCCCATGAATAGCCTGGTGACAGGTGGGGACCAAGAGAGTAGAGATGAGGACACACACACTGTCCTGCTGGAACACCAGAGGCCATGAAGAATTTCCATTTCTAGAGAGAATAAGCCCAAGCTCTTTCCAAATTCTGCCAAAGAGAAACCAGGCAATGTAGCCAGAAATGTGCATGAGTGCTTTATACATATGTGTCAGAGAGGAGGAAAGAAGTTCTCTTTTCACCTGTACCTAGGGAATGAAGGTGGTTGAAAATGAAGCTATAATGAGGAAGCAATCTCTCTCTCTCTCCTGGTAATAACCTTAGAGGTCACACATCAAGCATGATGTAATAGAAAAGCTGGGATCTGTCTCTTATCAGCTGTGTGATAATGAGCAAATTAACTCCTTGAGCCTTTTAGGTTTCACTTGTAAACTGGGAATAACGGTGATTTCATGGGATTGTTAGAATTATGCTAGACTATGAAGGCGCTCAGAAAAGGTCTTGGCGCATCATATAATTTCCATACATACTCCCTTTCCTTTCCAATAGGAAATTGAGAACAGGCTTCAGTGATGTCTTAATGCCCCTACATTGCCCATCCAAAGGTCACTTTTCCCCCACCACTCATAGAGGGTTTTTTTTGGGGGGGGGGGGGAAGGAGGTTAAATGAACTTATTTTGGGGGATACATTTGGATTTACAGAAGAGTTACAATACAGTTTCTGTATTTCCCTCCCCTAGTTTCCTTAGTGTTAACAAATTACATGAACACGGTATATTTGTCAAAACTAAGAAATTAGTAGTAGTGTATCATTACTAACTAAAGTCCAGATTTTACTTAGATCTTGACAGTTTTTCCATTAGTATCTACTTCTTTGGTCCTGGATCCAGCATAGGGAACCACATTGTAACTAATCATCATGTCTCCTTAATCCAGCCTGGTCTGTGACAACTTCTCAGCTTTTCCTTGGTTTCCATGACCTTGAGAGTCTTGAAAAATATTGGTCAGTAATTTTGTTAAAAGCTCTGATGTTCTAACTCACTAACTTCAGCCATCCTTTCCTCCTTTCTCACCCCCCTGGAGAGGAGGACAATGTAGAGGTGCCAGGCTATCCTGCAGGGTGTGCTGACTCCTCTTTACTCCCCTCCAGGTCTCCATATGTCCTGCAGATTTAAGAATGGGACATTTCAGGGTTCTGTCTGCTTGAGGTCATTAGCAGTTCCTGAGGTTTTCCTGGAGGTTCTCCCAATTAGGAAACCAAACTCTGTCCTCCATAGGCTGCACCCCAATGTTAGACTTTCCCATTTCTATCACATCCCTTTTTTCATTCATTGAAATTTTAGACATTTTTCAGGTTCTTCTCATGCTCCAAGTTCTAAAAGGTAAAGAGATCATTTTTAATGGATTCTTAACTGTGTTGAAATACTGACATCTCTGATGGAATCATTTCTTTAGCTTTCCTGGCATTGCATTCTGAGAGGCATTCTTTGCCTTAAAATAATAAATATGGCTAATGCCAGGTTGTCTCTCAAATCTGGCATTGGAGGGAAAATGATAAATGGAGGTAAATTGGTGAAACCTGAGACCAATTCCATTTGCTGATGAGAGATTGATCCCTGTTGTGTTGATTCCAAAATCTACATTATCCAACAGTCTTAAAAATGGTTCACAATATTGGAGTTCCTTTTATTCACTGTGCTTTACCTAGAGATTAATCAGGTACCAATCCTATTCTTTAGTAGACCATGCCTCTGAAAGAGTAAAGCATGTGCAAAACCTAAAACGGACTTGACAAGAGAAAAATAGAGAAGTCTTTATATAAATAAGATGGTGTATGAGTTGGCCTTAAGATCTGGAAATAAAAGGCTTACCAGGATTATATTAGTTAAGAATATTGTATATGGAATCAAACAGGGCTTAAACTCCTTATTACTACACTAAATACCCTGTCCCAAGTACCTAGACTCTAAATGCATCAATTTTAATTAGTCATGGGTAAACAAGAAGACCCATTCTATGGATATTGATCGGTCTCTGCCCCAGGAACCTATTGCTATTCAGTGACCTCCTGTGCAAGTGTCCATATTAATAGTCATAAACAAAGAAGCCTTAGGAGAAACCTGTTCTCAGGCAGAGCCTCTATCCCTACTGCTATGGATACATACATTAAAGGACAACTCTGAGCCTGATTTTTCACTATTTCTAGGAGAGTCTAGACAGTCTTCTAGTGGCACGTTAATTGTATTAAACTAATTTGTATTGCCCTTACAATATAGGTGGTAATATTCCATAGACAGATTCATTTTCTTTCCTACACTGCTTCTGCCAACACCACCATTTTTAGATTTACACCATCAGGGTATCCCAAAAGCATCACTGGCAACCAAGGAACTGATTTTGTAATCAAAGAATTCTGTTAATGGGCTTGCCCTATGGAATGCATTGGTCTTACAGTATACACCATCAGGCAGAAAAAGTTGACCCAATAAAACTATGAGATGCCCTGCTGAAGGCTCAGGTATGACACCAACTTGGAAACCCCACCCTATGAGATAGGAAGGTTGTCCTATAAATTCTGGTACATGATCAAAATCAACTAATATATGGTTGCATTTTTTCATATGCACTATATACACACACTTTAAAGAATCCATGGGGGGAGGTGTAAGTGACCCCTATCACCATCAAACAAGTAACTCATCTATAGAACATTTTCTTTCCATCTTCCAACATAGGACTCAGCCCTGTTTTAGAGGGTGCAGTAAAAAAAAAAGGGGGGGGGGGGTTAGAGAGGGGAGAAGACCTACCAGAGTAAGCAAACCTGGTTCTAATAAACTGGAATTTGCAACTATCCCCTGGCTCTATGGGGCTTCTTCAGCCACTGATTAAAGACGCACGGGATGGAGTTTCTATACTGGCTGGAATGACTTATTTCTAATACCAAGGAGAATTTAAGTTGTTGGTACATAATGGGGCAAGGAGGACCTTGCTTAAAACCCAAAATATACATTGGAAAGATTCCTACTTATGATTGCCTGATAACAATAACCAGTGCATTAAAGACAGGAACATTAAGGATACTGATCCTTCAGGAATGATTTGGATTACCCACCAGGGAAAGAACACTGAAGTACTAAACGTACTGGCAGTGAGTAAGGGGAATTTGGAATGAGTGGCAATTTTGATCTTCTAGACAATACCAAGTTGGGGACTGTTGCAGCATGTATATGTTATATTGATCTGTGTATCATTGAACATGTACAAAGCAACCCTGTGGTGTATATATTAATATCTTTATTTAATAAATAAATTGTAGCTCAGAGGGATGGCACATGGCTGGTAAATAGCAGGGTTAGCACTGAATCCATGTCGGCACTATCATGAGATCTATGCTCTTTTCTACCCCACCCCACAGCAGCTTGCTCGGTGCCTATAGGAATGAGTGAGGGCAGTGATGTGAAGTACTCATTTTCTGAGTGTCTGCTAATTCACATATAGGTTTCTTTTTCTTCTCCTCCTCCTTCTTCTTCTCCTTCTTCTTTTACTGTTTCCACTTTTCTTTCTGGAACTATGTTCCTGGAATCAAATCATTACAGTGATACAATTTGAATATTAGATGTCACTTGATAAGCTTCCACTAAGCAAATTCTCATAGAAACAGAACTGGAATTTACAAAGAGGCATGAAGTGTTTTTAGGTTTCCTAATCTATACAAAACATTAAGCAAATTTCAACTGATGTTTTTAACCTTAAGTTATACAGGGACCAAAAAAAAAAAAAATCTGAGTTGGAAGGAATTGAGAATCCTAGCCTCCTCACCCTTCCTTTTTTTCTCCTTCCTCCTCCACAGCTTGTGACCACATCCCTACCAGCTGCCCCTACAGCCTCTGCTTGAGCTGACAGGGCAGCCAGTCTTCTCTGGGCTGTCACTAAAATGAGGTTCTTCCCTGCACATTTTAATTCTCATACATCTACTTTGTCACTTCACTCCATTCAGCCTCAGTGTCCTCTCCTGTAACATGAGTTTAATAACTCTTGAATCACTAAATTGTTATGTGGCTTAAATAATATAACCTGAACATAGCAACAGTATTCACAAAGGTCAAAAGCTAGAAGTCACCCAAGTGTCCACTGACAGATGAATGGGGAAACAAAATGCACATACAGACATTGGAATATTATTCAGCCTGTAAAAGGAAAGAAAGCCTGTCATGTTATTCACAACATGAATAAACCCTGAGGACATTGTGTTAAGTAAAATAAGCCAGTCACAAAAGGACAAATACTGTATGACTCTACTTTTATTGGGGCACCTAAAGAAGTCAAATTCATAGAGATGGAAAATTGAATGGTGGCTTTCAGGAGCTCAGAGGAGGAGATAATGGGCAGTTATTGTTTAATAGGTAACAGTTTCCAATATGACGAGATGAAAAAAGTTCTATGGACGATGCTGATCTGATGGTCACACAATGAGGTGAATGTATTTAATACCACCACTGAACTGTATACTTAAATGATTACGATGGTAAATTTCGTTATGTAATTTTACTACAATTTTACTACAATTTAAGTAATTGCAATTTTTTTTGCAATTTAAGAAATAACTTTTTACTACAATTTTTACTATAATTAAGAAATACAGGGGCGCCTGGGTGGCGCAGTCGGTTAAGCGTCCGACTTCAGCCAGGTCACGATCTCGCGGTCCGTGAGTTCGAGCCCCGCGTCAGGCTCTGGGCTGATGGCTCGGAGCCTGGAGCCTGTTTCCGATTCTGTGTCTCCCTCTCTCTCTGCCCCTCCCCCATTCATGCTCTGTCTCTCTCTGTCCCAAAAATAAAATAAAAAACGTTGAAAAAAAAATTTAAAAAAAAAAAAAAAAAAAGAAATACAATTTACTACAATTTAGGAAATAACCTGTGAAAATCCCTAGTTCAGTGACAAGTACACAGTTGGTGCTCAATAAATGTCAATTCCTTTCTTACCACTCACTGGTGTGATACCTGCCTTTGGGTCAGGCAGTATAAATCCCTCACCCCTTGATGTTAAAAGAATATCCACACTCTCCTGAAAAGGACTGGTTTCTGGAAGTAGGAAGCACAGGATGGCACTTTAGGAAGAGCTCCAGGAACTCTTGTCCCCATCCAGACCTCCTTAGGAGCAGCTCCCACACGTAGGCACAGCATAGGGCTGTGGAGTGATGGTGACTAGCGTCAAAGAAGGCAGTATGAATCCTCCATCTAGTAGGTGCTGAGGACCATTAGTTACTGAGGACCTGGCAGGGAGCGCTCAGCAAGGCTGAAACGCTGAAGGGCTTTCGCTTAGTGTCAGCCCGGGGCGTCTGAGCCTCCTCCACCCACTGCCCCTTAGCTCCGCCCTGCGCATCACCCTCTCCTCCCAAGCTCCTCCCACTCCCTGCCCCTCGGCCCGCCTCCCTTTCAGACTTGCCTCTGAAGGAAAATCGAAAGTGAAATAGGGAACTTGCCGCCAGCTGCGGACTCCCCTGAAAAGGTGAGTGACTTGCCCAAACCCAAGCGCCCCAGCCCTGGCTGGGGGACATCTCCCCCTTGCCCCGGATCTGAGGGTCCCCTTGCATCCAGGTCTCATCCCTAGAGCCTGGGGTCCCTGTTCTCCCTTCTCCGCAGAGGGACTGGTCTCGATCAGCCCAAGCCCAGCGGTTCCTCCCGGGCTGACAGCCTGCCTGGGAGTGGGCCTGGCTGTGTACGTGACTTCCAAGTTACAGGAAAGGGGGAAGGGGCGAGGGCCGCCTTACTGCTGCTGCCGCCTGGGCAGGGAGAACGGGGCAGCAACCTAGCCTGGAGCGTGGTCTAGGGCAGCCCAGCGTGGGTAGGTCCGCAGTCCTGGAGACCCTCCTCTCCACAGTTCCCCTCTGGGAGTGAGAGGGGCAGGGTGGTAGATAGGTCTGGGTCTGTGCCCCAGAGGCAATGAGGACAGTTACCAGGTTCCGGAAGCTGAGAGGAGAGCCCGGGAAGTGCTCTACCACGTGGGTGGGTGGGTGTGAACACGTACATACACATACAAGCACAGACATGTATACGTACTACACGTATATGTACACACTTGTAAACATATTCTTATGTATGCAGTCCTGTAACCTGTGTGTAACGCCTGCCATCATCGCGCAGACTAACGAAGACGTACGCAAAGCACGCAGCACCTCCTGTAGCGCATGGAGAGTGCGTGGTAAAAGGCCGCACCTGTTACCACGAGCTGCTTGGCAGTGCACTTGGCACCCGACATGGGAGAAGACGCACAGGAAAAGGCCAGGGGCCGAGGGTTTAAGTAGCGGTGGACCTGATGAAGATGGAGTTGCACACAGCTCTATCTCTGAAGTTCCCAAAAACAATCTTGCTCTCTTTTGGGGACTGCGTTTCCCCGCTGTCTGGCTGGATCAGTGGATGAGATTAGGGAGGAGAAGCTCTTGTTGCTCAAGTTAACGTTCTCATTTTATTTTCACACCCTCCACCTCACTCTTCCTCAGGGTTTCCTTGGGATTGCTTTTTCCCCCCCCCCCCCCCCCTCACACAACCCTTCTCATCTTCTCTTTACCTTTTCTCCCCTCCTGCTATGCTTCCGCAGGCTCTCCACAGGGCTGCCTCATAGGAACGTTACCGCAATGGCCTCAGCAGCGCCCCTGGCGATGATGTGGGAGGAGGTCACTTGCCCTATCTGCCTGGATCCTGTCGTGGAGCCTGTGAGCATTGAATGTGGCCACAGCTTCTGCCACGACTGCATCTCTCAGGTCGGAAAAGATGGGGGCGGCGTCTGCCCTGTGTGTCAGCACATCTTCTTGCTCCGGAACGTCAGGCCCAACTGGCCGCTGGCCAACATGGTGGACAACCTTAAACAAATTGGCCAGAGTGCCAAGGAGGGCATGCAGCGGGAGCGGTGCGAGGTGCACGGAGAGAAACTGCACCTGTTCTGCGAGAAAGACGGGAAGATCCTTTGCTGGGTGTGTTCCCAGTCCCAGAACCACCGTAACCACCACATGGTCCCTATTGAGGAGGCTGCTCAGGAGTACAAGGTGAGGCCTCAGCACAGAGGCGAAAGCATGTAGAAGGAGAGGCATCCCTGGTGGGTGCTTTGTTCCCCAGAGCTGGGGAGGTAGAGTCACCTGTGGAGTTGAGGAGTTGGGGAAAGGAAGGGTGCCTCCCACCTTCCGTGTCTAACTTAAGCCAAGAACTGCAAACTTGGTACAACTTTCTCATTTCCCAGGAGCGGGGAATACACTGAGGAAATGCTACAAGAATCACATTTCCTTGTCTCCTGATTAATTAGGAATGAGCATGCCCCCTACCAACAGTGTAGCTCTATGTTGTAAGAAACATTAGGCTTTTTCCAAAGTCTTCCCATCCACAGAATTTCCACCCCAGTCAGACTGTAGTCTCCCCTCTTTCTCAGCACTCAGTCTTTTCAAAGAACCAGCATGGTTTTCTCCTTTCTTATGCCACCCCACCCCACCCCACTTCTTGGTCTGATTGGGCACTAATCTATCGTTCTCTACAGGAGAAGCTCCAGGTGGCATTAGGGAACCTGAGAAAAGGACAACGGTTGGCGGAGGAGTTGGAAGTGGATATTGCAATGAAGAGAGCAGCCTGGAAGGCAAGAATCATGTCCTAAAAGGAATCTCAGATCAGAAGCCAGGGCAGAGTCCAGCGTCCCAAACTCAAGCTCTAACCATAGCTATGCCCATCTGAGGAGTGATAGTCAGTATATCTCACTCTCCAAGAACCAGCTATCCTCTAGGCCTCCTGACAGGAATAAAAAGGAGAGAGCTCCCAATCAGATACAAAAATCAAGAGTCTTAGGAAAAAGTGCTGAGAGGAACAAGCCATACCCTAAAGCTTCTGCTCCCTGAACCCAGTCTTAAGAAATGACAGAATCACTGCCTCAGCAGTGACCTCCTGGGGACAGAGGTCTCCCAGGAGAGATGCCCGGTGGCCAGGCCTGTCAGTAAATGACAAGGGCTGTGAGGAACAGACTTAAGGGAATGACCAAGACCAAATGTAGAAAAACCAATCTGACCAGGTGGTTGCTTAACCATATCCAGATCACTGGTCCAAAGTAGAATGGAGACCTAAAGCTTGTTCTATACCCATAACTTGGAGGTAGGGTAGTCAGGGATTAGAAGAGTGGAAGGAACTCATGGCCTGTAGAGCCCAGAAAAGGAAGATTTGGGATCAGAGAAGGATGAGTCAGGCTGTGGTGGCAAAAGGAGTCATCCTGTGTCGTCAGGTGACCTTCCAGTCACCAGCGGGAGAGGACAAGCAGAGATTATCCCAAAGACTCCCTTTCCTCAGGACTTCAGAGCAGTGTTGTGAGCCTGTCTTTGTGAGGTTGTTGGGGGTAGGGATGGATGTGACTCTCTCAGGAACTCCCTGAGAAATGAAGACACGGGGGCACATTTGGGTACTGGGTGGGTTTTGAAAGTCTGTTACCATACATATGCGACTGTAGGACAGCTACAGTGTGCCCCCCCCAAAATAATCCCATTCCCCTCTGAGCCCAGAAGCCTCACTCACTTATCTCCCCAGAAAAATTCTGTGTGTGTGTGTGTTTGTGTTTGCTCTAGACCCAGAGTCTGAGTGGTGAATCTACAGGGAATAGAAACCGATAGGAGTACCTTCATTCCTGAAGCTTAGGAGATTTTGATAAAAACCTCTCTCTTTCCATTTACACCAAAGAGTCAGGTTGAGACACACAAACTGAGGATTCACACAGAGTTTGTGCAGCAGCAGAACTTCCTGGCTGCAGAGGAACAGAGACAGCTACAGAAACTAGAGATGGAGGACAAGGAGCAGCTGAGAATCCTGGGCGAGAGGGAGGCCACACTGGTCCAGAAGAGCCAGGCCCTGCAGGAGCTGGTCGTGGAGCTGGAGAAGAGGAGCAGGGGCTCAGCCCTGGAGCTGCTGCAGGTGAGCCATCCCCCTCCCTGAGGTTCAAGGAACAACTGAAAAAAGGCTAAACCCGGTCCCTGGAATATTCCCAAACTGGAATTCAGACCCATGCTTGGTTTGCACTCAAGTCATGGGAAAGGTGCAGAGTTAGGAGGAAATATTCCATCCAGCAATTCAAAGAACCAGCCATCCCAGGTAAGTGCCTGCTCTGACACCTTCCAGGTTCATGACCTTGAGAAAGTTCCATAACTTTTTTGAGTATCAGGTTTCTCCTATGTTAAATGTATACTATAATGTTACATATCTCAAGGGATTTTTGTGAGGATTAAATGAGAGAAACCACAAAAACTTTTACGTGAGCATTTGACCATGAGCAGGTTTTCATAAATGTAACTAAAGACAGTGCCCTGGAAATTAAGAGACAGTAGCCCATCCCCAGCCCTGCCACCAATTCGCTCCATAATTCTAGGTTAAGTCCCTTCCTTTTCCTAGATCTAATGTCTCCATCTGTGGAACAAGGGGAGGGAGTGGACTGAATAATAAGGATCCCCCAGTGTTAGTCATAAATGTACCCTCTTCCCACTTTCTGCTGCTTCTGTGAACTACCCAAACCTGTTGGCATATGTTTGTTCTTTACAACTCACTCTTTCACTGAAGAAATTTAGCTTAACAGGAAATTTGTCCTAAGCAATAGGAGCCAAGAAATCCTGTGTTGATAGGTTACTGATTTTTTCTAATTTTGTAACCACCGCCGATTCTTAAATGGCACATAGTATCTGCCTCTGTGTACTCAGGCTGTCACAGCAATACAGTGAGTTGGATGTCGTTATCCCCATTTCATAGATGAGAAAACAGAGGGGCAGAGATGTTGAGAAACTTAGACACTACAGCTAAATAACTTGACCAAGTTCACCCAAATAGTAAGTGGCAGAGCTGAAATTAAAATGAGCACATAACTATTTTTTAAACACTCATTGATGTGTGTGCTACTTAAAATCCTCTCGCATCCCTTAATGTGTTTGCCTCGTTTGGGGAAACTATTGACTAGCGGGTCTCTAAAGTCCCCTCTGCTCTAACCTTATACAGTTTTTCTCTTCCCAAACTTGCCAGTGTCTCTGTCAGATGTGGTCATGAAGCCAATTTTTTTGTTTAGTTTGGTTTGTGCAGAAAGGCTTCCTGGATTGGCTTGACTTGGTAGGCCCTCTTCTCATTGTCTAAGTCTTGCTTCTGCCCAACACTGAGCCACACTTTCTAATGCACTTTTGACTGGGCCTAGGAGTGTGCCAATTCCTGGGTAAGGGTTCCCAAGCCCTGCAACAGCATATTCTCAAGTGATTTGATTTCACATACATATGAGAAGGCAGCATTAACTCCAACATAGGACAGAGCCTTTCCTTCCCCCAAATGCAAGCCTGCAAATGAGATAGAGCAGTTTCTGTGCATCCTGACTTGGCCATTCTTTCCCTGTGACTGCCTCTGGGACTCAGCCAGGCTGGGCTACTTGTTCCTTTCCACTCTTCTTCCAGGAATCGGGGCTTTCTAATTTGTCCTCTGAATCAGAGTCCTTAAATTGGTCATCCTTCTCTTAGCTATAGGTCACACCCATGGTGGTTACCCTGGTTACCCCACAAGCATCCACACCCCTTCTGCTTCAAGCTGGTCAGAAATGTCTTTCAGGCATTGGCCCCAGAGGAATGGGGTAAAGCAGTGTCTTGTGGGTCTTGGGGGCTGGGGGGCATCACCCAACCCACAGAAATGAGGTCTAATGGTAAACCAGTGAGTCCAGAATTTACACACTCTCTTTTCTCCTCAGGAGGTGAAAAGTGTCCTGGGAAGGTAAGGAGTTTTCTTTGTAAGAGGAAGGGGCAGGGGGTTGCCTGGGTGGCTCAGTGGGTTAAGTGTCCAGCTTTGGCTCAGGTCATGATCTTGTGGTTTGTGGGTTCGAGCCCCACATTGGGCTCTGTGCTGACAGCTCAGAGCCTGGAACCCGCTTTGAATTCTTTATCTCCCTCTCTCTCTGCCCCTCCCCCACTCACACTCTGTCTCTCACCCTTTCAAAAATAAACATTAAAAAAAAAGGAGGGGGTGGTAGGAAGCACATATACCTGTGGAAGAGGTTTTTGAGTTAGAAAAACATGCACTCATTTTTCCCCCCATTCTCGTCCCTATTCTCAAATACCCAAACCTCCATAAAATATTTTCTGTTGTGAAGCTAATTAACAGACATCTTGGTGAGCTGCCGAAAGTAATTAGACTATATCATCCTTACAAAGTGAAGCCCCAACCAACAGGGAAATTTCTATTAAGTTCTGAGTCTACAGCCAGTTATGAATCTCCTAGAAAGAGCCAGAGAGTAAGACCCATGATATGGGGAGACGCCTTGAGGTTCCTTACAGAAGTGATTCCATCTGTATTAGATGCCTTGTGATAAAATGAAACAGTGTAAAACAGTGAGTGCCTGTTGACCTCAGGCTTGGAGAGGAGATACAAACTATCCATAGCTGCAGGGGCTGTGTAACCAGTAAGGCCTAGAAAGGAACTAAATCCTACCTCCTTTTGCCTCCCACCCCCACCCCCAGGGATCCCAGCAAAGGAGGTTTTTGTAAATTTGCATTGAGTTAAATTTTCATCCACAAGGGAGGTTATATAGTGTCAGGGTTCAGGAGGGTGAGGTGGGAGTTGGGGACAGGGTCTGTAACTCTGTTTGCCTCAGGAGTGAGTGTTGGAACCTGAAGAATCTGGACATCACCCCTCCAGACCTGAGGAGTGTGTGCCTCGTGCCAGGGCTGAAAAGGATGCTGAGGACTTATGGAGGTGAGGCGACCACCAAGAGACTGGGACTGGGGAACAGAAGTGGGTGATGAGGAAGCAGAGTCCCAGAGTCAGGGAGAGAGAGCAGGTCAGGGTAGGTGAGGCAGGGACAGGTAGAGAAGGTGTTTCCCTCAACGGTCAGGCCTGGCTGGGGGTCATTTCCTTCCACAGTGAGGCTCACAGATACCTCCTTATCCACAGCCCCTCATCCTCATCCCCAACCAGAGATACCAGGTTCCTGATTCCCCACACTCTCCCAGCCTGACTCTGGTCCCCTCTCTGCAGTAAACATCACTCTGGATCCATACACAGCCAATCCGTGGCTCATCCTGTCAGAGGATCGGAGACAAGTGAGGCTTGGAGACAGCCGGCAGGAAGTGCCTGAAAATGAGGGCAGATTTGACACTTATCCCATGGTCCTGGGTGCCCAGTTCTTTGACTCTGGAAAGGTTTACTGGGAGGTAGATGTGACAGGAAAGGAGGCCTGGGACCTGGGTGTTTGTAGAGACTCTGTGCGGAGGAAAGGGCATTTTTTGCTCAGCCCCCAAAATGGCTTCTGGACAATTTGGCTGTGGAACAAACAAAAATATGAGGCTGGCACCAGCCCCCAGACTCCCCTCCACCTTCGGGTGCCTCCGTGCCAAGTTGGGATCTTCCTTGACTATGAGGCCAGCACTGTCTCCTTCTACAACATCACTGACCACGGCTCCCTCATCTACGCTTTCTCCGAATGTGCCTTCGCTGGACCTCTGCGGCCCTTCTTCAGTACTGGTTTTAATGATGAAGGAAGTAACTCAGCCCCTCTTGTCCTCCGTCCATTGGGGGTGGGTTGGTAGGGATCCTCTGACCACTGGTAGCACCCCCTCTGTGGGTGCCCTTCTCAGCCACTGACCCTGCCTCATCTCCGCATGAACTCTGAACCACTTTGTCTCTGCAGACCTGTCAGGACACCAGCAAGCAGACTTTGGCAGGGACTTCACTGAAAATTTATGTCAGATGACCTTCACCATCAGCGTCCCTCCCTAGATTGCTTTATAATTCCCTCTATGAAACAAACTAATTGGCCCAAATCTTCTGGATCAACCAAAACATGTTTCTTTCTTCTTTATGTGACTCAAGTCTCATTTTCTCCTCTCCATCACTAGGCCTTTAGTCAGATCTCGGTTATTTACCTTTGCAGAGTTTGCAAAGGGGCTTCCTTTGTACGTGGGGCCTCAATCTAACCCATTCGATCCTTGTTCTCATATACATCTAGGATTATTGTTCCAATGTACACACATATAAGTGGCTCCACAACACCTATAGAAAAACAGCCATACTTTGAAAATAAAGACTGAATGATCCAGACCTTAGACTTCCACGTTACGTATCCAGCCTGCTGTACTCCCCATCCCTGCCATGCTCTCCCAACCACATCTTGTTGATATTGGAGTTGGTTAAGGGGCGCATCAATCTAAATCGAAGGGGTAATGGTTTTTTGATAGGTGAGCTTGTCTAGGCTATAAGCCGTCAGGTTTTCAATCACTAATCTAGATATTGCTGTGAAGGTATTTTGTAGGTGTTATTAAAAGTCCATAATCATTTGACTTTAACGGAGATTGTCCTGGATAAATTGGGTGGGTCTAATCCAATCAAGTGAAAGACCTTAAAAGCAGAACTGAAGCTTCACTGAAGATAATCCATCTATGAGTAGCAGCTTCAGCTCCTGCCAGAGTTCCAGCCTGCCCCTCCTAATGGCCTGCCCTGCAGATTTAGGTCCTGCCTTGCCAGCCCCCACAATTGTATAAATGCAATAAGTCTCTGCATGTCTCCTACTAGTTCTGCTTCTTTGGTTGAACCTGAATGATGTGAAGGCCAGGACTCAGGTAATGGCATCACCTGGTGACAGCAAACACTTTCTTGAATTTAAGCTCTTAAGGTTGGAATGAAGCTCTACACCCAAGCAATAGCAGGCTGTGAGAGAACCACTATTCTTCAAGCACAATACTATTCTTCAAGACAAATAGATTCTATTTGTCTAAAATAGAATCTCAGGGGGAGGCGGGGAAGATGACAGAGTAGGAAGACCCTAAACTCGCTTCATCCCATAGATACAACTAGATAACACCCACATCAGCATAAATAACCCAGAAAATGACCCAAAGCCTGGCAGAACAAACTCCACAACTAAAGGCAGAGAAGAGGCCACACTGAAGAGGGTAGAAAGGGTGGAGATCAGTCAGGAGATAGATGGAAAGCTGGGCCCTCCACAGGAAGAAGGGAGCCAGTGGCACAGAGAAGGGCAAGAAGCAGCCTCTACCACACTAGGAAACCTGCACAGGGAAAACAAATTCCCATAACCTTTGGCTTTGAAAACCAGAGGAGTTGAATTTCATTAAGTTCTTACAACCAGTGGGACTTAAAGCCTAGCATTTTACAAATCAGCTGACTTAGCTTTGGGAGAGACAATAGGAAGCTGAGTGCCCGCCTTAAAGAGACAGTGGGACAAACAGCCCTCAAAAATACAGCATAGAAGTAGCAGTTTGAAAAACATCTGGGGCATATGGAAGGGAGACTTACTCCTCTCAGAGCCTGTACCTGAAGAGCAGGGTATGCTGAGGGACTCATCCAGAAGACACCATTCACCAGCACATCTCTCTCCCACAATGCCCAGAATAAACATGGCAATCTACAAGAAACAACATGATGCCAACACTCATTACCTAACTTGCTTATACCAAGTCCCACCCACCCACATAGCAGTGGGTCTGTCCTTTCCAGTCATGCTTGCCTCAGTCCCAGCGCTGCTGTCCCCTCCCCCAGAAGACCAGTGCAAACTGTACCAATACTACAGCCCCCAACCATGCACATTGTGCAGCCTTGGTCCTTGAGGCAGATGCAGCAGGCCCCCTCCTGAGGAAACGAAGCACACACCTTGTTAAAATTGCTTGTTTCACCCACCTGCTTTGCAGATCAGCTCCTACTGACCTGGTACCAGCAGCTGCAGTGGTAGCAAGTCTCATTTCATAAGCAGACCATGGTGCACCCTGTTAAACCATGGGCCCTACCCTGACCAGCCTGGTTTCAGAGGTGTCAGCAGGTCCCCTCTTGCTGGCATGCAAACCTTGCAGGCACAGCGCAGTCCACCTCCTCCAATATGCTCTTTGCCAGAGGCCATTCAAACCGGGACCACAAGCCTGACCACATGACTCCAAAGTGACTCCTTTCCTGGGTTGAGGGGAAGACAACCACATAATGTCAGTACAAAGGGTGCCCCAGCAGTGGGCTGGGGGAAGACATCTGGTCTGACAGCAGGCCGTGCCCAATAACAAAAATTTCTCAGGAACAACACAGGAAAGGCACCTTGGTGCTACTGCATCTCTGGCAAATGTATGATCTAACTCCAGATGAAGGAGGCTCCCAGCTGGTCTAGTAACACCACAGAGACAAAACACTGCCCACGATAGGCAGAGAAAACCACTGGAGACAACTGGACTAAAGGAAAAAGCATCTAAGACACAACAGCAGGGCATGTGCACACACATAGGAGATACTTCTGAAGTGCCAGATTCTGGTGAACAGGGGACACTGCATTACAGGGTACTACAAGACCTCTCCTTCACATGGCTGTTACTTTCCAGAGAAGGAGACATAGCTGACTGTCCTAACACACAGAAACAGAGTAAGACAAAATGAAGAGACAGAAGAATATGTCCCAAATGGAAGAACAGGACAAAACCACAGCAAGAGACCTAAACAAAACAGATATATATGCCTGATCGGGGATTTAAAGATACTGGACTTGAGAAAAGAGTGGGGAACATCAAAGATACCCTTAATAGTGAGATAAAGAACCAATCAGAAAAGAACACAATACAAATTTTAAATACACTAGATGGAATAAATAGCAGGCTAAGAGAGCAGAAGAATGAATTAGTGACCCGGAGGACAGAGTAATGGAAAGTAATCAAGCTGAACAGATGATAGGGAAAAAATTAAAATGCAAAATGAGAATAGACTTAGGGAACTCAGTGAGTCCATCAAGCGTAATAACATTTGCGTTATAAGGATCCCAGAAGAGGAAGAAGAAAAGAGAGAAGAGAGCAGAAAATTTATTTGAAGAAATAATAGCTAAAAATGTCCCTAATCTGGAAAAGGAAACAAATCCATATTCAGGACAGAGGTCCCCCAATAAAATCAACCCAAGGAGGTCCACATGAGGACACATAGTAATTAAAATGGCAAAAAGTAGTGATAAGGAGACAATTTTAAAAGCAGCAAGATAAAAGAAGACAGTTAAATACAAGAGAAAACCCATAAGGCTATATGTATATTTTTCACCAGAAACTTTGTGGGCCAGAAAGGAGTGGAATGATAAATTCAGAGTGCTGAAAGGAAAAAATCTGCAGCCAAGAATATTCTATCCAGCAAGGCTATCATTCAGAATAGAAGGAGAAAGAGTTTCCCAGACAAACAAACACTAAACCACTAAACTAGCCCTCCAAGAAATGTTAAAGGGGACTCTTTAAAAGGAAAGGAAAGACCATAAATAAGAGTAAGAAAAGTAGGAAGGACAAAAGCAGTAAAAATGAGTATATCTGTAAAAAAACAGCAACAGACTCACAAAATAAAAAAATGTATGACACCATTACCTAAAACATGGGGGAGAAGAGTAAAGAATGAGTCCAATCTTAAGCAACCATCAACTTAATATAGACTGCTATATGCAGATGTTACATACACAAACCAAAAATCAGTAATAAACATGCAAAAAATAATAATAAAGGAATCCAAGTATATCACTAAAGAAAGCCAGCAAACAATGAGAGAAGAGAGCAAGAGAAGAAAGGATCAGAGAAGAGCTACAAAAACAACCACAAAACAAGTTTTAAAAAGTGGCAATAAATACATATGTATTAATAATTATTTTGAATATAAATGAACTAAATGCTCCAATAAAAAGACATAGGGTGACAGAGTGAATTAAAAAAACAAGACCCATCTATATGCTACCTACAGGAGACCCATTCCAGACCTAAAGACACATGCAAATTGAAAGTGAGGGGATGGAGAAACATTTATCATGCAAACAGATATGAAAAAGAAAGGTAAGGTAGCAATATTTGGACAAAATAGACATATTTTGGGACATATCACAAAACAAAATCAACAAGAAACAATGGCTTTGAATGACTCACTAGACCAGATAGATTTAGCAGATATATTCAGAACATTCCATCCTAAAACAGCAGAATACACATTCTTTTCAAGTGCAAATGGAACATTCTCCAGAATAGATCACATATTAGGCCATAAAACAAGTCTCAACAAATTCAGAATATCAAAGTCCTACCATCTATTTTGACCACAACATTATGAAACTGGAAATCAACCACAAGAAAAAAAATCTGGAAAGGGCACAAATACATGGAGGTTAAATAACATGCTACTAAACTATGAATAGGTCAACCAAGAGATCAAAGAAGAAATAGAAAACTACATGGAGAGAAATGAAAATAAAAACCCAACAGCTCAAAACCTTTGAGATACAGCAAAAGTTCTGAGGGAAACTTATAGCAATAAAGGCCCATCTCAAAAGCAAGAAAAATCTCAAATAAGCAACCTAACCTTACACCTAAAGGAGCTAGAAAAACAACAACAATAAAACCAGTAATAAAGGATATAGAAACAAACACAATAGAACAGATCAAAGAAACCAGGAGCTTTGTTCTTTGAAAAATCAAAATTGATAAACCTCTAGCCAGACTCATCAAAAAAAAAAAAAAAAAAAGAGTACTCAAATAAAATCACAAGAGAAATAACAACCAACATCACAGAAACACAAAGGATTATAACAATATGAAAAATTATATGCCAACAAGACAACCTAAAAGAGATGGATAAATAACTAGAAACATATAACCTACCAAAACTAAAGCAGGAAGAAACACAAAATCTGAACATACTGATTACCAGCAAGGAACCTGAATCAGTAATCAAAAAAAACCTCAACAAACAAAAGTTCAGGTCCAGATGGCTTCACAGATAAATTCTACCAAACACTTAGAGTCAATATCTATTCTCAAACTTAAAAAAAAAAAAAAAAAAAAAAAAAAAGAAGAGGAAGTAAAACTTCCAAATTCATTCAATGAGCCCAGCATTACCCTGATGCCAAAACCAGATAAAAACCCCACAAGAAAAGAGAACTACAGGCCAATATCCCTGATGAGCATAAATGCAAAAATCCTCAACAAAATATTACCAAACTGAATCCATCAATACATTTTTAAAAAGCATTTAGCACAATCAAGTTAAATTTTTTCTCTGGATGCAAGGGTGCTACAGTATCTACACATCAATCAACATGATACATCACATCAACAAGAGAAAGGATTAAAACCGTATGATCATTTCAATAAATGCAGAAAAAGCATTTGACAAAGTGCAACCTCCATTCATGATAGAAACATTCAACAAAATAATTTTAGAGGGAACATATCTCAACATAATAAAGGCCTTATATAAAAAAAACCACAGCTAACATCATCCTTCCTGGGGAAAAAGTGAGAGATTTTACCCTAAGGTCAGGAACAAGACAAAGATGTATGTCCACTCCCACCACTTTTATTCAACATAGTACTAGAAGTTCTAGCCACAACAATCAAACAACAAAAAGGCAACCCAATTGATAAGGAAGAAGTAAAACTTTCACTATTGCAGCTGACATGATACTATGTATAGAAAACCCTAAAGACTCCACCAAAAAGAAACCTGCTAGAACTGATAATTCAATAAGGTTACACCATACAAAATCAACATGGAAATCTGTTGCATTTCTGTACACCAACAATGAAGCAGCAGAAAGAGAAATTAAGAAAACAATTCCATTTACAATTGCACCAAAACAATAAAATACCTAGGAATAAAAATAACCAAAGAGGTGAAAGACCTGTACTCTGAAAACTATAAAAAATTGTTGAAAGAAATTCAAAACAACACCAAGAAATGGAAAGACACTCTATGCTCATGGGTTAGAACAAATATTGTTCAAATGTCTATACTACCCAGAACAATCGACACATTTAATGCAATCCCAATCAAAATAGCATTTTTCACAGAACTAGAACAAACAATCCTAAAATTTGTATGGAACCACAAAGGACCTTGAATAGCCAAAGCAATCTTGAAAAATAAAATCAGAGGCATCACAATTCCAGACTTCAAGTTCTATTACAAAGTGGTAATAATTAAAACAGTATGATACTGACATAAAAATAGATGCATTGATCAGTGGACTAGAATAGAAAACCTAGAAATAAAACCACAATTATATTATCAGTTAATCTTTGACAAAGGAAGAATGAATATCCAATGAGAAAACGTATCTTCAACAAATGATGATTGGAAAACTGGACAGTAACATGCAAAAGAATGAAACTAGACTACTTTCTTTCACCATACACAAAAATTAGCTCAAAATGGTTTAATAGACCTAAATGTGTGGCCTGAAACCATAAATATCCTACAAGAGGACACAAGCAGTAACCTATTGACATAGGCCATAGAAACTTTTTTCTAGGTATGCCTCCTGAGACAAGGAAAACAAAAGCAAAAATAAACTATTGGGGCTACATCAAAATAAAAAGCTCTGCTTAACAAAGGAAATAACCTAAAACTAAAAGACAACCTACTGAATGAGAAAAGATATTTTCAAATGACATATCCAATAAAGAATTAGTATCCAAAATATATTAAAAACTTACACAATTTAACATACACAAGAAAAAACCCAAATCATCTAGTTAAAAATGGGCAGAAGATATTAAGAGACATTTCTCCAAAGAAGACGTAGATGGCCAACAGACATATGAAAAGGTTCTCAACATCACTGATCATCAGGGAAATACAAATCAAAACCACAATGAGATATCATCTCACACCTGTCAGAATAGCTAAAAGCAAAAACTCAAGAAACAAGTGTTGGTAAGTATGTAGAGAAAAAGGAACCCTCATGTACTGTTGGTGGGAATGCAAGCTGGGCATCCACAGTGGAAAACAGTATGGAGATTCCTCAAAACATTAAAAATAGAGCTATCCTACTATCCAGTAATTGCTGTACTGGATATTTACCCAAAAAAACATGAAAATACTAATCCGATGGGATATATGTACCCCTATATATTTATTGCAGCTTATTTACAATAGTCAAATTATGGAAGCAGCCCAAGTGTAATTGATAAATCAATGGATAATAAGATGTGGTGTGTATATATATAGGAATATGTATATTTTATTATATGTATATAATGGAATATTACTCAGCCATAATAAAGAATGAAAATTTGCCATTTGCAACAGCATGGATAGCACTAGAGAATATAATGATAAGTGGAATAAGCCAGTCAGAGAAAAACAAATACCATATGATTTCATTAAAATGTGGAATTTAAGAAACAAATAAAGAGAGACAAAAGAGAGACTCATCACTATAGAAAACAAACATATGGTTACCACAGGGGAGGTGGGTGGAGGAATGGATGAGACAGGTGAAGGGGATTAAAAGTACACTCACCTTGATGAGCACCGAGTAACGTAAGGAACTGTTGAATCACTATATGGTACACCTGAAACTAATGGAACACTGTATGTTAGCTACACTGGAATTAAAAATTTTTTAATAAAATAGAATCTCACATTTCCTTCAGGAAATCTGCTAGTCTTTAGTAAATCTGCTATCCACTTCATGAAATGTAGATACTGTACAAAGATATCAGCGACCTTAAAATTTAGTGATGAGTTATTTGTAAGTATGAGTAATGGTCTGTCTTAACACTGGACAGAAGGTACTTTGAAGAAAAGATAAAGAGAACAAAATCCTCAGGCGAGATGGCAACATTGCAGAGCTAAATCAATATAAGTTGACAAAATTAATCATGCTTTGGTTGATAAACTGAAGGAAGAAAAGGAGAGCTAAGTTCTCTATGAATGGGGATATAACTGGGGAATGGTTGGATTCTGCATGTCAAGGTTATAGAGAAATTTTTTTAAGGGTGAATTATAAAATATACTTTTCTGCTTCTGTGTCTCTGCTTTGGAGTTGACCAATGTAAATGATGATTTGTTCCCTTTAATTGATACACTTATGGGAGAAAGCTATCATGATATAAACTTAAATACTCTCATTTCTCAAAATCTGAATTCCTTGGCATATCAGGTTACTCCAATACTTGGAGATGTCTATTACACAGATGACATACTACCATCGCTTTGGTCCCCACTGAAAGAAATTAAGTGGTAAAGATAATAGTATCTTGATTTCTATCCCCATCGGTAATTACTAACAAGTGATCTGTATACCGCACAGATCACACAAAATTCTCTTGAGAAATGAAGATTCTACCAGCACCAATTCCAGTTATGATTAATATTTTCCTTTAAAATGCAAATAAGGCCTGTTAACTTTTGTGATCTCCTTTGATTCCATAACTTCTTTTTGAATTAGAAGAGGCAGAAATTATTGCACTACATTTTGAAAGATAAGCTAAGGTAGAAGTTAAAAACTTATCCACTGCTTACTCTATGTCATGCATATCAAGATCCTGTTTATATTTTTAGTTCTATCACAGCCCTATGATAAAGGTATAATCAGGGAATTTAGAGATTGTGGTGCCCATCCCTTTATGAAACTATGTATTTATATTTAATTTTTTCCAGTTTTATTGTGGTATAAGTGACATAAAAACTGTATACACTTAAGATGTACACTTAAATATATATGCATATTTTGTAAAATGATTACCACAATGAAGCTAATTGACAGATTCCTTGCCTCACATAGTTACCTTTTGTATATGTATAGTGAGAACACTTAATATCAACTCTCAGTATATATTAACTATAGTCATCATACTGTACATTAGATCCTCAGAACTTATAACTGAAAGTTTGTAACCTTCAACCAATACCTATTTCCCCCACCCCTGTGCCCCTGGAAACCACCATTCTACTCTCTGCTTCTGGAAGTTTGAGGTTTTTAGATCCCATCTATAAGAGAGCACACAGTCTTTGTTTTTCTATATCTGGCTTATTTCACTTGGTATAGTGTCCTCCAGGTTCATCCATGTTATCACAAATAGCAGGCTTTTCTTTTTATGGTTGAATAATATTCCATTGTATATATGTACCACATTTTTTTATCCAGATTTATTAAGGTATAATTGACATAGAACATTTTGTAAGTTTAAGGTATACAACATAATGATTTGACACATTTATATTGCAAAATGATTACCACACAATAAAGTTTGTTACCCCATCCACCACCTCATGTAGTTAAATTTTTCTGTGTGTGTGGTAGGAACTGTTAAGATATACTCTCTTAGAGACTTTCAAATATGCAATACAGTATTAACTGTAGTCATCATGTAGTACATTACATTCCTAGAACTGATTCATTGCATAACTGGAAGTTGTACACTTTGACAACCTTCATCCCTTTCTCCCATCCCCCACTACTCATCTCTAGCAACCATCAAACTGTTCTGTTTCTATGAGTTCAGTTTTAGATTCCACATACAAGTGAGCTCATATAGTATTTGTCTTTCTCTGTCTGACTTATTTTACTTAGCTTAATGTCTTCAGGATTCATCCATGTTGTCACAGATGGCAGGATTTCCTTTTTACGTCTGAATAGTATTCCAGTGTGTGTGTGTGTGTGTGTGTGTGTGTGTGTGTGTGTGTGTGTACGCGCGCGCGCCCCACATTTTTTTTTTTCATCTGTCAGTGGACACATAGGTTGTTTCCATGTCTTGTCTATTATAAATAATGCTGCCATGAACATGAGGGGGTACAGACATCTCTTCAAGATAGTGATTTCATTTCCTTCATATATATACCCAGAAGTGGAATTTCTGGACAATATGGCAGTTCTAGTTTTCAGTTTTTGAGGAACCTCCACACTATTTTCCTTAATAGCTCTACCAATTTACATTCCTACCAACAGTGCACAAGGGTTCCTTTTTCTCCACATCCTCATCAACATATATTATCTCTTTTTGATAATAGCTATGCTAAAATGTGTGAGGTGAAGTTTCATTGTGGCTTTGATTTGCATTTCCCTGATAATTAGTGATGTTGAGAACTTTTTCACATACCTGTTGGCCATTTGTATGTCTTCTCTGGAAAAAAAAAAGTTTATTCAGGTCCTTTTCCCATATTTAAGCCAGGTTATTTGTTCCTTTACTATTGAGTTTTGTTATTGAGTTATATGGATTTCTTATATATTTTGGCTATTTACCCCTTATCAGATAATGATTTGCAAATATTTTCTCCCATTCCATATGTTGCCTATTTGTTCTGTTGAGTGCTTTCTTTGCTGTGCAGAAGCTTTTTGGTTTGATGTAGTCCCGCTTGTTTATTTTGCTTTTATTGCCTGTACTTTTGATATCATATCCAAAAAACCTCATGCTCTTTTCTAAACATTACCTTATAAAGGCAACATGACAATCTATCTTTCAAAGTCATGATAAATCCATTTGTTCACAGTCAGTAGAACCCTTAGTTAATAAGTTTCTACAAAATAGGGAAAGAAAATGTGAGACACCATAGTGGTGAACATACCACCAGATCAGTCACACAGACTCAACATGTTTCTACTGTGAAGACAGAGTACTGACCACACACTCTCGAATCTGCCTGGTCTTGACCCCATAAATGATAGGGTTCAGCATGGGAGGGGCTAATGTGCAGATATTGGCCAGCAGAATGTGAGTATGGAGGGGAACATGATGCCCAAACCTCTGGGTAATTACAGTAAAAATGCCAGGCAAATAGAACATGGAAATGACCCCAAGGTGGGAGCCACATGTGCCTAGAGCCTTTTGCCGAGCTCCTCGGGAAGGGAGGTGGAAGACTGCATTGAGGATGAGGGTATACGAAACCAAGATGAGCAAGGCATCTGGCATTACAGTAGAGAGAAGAACAGACAAGCCATACCAGACATTGACACGAATATCAGCACAAGCAAACTTGGCAACAGCCATGTGCTCACAGTAGGTATGTGGTAACACATTGCTATGGCAGAAAGGCAGTCTCTTCACCAGGAACACATCTGGGAGTATCACAGAGAAGCTTCTCAGGACCACAGCCAGACCAACCTTTATGATTACTGCATGACTGAGCACTGTAGTATATCGCAGTGGGTCACAGATGGCCACATAGCGGTCAAATGCCATGGCCAACAGAATCCCTGATTCAGCAATGAAGGTGGCATGGATGAAGAAGATTTGAGTGATGCAGCCATCAAGGGAGATCTCCCCAGCATGAAACCAGAATATGGCCAGGGCTTTGGGCACAGTGGTAGTGGACAGGATGAGGTCAGCCACAGCTAGCATGCAGAGAAAGAGGTACATGGGTTCATGGAGGCTGCGTTCAGTAATGATGATGAAGACAAGGAGGCTATTCCCAAGGACAGCAACCAGGTAGGAAATAAAGAAGGGAAGAGAAATCCATATGTGCTGGTCTTCCAGGCCAGGGATGCCCCGCAGAATGAAGAGTGAGTGGCTGGCACCAGTGTGGTTAGGGGTTGCCATTCCCAGGACAAGTCACCTAGATGTTGGTGTATAAGATTTGCAGTCACTTCTATCTTGCCAAAAAAGGTGAAAAGGGTTGAAGTAAGGGAGGTAGGACTAGATCATTTGTCACTGGATGAGCAGTGGAAAGAATCCTGGTCAGAAAGTCAGGAAACATGGGTTAAAACTCTTTGACATTCTATTTACTATTTGATCTCAGTAAAATACTTCCCTGCTCTGGATCTCTCTCTTATCACCTTAAATCTAATGTTGGGGAGAAGCTGGATTAGATCATCTGTAAGAGAGTTGTTCCAGCTCTAGAACACCATAGATCTTAGTCTGAGGTTGTTATAAATAGTTAAGAGCTGTGAAAAACAAACACTGCCATTTCTACTTTGACCATCTGAATGTGATATGTATCTCAAAACCAGTCACTGAGTTGACTATAATTTAATAAGCCTTACTGAGCACCTACCATGGCTCCTAGAGGACCTACCTGGAGGAGAAAATTAAGCAAAATATCTAAATGATAAGGACAATGTAAAGGAAAAGTTAAACACAATGAGCTGTGGAAACATGGAGAGCTTCCCGGAAGTTCAGAAAAGATTTTCTAAAAGTGCCACCCTAAGTTGAACCTTGAAGAAGAAGTAAGGTTTTGCCAAGTCAAGTCACGTGAGGAGGGAATAACATGAACAAAGTCACAGAAATCTGAAAGGATATAGATTATGGAGGAAAATTATAATGATTCAGGGTTACTGTAGCAAAGAGGGCTTCACACAAAATGGTAGAAAATAATGTCACGCAGTGAGGTAGGGGCCAAATCACTGAGGATTTTGAGTATAAGTGTAAGAAGTTTAGAATTCATGTTGAAGCAGTGAGAGCCACTGAAGGATTTGTAGTAAGAGAATGGCATGATGAAGTTGGCATTTTAGGTAGCTCTCTCACTCTTGCAATATTGTGTAAGATGGATGGGGAATGGAGGAGGCAGGTTGGAAAATGGAGACAGATCAGTTAGGAGGGGCTCTGTACTAAGGACTGCATGTGCACTGTTTTAATCACCACAGAGTGAGATAATTGTAGTCATTTCCCTCATTTTACTGATAAGGGAGCAAACAGAGCTTGGAGGATTTAAGTAGTGCCCTACCCAAGGTCACCTGGCTAGTAAATGGTGGAGCTAGAATTTGCCTACATACACCATCTCCGAATCACTTCATACATGCCTTATTCTACGCTGGTCCCCTTCATCAGATAATTGTGATTTCCTGATTCCTGACCTAAGGAGAAAAAACAATAAAAACATCCATTTTTCATTCCCTTAACCTCTTCACCCTCACTCTGCCATCTACAAATTTATTTATATTTGAATCAATTTGTCTCTTTTTCTCCAATTCAAGACTCAACCCTCCATCTGTCTCCATCTGCACACTGAACCCCAACCTTCTCGTTAAGTACCTCTTCCTACTAATCTGTCACTCTAGTGACTTCAATCTCTCTTTCTCTCTCTCTCTGTTGGCTCCTTCTCCTTCATCTGTATATATGATCAATGGTCTCTTCCCCCTTCACTTTGGTTTCACAGAACGGATATGCTTTCTTTCTTCTATCTTTTTACCATCCTTTAATCTTTACCCAAACCACTTTACCTACAACACAAATATGATGCTGAAGCTTCTAAATAATGCTTCTAAATAATGCTGCTGAAGCTTCTCTAAAATAATCTATCATAGCATGCTTGCCAAATCTAAATTAATTTTAGGTTTAAATTAAGTGCCAGATTAATTTCTCATTATTAGGAATCTCCAATTTCCATTATTAATACTTTTGTGTGATAATAGCAACCATTAAATGCCTACTGTTAGATATGTTATTTCTAATAATCACACCAAACCTATGAAATTGAACATATCACTAGTTCATGCATGAAGAAATTGACTCTCAGATAAGTAAATACCCAAAGTCAAACACCTTGTTCGTAGATAAGCTGATATTTGAATCCAAAAGTATTAGCATCAAAGCTTCCATTAGCTTTAAAAACTTCCATTTTGTTATGTTGACTCTACACCACCTTTCCTTGGCTTCCTCCCTACTCCCTTCAATTCTCCTATATATTCCACAATATCTAAGACATGTAAGACAATGTATCATAGGACAAACAAGAGATTGAGGATTTAGAGTCTGACCTACCTGGGTTCAATTCCAGTTCTGCTTGCTACAAATCCACATACAAATACACAATCTTCCATTCAGATGCATATTATCACATACATTCATTTATACAGTCACCACACACATATTCACTCATAAAAATTTTGATGAAGATCTACACACACATTTTCACTATTCATACAAACAGCCCTTCACTGTGAACACATTCACGCACACATGCTCACTCACATACACTTTTAAACTTTCCTTCACATAATAGCCACCCAAATCCATACACAGTCATTAACCAGTCAAACTCACTGTCACAGAGACAAGTTATGACTTACTTAAGTCATAAATTTGCCTATCTTCATTCAGCACACTGATTCTCCTCTTCTTGAATCAGTTTCTTCCAGGAGATGAAGCTTCCAGAGGCTATTCCACTCTTACCCCTGTCTCCAGCCTTACAGCCCCCTTATCCCTGCCATAAGGGACTCTCATAGAAATGCAACTCATAGGACAACACCCCTGCTTCACCAGTTCCACTCTTGATTTACCCAAACATGAGTCAGAGATATAAAATATCAATTCTGGTTGGCACGTTATACCAGGGCTCATCAAACTGCAGCCTGTGGGCCAAATCTGTCTACCACCTGCTTTTTTTTTATGGGTAAAATTTTATTGGAATACACCCATTCCCCATATCTACTAGGACTGCTTTTTTGGGACAGAGTAGTTGCAACAGAGACCATTTCTGAAGCTTAACACTTTTACTCTTGCCCTTTACAAAAAAATTTTGCCAGCTCCTGCTTTAGAATAACCTTGTCATATAACTCACTATTTAGCAAGGCCACAGAAGGAAAGGCAGTTTTCCCAAGTTCACAAAAGAAATGAGTCAAGAAGGTCTCATGCCTCTCCTTCCACTAGTGTTTCCACTATGCCACAAAGCATCCAGGGGAACATTTTTGTCTGTCCTCTCAGGGAATGGTGAATTTTTGTCTGCTCTCTCAAGGAATGGAGAATTCCAAATATAGTGCCTAAAGAGTTACCAAATGATGAAGGCAATCTATTATTGTCCCCCATGTCTCTCATCAGTAATTCAGTGTTTTCCACCTTCTTTATCCCCACCCTCAGCCAGACCCCACCATTGATGCCCATGGACAGAAGGGCCCAGAAAGTCACCAACCTATCCTGGTCAGTACCAACCTACTCTCTCCTCACCCCAAACTCTCCATCACAGCCATCAGGAACCACAGACTGGAGTTATGCCCCTGCCTGGATTGCAGGGTATTCTCACAACAAGCAGACTGTATGCAGTGGCTAAGGGATTAAGTTGGAGGAGGAATTGCAGGGTAAATTATTCTTTCTCTGAGCATCTTTGGGGACCATGGACTTATTCATGTGACTTTCTTCTCCCCTAGGATCTCCTCTACTGCCAGTGACATAACAATAAGCCCTGAACCCTTCCTTGTCTGAAGACAAGGAAGAGCTGCATGAGCTTGACAGGAGAGGAGGTGGAAGAGAGGTTTTAGATTGGAGAGGTGAGGGTAGAGGACAGAAGTGTGGAAGGGACTTTCATCAAGGCTCCACACGTCACTCCAGCTCACCCTCTTCAACCCTGACTTCCAGAAGGCACAGAAGCATATTAGGAGCTGGAATTCTAAAGATTCTCCCAAACATTCATTTACTCCTTCACCACCCATTCAACCAACTATGTTCACCACACCACGATAAAATGTTAATAAAATCAAATCCACTGAAAATGTATTAATATTGTTTTGTGTACAGGACTAATACTTTCATTCCATCATGCAAGGGACTTAATGGAACATTTTCATTGATAACCCTCTAAGATTTTTTTCTTCCCTATTCATGGATTTATTTATCGTTGAGATCAAACTGTGCATGTGGTATACTTTTTTATTTAATTTCATAATATAGGAATTTCCAATTAACAATTGGTAATAAATGTTCCCAGTTGTAACAAACGTTCTGTAAACCATGTAGCTCCTTTAATTCAGCTGCATGTGTCTCCTGTCTGATGCAATGACACATAGTTAGTAATCTATAAATATTTCTTTAAAAATTTGAGTGACTAAATATTATACCTTGGTGACATACAATACATTTAACCATTTCACTTATTGAATATTTATAAAGTTTCTGTTTTTCTCTGTTGAAATTGTTCTGCAATGAACATATATATGTATAAATTTGTATATGTGTTCTGGATTATTTCACTTAAATATTTGATATTTCAAAGAAGGAAATTATTATGGCAATGTTTCTATTTCCATGTAGTATTTTTTATTGTTGATAGAAATTTTTCTTGAATAATTTTGTTCCCAGCTAGTGCTCATTCACTTTAGTGTAGGAGCTAATGCTGCTTTGAGATTTATGTTATCTGTCTTCTCCTATTCCTCAAGGCTATCTGAAGGTCCCCTGGATTCCCTCACAAACAAATGCATGGAAGTCTTACACTTGTATCATAAAGACTTCCATGTCCATCTGGAAAACTTCTTCACCTCGTCCCATTGATTCCATTTCCTCCTCTGATCTCAGTTGAATTTCCCTTCACTCTGCCTTCGTTATGCACTCCCATAGTCACATCCTTTCTCCACTTCCAAGTATACTAATTCAAACATCCCACTGCCTAGCCACACAATTACTTGCCCAAGCATATGCTGACTGTATCTGCTTCCTAACCTCACCAAAACAGCTAATCTATTAATACCACAAGTTCCTTTCTAAATCTTCAGCCCACTCTGTATGATTTCCATTCTTAATTAACTTTTAGATTCTATGCCCTTTTTATGATAGCTTTATGTATGTTCAAATCCTTAAAATTGTTTTCTCCATTCTATCTAGTCCATCTCAACATTAATATAAACTGAAACAAGAACATAATTGGGTAGTCACCTGGAGAACAAAATGGTGCCCCTAAAATGATTACCAACATAGACTATTAGCAGGGTCCAGCAAGCTTACACATTGCCTCAAGTTAGCTCACTCTCCCACTCTGCCTAATTAACACTTCATATGTACACCCTATTCAAACCTCCAATCTTGATTCCAGAACCTAGCTCTTTACTCTTGGAAGAGAACCTTGTCTACTAAATCAGAATCAATCAGTTGGAAACTCACACAAATTCAAAACACTGGATATAAAAACATATCTGCATCTGCTCCTACCCACTCCTGCTTCCTCCTTATAGGAGGAACTGTCTGTCCTGTCAAGGAATAATCCATTTGTTCTCTGGACACCTAAGAAAGACTAGCCCGAACAGGCACAACCATGGACCTCTAAAGTATTATTTAGGGCTAAAATTTGCAGTATATGTACTATCTAGGAAAAAACAATGTGAGAAATCTGGTGTGAAGAATCCATTGACATGGCAGAAAAGCATATGAGAAGATAATCAACATCATCATATTTCATTTAAAAATTGCAGATCAAAAAACAACAATGAGGTACCACTATATACCTATTAGAATGGCTAAAATTCAATACACTGACAACACCAAATGTTGGCGAGGATGTGAATCAACAAGACCCTCATTCAGTGCTGGTGGGAATGCACAATGGTACAACCACTTAGGAAAACAGTTTGGCAGTTCCTTACAAAGCTAAGCATACACTTACTATACAGTCATGCTCCTTAGTATTAACCCAAAGGAGCTGAAAACTTATGTCCACACAAACGCCTGCATACAGATGTTATAGAAGCTTTATTCATAATTGTCAAAACTTGGAAGCAGCCAAAATATCTCTGAACAGGTGAATGGATAAGCAAACTCTAGTATATCCATACAATGGAGTATTACTCAGCAATAAAAAGAAACAAGATATCATGCACTCACCAGACATGAAGGAATTTTAAGTGCATAACACTAAGGGAAAGAGGCAGCACGTAAAGGTTACACACTGTATAATTCCAAACTTATGTCATTCTGGCAAAGGCAAAACCATGGAGACAGTAAAAAACATCAGTGTTTTCCAGGAGTTCAAGGAGAGAAAGAGAAGGACAAATAGGAGATATGTGAGCATTGAAAATACTCTGTATGATACTATAAGGGTGGATACATGTCGGTATACATTTTTCAAAACCCATAGAATTGTACAACACAAAGAGCATGCCATAATGTAAACTTTGGACTCTTATTAATAATAATGTATCAGTATTGGTTCGGTAGTTGTAACAAATATACCACACAAATGCAAGATGCTAAAAATAAGAGAAACTCTCTGAGCAAGACTGGGGGGGGATAAAGATGTATTTGGGAACACTGTACTCTCCACTCAATTTTTCTATAAGCCTAAAACTAGTCTAAAAAAAAATAATATCTATTGGGGCACCTGGCTGGCTCAGTTGGTTAAGTGTCTGAGTTTCACTCAAGTCATAATCTCGCGATTTGTAAGTTCAAGTCCTGCATCTGGGCTCCGTGCTGACAGCTCAGAGCCAGAGCCTACTTCGGATCCTGTGTCTCCCTCTTTCTCTGTCCCTCCCCCACACTCTCTCTTTCTCTCTCAAAAATAAACATTAAAAATATTTTAATAATATTTATTAATTTTCAATGCAATCCTTGAAATAAAAAAACATCCAGCAGATTGGTTAGATAGCTTATTAAATAGAGCTAAAAAGATCATTAGAAACTTGGAGATAGAAACAAAGAGATGCATAAAGACAAGCTAAATTATTTGCAGGATAGAGGCAGAAGAATCAACTTTTTAAAACAATATCTTAGGAGGAGGGTCCAACATGGCAGAGAAGTGGGGGGATCTGAACTTTCTGTGTCTCTCAAAGAAGGGTTAAAGCCAAAGGACCTTGAACCCCAAGAGTCTGGGAGGAAAAGAGACTGAGTTGCTACCAGGGAGACACTGGAACAACCTGATGGGCCATAGGTGGGTGATTGCGAACGAGGAGAGATAAAACAGGCCATGTAGGCATGGAGGGGAGGGATCCCCTTCTGTGGAGAGATGAAGAGAAAGAGAGGCTGGGGAAGCATAGGACTGTATCTGGACAAGAGAAAAACCTTGGACCATGGTGGAGAGGGATCCCATCTCTAACTGCAGGGCTTTCTCCAGACTGGGCTGGCTGCCCTGTTCATGCACCTGGGGAGGAGGAGAACCAACCCCAGGCTCGGTGGCTAGGTCAGTGGCACAGTCCACGGTAGGAGAAAGTGACCCCCTCCCTGGAGTGCTGCAGTACAGGACAAAACCAGCCAGGACCACATATCAGGCAGCATGGAGAGTTGTTTCCCCAAAACAGGTTGCATGGAGCAGGAGTTTGAATCCCAGCCAAGTGCCAGGGCACCAGAGTCAGGCGAGTGAGACAGACCACCTCATCTGCACCCACAGCACAGTGAGGGCAGCTCCAACCGAGTGATTTGGGACACTGGTCCATGGAGAAGAGACTGGGGGGCCGCCATTTTTCTCCCCACCACCACCAAGGTGAGGGGCCTCAGGGATTGGTCCACAGGGCCCACAGTGGAGGTGGGACCCTCCTACACCAAAACACCCCTGGAGCCAGGTAACTGCATATCTACTGGAGCAGGATAGACGCTGTGGAACCAGATGGCCACCTCCTCCAGACCAGCACTGCTGCATTGCCTGGATTAATTCTAGGACAATTCTTGTTATTTACATATATTCTTCCTTCCATTTCTCCTTATCTCTTCCCTCCTCTAGTCTGGTCACTCTGGTTGTTGGTTTGTATAAGCAGACATATTTAATCCATTCTCTTGACACATATTCTACACATCCTTCTTTCCTTTCTCTTTCTCTGGAATAATTAAGCTTATAGTTTCTCTGCCTGGGTAACTTTATCTTTGTTTCTTTTCTCCCCCACCTCCTTCTTTATTTTCCTTTCTCTCTCTCTGGATTAAGCCATTTAGTGGCTCTGCCTGGTCAGTGTTTATTTATTCTTTTTCCCCGCCCCTGTCATTTCTCTCTTTGTATGTGCTCTTCCATCAGCACTGCCTCCATCCTGTTCTTTAGTTGTAGCTGGTATGTCTGGTTTTTTGTTTTTGGATTTTTCTTTGTTTATTTGTTTCTGTGTTTGCATGTTTTTGTTTTCTGTTTTTTTGTATGTTTGTTTTCCTTTCCAGGGCTACGTAAGGAACAAATCAAAGTAGACCTGGTGGAAGGCCCAAAACATCACTATAAGTAGGGAGATAAAGTAACCAAAGTCACAACAACAGAAAGCAAGTACCCCTCTCCAAAGAACACTGGACAGTGTATGACCTCCCGTTAATATAGCAGTGCTTGCAGGTACGGAGGACATAACAAGCTTTTAAAACTCATAAGGGACAAAAAACTTGCCAAAATGATGAAATGGAAGAATTCTCCTCAAAGAAATTCCAGGACGAAGTGACAGCTAAAGAATTGATCAAAACAGATATAAGCAATAAAACTGAAAAAGAATTTAGAATAATAGTCATAAGATTAATCACTGGGCTTGAAAAAAAGCATAGAAGATAGCAGAGAATCTATTGCTATAGAGATCAAGCAACTAAAAAATAGTCATGATGAATTAAAAAATGGTATAAATGAGGTGCAAAATAAAATAAGGTGGCCATAGCATGGACTGAAAAGGCAGAGGGGAGAATAGGTGAATGAGAAGATAAAATTATGGAAAAAGAGGAACTGAGAAAAAGAGAGAGAAAAGAATCCAGGATCACAAGGGGAGAATTAGAGAACTAAGTGATTCAATCAAATGGAATAATATCTGTATCATAGGAATTCCAGAAGAAGAGAGAGAGAAAAGGGCTGGAGGTGTACTTGAACAAATCATAGCTGAGAACTTCCCCGATCTGGGGAAGAAAACAGGCATTGAAATCCAAGAGGCACAGAGAACTCCCTTCAGACGTAACTTGAATCGATCTTCTGCACGACATATCATAGTGAAACTGGCAAAATACTAGGATAAAGAGAAAATGCTTAAAGCAGCTAGGGATAAACAGGCTCTAACTTACAAAGGTAGACACAGAAGAATAGTAGCAGACCTATCTACTGAAACATGGCAGTCCAGAAAGGAATGGCAGGAAATCTTCAATGTGATGAACAGGAAAAATATGCAGCCAAGAATCCTTTATCCAGCATGCCTGTAATTCAGAATAGAAGGAGAGATAAAGGTTTTCCCAAACAAACAAAAACTGAAGGAATTCATCACCACTAAACCAGCTCTACAAGACATCCTAAGGGGGATTCTGTGAGTGAAATGTTGCAAGGACCACAAAGTACCAGAGACATCACTACAAGCATGAAACCTACAGACATCACAATGACTCTAAACCCATATCTTTCAATAATAACACTGAATGTAAATGGGCTAAATGCTCCAACCAAAAGACATAGGGTATCAGAATGGATGAAAACCCAAGACCCCTCTATTTGCTGTCTACAAGAGACTCATTTTAGACCTGAGGACACCTTCAGATTGAAAATGAGGGGATGGAGAACTATCTATCATGCTACTGGAAGTCAAAAGAAAGCTGGAGTTGCCATACTTATATCAGACAAACTAGACTTTAAATTAAAGGCTGTAACAAGAGATGAAGAAGGGCATTATATAATAATTACAGGGTCTATCCATCAGGAAGAGTTAACAATTATAAATGTCTATGTGCCGAATATGAGAGCCCCCAAATATATAAAACAATTAATCACAAACACAAGCAACCTTATTGATAAGAATGTGGTAATTTCAGGGGACTTTAATACCCCACTTACAACAATGGATAGATTAGCCCACAGCTAACATCATCCTCAATGGGTAAAACAGAGCTTTCCCCCTGAGATCAGGAACATGACAGGGATGTCCACTATCACCACTGTTGTTTAACATAGTGTTGGAAGTCCTAGCATCAGCAGACATAAAAATAATATAAAAGGCATCAAAATTGTCAAAGAAGTCAAGCTTTCACTTTCTGCAGACAACATGTTATTCTACATGGAAAACCTGATAGACTCCACCAAAATTCTGCTAGAACTGATACATGAATTCAGCAAAGTCACAGGGTACAAAATTTATGTACAGAAATCAGTTGCATTTTTATACACCAATAATGAAGCAACAGAAAGAGAAATAAAGAAACTGATCCCATTCACAATTGCACCAGAATCATAAAATACCTAGGAATAAACCTAACTAAAGTTGTAAAAGATCTGTATGCTGAAAACTATAGAAAGTTTATGAAGGAAATGGAAGAAGATACAAAGAAATGGAAAAACATTCCATGCTCACGGATTGGGGGAAGAAATATTAAAATGTCAGTACTACCCAAAGCAATCTACACATTCAATGCAAGCCCAATCAAAATTGCACCAGCATTCTTCTCAAAGCTAGAACAAGCAATCCTAAAATTTGTATGGAACCACAAAAGACCCAGAATAACCAAAGTAATAGTGAAGAAGAAAACCAAAGCAGGAAGCATCACAATCCCAGACTTTAGCCTTTACTACAAAGCCTCTACTACATACTATGAAGACAGTATGGTATTGGCACAAAAACGGCACATAGACCAATGGAATACAATAGAGAACCCAGAACTGGACCCACAAATGTATGGCCAAATAAGTCTTTGACAAAGCAGGAAGCGTATCCAATGGAAAACAGACAGTTTCTTTAACAAATGGTACTGGGAGAACTGAACAGCAACATGCAGAAGAATGAAACTAGTTCACTTTCTTATACCATACACACAAAAAAGCTCAAAATGGATGATAGACATGAATGTGAGACAGGAAATCATCAAAACCCTAGAAGAGAAAGCAGGAAGAAACCTCTTTGACCTTAGTTGCAGCAATTTCTTACTTGACACATCTCCAAAGGCAAGGGACTTAGAAGAAAAAATGAACTATTGGGACCTTTTGAAGATAAAAAGCTTCTGCACTACAAAGGAAACAATCAACAAAACTAAAAGTCAACTGACAGAATGGGAAAAGATGTTTGCAAATGACATATCAGATAAAGGGCTAGTATCCAAAATCTATAAAGAACTCACCAAACTCCACACTCAAAAAACAAATAATCCAGTGAAGAAATGGGCAAAAGACATGAATAGACACTTTTCCAAAGAAGACATCCAGATGGCCAACAGACACATGAAACAATGCTCAACATCACTCCTCATAAGGGAAATACAAATCAGAGTCACACTGAGATATCACCTCATGCCAGTCAGAGTGGCTAAATGAATAAATCAGGAGACTATAGATGCTGGCGAGGATGTGGAGAAATGGGAAACCTCTTGCACTGTTGGTGAGAATGCAAAGTGGTGCAGCCACTGTGGAAAACAGTGTGGAAGTTCCTCAAAAAATTAAAAGTAGATATGCCCTATGACCCAGCAATAGCACTGCTAGGAATTTACCCAAGGGATACAGGAGTGCTGATGCATAGGGGCACATGTACCCCAATGTTTATAGCAGCACCTTCAATAATAGCCAAATTATGAAAAGTGCCTAAATGTCCATCAACTGATGAATGGATAAAGAAGATGTGATTTATATATACAATGCAATACTACTTGGCAATGAGAAAGAATGAAATCTTGCTATTTTCAGAAACATGGATGGAACTGGAGAGTGTTATGCTAAGTGAAATAAGTCAGTCAGAGAAAGACAGATACCATATGTTTTCACTCATATGTGGATGTTGAGAAACTTAACAGAAGACCACGGGGGAGAGGAAGAAGAAAAAAAAACTATAAACAGAGGGAGGGAGGCAAACTGTAAGAGATTCTTAAATACAGAGAACAAACCGAGGGTTGATGGGGGGTGGGGGACAAGGGAAAGCGGGTGATGGGCATTGAAGAAGGCACTTGTTGGGATGAGCACTGGGTGTTGTATAGACGCCAATTCGACAATAAATTATATTTTAAAAATAATGATAATAAATAAAAACAATAAAAACAATGTCTTAAGTTCATAATAAATATAATGACTCTACCTATCAGATAAGTTCAAAGATTATCAGATATCATAGAAACAAAAAATCCAGTTTCATGTGGTTTAAAGGATATCAACCTAAACCATATGAGCATAAAATACTTGGGAGAAGATGCAAATGGTTTACTAAGAGAACACTAATCAACAGAAAATTTACACAGCTATAATCATACTCAACTAAACAGTACACAATCTCAAAATTGTTGTTTCAAAGATTAGCTGTCTCAGAGAAAAAAATTACAAGAATTACAAGAAACTGGCAAATAATCACTGTGATGAATTTAACTCTTTTCCCCAAAAATTGCCGAATCATTTTTAATTGGTATGTATACCAAGGTTTGAACAGTACGATAAGCTTGTTCCACCTATTATTTAACTCACAAAACATATTAGAAAATTTGCAACACCTTTTATTGAGTGACAAACATGTCACAGAAAAAAAGTGAACTGTATCATATATGCAGAAAGACATAATCATATAAAAACTGGAAAACACACTAAAATTTAACAATTTTGCCCCATTTTTCTGATTATTGGTCATTGAAGTTTTTCTTTCTTTTCTTAGTTTTGTTTATTTAGTAATATGTGTCCTTGAAAAATTAAATATAAAAAGCAACCATAGAAAACTAAAACTATAAGAACAATAATCAAATCATAGGTTGAAGAAATAGCCTAAAATGAAAACAATAAAACCCATAAAGGAAAACAATGACGGACTTGAAAATATTTAATACTATATCTCTTTAGGGTTAAAACAAAAGGCAACCAAGCCAACCAAAGAAAATTGCAGAATTTATAATTTAAACAACCTGAGAAAATACTTTCAATAAATACTAATACCTTGGGGAAGTTATATATCCTCTCTGAGCTCCGAATTACATCTTTAAAATGAATAAAATAGAGGCAATAACGAGTTTGATGTGAAGATTCAATAAGGTAAGGTATGAAATAAGTTTTGCACAGGTTCAATAAATGGTTGTTACTATTAACCCACAAAGAAATACAATATCCCATAACAATTGTTCCATGTGTCTATTAGCTAAATCAGTTCAAATGAAAGGACAATGAAAATGGTTTTACTCTGTCACATGGCAGACTTAAAAAATAGAACTACTTACTAAGTGCTAGTAAGGATACAATAAATTTTGGCATTTTCATGTATTTCTGATGAGTGAAAATTAATAACAACTTCTTTTTTCAATGTGCCAGAGGAACCTAAAATCCACATACCACTAACCTAGTATTTCTTTTTAAGGCTTAACAGGCAAAGCTTACTGCACAAAAAAATAGATAAACCTTATGCACAAAAATGTCCCTAGCACAGCATTTACATTGCTAATGATTAGAAAAACGTAAGTATTAAAAAATAAAAGGATGAACACTACCTCAGCTGATGTAAAAAAGAATTTTTAAGCATAATTTTTATATAATTAATTAAAAGATATATAGTCATTAAAGTTATTATGTCTTTCCAAATGTAGTGTCATTTAAAAATAGCCACACTGTGGGCCTATGCATTAATACTGAATAAGTTCTGAATATATGTGTATGGTTATAGTTATTAGAGTTAGAATTACACATATGTGGATCTTGAGAAACTTAACAGAAGACCATGGGGGAAGAGATGGGGGAAAATTACTTACAAACAGAGAGGGAGGGAGGCAAACCACAAAAGACTCTTAAATACAGAGAACAAACTGAGGGCAGATGGAGGGGTGGGGAAAGGGAAAATGGGTTTTGGGCACTGAGGAGGACACTTGTTGGGATGAGCACTGGGTGTTGTATGTAAGCCAATTTGACTAATTATATTTAAAAAAGAGAGTTATATATAAAATCTGGAAGATTCTACATCAAAATGATAACAGTGCATTTCTTTGGGTGGTGAGAGTGTGTGTAATTTTCATTTTCTTCCTATCATTTCTCTATGGAATACTTATATAAAAATAAGTAAATATTTTCAACAGAAGTATCAACAATATAGTATCATCTAATAGAGGAAGTCATATCTCTTCTTGAGAGGAGGTGGTTATAATGACCTCACTGAGTAGATGACACCAAGCTGGGCCTTGAAAGATAAATAAAGGGAATCTATTAAAAACTCAAGGAAAGGAGCAGTCATTCCAGGTAAATGAGTCACTTAGGGAAAATGTGCCAAGACAAGATGACTGGACGTCGAGAGATTAGAGACAGACAGTTCCCTAAGACTGAAGCACAGATTGTGTGAAAGTGATGTGGAAATTGTTGTTGGGAAGGAAGTCTGAATTTATTCTGTACCACACTGAGGGGCATGATTTTTGAGAAACAACTTTCAAAATATCAAAATTTAGGAGGAGTACAGTTTCCTTACTGTTCTCTTAATGCCCATGGTAATTTGAGAAAGCATATGAAAGAATGAAGATTTTATTTAGGTGTCCAGCAGGCATGTGGTGAAATGTCTCAGGGTTTGACATAGCTCAAGACAGAAAATTTACTATTTATCTAAATGAGACTTACTATTACATTGTCTGTTCCCAAAGTTGAGTTGAATATTACAGAGTTAGACATGACTACTACAGAGAAACCTGCCCTTTCCCCAAATAATGAGCTGTAAGTATCTCAGTCAATCCACAGGGACTGCTTTCAGATTGATTCCGGGGGGGGGGGGGGGGGGAGGGCAAGTCTCACAGTCTCAGGTAAGTTGCTCCAAAGGCCCATAACTCAATGAGCTATGTATGCTGTGACTCATTTCTAGTTCTGTGGTTTGCTACTGTGAAAGCACATCTCAGGAAGGACCAAAGTTTCTGAAAAACCAGATTCTACCACCCCATAGTCATTTCTGCTTTGGAAACAACACATAAACTACTTGGTCTCGTATCTGTTTTATTTTGACCCCATAAATGATAGGATTCAGCATCGGTGGAGCAAGCATGCTGACATTGGCCAACAGAATGTGGACATGTAGTGGGATGTGACGTCCAAAGCGCTGAGTGAGAACCGAGAAGATCCCAGGCCCATAAAAAAGGACAATGACACAGACATGGGAGCCACATGTGTTGAGAGCTTTGTGGCAAGCATCTCGGGAAGGGATACGGTAGACAGCATGGAGTATCAGAGTATAGGAAACAAAAATGAGGACAATGTCTAGGATCACTGTGGACATTAGGACAAAAAATCCATACCAGATGTTTACACGGATATCATCACAGGCATACTTGGCCAAACCAATGTGTTCACAGAATGTATGTGGTAGGATGTTATTTCTGCAAAAAGTGAGTCTCTTCAGAAGAAATATCATGGGGAAAATTGTACAATGTGCTCTCAAGAAAACAGCCACACCAATTTTCCCTATCAGAGAATGAGTGAGTATCATGGTGTACCTCAGTGGGTAACATATTGCAATGTAGCGGTCAAATGCCATAATCAGCAAGATGCCAGACTCAGAAATGAAGGAGGAATGCTGGAAGTAGAGCTGGGCAATGCAGCTATTAAGAGAGATCTCCCTATTATTGAACCAAAAAATGGCCAATGCCTTGGGTTCTGTGGTTGTGGCAAAGACAATGTCAACTCCAGCCAGCATGCAGAGGAAAAGATACATAGGTTCACGGAGGCTGCTCTTGGTGAGGATAATATAGATGAGCAGACCATTTCCAAGAAGAGCAAAGACATAGGAGATGAGTAAGGGGATGGAAATCCATATGTGTAGGTCTTCTCGGCCTGGAATGCCCAGCAGATAGAAGACTATATGGTTAACACCAGTGTGATTGAAGCTAGCCATTTCAGAAGCAGGTCAATGTGGACTTTAACTTCACCTAGTAAGAGAGAAATACAGATTATATATAAATGTTTTCCTTGAGTTTTCTGGTTAACTATATCTAAACAAATGCCTGTGTTTACCACTGTTTCCTCCTAATACCTTGTTAAGACGTCAGTAAAATAACAGAAACATCAATGCAAAAAGTAGAAGAAAAGATAATAACAGAGAAGGGACAACATTTTGAAAGCAGATAGATGACTAGTGACTAAGCAGAGGGGATAAAACTAATAGGTTTGAGTAGAAAACAAGAGCCAAGATAATTTTCACTGCAGAACCCAGATCGTCTCAAGAATTAAGGCATCATGAACTTTTCTAAATAGGGATAAGCATGGGATTTTTAAAGATCATTGGTTGAAAATCTGCATAAAAAGCAGCTAGGCTCTTGGATCCTCTTTCCCAACCTGTCCATTCAGGTACCACTTTCCATATCCAGCAGAATGCTAGAAGTCTGTTCTCTGATGGAGTTAAGGCTGGAGACTCAGCCTAGGCATGGCTGGGGTAGGGATAGTATGCTAAAAGCAGAGGATAAAATTAAAGGCTACATACTGAACAAAATGAAACCCCATGAACTTCTATTTATTTATGTCTGGTAGTGCTAGCTTACATTACCCAATGCCCAGGTCTTACAATTCATTTTCGTTTAAGAATGAGGCACCAAAGGGGCAGTTTGCTGGCTCAGATGGAAGAGCATGCGACTCTTGATCTTGGGGCCATGAGTTCGAGCCCCACGTTGGGTGTAGAGATTACAATAAATAAATAAATAAATAAATAAATAAACAAACAAACAAACAAACAAACTTAAAAAAAAAAAAAAAAGAATGAGGCACCAAAAAGTGAATTCAAGGTGCTATGTGCAGGCATGAAATTTATTTAGGGAGAGACTTCCTGCCAAATTACTCCAATCCAGAACTTTACACCAAGGTAAATGAAAAACTTGTAAGCATAAAAAGGTTATTTAGCACCTTCAAAGAACTCAAAGACTAACCTCTCATTAAGTCTTCTATAGGAATCTACTGGAAGATAAGCAACAACAAAGTGAGGAAATGAACCAAAAATAGAGAAACGTGGGTTCCAACAAAGGAGTTAAACTAAAGCGCTACAATGCCGGAGAGGGCATAGGCTGTGAGGAAGTGAAAGGGTTCCTCAAATTATGGTGAAGGCCAGCCACTGTGGCCTGGAGTAGCATGAGTCTGGACTGGATCAAGGGTGTAGAGTCACTGAAAGGAAAGCCTCAAAGGGAACAAGGAAACGCTTGTTTTGAAATTTAATTTATATTCTTAGTAGAAGGTAAGTCACATAAAAACTAAGCAAACAAGGAAACAAAAAATAAACAATTATTAACTACAGGAAAGAAAAAAATGTTGCACAAGAAAAGAAATGGGACCACATGTCACTGTATAATTCAGTTATTAAAATCATAATAATGTAAACATAAGTACACATCTTAAAAATCACAATATAGCTCTTTAATAAATCAAGAAAAGGGAGGCTTGTGTGTGTCTGAATTTGTATGTATGTATTTGGTATGGGGGCGTTACATGTAGGAAAGCTAAATGCCCATCTTCCATATATAAAAGTCAATGGATGACATATAAAAATTATTTAAAAATATAAATCAAGAAATAATATAAACATGCTGTCTATATATAAGGAAGTAAATACTAAAGAAATAGCTGTGTTAAAGTGGTTTTCTGAGGAGCCAGAATCACACATGAGATGGGACAGGGAGACTATTGTTTATTGTAAAGACATGGAGAACTTTTGGAGGTTTTTAAACAATGTATATGTATAATATTCATAAAATAACACTAAAAACAAGTTATCTTACTAAAGTACCTAGCACTTCACCTAAAATAAATGTATAACACGTTCTCTTCTCTCACCCTTTCCCTCTCCCTTTCTGTCTATGTCTCTCTGTCTCTCCCTTTCTCTCTCTCCTCATTTTAATTTCTGAAACCAAAATATTCCTCTTCTCTTTGGGCACCAGATTACCTTCTCAGGGAAGATAGATTGGCTCAACTGGGCTGACTCTTCTCTCCTGAGAGGAAAGTCTAGGGAGGTTGGAATTTGAGAAGGCATAGATGGTCTAATGGAGTTGTTTCCTGCAATGCCTTCTACACTGGATGGTTGGTCACACAGATGCTGTAAGAAAATATACTTTTTCCAAGAAATGCCCCATTCCTACAAGAAATAGAAAAGCGACACTTGAAAAAAATGAGAGCCCCAGAGATCTAACGACAAAAGAACAGAGCCAGAGATTGAACACAATCAGAAGTTGGGATGAAGAAGCTCCTTCAGAAGCTTTTGGAATCTTTGAGAAAAGGAATAGCCAAGAGGATTTGCTTTGGTTGGAACCATAGAGGAAAGTAGAGGGGTTGGAGAACGGCCTTTAGAACAGCTGCCTAGAACTGCTAGTCCAATTCCAATTTATTTTAAAAGACTCTTCCCCATACCTCCTTCCAAAAGAAATTTTCCTGAGCCTGTGCCAGACATCACCTTGCTTTGGGCTGCTGAGTGCTCTCCTTCCCTGTCCCTGTCACCTAGGACTTCTTAGAATCTGCCAAGGGTAGTAGTGCTTTGCCTATGTGAACCATCTCCCCTAAGTCACAATTTTCTAAATATTGGAAAACATATCTCACTAATCAGAAATTACTTTCTTATCTATCAATCATCTCTAACAACCTTTGAATCCCTTGATGGATTGGACATGTCCCTTCAACAATGTGTACCTAAAACACAGTGCAGAAGGAAAGTAGGAAACAGGACAGTAAGAAGGAAGGGGAGACAGTAAGAAGGCAGGTAAGAGAGAAGATATAATATAAGTAGCCAAAGCAAGACTTTCCTTTGAGAATTTAGGTTCCTGAATCCAAATGAGACTTACAAAGTCCTTTGAGAGGCATCTGGGTGGCTCAGTCGGTTAAGCATCTGACTCTTGATTTCAGCTCAGGTCATCATCTCACAGTTGTGAGATTGAGCCCCACATTGAGCCCCACATCAGGCTCCACCTGGGCGTGGAGCCTGCCTATGATTCTGTCTCTCCCTCTATCCCCGGCCCTCCCCCTTCTATCCCTGGCCCTCCTCCTTCTCAATAAACTAACAAAATAAAAAATAGAGATAAAGATAAAAGTAAAGTCCTTTGAGAACCTACCTTCTATTTCTGCCCTATCAGTCCAAATGTTGGCTATTTGTCTCCTCTACAATCTTTTCACAAGACTCCAAACAAAAATCCTGACAATCCAACATTCCAAATGTGTTCCATTACCTTGGGCCTGTAAGGAATTCTAGTATCTAGCTCTACTCTCCCCTACTCCTAGAATCTCACCTCACTTATAACAAAATCAGCCATCAGCTTCAGATAGTCTTTCAAAGCAGACATGAAATCAGTGACTGGGGGAAATTTAGCAAGTTGCAGATTAGACTACAGAGAGGTTATGTTTGTGAGGCTCAGGAGGTCACTTTTATTCCAACCCAGTGCCCTTGGGTTCTGACTCCACCAACTCATCCACAGTCCCATATGGGCCAACTCATTATGCTCACTTCCTAACACCATTTTCTCTTGACACCTGGTCCTCTGGCACCTTCCCTGTTATTTGATATCTATCTTCAAAGTTTATGTATGCATCTCTGTGCCTTTCCATACTCAGATGTTCTCACTCCTAACCTAATATTTCCTTATAAGAAATCCCTTTGCCTCTTTCAAGAAGCATTACACTCACTGTAATCAACACTCTCCATTACTCAAAACAGGCATCCATTTATATTTATCTTATTTACTTTAATAGGCATCTCTTCCTAGAAAATATTTCTTCATAATTAAAATAAAATTCAAAGTTCAATTTATCCAGTGCTGTGATAAAAATTCATATTTTGGAATCTTTAACTAAAGGAATACATATGATATACAGGGCTATTTGCAGGCACACGTGGATTATAATTGTAATGGGGGTGCCTGGGTGGCTCAGTCAGTTAAGCATCCAACTTCAGTTCAGGTCATGATCTCACAGTTCATGAATTCAAGCCCTGCATCAGGCTCTGTGCTAACAGCTCAGAGCCTGGAGCCTGCTTTGGATTCTGTGTCTCTGTCTCTCTCTGCCCCTCCCCCACTCATGCTCTGTCACTCTCCATCTCTCAAAAATAAATAAACATTAAAAAAACAATTTTTTAAATAATTGTTATGAAAGCACCACTTCCTTTGGCTGACTAGAACCACAACAAGCCATTTAATGTTCAATGCAAAATATACTATCATAGAGATTGGTAATTTAGTCACTTTTCTTCATATTCTTTTCTTCCTTTGTTTTTATCTCACTATAAATGTTTGATTATAGAAGTAATACATAAACATAAAAGAAAACAAAGCATCAAGTAATTCAGAATGGCATACAATAGTAAATAATCAGTATGTATGTAATTTACTAATGACATTCGTCCTAATACATATCATTGTGGAGGACATTAGAAGATTACCAACACATTTTTATTTATTCAAAAAATTAATTGTAAGTCAATTAAGTTTTTCTCATACACTGGCTATCTACTTCCATGCCTTCTCTCACTGTGTGTTGAATCTAACATTCCATCTCCACTCTCAGGAGAGGAGCTTGGTGCTAAACTCAGGTAGTGAGAAGTTCAGGGATCCAAACTATCTGAGCTATGGTGAAGTTCACAGATAAACAACCCTCATCAACTCTGCATTCACTCAGTGTCTGACTCAAATATTAACACACAGTGAGTACGTGTAAACATAGTTCTCTCTCTCTCTCTCTCTCTCTCTCTCTCTCTCTCTCTGGGTTCTATTCTCCTCATCTCTGCGTTTTATTTCTGCAGTAGGAAAATCACCTGTTTTTGTTCCTGTATAACTCTCTCAGTGTGGTGAAACCACTGAAAATAAATCACATGAAAGAAGTGCCAGTAGAAGCTTATGAGACCTGCCTGCTGTGGACAGATAACACCAGATCATTCTGTGGCCAGAACACCATTTGAGAACACACATCCCTGAAAAAAACTATCCTCCTGGAGGAGATGGAAGCATTAAAAATAGACATGATAATACTACTAAGGTTTGGTGGCCAGCTGTTCATGCAACGCTCATGAAAAAAATAGGAAATAGAAATGAATCTGAAGCAAAGTAAGAGTCTGAAGAGGACCAGCTTACAAACACTGGTACTCATTGCACGCTTCTGGAGTAGCAAAGAGAATTTTTCTACTGTGAGCAAAAGAGTAGAGGCTAAGAGGCCCAGTGATTGGGGTCTGGTGTACAGGTGAATTTGCATATACTAGAACAGTTGATTACCTAGCCCAGGGTCACTGTAAGATAATTTCTCAAATGTCTCATGAATCCTTTGTAGCCTTGATCCAGGTGCTTCCACAATCCTGGACAATTCACTTCTATCTCCCTACTTTGTGTTTGTGGTATATATGAGTGCTTTTCTTTCTCATAATCTTGCCAACAGAGTATGTTGTCAAGCTTTTGAACATTTGTCAATCTGACAGTTTGTCAAAGGTGGTTGACACTCTGCAAAAATCTCAGCAAATAGGGAGGGGCCAAGATGGCAGAATAGCATGGAAGCTTTTATTGTGTCTCAAATCCATGAAATACAGCCAGATCAACACTAAACCATCCTGCACACCTAGAAACCTGATTTGAGGATTAACACAACAATCTGCACAACCTAAACCAAAGAACTCAGAAGGTACTTGGTGCAGAGAGAAGTCACAGAGGGCAGGGAGCTGTTTTTGCTTGCAGAAAGAGGACAGAGACAGGGGGAGAGTATGGGAAAAGCATCCACTCCCAGCCAAAAGCAGCTGGAGAGAAAGTGGAAATAGCTGCAGGTACTGAAGAAAAAAGGGAGAAAGGAGAGGGTTTAAATTCCACTTAGACTCTATAAACAGGGGGGCACAGAGTCTGAAACTCTGCAGCTCAATACCTGGCAGTGCTCTGGTGAAAAGGCCGAATCCCCAGGAGCAGAGTGCGGTGTGGGAGGTCCTCAGGCCACATGGAGAGAAGTGGTTCCACTGCTGGAAGGACATTTGGTAGAGGTTGTGAGGCCACTAGGGTCCCAGCAGACCCGAGAAAACAACCACATTCGCTGGTGCTGGAACAAGGACATTAAGGGGGAAGCCTGGTGCCAGATGTGTGTTGTGACTTACCATAATCCCTGAAACACTGTGCTACATGATCGTGTGAACTTTTTCTGGGGTGGGCTGGCACCCAGCCACAGTCTCTGGGCATCAGCAGCAGCATAGTCCTGTGAACGTTCCTAGGTGCGGCTGACACCCAGCCATTGCTCGGTGAGACCTTCCCCCAGGGGATCTGAATGGGTCAAAGCCGCAGTCCCTCAGAAGTGAAGGATCAGGAAACACAGCCACATCTGAGATAAAACTCAGGAGGGATGTGCCGACTGGCAACTTGACAGCTTGGTCATGGACAGTATAAAAGCGGGGAGTGGATGGAAGCCTGAGTCAAAGGACGGGTGCCCAGTTGCTGATAGGGGAGAACAGAGTTCCAATATTAGAGACTGGGTAGGTGGGTGATGCCATTTTCACCCCTCCTGCACATGTGCATACACACCTACAAGCACCACAACAATCCACCCCAGTAAGCTAAGCTGCGCCATCTAGTGGAGAATGGAGCCATTACACTTAGCCCCACCAACTGGGCCAACCTCGCTCTTCACCAACACAAGTCTTTCCACCTGCTTAGTTTACGGACTATAAAGTGCTTCATAATTTGACTTCTAGGAGGAAACGATGTAACTTAAATCATACTTCAGTCTGTTTGCTGGTCCATCTATTCAATTTTTCTCTTTTTGTTATTCTTCAATACAGAAAGAAAAAAATTATTTGTTTTCAATTTTTTTTAAAAACATTTTTCTTTAATTTTTTCTACTATATTTTTTACTTTTTTGCACATTTTTCAAATTCAATTTTCCTTCCATCATTTCATTTTATTTCATTTTATTCATATGTTCAAATGTTTTGAACAACAATGAAATGGATTAATTTGTTCAAAATTTTTCCTTTAATATGGTTCTTTTTTATTGTCTTTTCCAGTTATTCTCTAATCTATCAAGATCCTTTCAACAACCAGACCAAAACACACCTAGGATCTAGCGTCATTTATTTGATTTTTTGTGCTGTTTTTAATTTTATAATTTCAATTTTTTTAACTTATTAATTCCTTTTCTTCCTTCAAAATGATGAAATGAAGGAATTCACCCCAAAATAAAGAGCAGGAAGAAAAGATAGCCAGGGATTTAACCAACACAGATACAAGCAAGATGTCTGAACCAGAATTTAGAATCAAAATAGTAAGAATACTAGCTGGGGTTGAAAAGGGATTAGAATTCCTTTCTGCAGAGATAAAAGAAGTAAAAGCTAGTCATGATGAAATAAACAATGTATAACTGAGCTGCAATCTCCAATGAATGCCATAGCAGCAAGGATGGGTGAAGCAGAGCAAAAAGTCAGCAATACAGAGGAGAAACTTATGGAAAATAATGAAGCAGAAAAAAAGAGGTGGGCTAAGGCAAAAGAGCATGATTTAAGAATTAAATCAGTGACTCATTAAAAAGGAACAACATCAGAATCATAGGGATCCCAAAAGGTGAAGAGAGAGAAAAATGGGTAGAAGGGTTATGTGAGCAACTCCTAGTGTAAAACTGTCCTAACCTGGGAAAAGACACAGACATCAAAACCCACGAAGCACACAGGACTCCCATTAGATTCAACAAAAACCGACCACCATCAAGGCATAACATAGTCAAATTCACAAAATACTCAGGTAAGGAATGAATCATGAAAGCATTAAGGGAAAAAAGTCCTTAACCTACAAGGGAAGACAGATGAGGTTTTCAGCAGAACTATCCACAGAAACTTGGCAGGCAAGAAAAAGTGGCAGAATACATTCAATGTGGTGAATAGGAAAAATATGCACCCAAGAATTCTTTATCCAGCAAGGATGTCATTCAAAATAGGAGAAATTAAAAGTTTCCCAGAAAAACAGAAAGTAAAGGAGTTTGTGACCACTAAACCTGCCCTGCAAGAAATTTTAAGGGGGACTCTCTCAGGGGAGAAAAGATGACTAAATCAATAAATAAATAAATAAACAAATAAATAAGTAAATACCAAAAGCAACACAGACTAGAAAGAACCAGAAAACACCACCAGAAACTCTAACTCTACAAGCAACATAATGGCAATAATTCATATCATTAGATATGATATCTTTATTTTTTTTGTTTTTTAATATGAAATTTATTGTCAAACTGGTTTCCATACAACACCCAGTGCTCATCCCAACAGGTGTCCTCTTAATGCCCATCACCCACTTTCCCCTCCCTCCCATCCCCCATCAACCCTCAGTTTATTCTCAGTCTTTAAGAGTCTCCTATGGTTTGGCTCCCTCCCTCTCTTTTTTTTCCCTCCCCTCCCCCATGGCCTTCTGTTAAGTTTCTCAGGATCCACATATGAGTGAAAACATATGGTAGCTGTCTTTCTCTGCCTGACTTATTTCCCTTAGCATAACACTCTCCAGTTCCATCCACGTTGCTACAAAAGGCCATGTTTCATTCTTTCTCATTGCCAAGTAGTATTCCATTGTGCATATAAACCACAACTTCTTTGTCCATTCATCAGTTGATGGACATTTAGGCTCTTTCCATAATTTGGCTATTGTTGAGAGTGCTGCTATAAACATTGGGGTACATGTGCCCCTATGCATCAGCACCCCTGTATCCCTTGGGTAAATTCCTAGCAGTGCTATTGCTGGGTCATAGGGTAGATCTACTTTTAATTTTTTGAGGAACCTCCACACTGTTTTCCAGGGTGGCTGCACCACTTTGTATTCCCACCAACAGTACAAGAGGGTTCCCGTTTTTCCGCATCTTCACCAGCATCTATAGTCTCCTGATTTGTTCATTTTAGCCACTCTGACTGGTATGAGGTGGTATCTCAGTGTGACTCTGATTTATATGGTCCCTGATGAGGAGCAACATTGAGCATCTTTTCATGTGCCTGTTGGCCATCTGGATGTCTTCTTTGGAAAAGTGTCTATTCATGTCTTCTGCCCATTTCTTCACTGGATTATTTGTTTTTTGAGTGTGGAGTTTGGTGAGTCCTTATAGATTTTGGGTACTAGCCCTTTATCTGATATGTCATTTGCAAACATCTTTTCCCATTCTGTCAGTTGACTTTTAGTTTTGTTGATTGTTTCCTTTGTAGTGCAGAAGTTTTTTATCTTCATGAGGTCCCAATAGTTCATTTTTTCTTCTAAGTCCCTTGCTTTTGGAAATGTGTCGAGTAAGAAATTGCTGCAACTAAGGTCAAAGAGGTTTCTTCCTGTTTTCTCTTCTAGGGTTTTGATGGTTTCCTGTCTCACGTTCAGGTCTATCATCCATTTTGAGCTTTTTTGTGTGTATGGTATAAGAAAGTGAACTAGTTTCATTCTTCTGCATGTTGCTGTTCAGTTCTCCCAGTACCATTTGTTAAAGAAACTGTCTGTTTTCCATTGGATACGCTTCCTGCTTTGTCAAAGACTTATTTGGCCATACATTTGTGGGTCCAGTTCTGGGTTCTCTATTGTATTCCATTGGTCTATGTGCCGTTTTTGTGCCAATACCATACTGTCTTCATAGTACGTAGTAGAGGCTTTGTAGTAAAGGCTAAAGTCTGGGATTGTGATGCTTCCTGCTTTGGTTTTCTTCTTCACTATTACTTTGGTTATTCTGGGTCTTTGTGGTTCCATACAAATTTTAGGATTGCTTGTTCTAGCTTTGAGAAGAATGCTGGTGCAATTTTGATTGGGCTTGCATTGAATGTGTAGATTGCTTTGGGTAGTACTGACATTTTAATATTTCTTCCCCCAATCCGTGAGCATGGAATGTTTTTCCATTTCTTTGTATCTTCTTCCATTTCCTTCATAAACTTTCTATAGTTTTCAGCATACAGATCTTTTACAACTTTAGTTAGGTTTATTCCTAGGTATTTTATGATTCTGGTGCAATTGTGAATGGGATCAGTTTCTTTATTTCTTTCTGTTGCTTCATTATTGGTGTATAAAAATGCAACCGATTTCTGTACATAAATTTTATACCTGTGACTTTGCTGAATTCATGTATCAGTCCTAGCAGACTTTTGGTGGAGTCTATCAGTTTTCCATGTAGAATAACATGTTGTCTGCAGAAAGTGAAAGCCTGACTTGACAATTTTGATGCCTTTTATATTATTTTGATGTCTGAATGCTGATGCTAGGACTTCCAACACTATGTGAAACAACAGTGGTGATAGTGGACATCCCTGTCATGTTCCTGATCTCAGGAGGAATCTCTCAGTTTTTCCCCATTGAGGATGATGGTAGCTGTGGGCTTTTCATAAATGGCTTTTATGATGTTGAAGTATGTTCCTTCTATACCGACTTTCTCGAGGGTTTTTATTACGAAAGGATGCTGAATTTTGTCAAATGCTTTTTCTGCATCGATTGCCAGGATCATATGGTTCTTATCTTTTCTTTTATTAACGTGATGTATCACATTGATTGATTTGCGAATGTTTAACCAGCCCTACAGCCCAGTAATGAATCCCACTTGATCATGGTGAATAATTCTTTTTATATGCTGTTGAATTCGATTTGCTAGTATCTTGTTGAGAATTTTTGCATCCATATTCATCAGGGATATTGGCCTGTAGTTTTTTTTTTTTACTGGGTCTCTGTCTGGTTTGGGAATCAAAGTAATTCTGGCTTCATAGAATGAATCTGGAAGTTTTCCTTCCCTTTCTATGTTTTGGAACAGCTTGAGAAGGATAAGTATTATCTCTGCTTTAAATGTCTGATAGAATTCCCCTGGGAAGCCATCTGGTCTTGGACTCTTAATTGTTGGGAGATTTTTGATAATTTATTCAATTTCTTCACTGGTTATGGGTCTGTTCAAGTTTCTATTTCTTCCTATTTGAGTTTTGGAAGTGGGTGGGTGCTTAGGAATCTGTCCATTTCTTCCAGGTTGTCCAGTTTGTTGGCATATAATTTTTCATAGTATTCCCTGATAATTGCTTGTATTTCTGAGGGATTGGTTGTAATAAATCCATCTTCATTTGTGATTTTATCTATTTGGATCCTCTCTTTTCGTTTTGAGAAGCTTGGCTAAGGGGTTTATCGATTTTGTTTATTTTCTCAAAAAATCAACTCTTAGTTTCATTGATCTGTTCTACTGGTTTGTTTGGGTTTTTTGATTCTATATTGTTTATTTCTGCTCTTCTCTTTATTATTTCTCTTCTTCTGCTTGGTTTGGGGTGTCTTTGCTGTTCCGCTTCTATTTCCTTTAGGTGTGATGTTAGATTTTGTATTTGGGATTTTTCTTGTTTCTTGAGATAGGCCTGGATTGCAAGGTATTTTCATCTTAGGACTGCCTTCACTGCATCCCAAAGGGTTTGGATTGTTGTGTTTTCATTTTCATTTGTTTCCATATATTTTTAAATTTCTTCTCTAATTGCCTGGTTGACCCACTCATTCGTTAGTAGGGTTTCTTTAACCTCCATGCTTTTGGAGGTTTTCCAGACTTTTTCCTGTGTTTGATTTCAAGTTTCATAGCATTGTGATCTGAAAGTGTGCATGGTATGATCTCAATTATTTTATACTTATGAAGAGTTGTTTTGTGACCCAGTATGTGATCTATCTTGGAAAATGTTCCATGTGCACTCGAGAAGAAAGTATATTCTGTTGCTTTGGGATGCAGAGTTCTAAATATATGTGTCAATTCCATCTGATCCAATGTATCATTCAGGACCCTTGTTTCTTTATTGATCCTGTGTCTAGATGATCTATCCATTGTTGTAAGTGGGGTATTAAAGTCCCCTACAATTACCACATTCTTATCAATAAGGTTGCTTGTGTTTGTGATTAATTGTTTTATATATTTGGGGACTCTCACATTCGGCACATAGACATTTATAATTGTTAACTCTTCCTGATGGATAGACCCTGTAATTATTATATAATGCCCTTCTTCATCTCTTGTTACAGCCTTTAATTTAAAGTCTAGTTTGTCTGATATAAGTATGGCAACTCCAGCTTTCTTTTGACTTCCAGTAGCATGATAGATAGTTCTCCATCCCCTCATTTTCAATCTGAAGGTGTCCTCAGGTCTAAAATGAGTCTCTTGTAGACAGCAAATAGAGGGGTCTTGGGTTTTCATCCATTCTGATACCCTATGTCTTTTGGTTGGAGCATTTAGCCCATTTACATTCAGTGTTATTATTGAAAGATATGGGTTTAGAGTCATTGTGATGTCTGTAGGTTTCATGCTTGTAGTGATGTCTCTGGTACTTTGTGGTCCTTGCAACATTTCACTCACAGAATCCCCCTTAGGATGTCTTGTAGAGCTGGTTTAGTGGTGATGATTTCCTTCAGTTTTTGTTTGGGAAAACCTTTATCTCTCCTTCTATTCTGAATTACAGGCATGCTGGATAAAGGATTCTTGGCTGCATATTTTTCCTGTTCATCACATTGAAGATTTCCTGCCATTCCTTTCTGGACTGCCATGTTTCAGTAGATAGGTCTGCTACTATTCTTCTGTGTCTACCTTTGTAAGTTAGAGCCTGTTCATCCCTAGCTGCTTTCAGAATTTTCTCTTTATCCTTATATTTTGCCAGTTTCACTATGATATGTCGTGCAGAAGATCGATTCAAGTTACGTCTGAAGGGAGTTCTCTGTGCCTCTTGGATTTCCATGTCTGTTTCCTTCTCCAGATTGGGGAAGTTCTCAGCTATGATTTGTTCAGGTACACCTTCAGCCCCTTTCTCTCTCTTCTTCTTCTGGAATTCCTATGATACAGATATTGTTCCATTTGATTGTATCATGTAGTTCTCTAATTCTCCCCTCATATTCCTGGATTCTTTTCTCTCTCTTTTTCTCAGTTCCTCTTTTTCCATAATTTTATCTTCTAATTCACCTATTCTCCCCTCTGCCTCTTCAATCCATGCTATGGCCACCTCCATTTATTTTGCACCTCATTTATAGCATTTTTAGTTCCTCATGACCATTTCTTGGTCCCTTTATCTCTGTAGCAATAAATTCTCTGCTGTCCTCTATGCTGTTTTCAAGCCCAGCGATTAATTGTATGACTATTATTCTAAATTCTTGTTCCATTACAATGCTTAAATCATTTTTGATCAATTTGTTAGCTGTCGCTACTTCCTGGAGTTTCTTTTGAGGAGAATTTTTCTGTTTCATCATTTTGGGTAGTCCCTGTGGTGACTCCAATCTGCAGGGCACTTCCCCTGTGCTGTCTGGAGTAATGTGTTGGTGGGCAGGGCCACAGTCAGACCCGATGTCTGTCCCCAGCCCACCACTGGGGACCACAGTCAGACTGGTGGGTACCTTATCTTCCCCTCTTCCAGGGGCAGGACTCACTGTGGAGTAGTGTGGCCCCTGTCTGGGCTACTTGCACACTGCCAGGCTTGTGGTGCTGCTTCGATGGGATCTGGCTAAGGGCGTATTAGCTGGGGTGGATCTGCAAGGTGCACAGGGGCAGGAGGGGCAAGCTTAGCTTGCTTTGGTCGGTGGTCCCCTGCGGGAGGGGCCCTACAGCACCAGGAGGGAGGCAGGCCCAGCGGAGGGGTGGATCCATAGAAGCACAGCATTGGGCATTTGCGCAGTGCAAGCAAGTTTGGTGATGGGAACTGCTTCCCTTTGGAATTTTGGCTGGGGGATGGGAGAGGGAAATGGTGCTTGCCAGCACCTTTGTTCCCCTGCTGAGCTGAGCTCTGTCACCTGGGGCTCAACAAACCTCCCTCCCAGCATCCTCTCACCCTCCCTGCTCTCCGAGAGCAGAGCTATTGACTTTTAACATTCCAGATGTTAAGTACCGCTGGCTGTCAGAACTCACAGAGTCTGGCCCCTCCACTTTGGCAAGCCAGACTTCAGGGGCTCTGCCTTGCCGGGCCGGCTGCCCCTCCACCACCCCGGCTCCCTCCCACCAGTCCATGTAGCACGCACCACCTCTCCGCCCTTCCTACCCTCTTCTGTGGGCCTCTTGTCTACGTGTGGCTCTGGAGAGTCCATTCTGCTCATCTTCTGGTGGTTTCCTGAGTTATTTAGGCAGTTGTGGGTGGAATCTAAGTGATCAGCAGGATGAGGTGAGGCCAGCGTCCTCCTATGCTGCCATCTTCCCAGGTCTGCAGATATGATATCTTTAGAGTACTCACTCTATAAGCCAATGTAATAATGCTCCCATCAAAATATGTAGGGTAACAGAATGGATAAGAAAACAAGATCCATCTACATGCTGTTTACAAGAGACCCACTTTAGACCTCAAGACACCTTCAGGTTGAAAGTAAGGGGATGGAGAACTATCTATCATGTTAATGGTTGAAAAAGAAAGCCACAGTAGCCATACTTATATTAGACAATCTAGACATTAAAATAAAGACTGTAACAAGATGAAGACAGGCATTATATCATACTTAAGGGTCTATCCACCAAGAAGACGTAACAATTGTAAACATTTATGCGCCAAATGTGAGAGCACCCAAATATATAAATCACTTAATCACAAACATAAATAAACTCATCGATAGTAATACCATAATAGTAGGAGACTTCAATACCCCACTTACAACACGGGACAGATCATCTAATGAAAAAATCAACAAGGAAACAATGGCTTTGAATGACACACTGGACCAGATGGACTTAACAGATATATTCAGAACATTTCATCCTAAAGCAGCAAAATATACATTCTTCTCCAGTGCACATGAAATATTCTCCAGAATAGACCACATACTGGGACACAAATCAGCCCTCAGCAAGTACACAAAGATCGAGATCATACCATGCATATTTTCAATCCACAACACTATGAAACTTGAAATCAGCTACAAGAAAAAATTTGGAAAGGTAACACATACTTGGAGACTGAAAAACATCCTACTAAAGAATGAATGGGCTAACCAAGAAGTTAAAGAGGAGATTAAAAAGTACATGGAAGTCAATGAAAATGGTAACACCACAACTGAAAACCTCTGGGATGCAGCAAAGGCGGTCGTAAGAGCAAAGTATATAGCAATCCAGGCTTTCCTAAAGAAGGAAGAAAGGTCTCAGATACACAACCTAACCTTACAACTTAGAGAGCTGGAAAAAGAACAGCAAATAAAACCCAAAACCAGCAGAAGACAGGAAATAATAAAGATTAGAGCAGAAATTAATGCCATCGAAACAAAAAAACAAAAAAAGTAAAACAGATCAATGAAACCAGAAGCTGGTTCTTTGAAGGAATTAACAGAATTGATAAACCACTAGCCAGTTTGATCAAGAATAAAAAGGAAAAGACACAAATAAGTAAAATCAAGAATGAAAGATGAGAGATCACAACCAACACAGCATAAATAAAAACAATAATAAGAGAATATTATGAGCAATTATATGCCAATAAAATGAGTAATCTAGAAGAAATGGACAAATTCCTAGAAACATGTACACTACCAAAACTGAAACAGGAAGAAATAGAAAATTTGAACAGACTCATAACCAGTAAGGAACTCGAATTAATAATCCAAACTCTGCCAAAAAACAAGAGTCCAGGGCCAGATGGCTTTCTAGGGGAATTCTACTAAACATTTAAGGAAGAGTTAACACCTATTCTCTTGAAGGTGTTCCAAAAAATAGAAATGGAATGAAAACTTCCAAACTCTTTCTATGAGGCCAGCATTACCTTGATTCCAAAACCAAAGACCCCACTAGAAAGGGGAACTACAGACAAATTTCCCTGATGAACATGGATGCAAAAATCCTCAACAAGATATTAACCAACCATATCCAACAATACATTAAAAAATATATTCACTAACACCAAGTGGAATTTATACCTGGGATGCAGGGCTGGTTCAATATCCACAAGACAATCAATGTGATTCATCACATCAATAAAAAAAAAAAGACAGGAACCATATGATCCTCTCAATAGATGCAGAGAAAGCATTTGACAAAATACAGCATCTTTCTTGACAAAAACTCTCAATAAAGTAGGGATAGAAGTATCATACTTGGAGATCATAAAAGTCATTTATGAAAGACCCACCACTAATATCCTCAATGGCGAAAAAATGAGAGCTTTCCCCCTAAGGTCAAGAACAAGACAGGGATGTCCACTCTTGACACTGTTATTCAACATAGTATTGGAAGTCTTAGCCTCTGCAATCAGACAACACAAAGAAATAAAAGGCATCCAAATCGGCCAGGAGGAGGTCAAACTTTCACTCCTCGCAGATGACATGATACTCTATATGGAAAACCCAAAATATTCTACCAGAAAACTGCTAGAAATGATCCATGAATTCAGCAAAGTGGCAGGATATAAAATCAAAGCACAGAAATCGGTTGCATTCCTATACACCAATAATGAAGCAACAAAAAGAGAAATCAAGGCATTGATCCCATTTACAGTTGCACCCAAAACCATAAAATACCTAGGAATAAATCTAACCAAAGAGGTAAAAAATGTAGACACTGAAAACTATAGAAAACTTATGAAAGAAACTGAAGAAGACACCAATAAATGGAAACATATTCCATGCTCCTGGATAGAAAGAACAAATATTGTTAAAATGTCAATACTACCCAAAGTAATATACATATTCAATGCAATACCTGTCAAAATAATACCAGCATTCACAGAGCTAGAACAAACAATCCTAAAATTTGTGTGGAACCACAAAAGACCCCGAATAGAAAAAGCAATCTTGGAAAAGAAAACCAAAGCTGGAGGCATCACAACCACGGACTTCAAGCTGTATTACAAAGCTATAATCATCAAGACAGTATGATACTGGCACAAGAACAGACACTCAGATCAATGGAACGGGATAGAGACCCCAGAATTGAACCCACAAACATATGGCCAACTAATCTTTGACAAAGCAGGAAAGAATATCCAATGGAATAAAGGCAGTCTCTTCAGGAAGTGGTGCTTGAAAACTGGACAGCGACATGCAGAAGAATGAATTTGGACTACTTTCTTACACCATACATAAAAATAAACTCAAAATGGATGAAAGACCTCAATGTAGGACAGGAAGCCATCAAAATCCTCAAGGAGAAAGTAGGCAAATATCTCTTTGATCTTGGCCATAGCAACTTCTTACTCAACAAGTCTCCAGAGGCAAGGGAAACAAAAGCAAAAATGAACTATTGGGAACTCACCAAGATAAAAAGCTTCTGCACAGTGAAGGAAACAATCAGCAAAACTAAAAGGCAACTGGTGGAATGGGAGAAGATATTTGCAAATGACATATCAGATAAAGGGTTAGTATCCAAAATCTACAAGGAACTTATCAAACTCAACACCCAAAAAACAAATAATCCAGTGAAGAAATGGGCAAAAGACATGAATGGACACTTCTCCAAAGAAGATATCCCAATGGCCAACCGACACATGAAACAATGCTCAACATCACTCCTCATCAGGCTAATACAAACCAAAACCACAGTGAGATACCACCTCACACCTGTCAGAATGGCTAACATTAACAACTCAGGCAACAACAGATGTTGGCGAGGATGGGGAGAAAGATGATCTCTTTTGCACTATTGGTGGGAATGCAAGCTGGTGCAGCCACTCTGGAAAACAGTATGAAGGTTTCTCAAAAAATTAAAAATAGAACTACCCTATGACCCAGCAATTGCACTACTAGGTATTTATCCAAGGGATACAAGTGTGCTGTTTTGAAAGGGCACATGCACCCCCATGTTTATAGCAGCACTATCAACAATAGCCAAAGTATGGAAAGAGCCCAAATGTCCATCATTGGATAAATGGATAAAGAAGATGTGGTGTGTGTGTGTATATATATATATATATGTGTATATATAAATATATATATATATATACACACATATATATATATGTGTATATATATACATATATATGTATATATATATGCATATATATATACACATATATATATATGTATATATGCATATATATGTACCCCCACACAGTGGAGTATTACTTGGCAGTCAAAAAGAATGAAATCTTGCCATTTGCAACTATGTGGATGGAACTGGAGGGTATTATGCAAAGCAAAATTAGTCACAGAAAGACAAAAATCATACGACTTCACTCATATGAGGACTTGAAGAGACAAAACAGATGAACATAAGGGAAAGGAAACAAAAATAATATAAAAACAGGGAGGGGGACAAAACAGAAGAGACTCATAAATATGGAGAACAAACTGAGGGTTATGGAAGGGGTTGTGGGAGGGGGAATGGGCTAAATGGGTAAGGGGCACTAAGGAATCTACTCCTGAAATCATTGTTGCACTAGATTCTAACTAATTTGGATGTAAATTTAAAAAAATTAAAAATAAAACAAGTTTAAAATAAAAAGAATCTAAAAAAAATTAGCTACTAAGGAATTAGTTTCATGATGTCTATACTGGCTTTTCTCATGCTTTTCTTTCCTGGGAAGTCTATATATATATATAGTCTATATATATATATATAGTCTATATATATATATAGTCTATATATATATATATAGACTATATATATATATAGACTATATTATATATGTTATATATATATATATAACAACTAACAACTGGAAAATGGTATCTTCCCGAATGACAAAGACCCTTTAATGCTTCAAAGGATAATCTCTACCAGGATACAAACCCTAACAGTCCTTTCTATAATCTAGATGAAATGTATTTCAACATTTGTTTTTGTCTTTAAAACATCATCTGTGTTACTTTTATATAAATGAAGACCAACCAAATGAGAACTAGCAAAGTCCATTTATTCAGAGAGTACTAGTAGGGAAATCAGCCACTTACGTCATTTGGATTTTGGCAGAGACTTAAAGGTAGGCAGGGGAATGGGAAAGTTTTAGAGTGGAAAAAGGGAAGACTTCAAATGTGCTCTAATTGAAGGCTGTTAAAGTGGAGAAGCTGTAGGTGAGCTAACTAGAAGTGGGGCATCCCATGTTATTGGTTAGGGGCACATATTTGTCTTTTCCTGGTTGGCCTAAGTTGGTAGCAGGAACAAAAATTAGAGAAGCTGTCAGTTATTCTTCAAGACCTGGATGTTTGGGGCTGACTGTTACAGGGTTCATTGTTTGGCTTCCTAGATTGATATTAGAGACAGCAGTCTGACTACAAGTCTTGACTTGTAGGAGGCTGGCTATTGTAGATAACAAATTGGTTTCCTGGGCAAGTTGCTTCAGGTTGTGGGTCAGTGTTCTATATTTATATATGGTCTGGTCATTGTCCCTCTGTGTATTCAGTCACTGCATAAAACAAAAAAAATAAAATTTACATTTTCAGAGAATTGAACTCTTAAAAGTATCATCAGACTTTGATTTTTTCATAGATTTTTTGTTTTCTAATGTCTGAAATAAAACATCACCAAGTAAGAAAAAAAAAGAAAAGGGCTCAGAGCCACAGAGTGGTGAGATGTCACAGGGATTACAATCTTACATGGGATGTTATGATGGTTAATTTTACGTGTCAACCTGGCTAGACTTTGGTGCCCAATTATTTGGTCAAGCACCAGTCTAGATGTTGCTGTGATGATATTTTTTTAATGTGATTAATATTTAAATCATTAAAGTTTGAGTAAAGCAGATAACCCTCCATAAGGTGTATAGGCTTCATTCAATAAGTTAAGGGCCTTAAGAGCAAAGACACAGGAGAATGGAATTCTGCCTTCAGATTGCAACATGGTATTTCTGCGTGAGTTGCCAGCCTTCTAAACCAAAACCATAACATCAGCTCTTTTTTTCATGAAAAGGAAGAAATAAAACTTTATTTTTCTGAAAACAACATGGCTGTACATATGCAGGAAAAACTACAGACAGAATCTACAACAACAACAAAGCTACAAGAACTAGTAAGTGGAATAAGGTAAAGCTGCAGGATGAAGGTCAACATATAAATCAATTGTGTTTCTACAGATGTAGAATTCAATATTGTTTGGCAACTTTGGAAAACAACGCACATTTGGAAAAGAAAATTTTTTTAAATACCACTTATAGTAGCTTCTCAAAACAAACTTCTGAGGGACTAAACACACAAACAGCAAACAGCAACAGATTCATTGATGCAGAAAACAAACTGGTGTTGCCAGAGAGAAGAGGGGTCTGGGGATGGGAGAAATTAGGTGAAGGGGATTAAGATGTACAAATTGCCAGTTATAAAATAAGTAAGTCACAAGGATGAAAAGAAGAGTTTGGCAACTGTCAGAAGAAAATCACTGCCCAAGATTCATCTTATGTAATTCTCCAGTCTAGGGTTAGAGAGGTAAGAGAAGAAGACACAGAGAGGTACCCTGATCTAGTTCTCAATTCTGTGGGGAGAAAGTTAACCAAGGCCCCAAAGACGCTGATATTCAATGACATATTAGAGACTTTGGAAGAAACATGTACAAAAATCACATTCATGCAATTTCACTAGAAACAGCAACACCTGGAGTCATTTGACTAGTATCTTACCTGCTTCCATAAACTGGTGCTAAAGCTTACTCCATCCATGGAGAGGATTGCTAACAAAAAAAGAATGCCAGCTTCCACATCAAAATTATTTCTGCTTTGTAAACAATGCATAAACCACCTGGTCCTGGATCTGTTTGGTCTTTATCCCATACATGATGGGATTTAGCATAGGAGGAGCCATAATGCAGACACTGGCCAGCAGAACATGAATATGGGGTGTGATGTGGCATCCAAACTGCTGAGTAAGTGTTGTAAAGATCCCAGGTCCATAAAAGAGGACAATGACACGGACATGGGAGCCGCAAGTATTGAGAGCTTTGTGACAAGCATCTCCAGAAGGGATGCAGACGACAGCGTGGAGAATCAGCACATATGAAATAAAAATTAGCACGATACCTAAGACCACTGTTGACATTAGGACAAAACCGCATACCAGATGTTTAGTCATATGTCATTACAGGAAGCACGGGCCAAGACAGTATGCTTACAGGCTGTGTTTGGGAGGATGCTACTTTTGCAAAAAGCCAATCTTTTCAGAAGAAACGTTATAGGGAAAATTGTACCATAACTTCTCAGAAAGATAGTCAATCCAACTTTCCCAATCAGTGCACATGTAAGAATAGTGGTGTATCTCTGTAGGTAGCATACGGCAATGTAGCAGTCAAACTCCATCACCAGCAAGATCCCTGACTCAGAGATGAAGGTGGTATGTATGAAGAAGAGCTAAGTGATGCAGCGATCCAGAGAGATTTCCCCAGCACGGAACCAGAAGACGCCCAAGGCCTGAGTTACTGTGCACGTGAAGAGGACAACGTCTGCTCCGGCCAGCATGCAGAGGAAGAGGTACATGGGTTCGTGGAGGCTGCACTTTGTGAGGATAATGCAGATGAGCAGGCTGTTCCCAAGCAGGGCGATGACATAGGAAACGAAGAAGGGGATGGAAACCCACACATGCTGGTCCTCAAGGCCAGGAATGGCCAGCAAACAGAAGACCATGTGACTAACAGCAGTGTGGTTTAAGGTAGTCATGCCTGGATCAGACAAGTTTCCTATTAACAGAGAGGAAAATTCAGTTCATACACCAAGATTGTTTTTGCTGTTACCAGCAGCTTTTCACATTTATCTAATTCTATTCCATTCTGAAGGTGCCAGGAACTATGATACTAAAGGTAAATAAGATGATTTGTTCAAGCAAAGGGGAAAAAAAACAGAGAGAAACAAACCAGGAAAGAGACACTTAACTACAGAAAACAAACTGAATGTTGACAGAGGGGAGGTGGGGAGGAGGTGGGTGGGGAATAGGTGAAATAGGTGATGGGGATTAAGGAGAGCACTTGCTGAGATGAGCACCTGGTGTGTATGGAAGTGTTAAATCATGGAGCACCTGAGTGGCTCAGTCGGTTAAGCATCCGACTTCGGCTCAGGTCATGATCTCATGGTTCTTGAGTTTGAGCCCTTCGTCAGGCTCTGTGCTGACATCTCAGAGCCTGGAGTCTACTTCAGATTCTCTTTCTCTGACCCTCCTCTGCTCGCGCTTTGTGTCTCTCCCAAAAATAAATAAACATTAAAAAAAATTTTTTTAAAAAGGAAGTGTTAAATCACTGTATTGTACACCTGAAACTAATATAACACTGTATGTTAACTGGAATTTAAATAAAAGCTTTTTAAAAATAAAAAATAAATTTTAAAAAAGATGGTTTGTTTTCTAAATAAGGTCCTAAGCTCATAAGAGACATTTACATTAATTAAAATTAAATTATTAAGTTGACATATTAGTTTTACAAGTAAATTTTAGTATGGAAACACAATGGAAGTAATTCTCATTGTTTATATTTGTAATGGTTTTAAGAATGACTTCATATCTGAACTTAGCCTTGAAAATAAAGTAGGATGCCATCAGGTTGAGGAAGTATCAAGTAATGAATGGGGGAAAGTCATCTGGGAATTCAAGAAGAAATGCTTGGCCCACAAATGCAAAATATGTTTAAAGCAGCTTTCAGCTCTGTGAGGCTGTGATGCGGCAAATTTGGAGCAGTTAGAAAAAAAGATGGCAACAAAAGTAGACTGACTCTGAAAGTAAAGGGGATGAACTTCATCAGTTAGGAAAAAAGATCAGCCATGAACAGTTTTGAAATTGGAAAGCACTTTGGATATATTTATCTAACAACTATGTGGAAGAGAGAAGTGATGGAAAAAGAGAGCAAAGACTGGAATTTGATGAAGTTTGCCCTGGTGAGAGAAATTCATGTATTGATGAATTACTATTGCAGTGAAGTAAGATCAAGAAAGTATCATCTTAAAGTAGCTTCACATTTTTCGGCAGTGATATGAAAATGTTACTTACTACACACCATTCATTTCTTCTGCCAACACAGGCTAGTAAGGACTGTCACCATCCACTGTTGCAGGGACTACGGCCAGAGTCGCAAAAGATGAGTCCGCAAACAAACTGCAGTTAACTGAAGGTCCTTGTACTAGAGTCGGAATGAGGCCCCGACTCCAGAATGAAGGTTCTTTTTATTAGGATAATTGCTAAAGACTACGTGCATAAAGTCAGCTAAGCAAGTGTGTTAATCAATCTAATGGTTTAGCTTTTCAAGGTTGAATTTCGAGTTAATTGGTTTTTATAACACTAGGAAGGGTCAGGTGTAAAGGAGGATCCGGCCTTGGACAATGTTAATGGCTCTAGGCTTTCTGAGCCGCAGCTGTGTAAACATGTCCTAAGGTTTTGCACCTTCTCCAGCCCTTCCCTTTTGAAGTATTTTCCTTTGATGCTTCTCTCCTGCATCTCCCACAATCCACTTCTTAGAACAGAAATTTCAGCCTCAAAAATATCATTACAACTCAAAGCACAGAGCTGGAAACTTTTCAAAATTTCCTGGACGTAATTTCCTCATCTTTGAAATGGGTTAAGAAAAAGAGACCTTTCTAAACAACTGGAAGTGAGATGCCCTCCCGACCTGGGGCAGGTTCAAGGGGTGAGCGCAGTGGAACAAAGACAGCCCCCCAACAGGCAGCCATATCCTACCCCCTTCACCACAGGGTCAAGACCAGGAATAATACTACAAAGTCTTCATAATTACTTATCATTGAAACTCCACCCACTTTTGCTATTGCTTCATTGCTAATGTCTCTAAAAAGAAAAGGGGTAAATTTTTGGTGAAGACACAGAACACTGTGTCCTGAATCCAAGCCAGGAGAAGTGTGAGAAGTTGAGAGATGGCTCTGTTGTCCAGTGTCCTACAGAAGAAAGAACCAGGTGCTAACATGGATCGAGGCAAAGCAGGACTGTGAGGACTGGTGGAGAAGACAGAAAAAGAAGTTATTGTCTTCATCATTGTATTCACTCCATGTCTGCTCAGTGCCTTGCACGTAGTAAGTGCACATGCAAATAATAGCCTCGCTTCCAGGTTTGTTCTCCTCACCTATAAATTTAACATCGAGGGGGTGCCTGGGTGGCTCAGTTGGTTGAGCGACTAACTTTGGCTCAGGTCATGATCTTGTGGTTCACGAGTTCAAACCCTACATCGGGTTCCATGCTGACATCTCAGAGCCCAGAGCCTACTTCAGATTCTGTGTCTCCCTCTCTCTCTTCCCCTTCCCTACTCATGCTCGCTTGCTCTCTCTCTCTTTCTCTCTCTCTCTCTCTCTCTCAAAAATAAATAAACATTTTTTAAAAATTAATTTCCAGACCAGGAAAATCCAGTCCTATTTTCATTGCTATATTGCCCCTGAGAAATGGCTAACACTGTCCTGAAAATAAAATCACATGAACAGAGCCCCCAAGAGGCTTGTGAAGTTGTGCGTGGGTGGACAGCAGCTACCACTAGGTCAGTCTGTGGCCACACAACTATAAGAATAAATAGGGATGGGGGGAAAGCCATCCTACTGGAGAAGTAGATAGAAATCGAAATTGCTATGAAAATGCCACTGGGGGTGATGGACAAGTGTGTGTGCCACTATACTGGCAAAGGAATAGCAGGGAAAAGTGATGAAGGGAAAGAAACTAAGTCTCAAGTAACTAGAAAGAGAAGAAGAGGACCAGCTTACACAGGTTGATGGACTCTGGATATCTTGGCAGCAGCACACAGAAGGGTTCTTTGGAGTAGAAAAGAATATAGGCTACGGAGCTTGCCAGTTGGGGGCTGGTCTCTGGGTGAACTTGCATGAACTGGAATGGCTCCTTATGTAACTCATGGCCACCTTAAAAACCTTCTCGAATGACAGGACACCTGGGTGGCTCAGTTGGTTAAGCATGGTCTCTTAGTTGACTTCAGCTCAGGTCATGATCATTGAGTTCAAGTCCCACATCAGACTCCACACTGACAGTGCAGAGTCTGCTTGGGATTCATTCTCTCTCTCTCTCTCTCTCTCTCTCTCTCTCTCTCTCTCTCTCTCTTTCTCTCTCTGCCCCTCCCCCCCAAAATAAATAAACTGGAAAAAAAACACCACAACCTTCTCAAGTGCCTCATGAAGGCTTCTGCAACTTTGATCCAGGCATCTTCAATCCCCTGGACAAGTTGCCTCTATCCCTGATTTGTGCTGTGGAGCCATGGCACCAACCCAGGGCCCTCTCACTGTCTGTCCCCTACATCAGGAGTGTGCTCACATGATGTCTCTTGCCACAACTCATTCTTTCCCCTCCTTTGATTTCACAAGAAGTCTAATCATCAGAGCACCTACCTCAGAGATATTGGCATATTGTCAGTGTTTCCCAATTGACTGTAAACTTTCTGAGGTCTGTTTAAGATATGTATGCTCCCATAATCCAGAACACTGAGGCACCGTGTGATTACTCTGTAATGATAAATACTGGATGGAAAGTATAAAGGGTGATGATAGGGGCCATGAATGAGGCTCTTCTGATGCCTAAAATGTTCACAGTAATCAAGGTCTGCTGCTAGTGTGGAATCCTCTCTGGAGGGACTTGAGGCTCCAACCACACTGAGAGCCAAAGTGTGGGTGCAAGCCCAAAGTCTCCCCCCTCTCCCCTCCTAGACAGCCCTTTCCATTCTACTGGAACAGTCCATACTTTTACCTCCAGTCTAGGGGTGTGCTGGTAAAACAGCTCCTTAAATTTTTTTTTAGAAGCCCCAGTTTTACAGTGCCTGACAATTCCTTAGGTGAAAATATTCCTGTGTCATCAGCTTCAAACTATGAAGATGATATCCCTATATGCATATTATATATTACATATATATAATAAGAAATATTATATATATATATATATATATATCTTAAACAGACAATTCTCAGACCTCAGAAACACTGACTACAGGCCACTGTCCTTGAGGTAGGCAGTCTGATGATCAGAACGCTCTTGCAATCAGAGGGGACAGAATGAGCTTCAGCCCCTGCTGCTGTCCCTGTTCAACACACCTGACTCCCCACAAAAGTCCTAATACTTTCAACCATCAGCCTTATGCCCCATAACCCCACAATTCCTGGTCTTCTTCCTGAAATTTCATTTCATAGCAATTAAAGTTTCACCTGCTTCAAAGGGAGTCCTCACGAGCTAGAATGGGATGAATCAAGTAAAGGCTGAGAAACAGGCATCAGGCAGCAGAGATTTATGCATTTGCCTAAAGACTGCAGAGGAAGCTGATACCCAAGGGACCATAGCAGAATGTACATGGGTCAGGTCCTGATGGTTCCTCAGTCATGCCCACACCAGCTGCTCCTCCAACCAAGATTACATGTATACACGTATTATTTTCAAGAAATTCAATGTTAGCATTGTTATGTGAAATATCCCTATTTCCATTATAATCGGAAGTAGTAAGCATTAATCCCATTATCAATCAAAAAATATAACTTGAGGAGGAGGGGCAAGATGGTGGAACAGTATGGAAGGTTTTTTTGTGTCTCACATCCATGAAATACACCCAGATCAACACTAAACCATCCTGCACACCTAGAAAACTGATGGGAGGATTAACGCAACAATCTGCACAACCTGAACCACAGAATTCAGCAGGTACGCAGCACTGACAGGTGAACTGGGGGAGAGAGAAGCTGCGGAGGGCAGAGAGCCACTTTTGTATGTAGAGAGAGGAAAGAGATGGGGGGTGGGGGAGTATGGGAAAAGCACCCACCACCCCCCAAAGCAGCTGGAGAGAAAGTGAAAAAGTGGAAACAGCTGTAGGGACTGAAGAATAAAGGGAGAAAGGAGAAAGGAGAGTGTTTAAATTCCATTAAGACTCTATATAAACAGGGGGAGCACAGAGTCTGAAATGCCGCAGCTCGATGCCTGGTGGTGCTCTGGTGGGAAAGGCGAATCCTCAGGAGCAGAGAGTGAGACCTGCGAGGTGTACAGGCAACATGGGGAGAGGAGGTTCCCCTGCTGGAGGACATTTGGTAGAGGCTGTGAGGCCACCAAGGTCCCAGCAGACCCCAAAAAACAACTACATTTGCTGGTGCTGGAACAAGGACATTAAGGGGGAAGCCTGGTGCCAGATGTGTGTTGTGATTTACCATAATCCCTGAAACACTGCTGCTACACAATCTCGTGAACTTTTTCTGGGGCGGGCTGGCACCCAGTCGCAGTCTCTGGGCATCAGCAGCAGCATGGTCCCCCAAACATTCCTGGGTGCAGCTGGGTGACCAAGCCATTGCTTGGTGAGACCCTCCCCCAGGGGATCTGAGTGGGCCCAAGCCGCAGTCCCTCAGAAGTGAGGGGTCGGGAAACACAGCCGCATCTGAGATAAAACTCAGGAGGGAGGTGCCCCCTGGCAACCTGATGGCTTGGTCACAGACAGTGTAAAAGTGAGAAGTGGATGGAGGCCAGAGACAGAGGACTGGTGCACGATTGCTGGTCAGGGAGAGCACAGAGTTCCAACACTAGAGACTGAGTAGCTAGGTGATGCCATTTTCACTCCTCCCACGCATGTGCATACACACCTACAAGCACCATAATAATTCACCCCAGTAAGCCAAGTAGAGCCATCTAGTGGAGAACAGAGCCATTAAACTAAGCCCCTCCCAACTGGGCCAATATCACTTTTCAGGAACACCACAAGTCTCTCCACCTGCTTAGTTTACAGATTATAAAGTGCTTCATAGTTTCACTTCTAGGGGAAAGGATGTAATTTCAGTCATATTTCAGTCTACTGGCTTGTCCATCTATTCAATTATTGTTTCTTTTTTGTTTCTTTTCTTTTTCTTGAATACAGAAAGAGAAAAAATTTATTTTTATTTTCAATTTTTATTAAAAATATTTTTCTTTAATTTTTTTCTACTATATTTTTTAATTTTTTGTACATTTTTCAAATTCTATTTTACTTCCATCATTTCATTTTATTCTATTTCATTGTATTCATTTGTTCAAATTTTCAAATGTTTTCCTTTTTTTTCTTTTTTTTAATTTTCTTTTCCCTTTTTTCTCTAATCTGTGAAGATCCTTTCAACAACCAGATCAAAACACACCTAGGATCTAGCATCATTTATTTGATTTTTTGTGTTGTTTTTAATTTTATAATTTAAAAAGTTTTTACCTTATTATTCCTTTTCTTTCTTCAAAATGATGAAATGAAGGAACTCACCCCAAAAGAAAGAGCAGTAAGAAACGACAGCCAGGGACCTAACACAGACACAAGCAAGATGTCTGAACCAGAATTTAGAATCACACTAATAAGAATACTAGCTGGGGTTGAAAATAGATTGGAATCCTTTCTGCAGAGATAAAAGAAATAAAAGCTAGTCAGCATTAAATAAAAAATGCTATAACTGAGCTGCAGTCTCCAATGGATGCCTCAGTGGCAAGGATGGGTGAGACAGAACAGCAAATCTGCGATAGAGAGGACAAACTTATGGAGAATAATGAAGCAAAAAAAAAAAGGGGGAGAATACGGCAAAAGAGCATGATTTAAGAATTAGAGAAATTGGAGCACCTGGGTGACTCAGTTGGTTAGGCATCCGACTTCAGCTCAGGTTATGATCTCACAGTTCATGGGTTCAAGCCTGTGGTGGACTATATGCTGACAACTCAGAGCCTGGAGCTTTCTTCAGATTCTGTGTCTCCCTCTCTCTCTGCCCCACCCTGGCGCCTGCTCTCACTCTCTCTCTCTCTCTCTCTCTCTCTCTCTCTCTCAAAATTAAATAAACATTTAAAAAAAGAAGATTTAGAGAAATCAGTGACTCATTAAAAAGGATCATCAGAATCAGAGGGGTCCCAGAAGATGAAGAGAGAGAAAAAGGGGTAGAAGGGTTATGTGAGCAAATCATAGTGGAAAACTTTCCTAACCTGGGTAAAGACACATACATCAAAATCCAGGAAGCACAGAAGACTCCTATTAGATGCAACAAAACCTGACCATCGACAAGGGATATCATAGTCAAATTCACAAAATACTCAGGTAAGGAAAGAATCATGAAAGCAGCAAGGGAAAAAAAGTCCTTAAGCTACAAGGGAAGACAGATGAGGTTTGCAGCAGAAGTTTCCACAGAAACTTGGCAAGCCAGAAAGGAGTGGCAGGATATATTCAACGTGCTGAATCAGAAACATATGCAGCCAAGAATTCTGTATCCAGCAAGGCTGTCATTCAAAATAGAAGGAGAGATAAAACGTTTCCCAGACAAACAAAAATTAATGGAGTTTGTGACCACTAAACCAGCCCTGCAAGAAATTTTAATGGGGACTTTCTGAGGGGAGAAAAGATGAAAAAAATACATACATACATACATACATACATACGTACATACATACATACATACCAAAAGCAACAAAGACTAGAAAGTACCAGAGAACACCACCAGAAACTCCAACTCTACAAGCATCATAATGGCAATAAACTCATATCTTTCAGTACTCACTCTAAACCTCAATGGACTCAATGCTCCAATCAAAAGACATAGGGTAACAAAATGGATAAGAAAACAAGATCCATCTATATGCTGTTTACAAGAGACCCACTTTAGACCTAAAGACACCTTCAGGTTGAAAGTAAGGGGATGTAGAACCATCTATCATGCTAATGGTCAACAAAAGAAAGCCAGAGTAGCCATACTTATATCAGACAATCTAGACTTTAAAATAAAGATTGTAACAAGAGATGAAGAGAGGCATTATATTATAATTAAGGGGTTTATCCACCAAGAAGACGTAACAATTGTAAACATTTATGCACCAAATGTGAGAGCACCCAAATATATAAATCAATTAATCACAAATATAAGGAAACTCATTGATAATAACACCATAATAGTAGAGGACTTCAACACCCCACTTACAACAATGGACAGATCATCTAAACAGAAAATCGACAAGGAAACAATGGCTTTATATATATATACAGATATATTCAGAATATCTCATCCTAAAGCAGTGGAATATACATTCTTCTCCAGTGCACATGGAACGTTCTCCAAAATAGACCACATACTGGACACAAATCAGCCCTCAACAAGTACAAAAAGATCAAGATCATACCATGCATATTTTCAGACCACAACGCTATGAAACTCAAAATCAAACACAAGAAAACATTTGGAAAGGTAACAAATACTTGGAGACTTAAGAACATCCTATTAAAGAATGAATGGGTCAACCAAGAAGTTAAAGAGGAAGTTAAAAAGTACATGGAAGCCGATGAAAATGATAACACCACAACCCAAAACCTCTGGGATGCAACAAAGCAGTCAAAAGAGGAAAGTATATAGCAATCCAGTCCTTCCTAAAGAAGGAAGAAAAGGGGCGCCTGGGTGGCTCAGTCGGTTGGGCGGCCGACTTCGGCTCAGGTCATGATCTCGCGGTCCGTGAGTTCGAGCCTCACGTCGGGCTCTGTGCTAACAGCTCAGAGCCTGGAGCCTGTTTCAGATTCTGTGTCTCCCTCTCTCTGACCCTCCCCCGTTCATGCTTTGTCTCTCTCTGTCTCAAAAATAAAAAATGTTAAAAAAAAATTAAAAAAAAAAAAAAAAGAAGGAAGAAAGCTCTCAGATACACAACCTAACCTTACAACTTAAAGAGCTGGAAAAAGAACAGCAAATAAAACCCAACACCAGCAGAAGACAGGAAATAATAAAGATTAGAGCAGAAATTAATGTTAGCAAAACCAAAAAAACAGTAGAACAAATCAATTAAACCACAAGCTGGTTGGAGCATTAAGGAATCTACCCCTGAAATCGTTGTTGCACTCTATGCTAACTTTGATGTAAATTTAAAAATAATAAAATAACAAAGAAGAAATAAAGAAAAGAAAAGGAAAGAAGAAAAGAAAGAAAAGAGAAAAGAAAAGAAAAGAAAAGAAAAGACAAAGAAAAGGAATGGGAAGACAAAGGGTTTGGGCTGGGGGCAGGAAATGTGGTGATGTGACTAAAAGCTATCTGGGGAAGGGATACAGGAAGTGGCAGAATATAAGGGTTTTTTTAGTAAGTTTGTACAGATCCATTTCAGCATGGATTCCCAGTCTCTGGGGATGAGAATGTTCTTCCCTTTCTGGAACAGAAAGGGCACTTTTCTCAAGGGAAATTATATAGCTACTTTTTAGGTAGGAAGGGGTAATTCAGAGAATTCTTGTTGTATCTTCTGTTTCTTAAGCACCTTAAGCTCAAAATAATCAGTATTCCACAGTGGTATATGTTGGGATGGCATGTTTTGAACTCCTTCTTATTGTAGTGGCCAAGGGCAGGCCGCTCCAAAATGCACCACTTTGGCACATTGATGATTTTAAGTAAAATTTACTTGAGAACAGCCAATGCAAAAGAACACGCTGACATCACCACCACCGCCCCTTGCTTCCAGGAAATAATGAATCAATCTTCCATGTGAAAGATACCCTCCCTGTACCAGAGGGTAAAGAGACATCCTTATCACTAGAGGTGGGAATTTGAGCTGAGAAGTCTGTATAAACAACCCTTGTTACATTTTACTAATTAACCTCCCCAGCCCAAGTTCTGTTTCAAATTCCTTCCAAATTGAAGCTCCCAAAGTTTTCTTTGTCGTGTTAACTCCTCACAAATATATTGTCTCTTTGTTTAAAAGTATAAAAACTACCTGCCTTAGTTATTTACTGAGGTCTCAATTTCATTACTTGGCCTCTGTACACATATAATAAAACTTCAGATTTTTTTCCTGTTAATCTATCTCTTGTCAATTTAATTCTTAGTGCAGTTGAAAGACCTTGACTGGCAGAGGAAATTGCTGCTTCCCTACAATATTGAAGGTTTTCCTGCTCTCCTCCTTCCTATCTCTTCAGGAATGTCTCTTGCCCCTCCTCTTCCATACACTGCTTTCCTCACCTTGCCACTATTCAGATTGGCCACTTCCTATTGTCAAGCCCTTGACCTGGCTAATTCTAGGTACCTGTCCACATTCAGCACAGGAATATGCAGGAAGAGTTTTCTCTCTCACAGTTGGGAGACTCACACTTCTCACAGAAGTGACTGTCCTACCCTATCCCACAGTGCTTTCTACATTATTTATCACATTGTGTTTTAATCCCTTAATTTTTGTCAACTCTAGTTTATGGACTCCCTAAGAAAGGGGACTGTGATACTGATTATCTCCAGGCCTTAGCTTAGTCCTGGTAATTTATAGTGGGCATAATTTAATGTTTGTTGAGTTATTCCTTTATTTACAAACTTTTGTTTGTTTAAGGTGTGTTTATTGAACAATATATACCTAAATATGTTTTAATCCTAAGAGTGTTCTTATATAAATGACTTGGATCCATTTATACAAGTAACTCATTCAATAGCTTACAGTGGTGGTAGTGCCTAGTATTTTTTTTTTTTAAGCAAGTTGGAGCGGGAAGGAGATGGGATGACATTTGGCTTTTGTGAGGAGCATTCAGGCTGCACTATGGAATCAAAGACCCAGAGTAAGTGAAGGGAAAATACACATGGGAAACAACTTCTTTTTTCTTTATTTTAGAGAGAGAGAGAGAAAAAGTGTGAGCGGGAGATAGGGACAGAGGGGGAGAGAGAAAGAATCTCAAGCAGGCTCCACATTCAGCGCAGAGCCTGATGCAGCACTTAGTCCCACAACCCTGGGATCATGACCTGAACCAAAATTCAAGAGTTGGATGCTCAACCAACTGAGCCACCCAGGCATCCTGGGAAACAACTTCTTAAAGCAAACATTTACTTGCTGCTACTCAGGATGGCAATCTCAGCATGAGTTCACATCCATGTCTGTGCTTGTCAGGCATTTGTGTTTCATACAAAGAGGGTTTGAGGAGTTGTTTTGACTCCATCTCTGTGGAATGTCTTTCCAGTACACCATTACATCCATCATTTCAAAAATAATGGTCTCATCTTGGGCTCATGCAATGGCTCCTGTGTCTAGCACAGACTCTATTCTACCTTCCAAAATAACATGCTGCTATAAATGGAACTGGTAAAAACACATGTTGTGGTTCCACTATTCAAGTGTTGGCTGTAATAGGCCAGCTCTCTAGAGCATCACAGGGTCCCCCCATTTCCTCTGGCCAAGAGTCAACATCATATCAGTAGGATTATCCCTTGTCAAGAGTAGGAAGACAATTTCCAGTGTCTGTGACCAGTGTTCTACAAACAATTTCTTTTCCCTTTTTAGGGATTAATACTTACCAATGGCCCTTTCACAACTTACTGATGTAGGTCATGAACAAGTGAAGTGATGGTATCTTATAGACTGCTATAGTTAATATTCCACCTTTTCCTTTTTTAATGTTTATTTATTTATTTTTGAGTGAGAGGGAGAGCACAAGTGAGGGAAGAGCAGAGAGGGAGAGGCAGACACAGAATCTGAAGCAGGCTCCAGGCTCTGAGCTGTCAGCCCAGAGCCTGACACAGGGCTTAAACCCATGAGCAGTGAGATCATGACCTGAGCCAAAGTTGGACACTTAACCCACTGAGCCATCTAGGAGTCCCAATATTCCACCTTTTCCAAAGATACAACTACATATGTGTCTGTCTATATTTATGAGTATGTTTATATTTTTTTATTATTTTTACACAGATAAAGATACATACAGAAAAATATGGACAGATGCATACCAAATATTTGACAAATCTAATTGTCGTATTTGAGATGAGTTCTTTTTTCCTGCTTTATTAAAGTATAATTGAGAGGTAAAAATTTATATATTTAAGGTATACAATGTGATATTTTGACATATGTATACATTATGTGTGAATGATTGCCACAATCAAGCTAATTAACATATCATTCACCTTTCATAGCTGCAATTTGAGTGAGGGGGGTGAGAACACTTAAAGTCAAATCTCTTAGCAAATATCAAATATGCAATAGGTTTTTTAAATTTATTTATTTATTTATTTATTTATTTATTTATCTGTTTGTTTGTTTTGAGAAAGAGAGAGACAGAGAGAGAATCTCAAGCAGGCTCCACGCTGTCAGCATAGAGGCCAATGTGGGACTCAAACTCACAAACCCATGAGATCATGACCTGAACCAAAATCAAGAGTCAGACACCTAACCAGGTGCCCCTATGCAATGAAGTATTATTAACTCTCATCACCATGCTGTCCATAAGATCTCCAGAAGTCTTTCGTCCTGCATAACTGAAACATTGGGCCGTTTGTATGTGATTGTCCAGGGATATCACAAGATGTCTCAGAGGACATGAATTCAGTGAGGAATAATTTAACAACTTCTAAGACCAGAGCAATACCCTCTTTTTATAGGGGCCAAGGGAGGGTGCCCCAAAATGTGCCACTTTGGCACATTAATTATTTTCAATAAAAACTACTTAAGAAACAGTCAAGGCAAGGACACTCAGACCCTTATATGTCCCCCTGAAAGTAGAAAACAAATCATCCATGTGAAAAATATCCTCCCAGTGCCAAGAAGTACAAAGACATCCTTATTACCAGAGAAAGGTATTTTAAAGTTGAAAACACTGTAGAAACAAATCTTTGTTCTCCTTTTCTAATCTACTACCTCAGCCTTAGTTCTGCTTAGAATTCCCTACTAATTTAAGCTCCCAAATACCTGTTTTCTTTATACTGTCAATTCTTCACAGATGTATTGTCCCTTTGTCTAAAAACTATAAAAACTACCTGCCTTTGTCATTTCTTTAGGTCTCAATTTCATTATTGGGCTTCTGTGCACACATAATAAAACTTATTTTTTTCTTCTTCTGTTAACTAACTCAAGTCAACTTAATTCTTACTCCAGCTGGAACACCTTCAAGGGCGGAGAAAGAATTTTTCCTTCCCAACAATTTCATCTATAACCAAAAATCAGACTAGTGACATAAGGACACATGACTCTGGAAATTCATATGTCCAGCCACAGGCTCTGTTCAGGAGGTAACCTGTTCAGTCAAACATGGCATGGCTCTCTCTGTTGCTTTGACAGAAGATGTTAAGTCCTCTCACCTCCCTGGTGAACCTGCCACAGAAACAGAATTCACTAGGCTACTTCCTAGTAGTTCAGCTTGCCATTAGTGTTTCCACCCACTGCTTCCTCAGACCACATCATGGAGAACTAGAGGTGCTGAAAATACTGTTCCTCTTCCAAAGTCATTTCTGCTTTGGAAAAAATACGTGAACCACCTGCTCTCGGATTTGCTTGGTCTTAATCCCATAAATGATGGGATTCAGCATAGGTGGAACCAGAATGCAGACATTAGCCAATAATATGTGAATATGAGGTGGAATGTGGCGTCCAAACCGCTGAGTAAGGGTTGTGAAGATCGCGGGGCCGTAAAAGAGGACAATGATGCAGACATGGGAGCCACATGTGTTGAGAGCTTTGTGGCGAGCATCTCGTGAAGGCATGTGGAAGACAGCATGGAGAATCAGCAGATATGAAACAAAAATTAACAGGACATCTAAGACCACTGTAGACACGATGACAAAAAGTCCATACCAGATGTTCACGCTAATGTCATTACAAGCATATTTGGCCAAGCCAATGTGTTCACAATAAGTGTGTGGAATAATCTTATTTTGGCAGAAAGTCAATCTTTTCAAAAGAAATATTATGGGGAAGATCATACAAAAACTTCTCAGGAAGATGGTCACACCAATTTTCCCAATGAGTGCATGTGTAAGAATAGTGGTGTATCTCAGTGGGTAGCATATGGCAATGTAGCGGTCAAATGCCATCACCAGCAAGATCCCTGACTCAGAGATGAAAGTGCAGTGGATAATGAAGAACTGAGTGATGCATCGATCCAGGGAGATCTCCCCAGCACGGAACCAGAAGATGGCCAAGGCCTGAGGTACTGTGCACGTGGAGAGGACAATGTCTGCTCCGGCCAGCATGCAGAGGAAGAGGTACATGGGTTCGTGGAGGCTGTGCTTTGTGAGTATAATGCAGATGAGCAGGCTGTTCCCAAGCAGGGCAATGACATAGGAAATGAAGAAGGGGATGGAAACCCACACATGCTGGTCCTCTAGCCCAGGGATGCCCAGGAAGTGGAAGATTGTGTGGCTAACATCAGTGTGGTTTAAGGAAATCATACCTGTGGAGACTACCAGAGATATCACCTTTGATTCATTGACAGAAATGAAAATACAGATTTTCTTGTAATATTCCTTGTGAAGTCACAAGGAGCTTTTGGCATATCGCATACTCTTCATCTTCTCTGAACATGCAAACAATAAGAAACACAAAAAGTCAATAGGACATGTTCTCTACCTCAATAAGTAATAGTCTAATTGACATGTATATATCCCCAGCTAATCAAATAAAACATATTATTGTATTTTCCTCTCAATCAGAGGATTATGAATATACAAAGGAAATCATTATATGTATCTGAAAAGGCTGTAAATAAGGTGTTTCTTGAACTTGAACTTGACCTTTTGGTAGGTAGTTTAACATAAGGAAAAGAATGAAAAAGGAGGGAAACAAGAAAATGTGGGTATTCAAATCAAAACATAGCCTGTTCACTGAACAGTGTTTATTCAGCTCCAGGTAGCTTTGCATAGGGAATACTGAAGAAAGTAGGGTAGGTGTTTATACAGGCAGATTTGGCCTAATTGATGAAAATGAGATTTGATATCTCTCTGACTTCACCACATTCAGTTGGCTCACTTGTGACGAGAGTCAACAGACGTTTAAGAAGTAACATTGACAGAACCTGTGTGTACCTGAATGAGGCACTGCTCATGTTCACAACCTAAGAAACTAAGTTTAGAAATGATTGAATTTGGAAAATAAGGCATTATTGTTGGGAAAGGATGTCCATAATATTTGGAAGAATGAAAAGTGGAAATTTTATCAATTAGTTCTTAGTGTACATTCATTCATTCACTCATTCACTCAGTCATTTAGGAAGCAGTAACTATTTTTTAGACACCATATTACAAACTGGGGAAATAGAAAAAAATGGGAATTTGCCTGAGATCTGTGCTCATGGTTTCAGAGAAAATCAACTTCGTAAGCAGAAAGGTTGAAGAACTGGAGATAAATGTTAATTCCCCCTATTGAAGGGGTAGTTTAAAATATCTAACTTAGGGGGCGCCTGGGTGGCTCAGTTGGTTAAGCGGCCGACTTCAGCTCAGGTCATGATCTCACGGTCCGTGGGTTTGAGCCCTGCGTCGGGCTCTGTGCTGAAAGCTCAGAGCCTGGAGCCTATTTCGGATTCTGTGTCTCCCTCTCTCTGCCCCTCCCCCGTTCATGCTCTGTCTCTCTCTGTCTCAAAAATAAATAAATGTCAAAAAAAATTAAAAAAAATAAAATAAAATAAAATATCTAACTTAGTAGCTAAGGTATATCTTATGCTCATGAACATTATTTCTTCCACTCCAGTTACCCTCTTGGTGCCCCTGATTTTTCATTCTGGGGGGGAAAAATCATCTCGAATTTCCACCCTCCAGGTGCTGGGAGAAAGTGTTTGCTATCAGAGTCACCAATCAAAGGAGTCCACTCAGCGGGCCTAAGTCAGGGCACTGTCTCCTATAGAGCATATGGCTGCTCTATGAGAAGGTTCTCTCTGGTGAGGGCAGCTGATCTCCTGCAGGAAAACCAGTGGCGTGGCATCAGAGGTATGTGAGGGCAGGTATGTACCCCACAGACCTGATTGTGAAAGGAAAGGAGAAAAATGGCAAGAAGGAAGAGGCCGTGGAAGACATAAATCAACAAAGGCAGAGCTGGAGAGGGGGGCATATTATGGAAGCCAATGATGGTCATGGATTTGGGGAAAGGGAGAAGCAGAAGACATTTTATTAATTGGAGCCAAAGAGAGAAGCCAGGTGGCTCAGAGGTTGAGAATTTGCCTGTTTGCTTCATCCTAAATATCCCACTCAATGCTGCTCTCCCATAGTTCCCTTCTCACACCTGCCTGAGGTGTCCTGGTCTACTTCCCATACCATGATTTGGGAAGCTCAGCAGAGATCCCAGTCATTCTCTGGGCTCTTGTCTTGTTTGCCAAGAAAGATTTGAAGTAAGTCTATGTCATTTCTGTTTTCTCATGTTTAGTCAATTCACTACAGCACTTGCCATATATTGATTACTTCTCTTTATTTAGCACCCTTCATTAACCTCACCTGCCCATATAGCTTCCCAGACCTCCTCTCCACTTCTGCTCTAACGAGACAGATTGGTGTTTCTGGTCTTTTACCATTCTTAGTGCATGAGAGTCCTGTCTCGTCTGGCCTGCTCAGAACATAACACCAGCCCAATCCTTATCTTGATCTTGGAATCTTCCCCTCCGCACACACACATCTAATTCACTCACCAGCTCTTTGGAGATGACATTCAGCTTGTTGAGGAGCTGGGCATTGGGCTGTTTATATTCTTTCATGAGACCTCTTGAGGGAGGTAGTTACATCAGGACCCCAGGGACACAGCTGTCTCCATCACCCTTGCCCTCTTCCACATGGTCTGGATCCCAGATCCCTAAGTGCCATTCTCCCTCCCTAGCCTTCTCCTGACTATTTTCTCTCACACTCCTCCCACCTTCTTGGATCTCCATCCCACACTGAATGTTCACATTTATGATGTTTCACTAAAAAAAGCTTTCCCAGCTAAACCAGCCTTGCTACAGGCCTCTTTTAATCCCTTCACTGACATTAAATATAATTAAATTAGGGTTGCCTGGGTGGCTTGTCGGTTAAGCATCAACTTCAGCTCAGGTCATGATCTCACAGTTCATGGGTTTGTGCCCTGTGTCAGACTCTGTGCTGACAGCTCAGAGACTGGAGCCTGCTTCAGATTCTGTGTCTCCCTCTCTCTCGCTCTCTTGCTGTCTCAAAAATAAACATTAAAAATTTTTAATGTAATTAAATTAATGGATAGTAAACTTATTTTCAATCTGCAATATGAACACATGCAATAAGCAAAGATGACTTTCAATTTTTTTTCATGTGAAGGATGATGTTGCAGTTATATTCATCCCAGGATTGGTCATGAGATTCATATTTTGTTTTTGTTTTAAATTTATTTATCTTAAGAGAAAGAGAGAGAGTGGGTAACAGGCAGAGAGAGAGAGAGAGGCAGAGAGAGAGAGAATCCCAGACAGGCTACTCTCTACCAGCTCAGACCCTGACTCAGGGCTCATATTCATGAACCATGAGGTCATAACCTGAACTGAAACCAAGAGTTGGAAGCTTAACCAATTGAGCCACCCAGGCACTCCAAGATTCAAATTCTGGAGTCACAATGAGTTTTCATTTTTCCTAAGGGTTCCTAAATGTCCATGCACAATTTGTAGATCACATATGATTCTTGACATTTGTGACCCATTTTTATTTCATTTGCCACCTAGTAATGCTTGGTCACCAAAAAACCACATTTATGATTGCTAGAAGAAAAAATTCTCCTGCTTTCTTTATATTCTTTTATAAGTAATTTTATTTGGTTTTGCTCATCCTGACTGTAGGGTGGGAACTTTTTTTCAACTTGGAAGTAACTTTATATTCTAACTGATTATAAAACCAATCTTGTACATTATTGTTTTTAATCATATAACAAAGACAGGAAGAAAATAATCCCACCTTCAGAAAAATGTGTCTTTTGATATAAATACATACAAGTATATTATTATAGCTAGTTCCCCATATTTCATGCTCTTCTAAAAACTTATTAGTGAAAAGAAGGAAAAATTCTTTTCTACCCTTCAAGGTATACCAGTTGGACTAAGAATTAAGTGGACATTGATGCAGGATTGTTAAGCCCAATAGTCAAGCCCCGTGTCAGGCTCTGTGCTGACAGCTCAGAGCCTGGAGCTGCTTCAGGTTCTGCGTCTCCCTCTCTCTCTGCCCCTCCCCCCATTTCTCTCTCAAAAAATGAATGACCATTTTAAAAATCTAAAGAAAAAACCCTTATAATTAACATAGCATTCAAAATAAGCAAAAGGAAATTGTTTCTTTAACAAGTGATATAGCCTATACTTCTAATTCTAACACACTACATTTTGTTTGTGTGTTTAATGAAATCCAAAGGGCTCCTCATAATTTATGCCAGTGAAGAGACTTCCATGTTTACTTTCCTAGAGACCTCTAATTGTTTCATTCCAGTCTATTTCCAGAGGCAACACTCTCAAATTTTGTAAGCGGTACACTTTAAAAGTAATATGTACAGATGGGATTAAGTTTCCTAATCTACTGTTAAATAACAAAAATTCAAACCACTACATTGTAAAGATCTAATTGGCTTTATTACTCAATTCATGAATTAGGTAGCATCCCATGTACAGAGTAGAAGGAAGGTCCAAGGAGTTATACATATGCAAGGTTTTTATAGGAAGGACAATGAGGCAAAAAGTTGTTAGCAAAATAAAAGAAACAACTATTTCAGGCAAGGTCCCCTTCCCTCAGTGGGAATGGGAGGGAGTCTTATTAGGTGGATGACCTCATCTTCCTTTGGGAGATGGAGAGGACCCACATAACAGATTATCCCATTTGTACTGAGTACAAAATTCCAGACCGATTTATAAGTCCACTCCTGGAGAAATTGAAAATTTCAGTTAAGCCTTGGTTTGCAGTCCAGGGTGCAAGCAACACCACCTTGGGTCTGTGGCATTCTTTTTAACACCGCTGACCTTAAAATTGGGAGATCAATCTGAATTTTCTGGGTGAGCCCAATGTAATTATAAGGGTCCTTAAATGTGAAAGAGGGAGGCAGAAATGATGTCATGTGAAATGATTCAACTTGACATGGCTGACTCTGAAGATGGTAGAAGGGGACCTTGAGCCAAGGAACATGGGTGGGTGGTTTCTAGAAGTTAGAAAAGGCAAGGAAATTAATTCTCCCCCAGAGCCTCCAGAAAGAAGGCTGGGGAAACAGTGATGGCCCAGACCATATTGTTTGTTTGCTGAATATCCTTCAACAAATCACTTGTCCAGCATTCCATTATAAACTTTGACTTGCTCATCTGCAAAACACAGGCCATGACAGCAACTTCCTCACAGATCCACACTGGCGCTGAATTACTTCTTGTGCACCAAGTACCTAGAACATATGCCCAAGTTTGGACTGTTTCCATGACTATTACACCTTGTCCCCGACTCCCAAAAAATGCTTTTTCTTGCTCATATCTCTTCCCCAATGGTATATACCTAAAAATCACAGAAACAGAAGTTCATGAAAAGGAGTTGAAACCTATTCTCACAGAAAATACAGACGAATCCGAAACCCCACGTACAAGTTCTTAATGAGCAAGGGACCAAATCCAGCCATGACCGTCAGTAAAAGCAGACTGTGTGAAGAATGCTCTTTCCTGTTTTCTCCTCTGCTGCCTGCAGCAGCTGATCCAGACTGTCTTCCATGTCGTCTGCCTGCTGGAAGCTCTGGCACAGCTCACAGATGAGGAACGCCGGGAAGGTGGCCTTCTCCAAGGTGTCCTCGATGTCCACGTCCACCACGTGCACAGCCCGGAAGGTCACCTGCTCCCTGGCACACAGCTCTTGCACCACTCGGTCGTATACCCTCTCCTCGCAGGTGAAAATGACTTCGAAGGAGTCGCTGCACTCCTGAAACCTTTCTGGGTGAGGCTTGATTCTCTCCTTCCTCTCCAAGATGCGCAGGATTCCGTTGCCGCGGTAGCATTCCGGGTCTTTCCTGGAGAGGTCGTCATACATGTGCATGTACCTCGTGGAGAAATCGTACCTCATGGGATGCGGACGACAGCGTGTGGGTCCTGGGAGCCTCACCAGAGATATGGCTCCAAAAGAGCGCACGCTGAACCCTCTCTTCTGGAGGATACTGTGGGCTTCCATGCTCCTGTTCATGTTGATCATGCACACCACAGCCACCCCGAGAGCTGACGGGGACATGATGGCGGCCCCTGGGGGCTTCGGGGGCTGCCAGAACACTGTGGGTGTCCACCTGGTTTCGACTCTTCCAACCAGCACAGTGTTCGAGAACAGGCACCGGGCTTATATTCCATCACCCCCACCGACCGGGCGGAGACTTCTAGGACTTCCTGATGGAATTGGTTTCATCAGGTGCAGTGCCATCCGATCCTGAGACCCATAACCTCATCACGACAGCCATGCGCTCCTGGCATCAACTAAACCACTGGATCCCAAAAAGGATGTGACCACCCAGCACAGCCATGTGAAACCCGCAGTTCGCCCTGTTGGTTTACATGGTGAATGAGGGCTGAGGTTGACAGTGACCACATCAAGCAGGCTAACTGTAAGCATGTCACTGCTCTGCCATGAACTGGTCATGAATATGAGTGGAAAATCTGCTTTCAGATTTTGAAGGTACAACCAATTCAGTTCTACATATAAGTATCCTTGCACGTTAATGTGCATTTGGATTTTCCAGAAATGCCATTGTGTAAATCATAGGAGGATTGTATATAGTTTTGCCTAAAAATTCATCAAGTCATTCACCAGTACAAACAAATCACATACTGGACAACATCCCTGCTGATAGTATAGTAGGAGTCACCACATAGCATTTTCTGTATTTGATATTCTTAAAATAATGGTTTGCAAGTAAAATCAAGAATTGATGGAAGCTCTTCCAACTAGCAAAGTGCCCCAGAACAGGAACGGGGTTTGTGTTCAGTTACCTTTAAGGAGTGGGTGGAGACAAACAGGATTCCTTGACTGACTGAATATGATCAGATGGAGTGCCATCTAATCGTGCTAAGCATAACATGATCATTAGAACAGTTGGATGATTAAATCACTTGTGCTTCTAATTCTCTTGACAAGGGTGTTGCTAGAGGGAGCGCTTTTAAATCTGGAGTTAGCCCTGTTGGTTCAGTTTTGTATTTAATTAGAGAGAAGCGATAGGATAAAGGAAGGAAGGAAAGAAACTTCTGGAGGAAATGGATATGTTCATGGCAAAGATTGTGGTGATGGTTTCTCAACGTATATTTATCTCCAAACCCATCAAGTTGTATACACTAAATATGTACAGCTTTTTGTATATCATTCATACCTCAGTAAAATGTTTTTTAAAGGAAATCTTATTATAGCTATAAATGTCAACTAAGAGTATTGTATTGCAATGGCTTTTTGAGTCAGCACAAATCCGGCTAGTGAATTAAAGACATCTCAAAGACCTTACCAACATAGATCCCATGTTTCAAACCATCAAAAAGACCAATTTTATCAAACCATTTTTTTGCTTAAATTTTGTAATTCATATAAAAAGAGAACACACAGGGGTGCCTGGGTGGCTCAGTCGTTAAGCATCTGACAGCTCAGGTCATGATCTCACAGTTGGGGAGTTCAAGTCCCACATCGGGTGAGCTTGAGCCCCGCTTTGGGTAAACATGAGCCCTGCTTCAGATAAAACATGAGCCCCGGATGAGCCCCACTTCTCCCTCTTTCTCTCTCTTTCTCTCTCTCTCTGCCCCTTGCTCACTTGCACCCTCGAGAGAGAGAGAGAGAGAGACAGAACACACAGAAGAGGAGAGTAGATGGCAGTCACTAGGGGTTGGAAGAAATGGATATAAAATTTCAGTTATGCAAGATGATTAAGTTCTTTTTTTAATTTTTTAAATGTTTTTATATTTATTTTTGAGAGAGAGAGAGAGCATGTACAGGGCTCAAACTCGTGAGCCGAGAGACCATGACCTGAGCCGAAGTCAGATACTTAACTGACTAAGCCACCCAGGTGCCCCAAAATGATTAAGTTCTAAAGATATTCTGTATAACATTGTGCCTATAATGAACAATACTGTATTGCACACATAAAATTTTAAGAGATAGATAGATAGATAAATAAATAGATAGATACACAGACAGATAATAGATAGAGATATAATCAACTCCTGGAGCACATCCCAGACCAATTAAATCAGAATCTCCAGGGTATGGAATGCATTGTGATTCTAATTTTATTTGCTAACTTTTGCCATTCCTTTGCCCATGAAGCCTTTACTTTTCAAAATTTATTTATTGCCAGAATTTAGTCCATACACATTTGATGTAAGGACTATTGTACTTCATTCCTTGAGTTTTATTTATTTTACATTTTTGTTTCTGCCCTTGATTTTTGTTATTTTTATGATTTTTAGCAAGTTGTTATATACTCCAGTCCGCCCTTATTAATTTGGAAGTTCTATCTTGATTTTCCATTCCATTAAATGGTTACCTGCACTTTCCCTGCCCTTCCTAATTAGATCATATTTCCCTATTGTTATTTGAAAAAAAGTTTTATAAATCTCTTAATTCTTTTTCACTGACCCTATTCCTAACTCCCAGATTTTGCTGAGACATTAAGTTAATTCTAATTCAATGGTCTTAATCTAATTTATTTTGGAGATAGCCCTTTTGATTTCTGAGTCCCTGTAACTTAGAATGGACTCTCCCTGAAGCCTCACCTTTTTCCATTAGACTTTATAATAAATTATCTAAATATTTAACTCAACCTTCACTGCCTCTGTTTTCTTGCTTTTCTTCCCATTCCTCCACTCCCATTTTGTTCTGGTTCACATAAGTGATATGTAACGGTTTTCTCTTGCTCCTTAGAATTAAAAATCTTTACCAGAGTATTCCTTTCTCATCAGTCTATTCCAGTACTTCTCAATCTTTCATTCTTTATCACTTACCTAATATCTTTCATTCTTTATCACCTACCTAATGAGTCTTTTTAGACATTTTTTTCCAAATTCCTCCTATGAGATTTTAATAGCACAGATAAATCACATATTGGCTTATGTACTGTATCTAGACTTTATACATAAAAAGAGTGAGATTTTTTTTTCCCCACCACCACCACCGCCAGCCCCCAAAATCATTTTCCCTTCCTTAGGGGTGATATCACCCCTGTTGAGGAAGTATGATCTAGCCTGAAACACCCTGAGCCTTTTATAACATCTCAAGAAATATTCTACTATTTCATTCTTTTTGATAGCTGAGTAATATTCCATTATATATATATATATATATATATATATATATATATATATCTCACATCTTCTTTATCCATGCATCATCAGTCAATGGACATTTTAGTTCTTTCCATAATTTGACTATTGTTGATAGTGCTGCCATAAAAATTGGGGTGCATGTGCCCCTTTGGATCAGTATCTTTGTGTCCTTTAGATAAATACCTAATAGTGCAATTGCTGGATCATAGGGTAATTCTATTTTTAACTTTTTGAGGAACCTCCACGTGATTTTCCATAGTGGCTGCACTAGTTTGCATTTTCACTAACAGTGTAAGAGGGTTCCCCTTTCTCTGCATACTTGCCAATATCTGTTGTTTCCTGAATTGTTAATTTCAGCCATTCTTACTGGTGGTATCTCATTCTGGTTTTGATTTGTATTTCCCTGATGATGAGTGATGTTGAGCATCTTTTCATGCATCTTTTAGCCATTTGTACATCTTCTTTGGAGAAATGTCTGTTCGTGTCTTCTGCCCATTTCTTAACTAGGTTATTTATTTTTGGGGTGTTGAGTTTGATAAATTCTTTATAGATTTTGGATACTAGTCATTTGCAATGACATGGATAGAACTAGAGTGTATTATGCCAAGCTAAATAAGTCAGTCAGAAAAAGAAAAATACCATATGATTTCACTTATATGTGGAATTTAAGAAACAAAACATAGGGGAAGGGAATGAAAAATAAAATAAGATAAAAACAGAGAGGGAGGTAAATTATAAAAGACTCTCAACTATAGAGAACAAACTGAGGGTTAGTGGAGGGGATGTGGGGGAGGAATGGGCTAAATGGTTGATGGGCATTAAGGAGGGCACTTGTTGGGATGAGCACTGGGTGTTATATGTAAGTGATGAATCAGTAAATTCTACCCTGAAACCAATACTACACTATATGTTAACTAACCTGAATTTAAATAAAGTCTTGGAAATAAGTGAAAGAAGAAAGAAAGAAAGAAAGAAAGAAAGAAAGAAAGAAAGAAAGAAAGAAAGAAGAAAAGGAAAGAAAAGAAAAGAAAATAGTCTACTAGTGTTTAGTTCATTATTGTCTCCCAATCATTGATGCTCCTTACTCCTTCTGGTATTCCAGTAACTTACAATTTGTTATTCTTGATTAATTTTTTATATTTTTTGCTGCTTGTTTTGAGATACAGCTCAAATCTAGCTTGTATCTCAGAAAAGCCATTTCTTCCTTCAATTCATTCACTAAATTATTTATAAGAGAAATTATATTATGGACTCAGAAAATGTTTTTTGTCATCTTCCTCCTTCAATTTCTTTAATGGGATTTACCTTTTATCTGAGTTGTCTTCTTTCTCCCCTAGTACCTGTATGGCAGTGGGTGAATGTGCAGTTTGTTCTAAGGAACCATCTCTTGCTGCTGGGCCCACTGACAAAGGATTCGTATACCCAGCTCACTGAGGCTCAAGTCTGACTGTTCCTAGACCCCAAATGGGAGCAGACCCAGAGATGGTGGAAGGAAAAGTGGTCTCTACTCCCCACAAGGGTGATGGCAAAAAACAGAGTAAGCAGCAGCTCTCCTCTGATGCACCTGAAGAAAGCCTTCCAGTCCCCTGGTCTACATTCTGCTCGTGATTTCACCTTGACTTTTTGGGTCCATGGAGAGTATAGTTTCAGGATACCAAAATCAATCTCTCCCATCTTCCCTCCTTGGATCTTAAGCCTAGGCACTAAGTTAATAGCATTCAGAAAGCACTCCCACACACCATCAGGCCTTCGTGTAACCAAGATTCCCTCCTGTGCTATCATTTTACATCTCTCTTATAGTACATGGGACAGATATAACAATCTACTTATGCCAACCCTAAGTGAGTCCATCTCTAAGATACCAATACCGTCTGTTTCATTACAGGGTGGCTGAAAATTGAGGTTTATGTCCTTCTTACTGTGGTCTCACTGAGGAGGACCCAGCTGGGTGAGGGGAACAGGACCCAGGCTGAGGAATCCTGGGTAGGAATAGAGCCACCAGATGCAGTGACAGCACCACAGGGTGCCTCCAATCAGCTGAGTAGACACCAGTAGGTGCTTTGTCTTTAACCAGAAAGGGGAGTGAGAGGATGCATCCCCAGGACCAAGCTGCCAGTTCTCACCTTTCCCCTGCCAGGCAGTTGGAGGCGCAAGGCCTGAGGCACACAGCTGCCTCAGCGTGAGGAAAGACTTGGGTGGCTGGAGGCCCAGCTCTGGCCCACTGGCTGCCTCTCCTCCACTACGACCCATGGGAAAGGGAAAGTTTAAGTATGGCAGGTGAGATCTTGCAGGGTGAGAAAGAAAGAATCCCAGACGGGCACTGGGGCCTGAGGAGTGAGGGGGAGGAGGAATAGATCAGCAAGAGGAGAACCAGACAATGAGTATTCTCAAGGCCAAGGGAGGGAGTCTCCGTGAGAGTGGAGTGCTATGCCACTGAAGTGTCTTGTGGAGTAATAACACCCAAAAGGGGGTATTGCATTTGGCTAGGAGCAGTCTGTAGAACACAGTGTCCCACTTACACTGAAGCCTAGAAAGCTCAAGATGTGGCACTGGAAATAGAGTTTATAAAAGAAAAACATGTTTTGGGGCACCTGGGTGGCTCAGTTAGTTAAGAGTCTGACTTTGGCTCAGGTCACAATCTCACGGTTTGTGGGTTCCAGCCCCACACCCGGGCTCTGTGCTGCCAGCTCGGAGCCTGGAGCCTGCTTCGGATTCTGTGTCTCCCTCTCTTTGCCCCTCCCCAGCTCACTCACCTGTGCTCACTCTCTCTCTCTCTCTCTCTCTCAAAAATAAACATTAAAAAAAAAGAGAGAGAGAAGAGAAGCATGTTTAAAGGTCTCCTCTTACCTGCTTTCAAAATAATGAATTACTCCCCTAGAACTTCCAAAAGTAAATCATTTTTTTTCCACACTCAGAATAAACTCTTGGCTTATAATATCTATAGTAGATGGGTTTCAATCCATTGTAGATATTCTTTTTGATGTTCATATTGTCCTGACTTGAGGCCTCTGTCTCCATGCTAACATGGATGGGAAGGGGTAAGCCTGGAGGCAGAGACCAGTTACCACTCAGGTGGCCAAGGATGAAACCTAAACCAGTCAGTACCTTGGAGCTTTAGGACATCTGTGGATGAGCAGTAAGTATATCCAGCCTCCACAGCTAAGCACAATGGAGTAGCTTATGCCACACTAACCCTCCTGTCAATAGTAAATGTAAAAGCTGGATAAAATACATAAAGTCACTGAAAGTATTAGGGAGAAATCAAGCCAGGCAGGCCTTAAAGGAGAAAAATTGCTGGAGAGAATGTAGGTGTACCTAGACAATGCCACATTTGCCTGTGCTTTTTCCCTCAGAGCATTTGCTGAGTCCAGGTATGGAGAATAGACTACGCGGAAAGAGGGGGCTGGGCTTGTGGCATTTCCAGTGGGCTGGAAAGAAGGAAGCTGGAGTTCAGAGATGCCATGGAGTCTGAGACTTGAGATGGAAGAGGGAACCTTAGAGAAATGAGCCCAAAATTTAGCATGTAATTTCCCCTTGAGGTGTTTTTCAGTTCCTAACCTGTGCAACTCCAAGGCAAGATTCCCCACACCTAAGTTGAAAGCAACAGCTATGAGGGTAAACAGCTATGCAAAAGTTTTAGCAGCTCTATGTTGCTGGGGATTCAGAGGTTATAGGTCAGGGCCTGAGAAGGTAGGGTGACACTTGTAAGCACTCCAGGCTTACCTCTGAGACAGCAGAAGGGCTGTGCTCTAGGAGTAACGGCAACCAGTAAAAGATTAGCGCTAACAAAGTGGGATCAAAACCTGCCAGTACTCTATCTGCCTTTTTGGAGAAAGAGAACATTAGCCAAGAACATGAGCCAAAGCTTCTACAGTTTTTCACATACAATGATTTTATCCACACAACCCAAATCAAATATTACTAAGCATGCCAAGAAACAGTACCAAATAACTAAAAATAATGAGGGGCAAAAAACAACAGAAACAGAGCCAAAGATCTAAATATTGAACCAAACAGACAGGGATTTTTAAATAAAATGAAGACCCAAGTCTTCAAGGTGAAAAAGATGTGAAAAAGAAGCCCACATCCAGGATCTCCAGAACCTCAAGTAGCTAGCTACCTGTTGCCACCACCAGAAGATACACAGAAACAGTCCCGCTGAGTGATGGTCCAAGCCTTAAATAATGCTATGAATTGAGCTACCAAATGTGAGCCAGGAGGATTCGTATCTTGGACCTGATGCCTGTATTAAATAGACCTCTGTGATCCCATTCACTAAAGCCTTTATCCAAATATTTGTCCTCTAGATCTTACCATTCTAAAGAGAAAAGAAAGAATTACCCCCATAGAAAGTGGACTAAGGGGAAAAAAAATTATTTTCAGTATATATTTGCTTAGCCTCTTTCAAAACAAAAACCTACCCCTAGAACTAGAAACCAATTGCTCAGCACCCTTGGGCAGCCACATTTGAAATTCATCTCTGCAAATGGAGTTATGGGGGATGGGGAAGTGTCTGAATTTGAATGAGAATTTACAGTGCACCATATGTTAGTGATGGAGAGGAGAAAATGGGTTTCAGAAACATTTAGGAGTAATCTTGTTAAGACTTCATGACTGATTGGTTCTGGGAAGGTCCAGAATGACTCTCAGGTTTCTCCACAGAGTGACTGCCCATGAAGTCCTACAACGAACTAACATGAATTAAGGAGAAGTAGGAAGTTGTTACTTTTGCCAAGTTCAACTTAAAGCATAAACAGGAAAAGGTATGCTGATGCCGTTTAGATATTGAATTCTGAAGATTACAGAAAAAGCCTAAGATGGAACTTCAGATTTCAGTGGCATCAGTGTATTCAGGTGAGAGTAGATGAACCAAAAGGAAAAACAAAATCAAATAAAATATAAAATAAAATGTATCTGCTAAGTATTTGTTTATATCTCATCTCATTTCAAAAACCAATTTGAGTCAGCAGGAGAGCATGTTGCACAAGAATAAAAATCATCTGAGGATAGTTGCCTAACAGACTTTAAATTTAGGGTGAAAGAGGAACTGTCTTAGACACAATAAGAGGAATTCAGGTTTTGTTTCATTGAAGCAAAGGATTCAGAAAGTTTTAAGAAGTTGAGACTGAGAAAAATGTTGAATTCGGTGGAGAGTGCCAGTGTGGGAGGAATTAGGCTTTAATTTGGCACAGAAAAGCCCTCAGGGAACTCTGCAAGAATGCTAAAGTATAAGCTAAGGTGTAAGCCAGATGGCAGCAGGCTGTAGAGGGAATAAGGACAGACAGCTGGCTTGTGAAGGGCGGGAGGTGGGGAGGGGGGCGGGTTTTAACTTGAGATTTGGCCTTGAAAAAGGCCCAACACATGAGTGGAAGGTTTGTTTTGAAAATAGGAGGTACTAAACTGTTTCATCCTGAGGAGATTTAAACAACCATCCAGGAGATCAAAGACATTTGCTATAGCAAGGTCCTAGATGAGATGAAAGGAAGTTATTAGAAGGGCAGTGTGGGATGCAGTGATCTTGAATAATAGGGACACTCTGTCCCTGAGCCAAGAGGAAGGTAATAACAATTACTATGGTTACTGTGTTGGCACTCTTAGCTGGTAAGCATAGTAAGACTTTAGGTATTTTATCCCCTTTAACCATAAGGGCATAGAATTATCCACTGAGGGACTGAGAAATCAAGACATTGCCTAAGGTCATTACCACTTGTACCCAATTGATATGATTAAAATATCCTAAGCCTTTGGCCAGTAGGTCCCACTGCCCCCATGGAGATCATAGGTGTTGATGATTCTAAGTTGGAAACTGGGGTGGTTGGAGGTTAAAAGAGAGCACACCTGATGCCTTCCTATATTGATGATACAACAAAGATACTACAGTTTGAATACAGAGCTTGATAAGTGTGAGAAGTTAGTTGAGGATGAGAAAACCACCCTCTTCTGTACCTCCCTTTCTTCCTGCTTCTTTTAGTATTCCCACCCTTCATCCTTTCTTCCCTTCTACCCTCACCACCCACACCTTTGCTGCCCCTCCGCAGTTTGCCCACCATCAATGTTCCTTCCACTTCCCACCAGCCTGGTTCTCCTCCATGACCCCCACCCACCCCAACATTTCTATTTACTCATCTGACAAGTAGACTGCCTATCCCCACTCAGGTAGTTCCTGACTGGACAGAAATCTGACATATTTTCACATTTCAGTGACCTTACCTAGGAAGGAAGTAAAAGTCAGTGAACCGTAAACACCCACCACCCCAAGACCAAAGTTCAGGGGCCATGTTCTGAGTCAGTGACCCACTGGTATCACCAGAGTAAAGCTGAAGGGGACCAAAAAGATGTGCATGCTACTTTTAGAGACTCTGTGGTAGAGTTTTAGGGGGGACATGAACAACTTTCTCCTCCTCAGCCAGAGGCAACGCATACCACAGAGCTCAGAGGTAAAGGTCTCTAGCACCACTTTCCTGGGGAGTGAGTGGCACATTTCACACCCATCTCAGTGTTCTTGCCTACTGTTTTCTGGACTGGGTTTTAGTCTGTTGTGAAGCTTAATTAATAAGGAGAAAATGTTCCTCTGGTTGACTGAAAGAGGCCAACCCCTCCCCAGGTGATATGAATCTAGATGGAACCGAAGTGACTTTCTTTACAGCCATTTATTGTAGGAGCCCCACAATAAGATGGGGAAGAGGCAGGACAGGACAGCCATATCCAAGGACACCACTCTGAGCAATCTAGAGGGTCAGGAGACACAGAGAGCCACCCCCTCTGCAACATGGGGCAGAGGGTTCCCAAGATCCTGAAAGCAAGTTTACTTGCTTTTTGACAGGCTTTTTTCTAGGTCAGACCACAAAGCCTAACAATCCCTAATGTGTCCCTACTGCCAACTCCTGTGTTCATTCCAAGGGGAGACATATTGTCTCTTGAGCAAATTTAAGAACCCTGTATGTTATGGAAGCTTCTATGCTAGGATGATTCCTCTGGTCATTCCAAGACTCTTCAATGCTTTTCAGAAGATTCCTAGGCTCCTGGTAGAATCAACCCTACTCCCTCGTGTTCCAGATGCAATGAAGCCTCTTAACCAGGGAATACTGAGTCCAGGAGAAAAAGAGAAGAGAGAGCACAAGGGTGGAGAGGAGTTGGGTTCACACTGTCCATTCAGAGATTCCTTTCCTACCTGAGTAACAACTCAGGAGCACCAGGTGGGGTTGGGGATGCAGAAAAGGAGGGGACTTTTGTCCCTAACAGCCCGTGCCATCCATCATTGCCATCATTCTGTGAGCCCCTTCACACTCTTTCTCAGCCTCTGTGCCTCCCACAAGGACCTGAATTCTTCTTCTCACTGCCCAGCACCCTAAAAAGGAACACCCCACCAGAACACAAAGGTACAGGGAGAGGGGGATGTTTCTGATGTCTGCTTCTCTGAGGCCCACTTCTTTTTTTTTTTTTTAATATAATTTATTGTCAAGTTAGCTAACATACAGTATATAGTGTGCTCTTGGTTTCAGGGGTAAGTTGCCGTGATTCATCACTTACATACAACACCCAGTGCTCATCCCAACAAGTGCCCTCCTTCATGCCCATCATCCATTTTCCCCTCTCCTCTCAAATCCTTAGTTTGTTCCCTGTGTTTAAGAGTCTCTTATGGTTTGCCTCCCTCCCTCTCAGTAACTTTTTTCCCCCCTTCCCCTCCCCTATGGTCTTCTGTTAAGTTTCTCAAGTTCTACATATGAGTAAAAACACATGATATCTGTCTTTCTCTGACTGACTTATTTCACTTAGCAAAATATCCTGAGACCCCCATTTCTTTTGACACCCTTTGATGTCCAAGTTCACCAATTCAATCATATTTTTCTGTATATTCCTAACTCTTCCAGAGTTTTGGCACTCCATTCTACTACAAATCTTTAGCCTACATTTTTGACGTACCATAAAGAGAAGAACCAGGCCCAAATAAAAGGGCCACTGTAGTACAGAGAGGAGAAAGGTAATTGGAAGAAATAAGGAGAGGCCATTCTGTAAACACGGGACATTAATAAAGCTTGAATTTTGTGGAGTTATTCTAACCCTTTGTACTTTATATCAATAATATTTTTATGGGAAGCCACTACTCTTTTAACTCAGAATTTTTCTTCTGTCTTATCAACTCAAAAACATCTGAATCAATTATTCACAATTTTTTTCTTCAATTATACCTAGTGTACAGAGTATGGGATTAGTCATAATCCTCATTTTGGAGCACAGAAACATCATCAGTGTGTATGAGGCCCATCTATATTTTATTCCCAGTACCCATTCCCCCCCATACATCCTCATTCTAATGTATTTACTATATTAACTTAAGCTTGCATTTTACTCTTATAAAACATATATAACTGTTGTTTGAATTGTTTTAATTATAAAACGTGTTGTTCTAAAAATGTCATTCTGTTTCTTACTGCGTTTCACTCATCACCATTTTTGAGATCTCTCTTGCTGGGGTGCCTGGGTGGTTCAGTCGGTTAAGCGCCCGACTTCGGCTCGGGTCACGATCTCATGGTTCGTGGGTTCAAGCTCCGCATCTGGCTCTGTGCTACCAGCCTGGAGCCTGCTTCCGATTCTGTGTCTCCCTTTCTCTCTGCTCCTCCCCTGCTCATACTCTATCTCTCTTTCTCTCTCTCAAAAATAAATAATAAAGATTTTTAAAAAATTTTTTTAATCTCTCACCTGCTAGTACTTACATCTAGTTTATTATTTTTACCTCGTATATTCCCTTAATTACCTACTCTCCCAATGCTGGACACACCCAGTTCCCAGATGTCACGAAAAATTCTGGGACACATATCCTCATACCGGTCACATTATGAACTCTTGTTAAGAATTTCTCTGGGGCGGGCATGGTGGGTGCTGCTTGGCCGAAGCCGGACAGTGCTCAGATGTGTCCGGCTGAGGGTTTTTCTCACATATCCAGGCTGTTCTGTCTTCCGGTTGTAAGCCTATTGTTTGCCACGGCCTCCAGAGTCTTACTGAGTTACAACAACGTGCACCCCTGAAGTGTAATGGAAGGAGAGGCCTGCAAGAGGACTCATACTGAACCTCAGACTCCAGTTGGAAAACTGCACGGCAGCATTTCAGAGGAGCTGGTTTTGCTGGTTTCAGGAATTCTGTTACCAGAAAAACTCTCCGCCCCAAGCCGGCTCCAGCAGTTCAGTTGACAATGGCTGAGGCCAGCTCCTGACCACTGAGCCTGAGGAGTGCCAGATCCCAGCTCTTGTACACAGTCAAGAAGTAATCTAGCAAGAAACGCCCTCCCTCTGGAGCAAAGGGAGAGTCACTGTCTCCCCCACTCCTACCCAGGAATGCACTGTTGAAATATCAATTACATAGGGGCCCTTTTCCCTACAGGAGAGTTGTGGCCAGCTCAGAAACCACAGAAAGGGAAGCCTCCAGGGCCTTAGAGCGGCCCTCGAGGTGCCCCACACGTGGCCTCCACAGAAGTCGACCTCTCCCTGGACCCTCCTGGCCTCCATCCTTCTAGCCCCGGATACCCAGAGTCAAGGCTCAAAGTACGAAGAAGGTGTTGATTCTGAAGGTAAGATTTTTGCAAGGATGGACACTTAGATTGTCAGCATATGTAATAGGGATATATTATATCTGTATATCATATATGAGTATGAAAAATTTTACCAGCATATGAACCAGGTAGAAAAGCATGAGGGCAGGCCCATGGGAGAAAGACAGTTATGCATGTAGTGAATGTGGAAAGAAGTTTTCCTGGAGCCCAGGCCTTGTTGAACATTGGAGAATCCACACTGGAGAGTAACCCTATGAATGTAATCACTACCAAAAAGCCTTCAGTGTGCGTTCCACCCTCACTGTGCATGAAAGATTCCACACTGGTGAGAAGCCCTGTACTTGTAACTACTGTAGGAAAGGCTTCAGTGTGAGGGCACACCTGATTATACATCAGAGAATCCACAATGGAGAGAAACCCTATGAATGTCATGGGAAAGCATTTAGTGTGAGCTCAGACCTCAAACATCAGAAAATCCACTCTGGTGAAAAACCTTATGAATGTTAGGAGTGTGGGAATGCATTCTATGTAAACTTAGCCCTTATTAATAACCAGAGCATTCACTCTGGAGAAAAGCCTTCTGAATGTGGAGAATGCAGGAAAGCATACAGTCAAGGTTAAACCCTATTCATAACCAGAGAATCCAAACTGTATAGAAAACATACAAGAAACCTTTCCATGGGATCTCTAATCCTACTAAACACAAGAAAATACATGCCAAAGGAAAGTGTCATCAGTGATTTATGTGATGAAGATTTTCCAAAGACCTTTTTTTGTATCAGAAGTTACTATGAAAATAAGGGTATATTTAAGTTAATGTTCTGATACTTGGTCCCTTAGAATATTGAAGAAGTGAGGGATCAGTAGAAACTGACTCCATCAGAATGATGACTGGTTAAATCTCTAAAATCACACCTGCTTCTGAGAATGCAGTTCTACGACTCATAAGGATGGAGATTTGCAAACAAAATCTTCTGGGTGGAGAACATTCTTCTGGGATCAGCACTGAAGTGATGATGACCATATCCCACCCCAAACTGAATCCTAAACAGAGAGGGATGTTGACTCCTGGTCTTAAACAAGAAGTCCATTATCAAAGCAGTTTTGCAGAATTCCAATACAGGGGTCAATGTCCAGAGGACTAAATGGGAACGTTCCTGAGGGCCTCTGCAATGGACAAGTCGAGGAGCCTCTGAATCATTTAGCCAAGTGCAGGAGGAAGCAGAGCTTACATCACCTCAAGCCAAAGAGAGTATCACTCTGATAAAGGGACCTAAGACACCTGGTAGAATTTGCCCTGAAGTTCAGTCCTGTCAGTACTCTGGGACTAACAAATTCTCCATTCAGCCTATGCACACTTTTCTTTTTTTTTTTTTTTTTCCTTTTTTTTTTAATTTAATGTTTATTTATTTTTTTAATTTTTTTTATTTATTTTTTTCAATATATGAAGTTTATTGTCAAATTGGTTTCCATACAACACCGAGTGCTCATCCCAAAAGGTGCCCTCCTCAATGCCCATCACCCACCCTCCCCTCCCTCCCACCCCCCATCAACCCTCAGTTTGTTCTCAGTTTTTAAGAGTCTCTTATGCTTTGGCTCTCTTCCACTCTAACCTCTTTTTTTTTCCTTCCCCTCCCCCATGGGTTTCTGTTAAGTTTCTCAGGATCCACATAAGAGTGAAACCATATGGTATCTGTCTTTCTCTGTATGGCTTATTTCACTTAGCATCACACTCTCCAGTTCCAACCACGTTGCTACAAAGGGCCATATTTCATTCTTTCTCATTGCCACGTAGTACTCCATTGTGTATATAAACCACAATTTCTTTATCCATTCATCAGTTGATGGACATTTAGGCTCTTTCTATAATTTCGCTATTGTTGAGGGCGCTGCTATAAACATTGGGGTACAAGTGCCCCTATGCATCAGTACTCCTGTATCCCTTGGGTAAATTCCTAGCAGTGCTATTGCTGGGTCATAGGGTAGGTCTATTTTTAATTTTTTGAGGAACCTCCACACTGTTTTCCAGAGTGGCTGCACCAATTTGCATTCCCACCAACAGTACAAGAGGGTTCCCGTTTCTCCACATCCTCGCCAGCATCTATAGTCTCCTGATTTGTTCATTTTGGCTACTCTGACTGGCGTGAGGTGATATCTGAGTGTGGTTTTGATTTGTATTTCCCTGATGAGGAGCGACGTTGAGCATCTTTTCATGTGCCTGTTGGCCATCCGGATGTCTTCTTTAGAGAAGTGTCTATTCATGTTTTCTGCCCATTTCTTCACTGGGTTATTTGTTTTTTGGGTGTGAAGTTTGGTGAGCTCTTTATAGATTTTGGATATAGCCCTTTGTCCAATATGTCATTTACAAATATCTTTTCCCATTCCGTTGGTTGCCTTTTAGTTTTGTTGGTTGTTTCCTTTGCTGTATGCACACTTTTCAACTTCAACTGTAATGTATGAAGCAGCTGCTTAATGTAAAACAGTGGAAAAGTCATTGGTCCAAAAGTGTCTCTCCCTAATCAAACAAACCCTGGTACAACAGCAGCCCTGACTAAGCACCAGCATGTCCAAACTTAAGGAAACCCTCTGAGTATCTTCAACTGGAAAAAATCTTCAGTATAAATCCAAGTCCCATTATACTACACAACAGAGAAGCCCTCCTGGAGCTGAGTCCCATGAAAGTAAACAATGTGGGGAAACCTTCAGATACTAGAATGATCTTGCACATCAGAGAAGCCTTGGGGATATCTTCAGTGTCAGAAGTCTTCTGTATGAGCCCAAGTCTCATTAAACATAAGCAAATTCATTTTGTACAGGAGAAAGTGGGGGGAAGGTCTTCTTGTGGAAGTCAGAAAACCCATAAATATAAAAATGTGGGAAGACTCTCACTAAAAACTCAATCTTATACATCAGTCAATCAACATTGGAACAAAACCCTATATGCATAACCATTCTGGGGATGCTTTCAGTGTTAGCTCAATTCTTAAAGTGTATCAAAGATTCCATATGGAGGAAAGCTCTTTGAGTGTAGGTGATATTGGAAAGCCTTCAGTCAATGTTCAGATCTTAACTAAACATCAATCCATAGTGGAGAGAAGTCTTATGACTGGAACGAGTGTGGGAAAACCTTTCAATGAACCCATCTCTTACCAGACATCAGAGGATACATAACAAAAATAAACCTCAATCGTCATATATGTGGTAGACTTATAGTACCAGACTTTCTCAACATCAAGCATCATCATTTAGAAAAACCCCAACTGGGACTCCTGGGTGGCTTAGTCAGTTGAGTATCCAACTTTTGATTTCAGTTCAGGTCACGATGCCAGCATTGTGCAGCCAAGCCCTGTGTCAGGCTCCACACTGAGTGTGGAACCTGCTTAAGATTCTCTCTTTCTCTCCCTCTGCCCCTCTCTCCCACTTGTGCACTCGCTCTCTCTCTCTCTCTCTCTCTCTCTCTCTCTCTCTCTGTGTGTGTGTGTGTGTGTGTGTCTGTCTCTGTCTCTCTCTCTCTCACACATACACACACACAAATAAAAATCCCCATTTGCACATAATCACTTCAGCATTATTTTATGGAATTAAAGACAAGTGTTATTAGAGACTTTGTCAGGTCATTCATGGGCAAAGTTGAATTAAAACAGATCTCTATATATATTTAACCGGATATTTAACTGGTTTCATGTCCCTGAATTAAAATCCATGTTTGCAGTGTCCATGGGTTGTAGCCCAGGGAAAGTGCCTTGATTCTCTGTGATGAAGAGACCCTTGTTTTTTCATACCATATAATAAAGAGGGGCTGCTGATTGTCTCCTGTTTTGTGTTTTCATTCTGTCTCTTGCTGATGTAAAAAGCAAGAAAGTACAGAAAACATATGATGGAGAAGTTCCAGCTTATGAAGACCAGGGACTCTCATCCTGGGGAGTGCAAAAATTTTCATCCTTTCTTCATAAAGCTGTTTCTTCTGCATGCATATCGTCACCAGAAACAAGGAACTTGAGCTCCTGGCCTCTAGTAGGAAACACAGCAAGAAGAGTTGGTAAAGCTGTCTGCTTTATTTGGTCCTTATGAGGAGATAGCAGCCCAGTCCTGGGCTCTGGTGCTGCAGGGGGCTTCTGATGCTATAGGGTGCTGCCCAGGAAGTGGGCATTGACCTGGGTGAAAGGAATGCACTTCCAGGAGAGGTTCCACTAAGTTCTCAATTGAAGCTTCAGAGAACTGAACAAGCTGAGAGACAGTTTGCTGATGTGATCGCCCACTATCGATGTGGCCCCCAGGTCTCAATCCAGAGATCCTGGCCCAGCCTAAGACACTCTTGTTCTTCCTATATTGATCTAATGAACTGATATTACCCTGTAAGGCTCACACATATGATTCATTAAGACTGGGTGGAGCAGCAGCCAATACCTCTCCTGCCGAGCAATTTACTGCAGAGGGTTCTGCTTCCCAAAACCTCCCACCTTTTCACCACTTGACTTATTGCCTGGCAACTCTTTGGCCCTTAGAAGAATTTCCACCATCTAAAAATCCCAGGCTTCTCCAAGGAGGGCAGGGAGAAGTTCTGTAAATATTTTAAAGACAAGGACTAACTATGGGAAACAGTATGGAGGTTCCTCAAAAAGTTAAAAATAGAACTACCCTACAACCCAGCAATTTCATTATTTACTGAAAGGATGCAAAAATACTAATTTGAAGGGGCACATGCACCCCAATGTTTATAGTAGCGTTGTCAACAATAGCCAAACTATGGAGAGAGCCCATACACACACACACACACACACACACACACACACACACACACACAGAAATATATTGGAATCTTACTCAGCCATCAAAAAAGAATGAGGGGCTCCTGGGTGATTCAGTCGGTTAAGCATCCAACTTGACTTTAGCTCAGGTCATGATCCCAGGGCTGTGAGATCAAGCCCCACATCAGGTTCTGCACTGAGTGTGGAGCCTGCCTAAGATTCTCTCCTTCTCTTCTTCCGCCCCTTTCCCTCACTTGCACTCTCTCTCTAAAATAAAAAAATAATAAATAAAATAAAATAAATTTTAAAAAAACATTTTCTCGCTGAAAACACAATATACACAATTTATAGGCTAGCCAGATTGATTTTAATAATATTAAAGAAGTCATTATAATCAGATCAAAAAATGTTTGAATAGTGAGCAGGTTCGATTTTCCAGGACAATTTATTTTCTCTATCATGCACTTTTAATGAATGTAGTTTACTACTCTAGACATACATACAAGCTTTGAATCCTAGGATGAAGTGTTGTATTTCACAACAGATAATAAGTTCTTTAATTTTATAAAATGGTATAGGAAAACCTCAGAAAAAATAATCTAAGAATCAATTTTATGACAAAGTAGAGAATATGCATATATCTAACAAATAGGAGCTTTGCTCCACTTCAGTAATGTTGTAGTCATTTTTATGATTATTAAAATAATCTGTAACTTCCTTATTGTTACAATAGGAAGCCCATTAGTTAACCCAATAGTTAGCCTATTAGGATTGGATTTCAACACTGCTTATATCTATCACTTCTCCCTTTTAAATTTTTGGCGAAATAGTATTTTATTTTGTTTTTTCCTTTAAGTTTTTTTGTAACGCTTATTTATTTTGAGAGAAGGTGGGAGAGGGGCAGAGAATGGGGGAGAGAGAATCCCAAGCAAGCTCCGTACTGTCAGTGCAGAGCCTGATGCAGGGCTCTATCTCGTGAACTGTGAGCTCATGGCCTGAGCCAAAATCAAGAGTTAGATGCTTAACTGACTGAGCCACCCAGGCACCCCAACAGTATTTTATTTTGTATCCTTTGTTTTCAATTAAATTTTTAACCAAGGATGTATTAAAGTGTTTGGGGTGTATAAGGTTTTGGTATCTGGTTTGGTACCTTGAAAGGGGGAAGCTTGAAAGGAATGAAAGTGGGAAATGCTGTGTGATCATCTCCCCCTGTGGCCTGCAAAGTGAATGTGAGACTTCCAGACACTGGGAAAGGCTCCAGTGCAGCAGGGCCTATGCTTTGGTAAGCCACTGTCACCACTGTGGCCCTAGGACCAGAAAGCCTAGTAATGGAGTTCTCCATGGACAGCCTATTCTGTCCAATCTTTCCCTCCTTCAGGATGTTCTCATAAATACCCCTTGAATATCATATCCCACTGACACCACCCTCTGGACTAGATATCTACTTGGAGATAAGTCATTCCATGGGGAATCTTGAGGCTGCAGAAGTGACCAAGGAGAGGCACAAAGGGAAGGTGAACGTGAGCCACCTAGTTTCTGTTCCCAAGAGCTGGAGAGGGCCAATGTTAGTGTCCCACTGTCCTTCTTGGTCTCTTCACAGCCTGCAAACCCTTTCAACTCATGAAATGGACCCATGTAAGAACAGTGGCTTACACAGTTCTCATTTAATTCTGTCAATATTGCAATAATGTATTTGTTCTGTTATCATTTTGTAAAACAGGAGGCTGAGGCTTAGCAAAGCAACCTAAACTGCTCCGAATCACAAGGCTAATATGGGACACAGCCAGGTCTCCATCTCTAAAGCATCTGCACAGAGATCTCATGCTCATATCTCTGGGTCACGTTGCTACCTCTAGAGTGCTCCATTCCCTCTGGCAGGAAAGGACTCCATGTACCCAGGGGTAGGTTATCTCTTAGGGAGAGAAATGTCAATTTTTAATTATAATTCATACCCTTGCTACTTCTGAAAAGTATTTGAGGGAACATCCCTTTCCCTCAAAAAAAAGAGAGAGAGAGAGAGAGAGAATGAATAAAACAAAAAAGTAGCATATAGATCTAGCACCACATACAGGAGGGCAGGAATAGAGGAAATAACTGTTCCATAATTTAGAAAAACGGTCTGCTGTGATTATCCATAATGGGGATCTCTGAGTTACCAAGCATCCATGACACCATGGAAATATAAATCTAGTAGTTTTGTTCCTCACTAGAAAGAACTTTGCCAGATGATTCATTCTAGGAGATATTTGTCATGTATGTAGAGTTGCGGGAGGAAGCTACCTTGTTATTCCCATAGTACATCTGACCTGGAGGAGCCTGGCGTACCTGAAGAATCCCCAAAAGCCTCAGCTCTGAGGTCACATGGACGATTTTCTTACATTACACATGATATTTGTTTCAGAAACAAATTGTATTTCCACCAGTAGCTGTTCTAATCACTTTATAAATATGTATTTATTTAGCAAAAATTAATTCAGTCCATACGATGATCCAAAGACTGTCCTAGTCATATGAGATGCATTAGTGAAGATGGGACATTTTGAACAAAGATTCTGCCTTTGCAATGCTTGTAGTGTGGCCAAGGGAGAGAGATAATAAGCCATAAATGCAATGAATGAGCAATGGTATCATATGTTAGAAGAAGAGCTGTGGAAATAGAAAACTGTAGAGGGTAAGAGGATTGGGATAACAGGTCAGGATAGTTAGCCTATGAATATGAGGTGTGAGCCCCATAGTAGGAAGGGACTAGCCAAGCCTATTCCAACTCTTGGAAGAGAGATCAGGAAGAAAGATGAGCACAGAAGCTGCCTAGATGAGGAATCACTCGTGGATTACTCAAAAACCAGCCGGGAGGTGTGGCTGCAGTGAGAGTGAGCAAGGGTGAGTGTTGTGTGATCTCACTAAGCTGCATCTCAAGACCATCCATGGGGGGGAGACAGTAAAAACTGTATCCACTGGCTCCATCTCCCACTAGTTAAAGGCTTACCCTGTGGGGCATGATTCCCCTGCACGCCGCTGATGCACACATGCCAGGGGCAATCGGACAACAGCCTCAATGGGGAGGCCCCAAGAGGAGAGGCAGGAGGCTGGAAGTACAGGCTGGAGGAGAGGTGCTGCCTGGCTGCAAGAAGCTGGGTGGAGCTGGTGGCCACAGCAATGATGGGAAAAAGAGGGATGGGGCCAACCTGATCTGAAGTGGTACATAAAAGACTTCTGGTTCGGTGATCATGAGGATTCACTTACACAACCATAGAACCAAATTTCTTGGGCAACTATGAGGTCACAGCGCTCCTAGTTCTTTTACATTTTGTGGTGTATATTAATTGGTCATTATAAAAGTAATAAGTGAGGTATGGGGCAGCAGGAGAGGATGACAATGATAAAGCCCCTTCAGACTCCCTTCTTTATCCCATCAATGTTGGTTCACTATCATGGCCAGTTTATCTCTTCTATCGTAGGTAATATCATCAAGCACTTTCATTTGTTTCCACTTTTATAATGGCCATCTGCTTATGTTAATGGAAAAATATCTCAGGATTCTTTTTTTTTTTTAGTTCTTTTTAATTTTATTAAATTTTTTAATTTTAATTCAAGCATATTTAACATACAGTATTATATTAGTTTCAGGTGTACAATATAGTGATTCAACAATTCTATACATTACTCAATGCTTGTTGGAGAACAAGAAGCCAGAGGCACCGTAAGAATGTCCTAAAGGAAAGGGACGGAGCAGCAAGGAACTGAAAGAAGTCCCATTCCTAGGCAGAAAGCTACCGGGACTGCACATTCTCTCCAGAAGGACATCACAGGGGCACGAGACCAGGGATAAGAATGTTTTGTGTTTTGTCTGGTGCCAGATGTACTCATGACCCAGTATGGAATACACTGCAGGTGGGTGACCTGTCAAGATGCCAAATACTATGTTGTATGTGCTTGCTGTTATCAGACAAATTGCAAAAAATAAAAGAGGCTTGAGCCAGGGGACCGAAGCTTCGGCTCCTGGAGATACTTACCCCCTGCTTTGTAATTCTCTTGTCACCGCACCTTTAGGACCAGTCTGTCTACAAGCGCTTATCCTCATAGGTGTACTCTTAATCCCCTTCACCTATTTAACCCATCCCCCAACTCACCTCCCCTCTGGTAGCCATTAGTTTGTTCTCTATATTTAAGAGTCTGTTTCTTGGTTTGTCTCTCTTTTTTTCCCCTTTGTTCATTTGTTTTGTTTCTTAAATTCCACACGAGTGGTATTTGTCTTTCCTGACTTATTTCACTTAGCATAATACTCTCTAGCTCCATCCATGTTGTTGCAAATGGTAAGATTTCATTCTTTTTATGGCTGAGTAATATTCCATCGTGTGTGGAATATTACTAATATTCACACACACAATGGAATATTACTCAGCGAATTCATCTATCGATGGATACTTGGGTTGCTTCCATAATTTGGCTATTGTTAATAATGATGCAATAAACATAGGGATGCATATATCCTTTTGAATTAGTGTTTTTGTATTCCTTGGGTAAATACCCAGGAATGTGATTACTGGATTGTAGAGTAGTTCTGTTTTTAACTTTTTGAGGAAACTCCATACTGTTTTCCACAGTGGCTACACCAGCTTGCATTCCCACCAAACATATAAGAGGGTTCCTTTTTCTCTACATCTTTGTCAACACTTGTTGTTCCTTGTGTTTTTGATTTTCGAATGACAGGTGAGAGATGATATCTCATCATAGTTTTGATTTGCATTTCCCTGATGATGAGTGATGTTGGGCACCTTTTCATGTGTCAGGTTGGCTATCTGGATATCTTCTTTGGAGAAATGTCTTTTCATGTCTTCTGCCAATTTTTAAATGGATTATTTGGTTTTTCAGTGTTGAAATGTATTAGTTCTTTACATATATTGGATACTGACCCTTTATCAGATGTCATTTGCATATATCTTCTCCCGTCCAGTAGGCTGTCTTTTATTTTTGTTGATGGTTTCCTTCTTTGTGCAGAAGCTTTTTATTTTGATGCAGTCCCAGTAGTTTATTTTTGCTTTTACTTCCCTTGCCTCAGGACACATCTCTAGAAAAATGTTGCTATGGCTGATGTCACAGAAATTACTGCCCATGCTCTCTTCCAGGATTTGTATGGTATCAGGTCTGACATTAGGTCTTTAATCCATTTTGAGTTTATTTTTATGTATGGTATAGAAAGTGGTCCAGTTTTACCCTTTTGCATGTAGCTGTCCAGTTTTCCTTAATACTATTTGTTGAAGAGATTGTCTTTTTTCCATCACATATTCTTGCCTCTTCTGTTAAAGATTAATTAACCATATAATCATGAGTTTGTTTCTGGGCTTCCTATCCTGTTCCATAATCGATGTGTCTATTTTTGTGCCAGTACTATACTCTTTTGAATACTATAGCTTTGTACTGTAACTTGAAATCTGTAATTGTGATACCTCCAACTTTGTTTTTGTTTTTTAAGATTGTCTTGAGGATCCTGGGAAGATGGCGGTATAGGAGGACGCTGGGCTCACCATGCGTCCTGCTGATCACTAAGATTCCACCTACACCTGCCTAAATAACCCAGAAAACTGCCAGAGGATTAGCAGAACGGAGTCTCCAGAGCCAAGCACAGACGAGAGGCCCATGGAAGAGGGTAGGAAGGGCGGTGAGGCGGTGCGCGCTCCACGGACTGGCGGGAGGGAGCCGGGGCGGAGGGGCAGCCTGCCGGCAAGCAGAGCCCCCGAGTCTGGCTGGCAAAAGCGGAGGGGCCGGACCGAGTGTGTTCCAACAGCAAGCACGACTTAGCATCTGGGAGGTCATAAGTTAACAGCTCTGCTCGGAAAGCGGGAAGGCTGGAGGACAAAGGGAGAGAGAGCTGCTGAGCCCCCGGACGACAGAGCTCAGTTTGGTGGGGAACAAAGGTGCTCGCCAGTGCCATCTCCCCCGCCCATCCCCCAGCCAAAATCCCAAAGGGAACCAGTTCCTGCCAGGGAACATGCTTGCACCGCGCAAACACCCAACACTGTGCTTCTGCGGATCCATCCCTCTGGCGGATCTGACTGCCTCCCTGTGCCGCAGGGCCCCTCCCAAAGCGAATCTCCAAAAGAAAAGCGAGCTGAGCCTGCCCCTCCTGCCCCCATGCACCTTGCCGATCCACCCCAGCTAATACGCCAGATCCCCAGCACCACAAGCCTGGCAGTGTGCAAGTAGCCCAGATGGGCCACGCCACCCCATAGTGAATCCCGCCCCTAGGAGAGGGGAAGAGAAGGCACACACCAGTCTGACTGTGGCCCCAGCGGTGGGCTGGGGGCAGACATCAGGTCTGACTGCAGCCCCGCCCACCAACTCAGTTATTCACAGCACAGGGGAAGTGCCCTGCAGGCCCACACCACTCCAGGGACTATCCAAAATGACGAAACGGAAGAATCCCCCTCAGAAAAACGTCCAGGAAATAACAACAGCTAACAAACTGATCAAAAATGATTTAAACAATATAACAGAAAGTGAATTTAGATTAATAGTCATAAAATTAATCGCTGGGATTGAAAACAGTATAAAGGACAGCAGAGAATCTCTTGCTACAGAGATCAAGGGATTAAGGAACAGCCAGGAGGAGCTAAAAAATGCTATCAATGAACTGCAAAATAAAATGGAAACAACTACGGCTCAGATTGAAGAGACAGAGGAGAGAATAGGTGAACTAGAAGATAAAATTATGGAAAAAGAAGAAGCTGAGAAAAAGAGAGATAAAAAAATCCAGGAGTATGAGGGGAAAATTAGAGAACTAAGTGATGCACTAAAGAGAAATAATATACACATAATTGGTATTCCAGAGGAGGAAGAGAGAGGGAAAGGTGCTGAAGGTGTACTTGAAGAAATAATAGCTGAGAACTTCCCTGATCTGGGGAAGGAAAAAGGCATTGAAATCCAAGAGGCACAGAGAACTCCCTTCGGACGTAACTTGAATCGATCTTCTGCATGACATATCATAGTGAAACTGGCAAAATACAAGGATAAAGAGAAAATTCTCAAAGCAGCTAGAGATAAACGTGCTCTAACATACAAAGGGAGACCTATAAGACTCGTGACTGATCTCTCTACTGAAACTTGGCAGGCCAGAAAGGAATGGCAGGAGATCTTCAATGTGATGAACAGAAAAAATATGCAGCCGAGAATCCTTTATCCAGCAAGTCTGTCATTTAGAATAGAAGGAGAGATAAAGGTCTTCCCAAACAAACAAAAACTGAAGGAATTCGTTACCACTAAACCAGCCCTACAAGAGATCCTAAGGGGGACCCTGTGAGACAAAGTACCAGAGACATCGCTACAAGCATGAAACCTACGGACATCACAATGACTCTAAACCCATATCTTTCAATAATAACACTGAATGTAAATGGACTAAATCTGCCAACCAAAAGACATAGGGTATCAGAATGGATAAAAAAACAAGACCCATCTATTTGCTGTCTACAAGAGACTCATTTTAGACCTGAGGACACCTTCAGATTGAAAATGAGGGGATGGAGAACGATTTATCATGCCACTGGAAGTCAAAAGAAAGCTGGAGTAGCCATACTTATATCAGACAAACTAGACTTTAAATTAAAGGTTGTAACCAGAGATGAAGAAGGGAATTATATAATAATTACAGGGTCTATCCATCAGGAAGAGCTAACAATTATAAATGTCTATGCACCGAATACAGGAGCACCCAAATATATAAAACAATTACTCACAAACATAAGCAACCTTATTGATAAGAATGTGGTAATGGCAGAGGACTTTAACACTCCACTTACAGAAATGGATAGATCATCTAGACACACGGTCAATAAAGAAACAAAGGCCCTGAATGATACATTGGATCAGATGGACTTGGCAGATATATTTAGAACTCTACATCCCAAAGCAACAGAATATACTTTCTTCTCAAATGCACATGGAACATTCTCCAACATAGATCACATACTGGGTCACAAAACAGCCCTTCATAAGTATACAAGAATTGAAATCATACCATGCATACTTTTGGACCACAATGCTATGAAGCTTGAAATCAACCACAGGAAAAAGTCTGGAAAACCTCCAAAAGCATGGAGGTTAAAGAACACCCTACTAACGAATGAATGGGTCAACCAGGCAATTAGAGAAGAAATTAAAAAACGTATGGAAACAAATGAAAATGAAAATACAACAATCCAAACGCTTTGGGATGCAGCGAAGGCAGTCCTGAGAGGAAAATACATTGCAATCCAGGCCTATCTCAAGAAACAAGAAAAATCCCAAATACAAAATCTAACAGCACACCTAAAGGAAATAGAAGCAGAACAGCAAAGACAGCCTAAATCCAGCAGAAGAAGAGAAATAATAAAGATAAGAGCAGAAATAAACAATATAGAATCTAAAAAAACTGTAGAGCAGATCAACAAAACCAAGAGTTGGTTTTTTGAAAAAATACACAAAATTGATAAACCTCTAGCCAGGCTTCTCAAAAAGAAAAGGGAGATGACCCAAATAGATAAAATCATGAATGAAAATGGAATTATTACAACCAATCCCCCAGAGATACAAACAATTATCAGGGAATACTATGAAAAATTATATGCCAACAAACTGGACAACCTGGAAGAAATGGACAAATTCCTAAACACCCACACACTTCCAAAACTCAATCAGGAGGAAATAGAAAGCTTGAACAGACCCATAACCAGCGAAGAAATTGAATCAGTCATCAAAAATCTCCCAACAAATAAGAGTCCAGGACCAGATGGCTTCCCAGGGGAGTTCTACCAGACGTTTAAAGCAGAGATAATACCTATCCTTCTCAAGCTATTCCAAAAAATAGAAAGGGAAGGAAAACTTCCAGACTCATTCTATGAAGCCAGTATTACTTTGATTCCTAAACCAGACAGAGACCCAGTAAAAAAAGAGAACTACAGGCCAATATCCCTGATGAATATGGATGCAAAAATTCTCAATAAGATACTAGCAAATTGAATTCAACAGCATATAAAAAGAATTATTCACCATGATCAAGTGGGATTCATTCCTGGGATGCAGGGCTGGTTCAACATTCACAAATCAATCAACGTGATACACCACATTAATAAAAGAAAAGATAAGAACCATATGATCCTGTCAATAGATGCAGAAAAGGCCTTTGACAAAATTCAGCAACCTTTCTTAGTAAAAACCCTCGAGAAAGTCAGGATAGAAGGAATATACTTAAAGATCATAAAAGCCATTTATGAAAAGCCCACAGCTAACATCATCCTCAATGGGGAAAAACTGAGAGCTTTCCCCCCAAGATCAGGAACACGACAGGGATGTCCACTCTCACCACTGTTGTTTAACATAGTGTTGGAAGTTCTAGCATCAGCAATCAGACAACAAAAGGAAATCAAAGGCATCAAAATCAGCAAAGATGAAGTTAAGCTTTCACTTTTTGCATATGACATGATATTATACATGGAAAATCCAATAGACTCCACAAGAAGTCTGCTAGAACGGATACATGAATTTAGCAAAGTTGCAGGATACAAAATCAATGTACAGAAATCAGTTGCATTCTTATACACTAATAATGAAGCAACAGAAAGACAAATAAAGAAACTGATCCCATTCATAATTGCACCAAGAAGCATAAAATACCTAGGAATAAATCTAACCAAAGATGTAAAAGATCTGTATGCTGAAAACTATAGAAAGCTTATGAAGGTAATTGAAGAAGATATAAAGAAATGGAAAAACATTCCGTGCTCATGGATTGGAAGAATAAATATTGTCAAAATGTCAATACTACCCAAAGCTATCTACATATTCAATGCAATCCCAATCAAAATCGCACCAGCATTCTTCTCGAAACTAGAACAAGCAATCCTAAAATTCATATGGAACCACAAAAGGCCCCGAATAGCCAAAGTAATTTTGAAGAAGAAGACCAAAGCAGGAGGCATCACAATCCCAGACTTTAGCCTCTACTACAAAGCTGTAATCAGCAAGACAGCATGGTATTGGCACAAAAACAGACACATAGACCAATGGAATAGAATAGAAACCCCAGAACTAGACCCACAAACGTATGGGCAAGTAATCTTTGACAAAGCAGGAAAGAATATCCAATGGAAAAAAGACAGTCTCTTTAACAGATGGTGCTGGGAGAACTGGACAGCAACATGCAGAAGATTGAAACTAGACCACTTTCTCACACCATTCACAAAAATAAACTCAAAATGGATAAAGGACCTGAATGTGAGACAGGAAACCATCAAAACCCTAGAGGAGAAAGCAGGAAAAGACCTCTCTGACCTCAGCTGTAGCAATTTCTTACTTGACACATCCCCAAAGGCAAGGGAATTAAAAGCAAAAATGAACTACTGGGACCTTATGAAGATAAAAAGCTTCTGCACAGCAAAGGAAACAACCAACAAAACTAAAAGGCAACCAATGGAATGGGAAAAGATATTTGCAAATGACATATCGGACAAAGGGCTAGTATCCAAAATCTATAAAGAGCTCACCAAACTCCACACCCAAAAAACAAATAACCCAGTGAAGAAATGGGCAGAAAACATGAATAGACACTTCTCTAAAGAAGACATCCGGATGGCCAACAGGCACATGAAAAGATGCTCAACGTCGCTCCTCATCAGGGAAATACAAATCAAAACCACACTCAGATATCACCTCACGCCAGTCAGAGTGGCCAAAATGAACAAATCAGGAGACTGTAGATGCTGGAGAGGATGTGGAAAAATGGGAACCCTCTTGTACTGTTGGTGGGAATGCAAATTGGTGCAGCCACTCTGGAAAACAGTGTGGAGGTTCCTCAAAAAATTAACAATAGACCTACCCTATGAGCCAGCAATAGCACTGCTAGGAATTTATCCAAGGAATACAGGAGTACTGATGCACAGGGGCACTTGTACCCCAATGTTTATAGCAGCACTCTCAACAATAGCCAAATTATAGAAAGAGCCTAAATGTCCATCAACTGATGAATGGATAAAGAAATTGTGGTTTATATACACAATGGAGTACTACGTGGCAATGAGAAAGAATGAAATATGGCCCTTTGTAGCAACGTGGATGGAACTGGAGAGTGTGATGCTAAGTGAAATAAGCCATACGGAGAAAGACAGATACCATATGGTTTCACTCTTATGTGGATCCTGAGAAACTTAACAGAAACCCATGGGGGAGGGGAAGGAAAAAAAAAAAGAGGTTAGAGTGGGAGAGAGCCAAAGCATAAGAGACTCTTAAAGAACAAACTGAGGGTTGATGGGGGGTGGGAAGGAGGGGAGGGTGGGTGATGGGTATTGAGGAGGGCACCTTTTGGGATGAGCACTGGGTGTTGTATGGAAACCAATTTGACAATAAACTTCAGATATTGAAAAAAATAAATAAATAAAAATAAAATGTTAAAATCTGCAAAAAAAAGAAAAAGAAAAAAAAGACACAAAGATGATTCATTAGTAGACACCCTATAGTAAAACTTTAGACACCGTAGCTCTGTATTCATAAATAAAAATTAATTGAACTGCAAAAAAAAAAAAAAAAAAAGATTGTCTTGGCTACTCTCAAGATTCTTTTATTTGCTGTCCATTTTATAGGAATTCCTGTAACAGGAAATCTCTTTGTTTTTAAAGTATTTCAAAATCATGGACTAACCCCAAATTTTACCCACCATCAGTACACGTATTTGCTTTTTTATCTTTCATTGGTTAGCAGATGTGAACAAAGGCAATTAATTTAGCCATCTGAACTGATTTTGTTTCTGTGAGAAGCTTAAAGGTAAATTAAAGTCTGCTTGGGAAGTTTTACTTTTTCTTTGTTTTTAAGTTTTTAAATGTTTGTTTATTTCTGAGAGAGAGACAGAGAGGCAGAATGTGAGCAGGGGAGGGTCAGAGAGAGACACAGAATCTGAAGCAGGCTCCAGGCTCTAAACTGTCAGCACAGAGCCCCATGTGGGGCTCAAACTCACAAACCACGAGATCATGACCTGAGCCAAAGTCGGACACTTAACCAACTGAGCTACCCAGACACCCCTTTACTTTTTCTTTTTTAGGTATGAATCATCTGCAAACAGCTGAAAAAGGGATATGTCTAAAGGAGTGTCTAAAAGATCTACAGGCAGGATGGATATTTCCTTAACAGAGGTAGAGTGATCCAGGGCTGCCCAACTAGAGATAAGGGAAAGAGGGGCTGGGTTTAGGGTACTGCAGTCCCCATTACAGTAATATGTGAAGGGGAAGGCAACAATATGGAAAGCCGTGTTTTACTAGGCAACTATGGAAAAGCGGTGAGGGTTTTCTGTAAGTCTGTTCAACATGGGAAACCATGAAATTTAGTGGAATCCTTAGAACCAAGTCAGCTGAGGCTTCTGTGAGCTTTGCCACCGCTGGTATAGTTCTTGAACAGGTGGCTATCTATGCCTGGCTACTGAAGTTCATGGAAGACTAAGCAAAAGGCCCCTCATCAGTCCCATGCTGAGCCATACTGGAGCCTAGGCCCTTAGGTACATGCTCTATGTATTTTGTTAAGTGGTTCAGTTTTTCCAGAATATGTTCTAAAAAAGTGAAAACTATTGGGGCGCCTGGGTGGCTCAGTCAGTTATGCATCTGACTTCCCCTCAGGTTATGATCTCACATCTGTGAGTTCGAGCCCCGGCATCAGCCTCTGTGCTGACAGCTCAGAACCTGGAGCCTGCTTCGGATTCTGTGTCTCCCTCTCTCTCTGCCCTTCTCCCACTCGCACTCTGTCTCTCTCTCTGAAAAGTAAACATTAAAAAAAATTTTTTTAAGTGAAAAATATTGAAAAGTTGAAAAGTAGGTTATTAAAACTCACATAAATTTCAAATATTTTATTCGGTATTTTCTTTATACTAAAGAGTTTACTATAATTTAATATCCCTGGGTTTAATGAAAGCAAACCTGTCCAGAACAAATAAAAGATTAATAAATTGCTCTTTATGAAAATAAAATTATTTTATTACCCCTCCCAAAAAAAAGGAAAGCCAAAAAATAAGTGACAAGCTGAGAGAAAATATTTGCAACATGTAACACAGATAAATGTCTAACATCTCTAATATACAAAGAACTTTTTAAAAATGGGGGACAGGTGGGGCACCTGGGTGGCTCAGTCGGTTAAGCGTCCGACTTCGGCTCAGGTCACGATCTCGCGGTCCGTGAGTTCGAGCCCCGCATCGGGCTCTGGGCTGATGGCTCAGAGCCTGGAGCCTGCTTCCGATTCTGTGTCTCCCTCTCTCTCTGACCCTCCCCCGTTCATGCTCTGTCTTTCTCTGTCTCAAAAATAAATAAACTTAAAAAAAATTTTTTTTTAAATGGGGGACAGGAGTTTCAAAAACCTGATAGAAAAAAAGGACAAAGATGTGTACAGTTCACCAAAAAAAGAATTTAAAATGTCCTTTAAACATATGGAAAAATATTCAACCTCACTTGTAATAAGAGAAACGTAAATTAAAATAACACCAGAGCACTATTTCTCACCAAATCAGATTGGCAAGCATTGAAAAGCACACCTACACATTCTGTTGGCAAACCTGGGGGGAAACAGACACTTGCATACATCACTGGTCAGAATGCAAATTGGTACAACCCTAATCAGTGAGAATTTGGCATTTTCTAACAAAATGATGCATGCTTTCCCCACAAATTATAATTTACCCTGGTCAGACATCTCTATCTGTACAAGAATATTTATGCCCAAGGGAATTCATTGTAAGATTCTTTGCGATTGCAAAATATTAGAAACCCTAAGGAACATACACAGCAGAATGGCTGAACAAGCCATGGTCATTCCACCCAGTGGAATACTATGCAGCTATAAAAAATGAGAACAGGGCAGTCGGTTGAGCGTCCAACTTCGACTCAGGTCATGATCTCACAGTTCATGGGTTCAAGCCCCGTGTTGGGCTCTGTGCTGACATCTCAGAGCCTGGAGCCTGCTTCTGATTCTGTGTGTGTGTGTGTGTGTGTGTGTGTGTGTGTGTCTGCCCTTCTCCCATTCTCTCTCTCTCTCTCTCTCAAAAATAAAATAAACTTAAAAAAAATTTTTTTAATGAGAACAGGAGTGCCTGGGTGGCTCAGTTGGTTAAGCATCAGGCTCTTGGTTTCAGCTCAGGTTATGATCTCACAGTCCATGAGTTCAAGCCCTCATCAGGCTTTGAGCTGACAGAGTGGAGCCTGCTTGGGATTCTCTCTCTCCCTCTCTCTCTCTGCCCCTCCCATGTGCGCTCGCTCTCTCTCTCTCTCTCTTTCAAAATAAATAAGTAAACTTTTAAAAAATGAGAACAATATCTATAAACTGGTATGGAAAGCCTTCCAAAATGTATTGTTAAACAAAAAAGCAGAATGTGAGAAAGTCTTTAATGGATGCCACCTCTTGTGAAAGAGGGGGGAATAAAGAAAGTATTTTGTTGTCTGCACAAAAAGAAACAGGAAAGGTAACCGGAAGCTGGTGAGATTGGTTATATCCCCAAAGTGGGGGGTGGAAAGAATGAGTGGTGGACACAGAGTAGAAGGAGGAAGGAAGTGACTCAGGAGAGTTACGGGTTTGTTCAGGTCTGACTCTTAGAGCCATGTGAACATTTCATGTACTCAATTTTTTTAATGAATGAAATCAAGGATAAATGGGAGAAACCTTAACATAGAATACACAGGAGAGCAAATGAACCTAACCATATTTCAAATGAGCACCAAGGGTCTCGTTTGGGCTCAGCACCCCCATGGAAAGGAAGCCTATCCAGCAAAGAACTGCATCCTGACTATCCCATCTTCCCTGAGCTGTCACCCCCAACCACACTGCTCCCAGCCCCTTCACAAAGTCCTCTGGACTTTGGAGTCTTCTTCTCAACCTGGACATCAGCACCTGCCTGGGCCACAGCCCCCAGCCCCTCAGCAGCTAACCTTAGGCTGCAAGGATGCTGTTCCCCTCTCCCAGGTAAAGAACATTGTTGTTCTAGGAGAAATTCTTCCCAGGCACTGAGGTAGGAGCAGGAGTGACAGTAAGGAGGCAGACTACCTTCCGGAAGTAGACCCCAGAATTCATAGATTTCACCACTGGAATCCAGTGCCATTGCGGGGGGGGGGGGGGGTGGAAGAGAGGGCCAAAGCCACAAGGGCACACCAGGCTACAGGGGAAGGACTCCCACAGCACAAAGCCCTCCTCCGCCCTGAGGCCAGGCAGACCCACTGAAGGAACAAACAGGCCAAGGTGAGTGAGTAGGGACAATCCCTGGGGTTGTCATGGAGGCCAGTTGAATGGCCTGGGCAGCAGACTGCTGTAAACCATCAAGAAGGAAAGACTATTTCACCAGCTCTTACAAACCTCAATTTGCCCAAACTCAGACCCTCAAGGTATCATGCAGACATAATGAGCACCCACATTTCTCCCTAGTGAGCTCCCACACACACACCAGGTAGCTTCCTGGGCCCACTCTAAGCCAAGTATCTCTCCATGTGGCCTAGTGATGCAACCAAACAACCCTTTCTCACTGCCCTTACAGACTAACCCCAAAGCTGCTGCTCTTGTGAGAGAATTTCCCTATTGGTTTCAGACCGGCAAGCTGGGAGCTACAGCAGGCTCCAGATTCTCCTGACCCCTCTGATGTCTGCCCCATTTAGTAGACTCACAGCTGCCCCCTGCAAAATTGCTGGACACCTGTCCCATTTAGACCCTGAGGATGAGTTCTTGCACAAATCCCTGTCCCGGGGCCCAAAGGTAGAGTCTGAGTCAATCCTTCAGGAATTCTGCCCACTCCTGGGCCCTCCATCTCAAGGGTACCACGTGCTCTTTGAGGGGCTTCTGAGTATCTGATGAGATAAAATCTCAAAGTGCTTTGGAAACAGTAAAGCACCCTGAAAACACCAAAAGAGTTTAAAGGAAAAACTCCAGGAAAGTGATTGGCTGCTGGACCAGCAAGAGGAACACCCTGGAAGGATTCCAGGGAAATGGGGAAGCAATGGGACTAGGCTTGCCTGGCAGACAACCCACATGCAGCCTGCTCTGCCAGAGAGGGCTCCTTGCCAGGCATGGGCCACAGGGAGGAGATTAGCTGTGGCAGGAACTGGCCAAGGGAAGCAGAGACCCAGACTGCCAACTGCCCACAGAGGGCAAAGGCAGAATGGCTCCCAGCCTTTGGCAGGCACTGGCTCCCAGCAGGATTCCACTCCCAGGAATGCAGCAAGGGGCTTGTGCCAGGAACGAGGGTAGGTGACAGGATCTGCTGTGCCAAATTGATGACCCTGCCCAGGGGAGGAGGTACCAGAGTCTCTGGGAGCCCCTGTGGGCTCCACCACAGCTAAAGAGAACCACAAGCCAGCCAGGTGCTGCCACTCTATGCCCACAGAGGAGAGAACAGATGCCCAGAACAGAATTCCTCACCCTGCTGTCTCTACGCTATCCAGGAGTGACTGTCAAAATATTTAACAACTGAAAACAGTTCACACTGGAGGCGGGAGTTCCCACAAGCTGCCACATGGAGGTGACTGGCACCATCCAGAAGCCACAGCCGGAGGGCCTCACGAGTGCATCTGGGAATTCCAGAACTGTCCCCGGGGAACTTGTCTACCCGCCAGGGTCCAGGCCCTGGTCGGGAGGACACATAGAGACAGGGGTCAGAGCCCAGGCACTACAGCAGGTGTATGGGCACCAGCTCTCCAACCCTGATAGTGTCCATCCAGGGTGTCTGGAGACCAAGGAGACTGGGGTAATCAGGGGGCTTGGGGCCTTAGCTCTTTCTAAATGGTACCTAGTGTTTCAATACTTTAGTAACTGCTACTGCCCTACATGGCTCACAAGCTGAGTATCAGTCCTGCCCTTCCCAGTCTCAAGCTCTTCCTGACACCCCACTGCCCACCTCCCGCATGGGGAGTCCCAAGGCAGAGGACTGGAATATGGATGGACCATCCACCCACTCCTGTGACCCGCTTCCCAGACTGGCCTGTGACAAAATGGCCCTCCTCCTTGTACTTCCTGCTTCATACTCACGGCCATGATTCCACGTGAGCCTCACAACAAGAGCCAAGTTTGATGCCAGACAAGTATTAGGAAGTAGGAAAACTAACACCTGGCACAGGTGGGCATGCTGTAGCCAACCACCCATGGCCCAGCTCTCACCTCTGTAAAGCCTTAAGAGAACCTAAAGGTCATCTTCCAGCCCCAGAATCATGATCTCTCTGTCCCAACCCCAGGTCCATCTCAGCCTGTCTTACCCAAGGCCTCCCTCCTACAGGCCCTGCTATAAAGAATCTTATATACAATCTACCAAGACCTCTTCCCTTTTCCTACCTCGGCCTGGATGTGGAAGGAGGAGACTCAAGTGCTGAAAGATCCCCTAAGGATTATTCTGCCCAAGATTCTGATAAGGACAAAGAAATGACTTTTCCAAGGCTCTGGTGGGTCAGAGATTGAGCAGAGAGATGGAACCATTACCCAATTCCCATCTGGTGATTTCTTCCCTGTTGCCCTCCAGACCCAGGAGGGACCCTCTTTCTTCTCAGCTCTTGTCAGCCTGTGGGTCTTTACTAAGCATTAGGCCAGGTAAGGCCTTGGGATATAATATAGACTACAGAGAAGATCACTTTGGGCAGACCCAAAGGCACAGCAGCCTACTGAGAGAGTTTGTTTGCTTGCTGTTATTTCATGCAAGGGGATGGGAGGGAGTTGTCCGAAGGGCAGTGCCACCAAGGTGAGTGTCCCCTAGCCTCCAGACAGCAGCCTGGCTTTCATGCCATTTCTCTATCTTCAGGAACACAGTAGCCATGATTGCCACCCAATATGGCCAAGTCAACCTCATCTAAATGGAGTCAAAAGTTACAATGACAGTTGTAACCTTAGAAGGCAGGCCAGGTGCAGAGGGGAGCACAGGACACACAGAACTGCCTTCCCATCCATCTATATGGATTTCTGTGGGGAGCCACAAAAGTGAGGCCATCCCCCTCCATGCACAATGACGAGTCCGGTCCTAGGGGAGGCCTTCCTAAGAAGTATCCCCTCACAGTTGCCACTCTCCTCACAAACTCAGGAGGGATCCTCACCAGCCAGCTCTGATCCAACCTGGTAATGTGTTAGAAAGGAATTAAGTCTCTTTGTCATCCAAGTAACAAGTTAAGGTTGGCCTGCACATTTGAAAGGGAAATAGAAAATACTATAAAATACGGGATTTTGAGGAGCCAGAAGAGGTCACTTTTTAGCCAAAATTTCACTCTTAGCCAAGACTTCTTGGCCTTTTCTATGTAGCAGCCAAACCTTCCCCATCCCACTGTAGTCAGACATGACCCTGGAAACAGTGGGGGTGTAGTGCAGCCCTATTACTACTGTCAGGAGCCATCCTCACACAGCCAGCCTCACTGGCCAATGCCATCTAACAGTGCAGGCTGTGGGCACCACAGTCCAGAGGCTACACAGTAGAAAGAGGTGGGGACTTAGGTAAAAGCAAAGACCAGCTATTTGCAGAAGAGGTAGCATTACAGCTTTGTGGACCAGGGGGATAATGATACAACACAGAGGGAAGACAGCCAGTGCCCGGTCCACATTCTGTGGACTAACAGAGCATCACAGGCATATAGCCCTGGTCTATTAAGTCACGAGTACATGCTCCTGCGAGGGTTGGCTGGCCCTGAGGCAGAGAGGCTCCGTTTCTCAAAACAGGCTACTAGGAGAGTTGGTGAACATCCTGAGACCCCAAGCTACTTTCACTGATACGGCTAACAAGAAAAAGCACACGCTTCAAGTTGCGACTGAGACATCCCAGGTTAATTGTGTTCTTTTTCCTCTGGTAAGGGAAGGAGAAAGATGAAGTGGGTTTAAGACCAGAACAGAAAATTGTCATGGAGTAAAAAAGGCTGCTGCCAGGCAATAAAGTGAAAACTAAAAGGAGGCATCCAAAAATCTCAGAGCGAAGACCGTGTCTCACAGCTCTACCAGCCTTGGACCATGACTTCAACCCTTCGACGTTCTTCTTAAAATAGCTGTGTGAGCAAGAGTCGGGATCGGTGCTTCCTCTCGCAGAACCACCCTGTGCCCCAGGTCCTCTAAGCCCCCACCCACTAAGCAGGCAGGTAAACCTGCGACTCCTCGGCCAGGTGCCCAGCTCATTCCGTGGACTCGGGCGCCCCCGCGCGGCCGCGGCTCGCGGCGCTGCCTCTGGCGCACTCTGTCGCCGCGGCCGCTCCCGCGAGGCCGGCGCGCTCGCGCAGCCTCAGCCTCCCCCAGGCCTCGTCATCGCGCGGCGGATCCGGTGTTTGCGCGGTCGTGCGCCGCTAACAAGCCCCGCGGGAGTGCGGCGGCGGAGAGGCCCGCTCGTGGCAACCGGGCTAGCTCGGCCGTGCGGCCGGCCCCGCCGCCCGCTGCCAGCGCAGGGGCGACCCTCGCCGCTTCCCGCCTCTCGTGTCCCCGGGGGCCCCGCGTGCTTCCAGCCGCCCCCCTCCCCGCGCCGCCCACGGCCTGGCTGCCCCGAGGCTCCAGCCCACCCCTGGCTCCAGCCCACCCCTGGCTCCCCACCTGTGGCGCACCCTCCCGCCCCACCCCGCCGGAATCCTTGGTGACCCGAGGGCTCACCACCCAGACTGCACTATGAGGGCTCTACCGATCCTCCTAAAATCCAGAAGGCCGGGTGGGGTGTTGGGAGCTACCTGCCAACCTCTCTGAGTTCGGCTTGTCTGCTTGGGGATATAATGGGATCCACTCCGTCAATGTTCATGTGGATAATAATACACATTTGTTCCCTGTTTACCACTTGCCAGGAATTATGCTGGGTCCACAGTCACACCGTTTACCTCATTTAGGCCTCAAAACACTGATGGGACCTGTCATATGCGCATGTTATTCCCATTTTATAGATAGGAAAACTGAGGTCACACAACTTCACCGGAAGGCACACAGCCAGTGAGTGGCGCAAAGCCAATGAATGTTCTTTAGTGTTTTCGTGTTTTCTAGGCCTCACAACCCACACAGATGCTATTCAGAACCTGGGATTCCATGGAGAAACTGGATAATAACTAGGAGAAGCTCTGCATTTGTGGAGGCTGACAACCCATTTTTAGGGAGTTGGAGTCTCTCAGGAGAAAACTGTTTACCTTGGTTTCAGTGTTTTCCAAACTTACTTGAATGAGAATCTCTTTTTTAAAGAACAGTCTTGGGGCACCTGGGTCTGACTCTTGATTTCAGGTCAGGTTATGATCTCAGGGTTCATGAGATCCAGCCCAGCATCCGGTCCTAAGATGACAGCACAGAGCCTTCTTAGGATTTAGGATTTTCTCCCTTTCTCCCTCTGTCTCTCTCTGTCTCTGTCTCTCTGTCTCTCTGTCTCTCTCTGTCTCTCCCTTCCCCACTTGCACGCACATTCTAAATAAGTAAACATTTAAAAAATAATACAAATAATAAACACTCTTATGAGCCTCCTGTGGAAGTGTGTTCTGTGAAATACACTTTGGGACACACTGGCCTTCATAGTCTCAAATGAAAGAATAGCTGTGTAAGCCACTGTACCTGAAAAGTGCTATGGAGCCACGAGGAAATGTTTTATTCTTATTACTATTGTGGTCATTGTCACCTTCATTATCTTTCAGGGAATCCTGTCTGTGGCCTTGCTGAGCACTTCCTAAGTGCCCAGCACCGTTCTAACTGCTTTGCGTGTATTAACTAAATTATACCTTACAACTTCGCAGGTGTTACCCCCACCTGGAAAAAAACATATAGGATCATGATCATTAAATGAATAATAGATGCAAAATTCTTAGAAGAAAGCATTACTACAAGCATTTGCTATTATCATTATTCCCACTTTACAGAGAAAACTGAGGCACAGAAGGATTAGGTAACCACACTGCTGGTCAGTGAATCGGAATCCAGGCAGCCTGGGGACAGGGCCTATGCTAGGAAATATTGTACATTCTGCCTCTGCCAGAGGTGGAGGGGAAACCCCAGATCTGGGCCTGTCAGCAAAGCCAGGATTCCCTGTGAGAATATCTCCTCTCTATGAAGGGCCACCACCCCCCAATCCTGCCCATCCCGCCTGCCAGTCATAACCACCACCACAAGTGGGAGAGGAAAGGGGACAGGATCTGGGGTTATACAATCCTGGGTTGGATCTCAGCTCTGCCATTTCCTGGTTGGATGATCTTATACAAGTAACTTAACCATCAGTTTCCTCATCAGTAAAAGGACAGCATCATCTACCTCACAGGTGTGTGTGAGGAAGGACTGAGATGACAGAAATAAAGCAATTAACACAGGACCTGACCCATCTGAAGCCCTCAGTAAATGTTGGCCCAGCACCCGCCCAGCACTCCCACCTCTTCTGGGTCCCTGGCTTGTCCCCACTTCTGCCTGTCACAGTCCCTGGTCTTGAAATTATGGTTCTATGTATCTGTCTTCCCTACAAGATTGAGCCCTAATGGTTGGTCTTATTCACTGCTGCACCCCCAGGGCCCAGCACATCAAGCTCAGCACACACCAGAAACCCAGTCAGTGTTTGCTGAGTGAACAGGTGCATTATGACAAGAAAGCTATTAGTAATTATTGAGAACCCATTGTGCACTAGGCAGAGTTCCAAATATTTAACATGGATTCTAACTCAACCTAATATACAACAACCATGTTAGGCAAGTACTACTGTTTTCTCATTTGAGAAAATTGAGGCACAGAAATGTGCCTGGTAAATAGTGGAGACAGGATTTGAACCCAGGCAGTCTGGCTTTTGATCCTGCAAGCTTAGCCACAATAACCAAGTGAACAGATGGATGCCTACCTGCCTTCACAGGGCTGCTGAGAAGGCCAGAATATACTAAAAGCCCTATCTATGCACAAAAGTTTGTTACCAAACCCCAGAAAAGGAAGGCCTGTTTCGCCCAGGCCTCAGTTTCCCTATCTATGAAGTAAGGGTTGGACTTAATAATGTCAGGAGTCTTACACTCATGGTGGAAGGGAGGAGAAAGGAAAAGGGAGCTTGAGCCAAGAGAAACATAAGAACAGCACAGTAACTAGATGGGCCCAGCCTGGAGCAGAGGCCAGGCCAGGGGCCAACAAAGCAGGGAGGGGCCCCATCACTGCCTCTGTGAACAACCAGGTCAGAGTGGGCTGTAATTCACCTAGGAGTGGGGGTCAGGGTCAAGATCCCAGCCAGAATCATGTGATACAATAATTAAGGGCAATAATGATCATTCACAAGGAGCTAGCACTTTACAGTTTCTGTTACCTCACCTGACTCTCACATCACCCCATGACTATTACTCCTAAGAACTAAGGCCTAGAGAAGTCTGGGACTTGCCCAGGGTCACACAGCGGGTCAACATCTAGACCCCACATGACAGAGCTATTGATTGACCAATTAATTCAAAACTGCAGCAAGCCATGCTCTAGAAATTGCTCTGGCCCTTTAAGGAGGGAGTGAGCAGGACCCAGGTGGCATGCCTAGGCCACAGTCAAGTGAGAGAGTAGCCATTTCCACTCATTAAAAGTTTAGCCAGGCGAGCAAAGTGGGCACTTGGGGACGGTGGATCTCCTTGGGGCTCTGGCCATATCTGGACCCAGCGTCAGGCCCAGGCTGCTGTAATTGGGCCCCAGGTGTCCTGCTGAGCCTGCGTCCCGCCAGAGAGCCTCTGAGGCCACTAAGGCCCAGCTCATTATGGCCTAATTGGTGGCAAATCATTCAGCCAGCCCCAGGGACAGAGAGTGATGAGCTCACAGTGAGAAAAGTTTGAGCAGCCACAACTTTCTCCACAGTGGCCCAAACTTTCCCAGTCCTGGGGGACGCCAAGGTCCCTGCTGGTGCCCAGGCTTCTCCAGGGTGCCCAGGCCCAGCTGCACCACTGATACACTGCTGTCACCACTGGGACTGGCCGTCTGAGGTTCCTCCCAGAGCCTCCAGGGTGCAAGGGGGGCTCTAGCTCTACCCTCCACTTTTCCACCCCATCCCGGGACACCTAGGGGGGCAGCAGCCCCCTCCACATCCGGGAACAGGGCCTGGGCACTCCCGGGCCAACCACTACCTCCCTCAAGGGGAGAAGATGTCTGATTGTCAACATGACGTTGGGCCGGGGTCAGTTCACAGAGGCCGCTCCCTGCCTTAGCCCATTTCCTCTCACACCAGCCACAGGAGGGAGGGACCGGGGAGGGTGATGTAAAGATGACGATGGCCATAAACAAAAGGTTGTTACTTCAGAGCTAAATGTCTTCTATGCATCAGCCTGTTTACTCTTCAGAGAAGCCCCGTGAGGTGCCAGTCCTATCCCTATTTCACAGATAAGGAAACTGAGGCACAGAGATTTTGAGTTCACCCACCTCCTGCAGGCTTTCCCTGTAGAGAATACTCGATTTGTCATTAAGATAGAAGAAAAAAACAAAACACTCGCTTTGAAGCAAAATTAATCTAGGTTCAAATCTCTGCCACTCAACTAGCTGTGTAAACTGCTCCAATTCATTTAACATCTCTGAGTTTTTGCTTCTTCATCCGTAAAATGGAGATGTTATCATATCTATTTCATGAGAGTGGGAAGCTAAAGACCATGTTTATAAAAGGCCTATCAGGGGTGCCTGGGTGGCTCAGTCAGTTAAGCGTCCAACTCTTGATTTCAGCTCAGGTCATGATCTTGTGTTTTGTGAGATCGAGCCTGGCATCAGGCTCTGCAATGTCAGCGCAGAGCCTGCTTGGGATTCATTCTCTCTCCCTCTCTCTCTGTCCCTATGCTACTCACATGCACTCTCTCTCTCTCTCTCAGAATAAATAAACTTAAAAATAATAAAATCAAATGCCGAACGTAGCCCTGACAGAGTAAATGTTCATTCGATGACTGGTGATACTATTTTGTAGCATGGTGGAATAAAAAAAGCACAGGGGTTAGAGCCAGCAATTCAAAAAATATGATTGTTCCAGGCTCTGTACCAGCCCTGGAGCTTCCGGTGTCAGTTAGATGCTCTCCCTGCCCTCCCCACACAGGATGAGACAGGAAATAAGTGCAGTGGCAGGACAGGTCAGCGGTCAGTCTGAGAGGTCACTTAATGTCTCCAAGCTTAGCTTTATCATTTGGTAAGTGGTGGGCAGTGCCTGCCCCACAATAACTTGGGTTATTGTGAGGCCTGAGGGCCTCAATGTAATTAAGCATGGCCTACAAATTCTAGAACAGTATAGAAATAGCCCCGCTGTCTGAGGTTCGGGACCTGGAGTCATTGCCCAAAGTCACCCAGCTGGTGGAGGCGAAACCTAGAAAGAATCCCAGGGCTTTTCCTCCCAGGGAACACTCAGCACCCTGCAGGAACGGCAGCCTTCCTCAGCCTTTGGTTCCCATCACACCCTGCACACACCAGGGTAGATACCCTGGCCAATGGGTGGGATGTGTGAGGCAGACCCTGCCTCTTTCCAGGGTGCTCACAACCGTGGGTCAGTAAGACAAGCAAGAGGTACTCAAAATACATGAGAAGGGGAGGCATCCTGAGAGGATAGGGTGACAGACACCTTTTCCTGCCTCTCCTTGATCAGGTGTAAACTGTGAGCCCCAAGACCCTCTCTCTTCTGCTTCCTTTGCCTCCAGAGAAACCCACGGCCCATGCAGAAATGGAGAGCTTGCTGTGGACATGTCCTACAGCCCCAAGACAGAATTCTTAGGTGCTCTCTGCCCCTCAGGAAAGGTCTGAGCTCAGCAGTCCCAGCTCAGTGTGATGGACGATCACGATGGAGACAGCACCAGGGCCAGATAGCTCTGACCACCATTCCCTGGCAGGCTTTGACCCCTGGTGGCAGCAGAAGGGAGCTTGGCCTGGGTCCTTCTTCAAGCCCCTGAATCATTGGTGGCCACTGACTTTCCCTGTCAGAAAGAACCAAACCTGCAGAAGGAGGCAGAGACTCTGGGGGAGGGAGGAGACTGAGGATTTGGATGGGGAAGTTCTGAAGAAACGACCCACGTTGGCCCAAGCTCCCCTGGGGAAGATCTGGAGAGAGCTCAGAGGACACACACACACACACACACACACACACACACACACACTAAATGTGGGAACCATCAGCAGTGGGATTTAGAGTCAGACAGCCCAAGTTCAAGTCCCATCTCTGCCGCTTACTGGCTGTATGGCCTTGGACAAGTGTGTGGCCTTTACCTGTTTTCTCCTCCATAAAATGGGGATAATACTAGGGCCAACCACACAGAGTTGTCATAAGGATTAGAGACATCATCTTAGCTAATTTATATAGAGTTCGTATTGTGTGTTAGTAACTGTGCTAAATAAGGTACAGACATAAACTCATTTGATGCTTGTAACAGCCTTGTGAAGTTTTGCTTGTTCACAACTATACTACACATAGCCTACTCGGTGCTCCATAAATATGTGTCGAATGAATGAACGAATGGAAATAAGGTTGGTGTTATTGTTAGTCAGAAAAGCACACTGAGGCTCAAAGACAGAAAGCAACTTGCCAGGACCACACAGAACCAGGTCTCCTGCCCCGGGGCCTGACACCAGCATGTTCTGATTGACTCAAACTCACAGTCTAGGGGGTAGGGTGGGAGGCTGGGAGAGTGGTAGGCCACACCAGGAATGTCCAAAGATGAGGCATCTCTATCTCCACCAGGCCTAGAGGGCACCAGCCCCAGGGCACAATCCCTGGCAGCCTCTGCCAGACATGGGGCTTGGGTGCCACTCTGTGGCTCCTCTTGGAAGTGCAGGCTGCACTTGGCCTGGACTGGAGGCCTCTGCATGAGGAAAGTCAGCCCTGCACCAGGGAGCCACCAGTCCACAGCCCAGACATGGATAGAGAGGGTCAGGCTTCTCTAAAAGCTTTGCTCAGAGACTGAAGGGCCCCCAGAGCCAAATAACTTGTTTATGGGCAGTGAAGGCAGAGATGGTGGCAGGGGGTGTTCATGAGTCCAACAGGGAACTTCGGCCTCCTGGCTTTCTGAAATGCCAACCCCAGAAGGCCCTTCTCACACAACACAAACACACACAAGAGCCATATCAGGCCACTTGCCAGATTTCCCACTGCCCACAGCCTGAGGTCTTTGGTCCACAATCTGCTTTTCTAGGACTAGGGTGTTCAACCCAAAAGACCCTCATAGTAGAGAGTTCTCCTTCCTTCCTAATGTACATGATACCCAGAAGGACAGCCCCTGGCCAGGGGGGAACCCGTGAGGGGGCTTCCTTTCCCAGTGGGGCAGCTCCAAAATTTCCCGTGCAGGGAGGAAAGAGATCCATCCTAACAGTCTTATGCGACCCTGCCTGTCTAGGCTAGAGGGAGGATCCTGAGGAAGGTCTTTCAGCAGGGGGTGTGGGCAGAACTAGGTTGTCCCCTGGCCTCATGGGGCCCCTCATCAGGGCCAGGGCCTACTGGCCTGCTCTTTATGAAAGGCATCCTCAGCCCCCTCCCGAGAGCAGGAGATAAGGTTGGAGAGGCCAGGGGGTCTGCTGAAGGGACAGAGACCCATTTTCAGGACTGGACACAGCAAGACTGGTGGGATGTCAGGCTGAGGGAGGAGAGAGTACAAAGCAGGAAGGCCTGCCTAGTCCTTGTCCCATGCCTGCCTCCCATGGAGAGAAGAATCACCCAACATTCCCAGTACCGAGAGGCCCTCTGAAACCCCAGCAGCAGGATGGGCCCGGGAGACACTAGGAGGCAGGGGCAGCTCCAGGGCCTGTTCTGGTGCACAGTGGCTGCAAGACTGCTGGCTGCCAGCCTCAGTTCCCTCACCTGCAAAGTGGGCTGGTGCCTCCACCTCCCAAGTGTGATGTGGAAATCAAATCAACTGAGAAACATGAAAGAGGGTAGATCTTACGTTCAGTATTTTATCACTAATAATAAATAGGCAGGAGGAAACTTCTGGAAGTGATGGTATGTTTATGGCATAGATTGTGGCAGGGGTTTCATGGGTATTTATTATCTCCAAATTCATCAAGCTGTATACAATAAATATGTACAGCATTTTGTATGTCAAAGACCATAAAGTGGTATTTAAAAAAAAAAACAAAAAACAGAGGGGAGCCTGGGTGGTTCAGTTGGTTGAGGTCAGACTTCAGCTCAGGTCATGATCTCACAGTCTGTGAGTTCAAGTCCCATGTCAGGCTCTGTGCTTACAGCTCAGAGTCTGGAGCCTGCTTTGGATTCTGTGTGTGTGTGTGTGTGTGTGTGTGTGTGTGTGTGAGTGTGTCTGCCCCTCCCTTCCTTGTGTGCTCCCTCTCTCTTTCTCTCTCAAAAAAAAAAAAAAATTAAAAAGATGAGCTTCCTAAACTATAATCACATGAAGTTTATTAGAATCATCAGAAGTGGGATCTAGGAAGGGAAGGCTGTAAGAGACCACCCCGTCCTCCTTTTATGGAAGGGGAAACAGAGGCCCAAGGGTACCCTGCCAGAGTCTGAGTCAGATCTCAAGGCACTGGACTTGCTTCTCCACGCTGCCTCCCATCTGGTGCCAGTGGCCGGGGCGGTGGTGGGTAGAGAGGCACAGGTTAGAAGTTCAGAGCAGATGATGACCTCAGATGGATTTCAGGGACTTCAGTGAGATTCCTATGCCCAAAAAGCCTCCCCATCTACTCCATGTGGTAGATATCACCACCAATCCTCAGAGATCCAAGCCATCATCAGGCTTTTACTCACCAGTGTGTGCTTTGGATCTCATCAGAGAGCAGATTTTGAAATAGGGAATCCTTACCACCTTGACAGGAAGAAAAGTCTAGAGAGGAGAGTTTAGCACAGAGGAGGATCATGGGGCCATAAAAGGGTGAAGAGAGGGGAGACAATGGACAAATGGGCTGCCCTGGAGTCCTGCGGAGGAGTGGGAAGCTGTCAGGGAGGTCCCAGGGCAGTTGGGCTGTCCACAGTGCCTTCCACAGTGGAATGCTAACGGAGTCCTGAACCCAAAGATTCCTCACCCTGTAGCAACTCAGAGCAGCTGGGGCAAGATCAGTCAGCAGGGGCTTCCTGCAGCAGGTGGCACCTGAGGTCCGAGAGCAAGCACAGGCAGAGCCGGATGCAGAGGGCAGGAAGGACTGGTGGGCAGGGGGGTGGTGGGCAAAGTGCAAGCCCAGTGTGGCCTTGCTGGAGGGCAGCAGCCCCTCCAGGAGGAACAGAAGATGAGAGCTTCGAATGCCAGCCTTTCCTTTGTTGGCACTGGGGAGCCTCTGCAGGGTTTTACTAAGGGTGACGAGGTCAGGTCTGCTTTCCTGAGGATCCTTCTAGCAGCAGAGGTGGAGACAGACTAGCCCCCACTCAAGGCCTGGAGGTCAGCTGGGAACTGGCTTCAAGAGCCAGAGCAGAGAGGAGACAGGTGGTGGGGTGGGCTGGACTTGGGGGCAGACCAGACAGGGGATGTGAGGGAGAGAACAAGCAGGGTGACGTCCCAGAATTTGGCTGGGGCAGTGGCTGGACCCCCCGAGAAAGGGGATTGAGAGGCAAACCACAAGGGTGGGAAGGGGCGCAGTCAGCTGTGGGAAGGTTGCACGGAATGTGTGTGCACCCTCCTCATGTCTCAGCTCCCCTGTCACCCCTGATGTGGAGTCCTGGTGACAGTCCGGAGGGCCTCAGAGGCATCCCCAGTGCCCTGAGGACCATACTCCTGTCTGTGCTTTACAGCCACAACATCTCACCTTGTCACTAAAAGTTGGCCAGCAGGAACGTACACCAGTCTGACAGAGGCAGCCCATCTCTGCCCCAGAAAGCCCCAGAATGAGGGGAGGCATGGCTGGGAGCTCTTGGTATAATAAGGAAACTTGATTAATATCTCCTCAGCCTGTTTTGCTCACTTAGCTCCCCTCAACTGATCTCTTTGTTCTAAGACAAAGCTAGAAGTACATGTCCTCCAGGAAGCCTTCCTGGCTTAGCCCTGCCTCATACACAGGGTTGAGTTTCCACTCCTCTGAGCTGAACTCTTGGAGCCCAGACTAGATGGGCTTCCTGAGAGCAGCCCCTTGCCCCCCCCCATCATGGGTGTCACACATCCATACCCTCCCCTACCACACCCCTCTGCACCCACCACCTGCCTAGGCCAAAGCCACCCTCACTGTCCCTCTTTCATTCTTTTGAGCCACAGGTATGGAGGCTGTAGTGGGTTTAGTGGTGGCCCCCAAAAAGATATGTCTAAGGCCCTCAAAGTTATGAATGTGACTTTATTTGGAAAAAGGGTCTTTGCAAATGTAAGTAAATAAAGGATCTTCACATGAGATCATCCCGGATTACCCAGGTTGGCTCTAAAGCCAACGACAAATGTCCTTATAAGAGACAGAAGAGAAGGCCTTGTGAAGAAGGCAGAGATTGGAGTTTTGCAGCATAAGCCCCCAGAAGCTGGAAGAGGTGAGGGAGGGTTCTCCCCCAGAGGCTTCAGAGAGAGCCCAGCCCTGCCCATACCTTGATCTCAGACTTCTCGCCTGAAGAACTATGGGAGAATAAATTTCTATTGTTGTAAGTCACCCAGTTTGTGGCCGTTGGTATGGCAGCCCCAGGAAACTAATACAGACTTAAAGCAGCCAGCAAGCAGTTCTCAGAGCTCTAAGCCCGCACAGTGTGAGCTGACCCAGTTCTGTGTCCAGCAAGAGCCGCCATTGCCCCAGGGCTTCTGCCTCCTGGCCCAGGTCCCACCCCAAGGGAGGGTCATGGATGAACTGGACAGAGCCTGGTGAAAAGGGCACTCACTGGGGACCATGTTGCCAGGACTACCCTGTGTGGGGGGCAGGGAGTAGTGGACAGAAGAGCCTCAATAAGCAGGGGAGTGCACATGAGAAAGCCCCTCCTCCAGGCAAACCTCACACTTGGTCCGGAGGCACAAGCAGCGTTTGAGATCCTCCAGCCCCGACAGCCTGCCGGCCACCTCTGACCACCCTGCTGCCACCTCAACACAGCAGGGCTGGAGCAGGTCCAAGCCAGATGCCTTTGGGTGGAGAGGGGACACTCCGGGGCTCCAAACCACAATGATCTTCACTGATTCCCACCTTTACCCACCCCACCCCCCCACCCCCCCACCCCACCCCACACCCCCCCCCCTCCCCCCGAGGCTTTGGGTTCAACCACACCCACCATCGCCATTCCTGCCCTCCTGTTACACCTCAGCTTAGCCATCTGAGGCCCTCCTTCTCTCTGCCTCTGGCTGTTTCTGGACCTTCCAGGCTGACGCATATGTCCCCTCCTCCACGAAGCCTTACCTGACCCCCATCTGTTCTTCCACCATGTCCAGAGCAGTGATGAGACAGGGCAAAGTGGAGAGAATCAGTTTGGGTCAGATGACCTATCCTAAGTAGATAATTAAGATAATTAATTAAGTAGATTAAGATTAAGTAAATTAAGATAATTAAGATAATTAATTAAGTAGATAAGCCTAAGTAGATTAATTACCACGGAAGAAATCAGAAAGGGCTACCAAATAGTTATCGGCCGAAAAAGATTTGCCCCCACATTGTTTTATTGGTGATTTTCCTTCCAAACTCTTAAGAGATGAATAATTCCTGTGCTATAAAAACTATTCTAGAAAATAGAACTTAAAAAGGAAAGTGAGTCAATTCATTATGAAGCTGGCATAGCTGTGATACTAAAACCTCATAAAAATTGTTCTGGGGGCGCCTGGGTGGCGCAGTCGGTTAAGCGTCCGACTTCAGCCAGGTCACGATCTCGCGGTCTGTGAGTTCGAGCCCCGCGTCAGGCTCTGGGCTGATGGCTCGGAGCCTGGAGCCTGTTTCCGATTCTGTGTCTCTCTCTCTGCCCCTCCCCCGTTCATGCTCTGTCTCTCTCTGTCCCAAAAATAAATAAAAAACGTTGAAAAAAAAATTTTTTTTTTAAATTGTTCTGAAAAAGAAACTTGTAGACCTATTCTAAATAAAATACTAGCAGAATGTCAGAATTTAAAAATATAAACACTGTGTGAGATATCTACTTGTCAACAAGTCAAATTTTAAAAACATTGGCTCATTATAGTTGCTTCCAGAAAGAAGCATTTGAAAACGTTAAACACAACATCCCATTTTGTTCATTATCAAAAACTAGAAACAGAACAGTATCTTATTAACATAAAAAATAGTATTTTTCTCAAAATACTTTCTCAAAGTACAAGCAACTTTGTACTTAACATTAGAAACAGGGGTTCTAATAAAATTGGGGAAAAATAAATATACCTTTTCTTATCGTTATTCTTTAATATTGTTCTGGTAGTTCTTTTTTATGAAATACAATATAAAACAGAAACAAAAGTCGGTTAAGCGTCCGACTTCAGCCAGGTCACGATCTCGCGGTCCGTGAGTTCGAGCCCCGCGTCGGGCTCTGGGCTGATGGCTCGGAGCCTGGAGCCTGTTTCCGATTCTGTGTCTCCCTCTCTCTCTGCCCCTCCCCCATTCATGCTCTGTCTCTCTCTGTCCCAAAAATAAATAAAAAACGTTGAAAAAAAAATTTTTTTAAAAAAGATGAAAAAGGATAATTCTCCTTTGAATATTCAATAAAATCAACTGAAAATAGTTTTCAGTTAATAAGGGAATTTTTAAAAGAACAATATGTAATATATATATAATATAGAAGATAAATGTACAAATGTACAAAATCAAGAAATTTCTATATAAAATTATTGCCAATTCAAAAAAATGATAGAAAATATTGTATTCTCAATGGTAGCAAATAGCAAAACACTTACAATACACTTAAGAGCAATGAGGGGGACCTATTCATTATTCAAAAAATACTGAGTATCTTTTATGTGTCAAATTCTATATTCAGTGTGTGGAACATAACTGTGAGTGAAGTAGATAGAGTGCCCGCTGCCGTGGACCTGTACAAATAAAACTAAGAAACTGTTGAGAGATGTAAATCAAGACTTTTTCAGAATGCCGTACTTTGATAGTAGATGGAAAGACTGAATGTTATCAATGTCATCCACAGATTAATTTACAGGATTAATGAAATCCCAATTTTTAAAAATCACAATGAGATTGTTTCTGAAAATTGGCTAAATGTTTCTAAAGTTTGGAAGAATAAAACTTGAGAATAACAAAAATTAATTTTAATCAAAGTACTTATAAAGGTAAGTTTCACTAAAAAGAAAAATAAGTGATGAAACTATAATGGCTAAAATAGTAGAGTACTCTCTTACAAGTCAATAGCATAAGACAATTCAATTAAAAACAGGCAGAGGAGGGGCACCTGGGTGGCTCAGTCAGTTGAAGGTCCGACTTTGGCTGAGGTCATGATCTCACAGTCTGTGAGTTCGAGCCCCAAGTCGGGCTCTGTGCTGACAGCTCAGAGTCTGGATCCTGCTTCAGATTCTATGTCTCACTCTTTGAACATCCCCCACTTGTGCTCTGTCTCCCTCTCTCTCTCTCAAAAATAAATAAATGTTCAAAAAAATATTTTAATAAAAACAGGGAGGGGATTTGAATAGAGATTTCTCCAAATAAAAGCACATGAAAACATGTTCAACATCATTAGCCCTCAGAGAAACACAAATCAGAACACCATGGATGGCTAGAATTTTTAAAAAGATCATAATAACTGTTGACAATGACATGAAGAAATTATAACCCTCATACACTGCTGGTGGGAAAGTAAAATGGTGCAGCTGCTTTGGAAAACAATATGGTACTTCCTCAAAAGATTAAACAGAGAGTATATAGATACCCAGTAATTCTACTCCTAGAAATGAAAACATGTGTACATATAAACTTGTACATTAGTGTTCACAGCAACATTGTTGAAAATAGCCAAAAATGGAAACATCCCAAATATCCAATAACTGATGAGTGGATCAATACAATGAGGTTTATCCACATGATGGAGTACTATTCAGCCACTAAAAGGAAATGGCATACTCATGGCTATAGCATATTGAAACTCGAAAACAGTATGCTAAGTGAAAGAAGCCAGCCATGAAAGACCACATGCTGTATGATTCCATTTATATGAAACATTCAGAATAGTCCAATCCAATGACATAGAAAGTGGTTGCCTCGGGCTGAGGGGATTGGGAGAAACGGGGAGTGACTATCAGTTGGTAAAGGGTGTCTATTTGATGTGATGAAAATGTTGATTGTGGTGATGGTTGTGCAGCTCTTTGAATTTACTAAAAAAAAAAACAAAAAAAACACATTGAATTGTACATTTAAATGGGTAAACTGTATGGTCTGCAAATTATACCTCAATAAAGCTTTTATTTTTTTAAAAATGTATGGTATTGGCACAAGAACAATCAGAGCATCACTACCTGTAAAACAACCCCATGACATACAAGAACTTAATCTAGGATAAAGATAGTAACACAAAGCAATGGAGAAGCTGAAACAAGAACAATGTATTTAGTTCCTTGGGGAGGAATATACCAACTTAGATTGTCACTTTGTGACAAAAACAAATTTCTTGTGGATCAAAATTTAATATGAAAAAATCATGCCATATTTTAAAGGGGAACAAAATCTTTGAATAAGAAAAGACTTTCCAAGCTTAAGACCAACTCATAAGAAGAAATGCCCATAGATTTCATTTTATAAATTTAAAGTTTTTAGTCTTAATATCAGAAACAAAATAAAAATACGAGATTTGAAAATTTTGTGTCAGTGGATGAAAGAGGAATAATTAATTTTAATAATTAAATTGCTAAGGGAAATACTTAACACCTTATACACATGGGCAAAGCATAATGAACAGATATTTCAGAAACAAGAACCTGCAAATTACGAGATAGTATTTTTCAATCATCAAATTACTAAAATAAAAATTATTAAATCATATTAATTTAATACTAGCACCAGTGACTCAGACATGAGACTGATACAGCTTTCTCAGAAATCTACTTGGCATGCTCAAAAATGTTCAGATTGTTTGACCCAATAATCCTACATCCGAAATCTACCCTGAGAAATATATTTGAAATGCAAAAACTTATTGAAAGGTTCATATGTCATTAAATTATGACCCTTAGCTTCTCATTTTTTTCTCCAGGAATATTGACTCATGAAGACCAAAGCCTGGTGAAGGTGGGGCGGGCCCTAGTAGGGGTCAAGGTACGGAAACCAGACCATCCTGCTCCCAGACCATTCTGCTTCCCAAGGAAGATGTTGGCATGGAGCGACAGCAGCTCCAACGGGTCCTACACCAGCTTCCTCTGGGTGGGCTTCCCTGGGCTGCAGGAGCACTCGAGCCCTTCTGGTGCTGCCCCTCCTCAGCCTCTACCTGGTGATCATCTCTGCCAATGCCCTGGTCACCCACATGGTGGTGGCCCAGCAGAGCCTGCACCAGCCCATGTACCTGCTCATTTCCCTTCTGGCTGTCAGCATCTGTGTTGCCGCCACTGTGATGCCCACCATGCTGTTCAGCTTCTCTACCCACTTCAACCGCATCTCCCTGCCTTGCTGTCTACTCCAGATGTTCTGCATCTACTTCCTCATTGTCTTTGACTGCAACATCCTCCTGGTCATGGCCCTGGACTGCTACATTGCCATCTGCTACCCTCTGTGCTACCTTGAGATAGTGATGGGTCAGTTGCTGGCTGGCCTGGTGGGGGCGGCAGCTGCCAGGAACACTTGCATTGTTGCCCCCCCTCGTGGGGCTTGCCTCCCAGGTTCACTTCTGCTGCTCAGACCTGATCCACCACTTTGCCTGTGAGCATATGGCCCTCATGAAGCTCTCCAGTGGGGACATCTCCCCGAACAAGTCTGTGGGTCTCACTGTCCACATCTTCAACAGAGTCCCGGACATGCTGCTACTTGGAGCCTCCTACTCTCACATTATCCATGCTGCCTTCTGGATTTCATCAGGCAGAGCAAATTCCAAGGCCCTGAACACCTGTGGCTCCCACCTGCTGGTCATCTTCACCGTCTACTCTTCCACCATGTCCTCATCCATCATCTACCGTGTGGCTCCCACCGCCTCCCCGGCCATGCACAACTCACTCAGCGCCCTCTACATGCTGCTCCCATGTCTGGTTAACCCTGTCATCTACGGGGCCGGGACCAAGGAAATCAGGCAGCACCTGGCAACACTGTTCCAACTCTGTTCCAAAAGGCAGAGCTACTAGCCCCCCTGAGAAGCCCCAGCCTCTGCCCTCACACAGGGAGCTTCCCACCTGACTCTTTGGGACTTATAGGTCCTACAAGTACTCTCACTATCAAGTGGGTGTATGTGCAAATGAGTCATCCCTGCTGTATTTTGGCTTTGACTATCTGCATTCATCTTTGAAAGTATTTTATCCATTTTCTGAAAATAGCTACTCATCCAGAATTATACAGTAACCAACTCCAAAGGAAGCTTCTGTCTCTAGCTTCTAAATTTTCTCCCCTTCTTTCTGCATGTGATATTCATGCATTCTCACATTCATTCATCAAACATCTATTTTACATACATCATGCTAGCCCCATGATTGCAAAGAAAAAGAAACTGGTCTCTTCCCTGAAGGAGGCTCTAGTCTATAAAACTTCCAAACTATAAAGACAGGTAATGTTCAATAATACCTTCATGCACAAAACTCTGTGGGAACATAGAGGAAGACAATTACTAAGACAGAACACTTCACAGAGAAGGTCAATTTGAGTTATGTTTGAAACACAAGATAAGGTGTTTACTGAAGAGGAAGGAGATAGAAGAAAAAGAATTCCAGGCCATAACAGCATGGTAGGCAAAGGCACAGAGGCACGGGTACATGGCTGAGTGGGAAACTCCCAGCCAGGCCCAGTTTCCCTGGCACAGGGGCAGGTGGGGGCCTGGCAGGGAAGGAGGCTGAATGCATAAGCAGAGGCCAAGTGATAGAAGGCCTCATCTGTTGTGATAAGGAGTTTGAGTGCTTACTCCATGCAGTATTTAGCCATTTAAAGAGTCCAAAGCAGCAAAATGGCAAGATCCTACCTGTGTTTTGGAACGATGGCTCTGCAGCCCTAGTAGAATGTGGATCAGAAAGACACAAGCCTGGAGGCTGGGATACTGGAGATGACGGTGGCCTGGACCTGACGGTGGCCTGGGCCTGACTGGTAACAGCAGAAATGAGGAGTGGAAGACAGAAACAAGAGATTCCAGAAGGTTGGGTTTGTGTATGAGGGTTAGAGAGGCAAGAGGAAACTAAAGGGAGAGTGGCCTCACCAAAGCCCAGAGAGGAGACTGTTCTAAGAAGGTTAATGGTCAGCAAATGGAAGTCCATCAGAGGACCTGTAGGTGGTTTAACCAACAATGAACTAGTATCCAGAATATATAAAGAACAACTACAAATCAGTAAGAAAAAGACAATAGTAAAATAGGCAGAAGACTTGAACAGTCACTTCAGAAAATAAGCATAAGAAAAGGCATTTGACCTCCAGCCTCTCACATATAGATGTTCAGGTTGTGCACTGTACAACTTCACATATCTATTGTATAAACATAGCATATTTGTATATGTATTTCAAAATTTCCCAGAAGATGACCACGAAAACTCTCAATGCACTACTAATGAGATTGTAGATTGCTGAACCACTTTGAGGACAATTTGCCATTATCTAGTGAAACTAAAGATATGCATACCTCTTAACCCCCAAAATATCCTCAGACACATGGTCATCAAAATACACGTACAAGAATATTCACAGTGGCATTGTTCCTAATTGTGAAAAACTAGAAATAAAATAATGTCCTTTGGCAATAAAATGTATAAATACATTATGGTACATTCATACATTAGAATGCTATTGACAATAAAACACATTCACAAGTACAACACCCATTCATGATAAAAACCCTGTGCAAAGTAGGTCTAGAGGGAATATTCCTCAACATAATAAAAGCCATATATGAAAAACCCACAGCTAACATCATATTCAGTGGTAAAAAAAAAAAAAAAAAAAAAAAAACTGAGACATTGTCCCCTAAAATCAGGAACAAGACAAAGATGTCCACTCACCACTTTGATTCAACATAGTACTAGAAGCAATGAGACAACATAAAGAAATAAAAGACAGGGTGCCTGGGGGGCTTAACTTGTCAGTTAAGTGTCCGACTTTCAGCTCAGATCATGATCTCACAGTTCTCCAGTTCAAGCTCCACATTGGCTCTGTGCTAACAGCTTGGAGCCTGGAGCCTGCTTCAGATTCTGGGTCTCCCACTCTTTTAGCTCTTCCCTTGCTTGCACACAAGCACTCGATGTCTCTCTCTCTCTTGATCTCTCTCTCTCAATCTCTGTCTCTCTCTCCCCAAAGTAAAGAAAACTTAAAAAAAAAAAAAAAAGTTAAAGGCATCCAAATTGGGAAGGAAGACATAAAACACTCACATTTTGTAGATGACATGATACTAAATGCAGAAAACCCTAAAGAGTCCACCAAAAACTACTAGAACTGATAAATGGATTCAGTAAAGTTGTGGGATACAAAATCAATGTAGAGAAATCTGTTGCATTCCTATACACTAATAATGAATCAGCAGAAACTGAATTTAAGGAAACAACCCCATTTCCAGTTGCTCCAAAAACAATCAAATATCTAGGAATAAACTTAACTGAAGAGGTGAAAGACCTGTACCCTGAAAACTACAAAATAGTGATGAAAGAAATTCAAGACAACACAAAGAAATGGAAAGACATTCCATGCTCATGGGTTAGAAGAACAAATAGTGTTCAAATGTCTATACTGCCCAAAGCAATCTACACATTTAATGCAATTCCTCTCAAAATACCAACAGCATTTTTCACAGAGCTAAAACAAACAATCCTAAAATTGGTATCAAACCACAAAAGGCCTCGAAAAGCCAAAGCAATCTTGAAAAAGAAAAAACCAGAAGTATCACAATTCCAGACTTCAAGCTCTATTACAAAGCAGCAATAACTGAAACAGTATAGTACTGGAGGGGAGGAGCCAAGATGGTGTCACAGCAAGGAAGTCTTTTTTGTGTCTCTCGTGCATGAAATACAGCCAGATCAACACTAAACCATCCTGCATACCTAGAAAACTGATTTGAGAATTAACATAACAATCTGCACAACCTGAACCACAGAACTCAGCAGGTACACGGCGCAGACAGGTGAACTGTGGGGGAGAGAGGAGCCATGGAGGGCAGGGAGCTGATTTGCTTGTGGAGAGAGGACGGAGGCTGGGGGGAGGGGAGGAGAGAGTATGGGAAAAGAACCCCACCCCGAAAGCAGCTGGAGAGAAAGTGGAAAAGTGGAAACAGCCGCAAGGACTTAACAAGAAAGGGAGAAAGGAGAAAAGAGAGGGTTTAAATTCCATTAAGATTCTACACACAGGGAAGGAGCCAAGATGGCAGAACAGCATGGAAGTTTTTTGTGTGTCTCGCGTCCATGAAATACATCCAGACCAACACTAAACCATCCTGCACACCTAGAAAACTGATTAGAGGATTAACACAACAATCTGCACAAATGGAACCACAGAATTCAGCAGGTACGTGGCACAGAGAGGTTAACTTGGGGAGCGAGGGGCCGCAGTGGGCAGGGAGCTGCTTTTGCAGGTGGAGAGAGGACAGAGATGGGGGGGGGGGGGCGGGTGGAGAGAATATGGGAAAAGCACTCCTCTCCAAAAGCAGCTGGAGAGAAAGTGGAAAATTGGAAACAGCCGCAGGGACTAAACTAAAAAGGGAGAAAGGAGAGGGTTTAAATTCCATTAAGACTGTAAACAAGGGGAGCGCAAAGGCTGCAACTCCACAGCTCCATACCTGGCAGTGCTCTGGTGGGAATGGCGAATCCCCAGGAGCAAAGTGGGGTCCAGGAGGTTCTTGGGCCACACAGGGAAAAGCGGTTCCGCTGCTAGAAGGACATTTGGTAGAGACTGCTGAAGCCACCTGGTCCCAGCAGACCCCGGAAGGCAGCTGCATTCGCTGGTGCTGGGGCAAGGTTGTTGAGGGTGAAGCCTGGTGCCAGATGTGTGTTGTGATTTTCCATAATCCCTGAGACGCTGCTGCTACACTATCTCGTGAACTTTTTCTGGGGCGGGCTGGCACCCAGCCACAGTCTCGGGGCACAGGCAGCAGCAGGGTCCAGCAAGCGTTCCTGGGTGCAGCAGACATTCAGCCATTGCTCAGTGAGACCCGCCCACAGAGGGGCAAAACGGGTCAAAGCTGCAGTCCTTCAGAAGTAAGGGGCCAGGGAAAACAGCCACACCTGAGACAAAACACAGGAGACAAGTACTGCCTGGGGCTTGGTCATGGACAGTGAAAAAGAGGGGAGTGGACAAAAGCTGAAGACAGAGGATGGGTGAGCAATTGCTAACCGGGGAGAACAGAGTCCCAATACTAGAGACTGCATGGCTGGGTGACACCATTGCGCTCCCGCATGCGCATATGCACCTATGATTGAGCGCTACAACACTCAACCCCCATAGTCTAGAAGCGCCATCTAGTGGAGGACAGAGCCACTACACTAAGCCCTGCCCAACTGGGCCAACCTCGCTCTTCAGAACACAAGTCTCACCGCCTGCTTAGTTTATGGACTATAAAGCGATTCATAGTCTGACTTCTAAGGGAAAACGAAGTAATTTCAGTCCTATTTGAATCTGCTAGCAGGTCCATCTATTCAATTTTCTTTCTTTTTTTTTTCTTTTTCTCTTTTCACTTCTTTTCTTTTTCTTGAATACAGAAAGAGAAAAAATTCATTTTTATTTTCAATTTTTATTCAAAATATTGTTCTTTAATTTTTTTACTATATTTTTTGCTTTTGTGTAAATTTTTTCAAATTCTATTTTACTTCCATCATTATTCACTTTTTCAAATTTTCAAACGATTTCCTTTTTTTCCCTCTTTTTTCTCTTTTTGGTTTATTTTCTTTTTCTTGAATACAGAAAGAGAAAAACTTCATTTTTACTTTAAATTTCTATTAAAATGTTTTTCTTTTATTTTTTCTACTATAGTCTTTACTTTTGTGTAAATTTTTTCAAATTCTATTTTACTCCCATAGTTTAATTTTAGTCTACTTCAGTGTATTCATGTTTTCAAATTCTCAAACAATTTCCTTTCTCCCCCCTTTTTACTCTAATCTATCAAACCACTTTGAACACAGAGACCAAAACACACCTAGGATTTTTCATCATTTATTAGATTTTGTGTGTGTGTTTTTAATTTTTTAATTTTAATATTTTTTTAATTTTAATTTTTTTAATTTTAATTTTTCTACCTCTTTAATTCCTTTTCTCCCTTCAAAATGACAAAATGAATGAATTCACCCCAAAAGAAAGGGCATGAAGAAACAACAGCCAGGGATTTAACCAACACAGATACAAGCAAGATATCTGAACCAGAATTTAGAATCACGATAATAAGAATACTAGCTGGACTCAAAAATAGATTAGAATCCCTTTCTGCAGAGATAAAAGAAGTAAAAAATAGAATGAAATTAAAAATGCTATAACTGAGCTGCAATCATGGATGGATGCAGCGGTGGCAAGGATGGATGAGGCAGAACTGAGAATCAGCAATATAGAGGACAAACTTATAGAGAATAATGAAGCAAAAAAAAAAAAGAGGGAGATTAAGGCAAAAGAGCACGATTTAAGGATTAGAGAAATCAGTGACTCATTAAAAGGGAACAACATCAGAATTATAGAGGTCCCAGAAGAGGAAGAGAGAGAAATAGGGGTAGAAGGGTTATATGAGCAAATCATAGCAGTAAACTTTCCGAACCTGGGGGAAGACACAGACATCAAAATCCAGGAAGCAGCAGAGGAACTCCATTAGATTCAACAAAAACCAACCATCAACAAGGCATATCATAGTCAAATTCACAAAATACTCAGGCAAGGAGAGAATCATGAAAGCAGCAAGGGAAAAAAAGTCCCTAACCTACAAGAGAACACAGATCAGGTGTGCAGCAGACCTATCCACAGAAACTTGGCAGGCCAGAAAAGAGTGGCAGGATATATTCAATGTGCTGAATCAGAAAAAATATGCAGCCAAGAATTCTTTACCCAGAAAGGCTGTCATTCAAAATAGGAGAGATAAAAAGTTTCCCAGACCAACAAAAATTAAAAGAGTTTGTGACCACTAAACCAGCCCTGCAAGAAATTTTAAGGCGGATTCTCTGAGGAGAGAAAAGATAAAATATATATATATATATCAAAAGCAACAAAGATTAGAAAGGACCAGAGAACACCACCAGAAACTCCAACTCTACAAGCATCATAATGGCAATAAATTCATATCTTTCAGTACTCACTCTAAACATCAATGGACACAATGCTCCAATCAAAAGACATAGGGTAATAGAATGGATAAGAAAACAAGATCCATCTATATGCTGTTTACAAGAGACCCACTTTAGACCTCAAGACACCTTCAGATTGAAAATAAGGGGGTAGAGAACCATCTATCATGCTAATAGTCAACAAAAGAAAGCTGGAGTAGCCATACTTATATCAGACAATCTAACTTTAAAATAAAGCCTTTATCAAGAGATGAAGAAGGCATTATATCATAATCAAGGGGACTATCCACCAAGAAGACCTAACAACTGTAAACATATTTATGCTCCAAATGTGAAAGCACCCAAATATGTAAATCAATTAATCACAAACATAAAGAAACTCATCAATAGTAATACCATAATAGTAGAAGACTTCAACACCCCACTCAACAATGGACAGATCATATACTCAAAAAATCAACAAGGAAACAATGGCTTTGAATGACACACTGGACCAGATGGACTTAACAGATATATTCAAAACATTTCATCCTAAAGCAGCAGAATATACATTCTTCTCCAGTGCACATAGAATGTTCTCCAGAATAGACTATATACTTGGATACAAATCATCCCTAAGTAAGTACAAAAAGACTGAGATCATACCATGCATATTTTCAGACCACAACGCTATGAAACTCAAAATCAACCACAAGAAAAAATTTGGAAAGGTAACAAATACTTGGAGACTGAAAAACATCCTACTAAAGAATGAATGGGCTAACCAAGAAGTTAAAGAGGAAATTATTATTAATTTTTTAAAGAGGAAATTAAAAAATATATGGAAGCCAATGAAAATGATAACACCACAACCCAAAACCTCTGGGATGCAGCAAAAGTGGTCACAAGAGGAAAGTATATAGCAATCCAGGTCTTCCTAAAGAAGGAAGAATGATCTCAGATACACAGACTAACCTTACGCCTTAAGGAGCTGGAAAAAGAACAGCAAATAAAACCCAACACCAGCAGAAACAGGAAATAATAAAGATTAAAGCAGAAATAAATGCTACCGAAACCAAAAAAAAAAAAAAAAAAAAAAATCAGAACAGATCAAAGAAACCAGAATCTGGTTCTTTGAAAGAATTAACAAAATTGATAAACCACTAGCCAGTTGGATCAAAATGAAAAAGGAAAGGACCCAAATAAATAAAAACAAGAATGAAAGAGGAGAGATCACAACCAACATAGCAGAAATAAAAACAATAATAAAAGAATATTATGAGCAACTATACGCCAATAAAATGGGAAATCTGGAATAAATGGACAAATTCCTAGAAATGTATACACTACCAAAACTGAAATGGGAAGAAATAGAAAATTTGAACAGACCCATTACCAGCAAAGAAAAATTAGTAGTCAAAAATCTTCCAAAAAAACAAGAGTCCAAGGCCAGATGGCTTTCCAGGGGAATTCTACCAAACACTTAAGGAAGAGTTAGCACTTATTCTCTTCAGGCTGTTCCAAAAAATAGAAATGGAAAGAAAACTTCCAAACTCTTTCTATGAAGCCAGCATTACCTTGATTCCAAAACCAGACAGAGACCCCACCAAAAAGGAGAACTATAGACCAATGTCCCTGATGAATATGGATGCAAAAATTCTCTACAAGGTATTAGCCAACTGGATCCAACAATACATTAAAAAAATTATTCACCAACACCAAGTGGGATTTATACAGGGCATGCAGGGCTGGTTCAATATCTGCAAACAATCAGTGTGATTTGTCACATCAAAAAAGAAAGGACAAGAACCAAATGATCCTCTCAATAGATGCAGAGAAAATACAGTATCCTTTCTTGATAAAAACCTCTAAGAAAGTAGGGATAAAAGGAGCATACCTCGAGATCATAAAAGCTGTATATGAAAGACCCAACGCTAATATCATCCTCAATGGGGATGATCACCCAAGTGCCCTTTCCCTCCTTTGGGTGATCCCTGAGTGCCTATATAACCCCCACATCGCAAGAGTCCCTTCCCCTCAGCTGAGTCCTGGTCATCCCAGTCAGCAATACCCAGCTTCTGCCTATTGGTGCCCCTGGGATGGAATCTGACCTGAACCCTGACTTGTTCTCTCTAAGCTTCTAATGGGTCATCTGTAAAATGAATCCCTCAGCAGCTGTGACTGCTCTCTGAGAAACACCAAGAGCCATAGAAATAAAAATGTTCATACACTGTCCCCTCCACCCAGCCTCTCTCCCTGGGGTCCTCCCTGAGTTCTGGGTTTCTCACTGTTTCCTCCTTGGTGTCTGTGGACATGACTGCCCACTGGGAATCTCCTCAGGCTCCTCCTCTGGAACCACGGGTCTACTTATCCATCCCTCCCTTTCAACCTCATAGATCAGTGCCTTGGTGCCTTACCTTTTCAGAGGTGAACCGAGAGCCACAGCAGGCTGCACCCTGACAGGACACCACTACAGGTTTCCATGGTGAGGTTGGGGGTGAGAAGACCGGAGCTTGATGGGGATTTGGAGGCAGGAAAACCTGAGATTGGACCTGAACTCCACCAATTACCATCAACAACCTAGGTTCACTCATATGCCAGCCCTATCATTTAATACCTATGAGACTTTAAGAATATGAGTTACCTTCTCTAAACCTTAGTGTCCTCATCTATAAGCAGGGTTAATAAACAGTATTCATCTCTTAGGGTTGCTGTGAACAGTAAAGAAAAAAGCCTTGGAATCATGTCTGGCATGTAGTAAGTGCTCAATAAATGCTAACTCTTGGTATTACTGCTGAGACTAAGAATGTTTGGAGCCTGTCCATTGTTGCCTCTTGTGTGTGTTGGGGAGGAGGGGTGGGCAGAGTCGGTGAGGGAGAAAACTGTGGTGTGGATGGAAGAGTTTAGAAGACCTGAATTTCAGGTCTGGCTCTTCTTGTCAGGTGAGACTAAGCAAATCACCTGGGATCTCTGAGCCTTAATGGGTTTCATTTTTCCTTCCTTCCTTCATTCCACTTCCAAGGGCTGCTCTAGGTTGCAAATGAGAATGTTTCTTAAAATCCCTTTGTGCATGCATTTATTCCTTCAACACAACACTTACCGAGCACATATTTGGCTGTGGGCTCAGAGCTGGTCACTGGGACAGGGATGAAAAAGACATGGTCTCCCCACTGGAAAGCAACACTTTCCATCCATCGAGGAGCTCAATCAGCGAGCCAGTGATTATTGCTCAACAAAGACATGCCCAAGGCTTTGCTTTAAAGATGAGGAGAGGGGTGCCTGGGCGACTTAGTCTGTTAAGTGCCTGACTCTTGATTTCAGCTCAGGTCATGATCTCACGGTTCGTGAGTTGAAACTCTGCATCAGGCTCACACTGACAGTGCAGAGCCTGCTTGGGATTCTGTCTCTCCCTCTCTCTCTGCCCCTCCCCTGCTCGTACTCTTTCTCAAAATAAATGAATAAACTTTAAAAATAAATAAATAAATGTGAGGAGAAAGATGAAAAGCTAGAGGGTTATAGGAAGTTAAGGTGGAGCTTATTTTCTCCTAACAGAGATGAACTTTTTCATACACTGAGGGGAGAGAGTGAGAAGTACAAGACGCCCTAAGAACAAAAGAGACATCTCTCCCTGGGAACTGAAGGAAGAGAGACGAACACCGTTGCCAGTTTGTGAGGACAGGGCAGAGATAAAGCAGCTCTGTGTGTGGTTTTGACTTTTCCAGTGGTGGAGGTGAGGCTCTTTCTGCAGAGAGCACACGGCTCTGGCATCATCCTCAGCCTCCTCTCCGTCCCCTCCTCTGCTACTTGTAGGGTGAGTTGGCCCAGTTGGTCTTTGGCCTCTGCTGTCTGTAAAGCCCTTTACCTCAAAGCCTCCAGAGCAACCAAGCCTCTCCTCTGGTTTCCAGAACTCCATTTGCTCCTGGCTCTCACACTCCCTCCCTCCCCTCTTTTCCTCGGTCTCCTTCATTGCCATCTGCTCCTTAAGACTCTGTCTCATGCCCTCTATAAATTTCTAATCCTCACATAGTCACCTCCAGCCTTAATTTTTCATCTGAGCTCTCCATCTGACTTCAGGTTGTTGACTGGGGACCTCTTCATCTGGGAGTCCTCCCCACATCCAAGTTCAATTAATTAACTGGGCCTCCTAGCACCCCAACCCTGCTCTTCCTTGCTCAGCTTTTAGGAGCACCAGTGCAGTCATCCTGGCTAACAACAAAAACCCTGAAATTACTATCCATTCCTCTGTCTTTCCCCACTTCCAGTTGGTTCCTAAGTCTGACTGATGTGACTCTAGCAACACCTTTTCATCTCTCTCAAGACTTTCATCAGCGAGTTAACTGATCTGCTCATCCCTCACGGTATTTTTCATCCCTTCTGCCTCTCCTCGAGGGGGTTGTTATTCTGCCATTTCCTTTCTTGACTGCTTTAGGGTCTAAGAGCTCCTTGAGGAACTTACCTGAGTGATCCTAAAATACAAAATAGGAGGGCAAACTACAGTTCACGTGACAGCTTGTTAAGCCCCTTAACAATGAACACACTCTGGCATTTGACAAGAAGCTTGGTCCTTAAACACCTTCTTGGCCAGTGCTCCTCCAGCTTGCATTTCTTTCTTGCCCCTCTGTCCTATCATGGACCACCGCTCACCTCACTCTCAGCTTCTCAATCCCACCCTCCAGCTATGAAAGTCCCCCACTCTAAGGACTTCTACCCCCTCCCACAATGTCATCTGGCCCTTGCCCAACCCCACTAATGGTACATTTCCCAAAGTCTGGATTATTCTGTATAAAATAATGCTCTAAGATTTTTCAAAAAGACATTCCATGGTGGGCATTGGAAATCCAAAGCCACTTCCTTTGGAAGTCTCCCTGTGAATTTACAGCTGTGCCTCTTTATTCTTCTAAGTATTCAGAAGGTGGTTATAGGAACACCAACATAAACGTGGTTTTCAGAGAAAATACACTGATAAGAAGGAAGACCATTTCCTAGCTGCTCCACAATCTATAAGGCTTCTGCAGTCTTCTATGTAGTTAGTAGTAAGAGTGAAGTGATCTGCCCCAAAGGTTTCCTGGAACACCAGATGTTCAGTGCAAACTCCAGGGAAGTCTCAGGCAAGCCGGGAAGGGAACAGTTGGTCATCCTAAAGTTAAGAGCATGCATTTTAGGGTCTGACTGTCTGGGTTCAAATTCTGCTCTGCCATTTACTAGCTGTGTGACCTGGAACTAGACTTAAACTCTCTGTGCCTTACTTCCTTCACTGGCACAATTAAGATTTTAAAAAGTGAATCCATGAAAGCATTGAAAACACTGCCTGCCATATGGTAAATGTCCAATAGGTGTTGGCTATTTTCATGTAATCTGTGTTGTTCAAACCCTAGGACTCTGGATCTTTTCCTATCTGCTCCCTTAATTACACAAAAATCTGGTCAACACTTTGAAATTACTGCTCTCAGAACCCAACTAAATGTTCAGCCTCCTCCCATCTTCTTCCTATTCCTCCTTGGCCTGCTCAACAAGCAGTGCTCAAGTACGTCCTCGATGCCTGGGCTTGGTGGGGGGTTGGAGGGGAAATCAGCACTTGCAGCTCCAGCAGCACGAGGGAAGAATGCTGTTTCCTGGCTTTCCAGGAGCTTACATTGAGAGGAAAGCAAAATCATCATCCATGACACTGAGGACAAGGCGAGGCAGGAGGCCTCAGAGTCAGTCTATAGAGGCTTAGGAAGGCAAGAGTCCCTGTGACCTGTTGTTTGAGGTCCAGCAACTTTCCCCTGGCCTTGCCACAGTGCAACCCAGGCACGAAAGTGAGGCCATCATTCCTGATAAACCCCACCTGGTTCTTCCACACTTCTTGGACCACAAATTCCTCATATTTCCTCCTTTCAAAGGTTTTCTTCATGCTTTCTAGTTTTACCTCTGGTCCATAACTTTTTTATTTTTATTTTTTATGTTTGAGAGAGACAGAATGTGAGCAGGGGAGGGGCAGAGAGACGGAGGCACAGAATCAAAAGCAGGTTCCAGGCTGTGCCCTGAGAGCTGACACAGGGCTCAAACCCATGGACCTGGGCCAAAGTCGGACATTTAACTGATTGAGCCACCCAGGTGCCCCCCATTACCTTTTATTTTCCCTCATGTACCACACCTACTTTTCCTCCTAATCTTTTATTCAGCAAATACCTGGAACATCACAGATAAACAAGGATCTTGTAAGTTTACATTTCACACACACAGGCCAAGAGCTCCCTGAGGACAAAGGATGCCTTGTTCACCTCCATAGCTTCCGTAACACCTGGCATAGCACCCATCTGTGCCCCAAAGGAGTAGACATATGTACATGAAGAGGTGGACCTTCATCACAAACCCCTCAGGCCCTAAAACAGAAATTGGCTTTCTTCCACTGACCATTTTGTTCTAACAGTCTCTGATCACCGCTCCTGGGGCCAACCCAAGGCCAAAGCTGATGGGTGAGGATGGAGATACCAGTGCCTTCAACATCTCCTACACCAACTTCTTCCTGGTGGGCTTCCCTGGATTGCGAGAGTGGCGGCGCCTCCTGGTCCTGCCTCTTACCTTCCTTTATGTGACGATCATCTCTGCAAACGTCCTGGTCATCCACACGGTGGTGGCCCAACGGAGTTTGCATCAGCCCATGTACATGCTCATCGCCCTGCTCCTGGCTGTCAACATTTGTGCTGCCACAGCCGTGATGCCCAAAATGCTGGAGGGCTTTGTGCATTATGCTAACCCCATGTCACTGCATGGCTGCCTGGACCAGATGTTCTGTATCTACTTTACTCTCCTGGACTACAATCTCCTGCTGGCCATGGCCCTAGACCGCTACGTGGCCATCTGTCACCCACTCTGCTATACTGACCTGATAACCTCCCACCTGCTGGGAGTGCTGGCCATTCTTGCTCTGACACGGAGCCTGGAAGTAGCAGTGCCTTTGGTGGTGCTAACGTCACGAGCTCGATTCTGCCAGACAATGGTGATTCGACACTTTGCCTGTGAGTACATTGCACTGCTGAGCATAGCTTGTGGAGACTTGACTTTCAACAATGGGTTGGGACTGACCATGCATTTGGTCACTATGACCTTGGATCTAGCCCTGCGAGGGAACTCCTATACACGCATCATCTATGCTGCCTTCCGGATCTCTTCTGGGAGAGCCCGAACCAAGGCCTTGCACACATGTGGCTCCCACTTACTGGTCATCCTATCTACCTCTCTGGTCTCTCCACCTCCATTGTCTTCCGAGCGGCCAAGACTGTGTCTCCGGATGTCCAGAACCTGCTCAGTGCCATCTACATGCTACTCCCAGGATCCTTGAATCCTATCATTTATGGAGTACAGACCAGGGAGATCCGGCAACATGTGGAAAAGATGCTCTATGGCAATAAATCAGCCCAGGAGAAGCCCCCAGCTTCTCTGGGGAGAAGCCAGAGACTGCAGAATATGAGAGTGGAGGGGCAACTGCCAGAGTGAAAGGACTTTATCAACTTGGGAAGTTGGGGTTGTGACTTCTGGGAATAAGAAATAAGCAGGCATCACTGAAGGACAGGCTGAAATCGTGAGATTATGGGCTCAAGGGAAGGCCCGTTGTTAGCCAACTACCACTTTTTAAATTCTTAGAATGCTTTTTCTATTTCCATTCCAATAATAAAATTGCTTTTCCCTATTTATCTTTCTGTTTAGTTTCTTTGTCCTCTTCCCCCTGACTCCTGAGAAAACCCCAGTTAATATTTGGATGTATAGGGCCCCCCTGGAAGCTGTACAGAGCGTCATACAGACCACAACCCACTCTGAACATCCTGTCCGAAACAAATAGGCTAGGACCCTTCCCTGGGGCCCAGTCTCTCCCAAATACAGCCTAAGACTTGACATGAAGCCCAGTCTGACCAAATATACAGGTCAGCCTTGCACTCTCTAGTCTAACCCAAGCACACAGGTTGGGTTATAGAGACTATCAGTCCCAAACACAGGTGAGCCCCCAGGCTGGATATCCCAATCTGACATAGGCACACAGGTCAGGCCTACTCCAAATATCCAGTCTAGCCCACATAAACAGATCAGGTCCTGCCCCACCGGCGGCATCAAGTCTGACAGACACCCAGACCAACTCTTCACCCAGTAACCAGTCTGTTCCAAAGACCAAACTAGACCCTGATATGGTACTTGAGTCTGACCCAAACCCATAGGTTAGGTCACTCTCCCCATGGTAGCCAGAGTGAGCTATCTAAAAGTATTCCCTGCTTAAAAGTCTTCCACAACTCTGTCAATAAGATGGAGCGTCCTTCAGGGCTGTCCCAGAAAGGAGCTGTGGTGCCTGCGTATTATGCAGAACCATGTGTAAACTAGGCCTGAGTTTTCTCTTCTGTTAACTGATCATAGGGACCTCCCCAAAGGTGCAGGCAAGAGTGAGGATCATGGGCATTTGGGCCACTTCTTCAATAACTTACTTGTACTTTCAGGGCCTCCCGAGCCAAATCCTGTATATACCACTTCAATGTATATACCATTTGATGACGGAATGCTGCTGCGCAGGTGCAGCTTTATGGCTTGGTGGGTCAGACACCACCCAGTTCCTGACGGGAAGCTCAGGTCACACAGTAGTTTAGTGGCCCATGGTTAAGCATTCAGTCTCTTCTAAGGCTGAGTAGCAAGCCAAAAGACGTTTCTCAAAAGGTGAATACTTACTGACAGAGGATGGCAGGGCTCTGCTCCAAAATCCAAAGAGCCTGCTAGAGGCTCCAAATAGCAACCCTATCTGCCACCGCCACTTCAACACCATAGACCTACTGGATCACATGGCCCAAGTGGCAGAGCAGCTGCAGGGCGGGCCTAGGCCTATTGTAGAGCCTTCTCTTGTTCCAAGCCCTGCTCAAAACCAGTAGCTTTTCAGGTCATTTGGTAAACAGACCAGAGTAGCACACCTAAATGAGGAATACACTGCCATGCTGACGCCAACATCCAAAGAGGCCCGCTAGGCCTTGTGCCAGTCTTTTGCTTGTGGGAGGAGCCAGATGCAACAATTTATCTTTCACCATAGAAGGAATATCTCAATATGCCTCATACCATTTGACCCCTAGAAATTTCACAGAGGTAGAAGGCCCCCAAATTTTTGTCAGATTATTTCCCACCCTCTGACACACAAATGTCTTCCCGGTAAGCCTAGAGTAGTTGTTACTTCTTGCTCAGTAGGTCTAATCAGCACGTCATCAATGTATTGGAGCAGTGTGGAAAAGGTAGTCAAGATGAACTAAATTATGAGAAAGGGCTGGAGAGTTGATACACCCTGGAGGTGGAACATACACACAATCACCCAGAACCTTGCCTCTTGTAAGTATTTGATTAGGAGCATCCAATGATGGTATTTTGAGTGTCTCTATTACCACATCACACCACAAACTATCAATACTTCCTTTACCACTGGAAATAGTCATTAGTGCCTTTAAATCTAATCAGATTAGAGAATCAATTCCAGAAACTCCAGAACCAATTCAGAAGATTCATCCTTAAGATTCTACTCCTCTAGAACCACTTTTGGTACCAAAATCTGTATCAGTCAGGGTTCTCATTCTCTATAAAGAGAAATAAAACTAATGAGAAAATGGGAGGGGGGAGCATGAGAGAGAGGGAGGGAGAGAAAGGAGAGAGAGATTTTAAGTAACTGTCTCACACAATTGTGGAACTAGCAAATCTAAAATTGGCAGAGCAGGCTGGCACACTGGAGACCCAGAAAAGAAGTGATATTGTAACTCAAGTCCGAAGGCAGTCTGAAGACAAAAGTCTTTCTTTCTTAGGGGACCTCATTCTTTCTTCTCTTAAGGCCTTCAACTGATTGGATGAGGAACCCACATTATGGAGGGTAATCTGATTTACTCAAAGTCTACTGATTTAAATGTTAATGTCATCTAAAAAAATATCTTCACAGCTATCTAGGCTAGTGTTTGACCAAGTATCTGTGTACCATGGCCTAGCCAGTTTACACATAAAATTAACAATCACAGATGCCTAGGCTCAGAAAAAAGCCTACCCATATGTGGAGAAAGTGCCCTAGCACAGAGCCAGTCTACATAGAGAGCTCCTGAAATTCAAGGATATCTGTCAAAACATTAACTGAACAGAGATTTCAGTGATTACACACACTAGGGAATAGTCTCTGCAAAAGTAGTTTGGAAAAGTATCAAACAATATTTCAACAACAACCAAAAAATTACAGGCATTACAATGAAATAGGAAAACATAGCTCATTCAAAGGAACAAGAAAAACTGACAGAAACCATCCCTGAGGAAGCCCAGCCACCAGACTTACTAGACAAAGATATTAAAACAACTGTCTTAAAAATGCTTGAAGAGCTAAGGGAAAACATGAACAAACAAAGGAAATCAGAAAAACAATGCATTAAAATCAGAATATCGACATGGAGACAGAAATCGTTCAAAGGAAACAAACAAATTTTAAAGCTGAAAAGAATAACTAAGATGAAAAATTCACCAAGGGGGCTCAAACAGATGTTGAGTGTGAAGAAGAATCAGTGACCTTGATGATATGACAGTTAAATTATTGAGCCTAAGGAACAGAAAAAATATTAAGAAAAGTGAATGACACCTAAGGGACCTGGGGGACATAAGCAGTGGAACGAGCGACGCATTACAGGAGTCCCAGAAGGAAAAGAGAGAAAGGGGCAAAAAGATTATCTGAAGAAAAATGGCTGAAAACTTCCCAAATTTAATGAAAGATGTAAGTCTACTGATCCAAGCAGGTCAACAAACATCAAGAAAGATAAACTCAGAGATCCACACCAAGGTACATTGTAATCAAACTGTCAAAAGCCATTAGGATAGCTAGTATGAAAAATACAAAAAATTAGCAAGTGTCAGCAAAGATGTGGAATAATTGGAACTCTCATGCATTACTGGTAGGAATGTAAAATGGTGCAGCTTGAGCCTACAGAAAAGTTTGGCAGTTCCTCAAGTTCCTTCAAATTAAACATTGAATTATGATGTATTCCCACAATTCCACTTCTAGGTATATACCCAAAAAAACTGAAAACAGGAATTCAGATACTGGTGCATCAATGTTCAGAGCAGCATTATTCACGATAGCCAAAATGGTGGAAATAACATCAATGTCTATTCACATATGAATGGAAAGACAAAATGTGATATATACATACAATGGAGTATTACTCAGGCTTTAAGAGGAATTAAAGTCTGCTCTATGCTACATGGATGAACCCTGAAAACAGGCTAAGTGAAATAAGCCAGACACAAAAGGTCACATACTATAGTATTCCATTTATATGAGGTACCTAGAATAAGCAAATTCAAAGACAGAAAGTAGAATAGAGGTTACCAGGGATTGAGAGGTGAAGGAAATGAGGAGTTATTGTTTTAGAGTTTCTGTTTGGGATGATGACAAATTTCTGGAAATAAGATAGTGATGATGGTTGTACACTGTACATGTACTTTATGCCACTAAATTGTATGCTTTAAAGTGGGTAAAATGGTAACACTTATGCTAATATATTTTACAATAGAAAGAAGAAATAGGCATATGTTAAGATCAGAATTGTAGAAGGCATCTGAGTAATTTTTCTTAAAATTTCCTCCCTGAACTCTCAAAGAACAGAAAATATTTTTTCAAATTTGACCTTTGTATGAAAATAAATGACAAATTTGGTCTCACATAATCACTTTGAAATGTTTATTTCAGAATGACCAATAGGACCTTATCCAGATAAAGGTCCTGCCAACACTTCTCACAGGTTATGACTCAGTTTTGCTTCTATGGACCCACCAGTCAAAGCAGTAAAACTAAGTCTTCTTATGAAAACTGAGGTCACCAAAAAAGGGGTGCCAAGTGGGCAATGAAACCCTATTCAGTTACTTCCTATTTGCAAGATGACCTCTTTTGCATTCCTAAAACTTCTACTTTGATTCCCAATATATTGATTTAAAATATCGGTACTTTCACACTATTATATAGAAACAGTACTTTAAATCAATTGCTCCTTTTGCTGCAATAAGGTCCAACAAAACCTTAGCACTTCAAGCAAACCTACTGTGCCTATCTATGCTCAAGAAGTAGTTTGGCTGTGAGGAAGTGCTGGTCTCTTCCAAGCCTTTCCTCAGGACCCACACATCAGACACTCTTCTCTATTCTCCAAAGAGCACACCATGGCTGCTGTGTTCCTCTCCTTCTCTTCTTCTTCTTTTGTTGCCTTCTCCTTATCTTTCAGCTTCTCCTTATTTAGAGTGAACTGGATTGGATTCGCTGCTGGTCGTGTCCTTAAGTAATACATTCCAGTCTTCAAACCCTACACAAAGGAAGCAAATACAACAATTAGAAATTGTAAGAACACTAGACATTCGAAACCAATGTTTAAAATACATTTCCATAAACCACATCAGATTGTTTTCTAAACCTGAAATTCCATCTCCTGCAGGAAGCCTTCTCAAAAATGCTTAAAGACAAAGAGTCAGTACATTGTGTTCATTTTACCCCTAAAAAAGCTTATCTTTTTGGAAATGTCAAACATTTTTGTTCTATAGTCTTTTGTTTTTATGTGTATGACTTCCATGTTTGCCTAAAACAATGTTTGCCTTATAATTATTTAGAGATCTAGACTGTGTCTCTGTAAAGAACAGATGATGACTACTTCAAGGATAAGTACCATCATCTTCTATTTGGTATCCCCAGTCTTAGCACATAGTATGTAGTCAATAAATGTCTCTTAAATTAAAAAGAAAAAAATTTAATTCTATATAAATACCCAGGTGATTGCCAGTTAATAAGGATAGAATCCAGAATCACAGGACTTTACAGTTGCCAGTGACAAGCGAAGTAATTTGGCTTTTAGATTGTAGATAAAGTGGAGAAACAATGGATGTTTTTGAACAGTGAGTGGGTTGACATGTGTAAAGTTTTATTTTAGAAATGGTAGCAGTGCACAAGATAATGCAGTTACTAGAAGCAAAGAGATCAGTTAAGAAGTTAAGAATAATGGTAGTGGAACAGGAAGAAAGATATTCAAGAAACAGTACAAAGGTACAACCACCACAACTTGGTGAGTAATTGTATGGAGAATAAAGGGAGGGTCGTAGGTAACTCCAAGGTTTCAAAACTAATAATGAAATAATCCTAAAAGAAACAAGAAAATCCAAAGTGAGAGCTTAATCTGGCACAAAAACCATGGTTTGGTTTTAACATATTGGATTTGAAATGAAAGAACTAGGTGGCAATATTTAAATAGGCAGCTAGAAGGTAAAACTGCTCCAATTCCAAAATATCCCAAGCTGGCAACAAGTCCATGATTTCCTCCACCAACCTGCTTCCAGCCGTAGAAGTGCATACTAGTGAGTTTGCCATAGTTAGGCTCAGCAATGTGGATGTTCAAAGACTGGCTTTGATCAATGAAAGCACCTCTTTCAGCTGCCATCTTAAGAACGGTTTTCTGTGAGATCTCCCACACAGTCTTATAAAGTTGCTTCAGGTCATCAGGAATTTCTGGTATGTTCTGAAGAAGGAAAAACAAATGTTTATTGCACTCTGGTTGAAGAAATCAGTATAATTAACATAATTTTTTTAATGTTTATTTATTTTTGAGAGAGAAAGAGAGAGCAAGTGGGGTAGGAACAGAGAGAGGGGGAAGAGGATCCGAAGCAGGCTCTGCACTGACAGCAGCGAGCCTGACGCAGGGCTTGAACTCATGAACTGTGAGATCATAATCTAAGCCAAAGTCAGAGTCTCAACTGACTGAGCCACCCAGGCGTCCCTTTAATTAACATAATTAATGATACCAGGGTCTGGCCTCAGTTCTATTTCCTGCCAGATCTGACCCATACCGTTCAGTATCATACAATATGAGCCCTTATCAAGTTTCCCAAGACTGCTTACTCTGGATTAGAATGTCCAACAAAACTCCATTTAACCAACAAAATATATGGCTGGTGGTAATGATTAAAGATCCATTTCTATTTGGATTATAGCCAAAATATTCATTGTTCTAGAGGCACTTAAAAAAGGAAGGAACCAAGCAGCAATAAATGACCCTTAAGCTTTACAAAAAACACAAATAATCAGGGCTATAACTCACAGGTACATGATCAAGGGAAGCAATGAAACAAACCCCTTTTGGAGTCAACAGAACATTTTCTTAGGTATAGGGTTAATCTGCATCAAAACATACAGACTAGCTAATAGTGTTACCATTTCTTCCAGCAAAAATAGAACTGTTACAGAAATCTTTATCTGTGTTACCAAGGAGACAAATGTTTAGACAGAGGTCTCCATCCACAAATAAATGCTTCTTGGGCACCTGGGTGGCTCAGTCATTTGAGTGTCCGACTTTGGCTCAGGTCACGATCTCGCCATTCAGAGTTTGTGCCCCACATCGGGCTCTATGCTGACAGCTCAGAGCCTGGAGCCTGTTTCAGATTCTGTATCTCCCTCTCTCTCTCTGCCCCTCCCTGGCTCGTGGTGTCTCTCTCTCTCTCTCAAAAATAAATAAACATTAAAAAAAAATTTTTTTTAAATAAATGCTTCTTGATTCTCAGCTGCAAATATGCAAATATTTTATTGTTAAATACTATTTGCGGCTCTGTTTTTGGGACTCTGAGTCCTCAATCCCCACCATACTTTTAAATTAAGTCTGACTCTCTAATTTCACACTTTATCAGTGGTCCCCAAACTTTGATGCATTTTGGAATGACCCAGATGGTCTTTAAAAAATACTAATGCCTGGTTCCCATTTTCAGGTATTCCAACTTAATTGTTATGCAACCTAAGCTTCCGAAATTTTTTTTAAGCTTCAGAATTTTAAAAGCTCCCCAACTGATTCTTATGTACAGAGAAGTTGGAAACTACTGCTTTATATTATTGCACAAACAAGAGGGAAAGGCCTAGCTATGTGAAGATGTATATAATCCTAGCACAACAATGCAGAGGTGAACATAAGCCTATATGACCACAGTGAATAGCCATTCTTTCTCTCCACTGCCTGGGATAAGTGAGAAGGTACCGATGTCCAACTTAGCTACTAAAGAGCACACTTCATTTTCATTCTGTACCTGGATAGAACCATTGCATGCAATAATCTGATTTTTCATCTCTTCATTCCACAAGCCCCGCTCGGTAAGATCCTTCAGTAAGTGCGGATTTACAATCTGAATGAAAAAGCAAAAAAGATGCCAAGGAATAATTAAGAATGACAGGGCTAAACAGGATCACAGGCCTGGAACTTAAAGTAAATAAGATCATTTAAAGAAGCATTTAACATTAGATTACCTGGTAAATTCTGTATTTTATAAAACTGAGAGGCCCATCCTACCAAACAAAAGCTGTATTCCTTTAAATCTTGACCTGTTATTCAAGAAACGTAATATTTGCAAAGGTGAAAAGAGCCAGCATTGCCTAAGACGGGTAAATCTTTGTGGACTCTTTTTTTTTTTTTCCTAAGAAAGGATACAATAAATACTTAAGAAAAAATAGAAATGCATCCACTCCAAACCTACAGAAATTGATTTCAGGAGATCTGGAAATTCACAAATAAAAATCTTCTAGATTAGTGGTTCTCAACCCTAGCTGCATATTAGAATTACCTGGGAACCGTAAAAAAAACACTAGTCCTACCTACCAGAAATTCTAATTTGTAAACAAGTTATTTGTAAAAATTTATGAATTGTAACCATCATTACAGGATGGTTAAATATCATGTGAACTCTAACATCAACAACTTATTTTCCTATGTAACCCTCAAAAATTCATTCTTTTGACAGATATTTATTAAATGTCTATTATGTGCTGAAATAGAGTAACACTGGAGATGAAGATGACTCATTTTATCAAAGCTGTGCCCTGTACTAAGCAAAAAGGGGCAAACTAAATAGGAGTTGTCATTTACTCCCAACATCGGGCTTTTGCACAATCTCCTGTAGGTCTAGTCGTGATCTCACCTGAAATTCTCCCGACAAGACTCTGCGAGTATAGATGTTGCTGGTATAAGGTTCGATGGACTCATTATTTCCCAGAATCTGAGCAGTTGAAGCAGTAGGCATTGGGGCAATAAGTAAACTGTTTCTTATACCATACCTAAAGAAAAGGAGATTATCAGATGCTGGTCCTAAAGCTATAATCTGCCAGGAAGGCAGTTACTTTATGTCACTGTAGTAAATGCAGATGCTGTGAGTGACACCATACATGCATTAGACTCATATAATGACTTTTGCATGCAACCCCAGTAGAGATACAACTTCACAGTATGAATGGTATAGCTTGCCCCTCTCCTAAATGCCTGAATCCTCAACTCAATTAGCACAATTTTTAGTGCTGGCAATTCTTATTATGACGATTTATTAGCATTTGATACACTAGCTTGCTCAGGGAAATACTCAAATGACTGTTGGAGAGTCCCCACCTGTATCAGGGTACATTCATTCAACCCTCACTCTTTTCTAAGTACCTATATGATCACTGTGCTAAGCTCTTTAAGGAAAAATAATGATGTGAAAGTGGTCACAATCAGACATCTATCACCAAAATTCTCCACAGGAAAAAATTATGCTCAGATTATGTATATTCCTGACTTCTTCTATTACCTCTTTAATCATAACGTTCCTAGAGGAAGGTTAACATCTTTGACTCTATTCACTGCCAGAGTACTTAAGGAAGAGTACACTATCTGAACACTGCCCTTAGCTTGTTCTTCAAAGCTTAGCCTAAGAGATGACCCCTCTGGAACATCTTTCCCAACCAGGGAGACAATGCTGAATACAAATGCCAAATATAAGGGCATCTGGGTGGCTCAGTTGGTTGAACGTCCAACTTTGGCCCAGGTCATGATCCCATGCTTCATGGGTTCGAGCCCCGCATCAGGCTCTGTGCTGACAGGCTCAGAGCCTGGAGCCTGCTTCGGATTCTGTGTCTCCCTCTCTCTCTGCCCCTCCCCTACTCTCTTTGTCTCCCAAAAATAAACATTAAAAAAAATTTTTTTTATGCCAAATATAAATATTTCTTCTGCAAACATTTTCTATGACATGTACCTTTATGTACATTTTAACTACTTGTGTTACATGTCTTACTTTATTTAGTCTTAAGTTTCTCAAAGAGTTTGTCTTTACTACATTATATACCTCTGGATTTACACAGCACTTAGCTTAAAGCTTCATATCCTAATGGAATCTTAATCTCACTTTGTCACTTTGTAATTTTGAGGCATCAAGCAAACCACCAAAAGACCTCATGTCTTACTTACTCAGTAAAGTGGACAGTGATTTCCTGTCCAAAGATAGGAAAATGTATTGAAGAGTCATATATATATATATATATATATATATATGGCACATACCAAACTATGGAATTGTCTGTAATCATTAAAAACATTAGGCAGATCTGCATGGACTAAAAAAAGAAAGATGTCCAAAATAAATCCCTAAAGGTCTTAAAATATGTCAAGTTAGGGGCGCATGGGTGGCTCAGTCAGTTAAGCATCTAACTTCGGCTCAGGTCATGATCTCACGGTTTGTGGGTTCGAGCCCTGTGTCGGACTCTGTGCTGACACCTCAGGGCCTAGAGCCTGCTTTGGATTCTGTGTCTCCCTCTCTCTCTGCCCCTTCCCCTGCTTGCACTCTGTCTCTCTCCCTCTCTTTCCCAAAAATAAATAAACATTAAACATTAAAAAAAAAAAAAAAAAAGAATGTCAAGTTTGATCACATCTTTGGAACAAAACTGTATGCATCTGCAAGCGTACTGAAAAAGGTCTAGAAAAATACACACTATTAACAACGGTTATCTCTGGGAAAAGGAGTAAGCTGGTTTTTGTTTGTTCTGTGGAACAAGTGGTTGGCAGAAGTATAAAAAGAAGGGCTGTTGGGGCACCTGGGTGGCTCAGTCGGTTGGGCCTGACTCCAGCTCAGGTCATGATCTCATGATTCGTGAGTTCGAGCCCCACATCGGCTTGCTGCTGTCAGCACAGAGCCTGCTTTGGATCCTCTGTCCCCATCTCTCTGCCCCTCCCCTGCTTGCGTGCTCTCTCTCAAAAATAAACATTTAAAAATAAAAAAAGGAAGGGCTTTTACTTTCCATTTTATTTCTGTATTTGAATTTTATTATTCATGTATTAATTTTGAAAATTTAAAAAGTTGTGTATAGAAAAATATCTATAGCATTTTGACAAAAAAAACACAAAAAATAAACTATAGCTTCATATTTGTAAAAGTTGAATTTGCATGTAAATGTACACATGCACACATGTTCAAAAGAAAATCTGAAAGATGAGAGACAAGAAGATACAAACAGGTTTTTGGGGGAGGTGGTACTGGGATACTTTTCATTTTACTCCCTTTCACACATATATTTTCCTAGATTTTCTAATATGTATTATTTGAGTAATAAAACAATTTTAAGGTGAACAGATATTTTTAAAGAGTATTTTAAACCTATTACTTCCTTCTGTAAACATTAAACACTTTGCATATGCATTAACCCACAGATGACAGACTCATGAAGAAAATGAAAACAACTTGTTTATTATTCACTAAGCAAAACATTCTACCTGCCCTTAAATCTTTTATGTTTCTTAGATTGAAAGGCCTTAAAAAACCTCAAGTTTCACAGTTTTTCTTTCACACAGTTTAACACATTACCCTCCAAAACCTCTCCAAAATCCCTAACTTATTCCTATCACAATCAATTCAGCAAAAGCCATTTTGACAAATCACCAAGGTGGTTAAGCAAAAAATAAAAGTGAAAAACATTTAAAAAGCAAGCACAATGGAAAATATGAAGGTTTAATGAGAAAAAGAATTGCTTAATCCTGATAGTTAAGCCCCTAAAACAAGATGAGCTAATAATACCTACCATTTGTTAAAATGTTTTCAGTGTACCAAGCAATTTGCAGGTTACTATTCATATATTATCTTACAAAGTATTTTTACAAAAACAGTTCTGTAAATAGGTCATGTAAGCCCCATTTAAAAGAGAAAAATAAGTTTCAGAAGTTAGTAAAACATACCTAACTTCTGAAAGCCGCAATGAGGGTTAAACCCTCCTTACTTTAAAGCTACCTTACATCTCCTTACTTACTTTGCAATCTTTTCCTTGAGAAGTTTCCAGTCCCATAGGTCTGTGGGAATAACATTCCACATATCATACTGAAGGATCTAGGGAATAAACAATGCAAATTTATGACAAACCACCCTACAACAATTTAAAACCATGACAAAAACCGAATGACTAACTGCCATGCCCTACATCCCAACAAATGTCTTCTAATGGAACTGTGTGAGGAATTCAAAGTCCAGAGATTCCCCTGGCCAAATTTCCAAAGCAGTCTAACTGATTAAAAGAATGTTAAAAAAAACTGGTTAAGGCTTACCTCTTCCCCTTATCATATCTAGAACCCATATCATATCTACAAACCAGGAAATCCTAACATTAACACAAGTATATTGCTGAGATGCATTCTCTTTGTATAGTAAAGTGTTACTCTATTTTCATCTTTCTTAATTGCTTTGATCTGCCCCTTGATCTATTTGCTTAGCTACTAGACATCTATTTTCAAATCACTGCATATCAGACTTCCCCAAAATCAGCAGGAACATCAAGACTAAAAATAACATAACATTTTATTTTACACTGAAGAAAATCATTCTACCAATAATAAAGGCAGTGTGGACAGCAAAATTGTTCCCAGGTTCTCACCCCCTGGTGCACAGCCCATGTACAATGTCCTCCTCCCAAATGTGGGCAAGACCTGGGAATATGATGGATGTCACTTACATGATTATGGCAAAGGTGAAAAGTCTCTGCAGATGTAATTAAGGTCACCAATCAGTTAATTTTGAGATAAACAAAAGAGAAATTATCCTGGGTAGACCCGACTTATCAGATAAAAGCCCTCAAAAGAGCAATTGGACTCGGGTATTCTTGAAATGAGACACTCTCTCTCACTAGCTTTGAAGAAGCAAGATGTCATGAGTTCTACAGCAACAAAAAAAATGAATTCTGCCAACAACCAGGTGAGCTTAGAAGAGGACTCTGAGCTTCAGATGAGACTCCAGCCTCTACCAACACCTTGATTATAGCCTTGTGAGACCCAAACTAAGGCAAGCTTGGAACCCTGACTCAAGGAAACGATGATAACATATGTTGTTTTAATGTACTATATTTAGCGAAAGAAAACTAATACAGTTAGCATTCTTCTTAGATCACTTTTACCAATGACTAGTTCTAAATAAAACATTAAAATAAAAGGGAGGGGTGCCTGGGTGGCTCAGTCGGTTGAGCGTCCAACTTCGGCTGAGGTCATGATCTCATGGCTCATGACTTTGAGCCCCACATCAGCTCTGTGCTGACAGCTCAGAGCTTGGAGTCTGCCTCGGATTCTGTGTCTCCCTCTCTCTGTTCCTCCCCTGCTCATGCTCTGTCTCTCTTTTAAAATAAATGAATGTCAAAAAAAATTTAAATAAACAAAGGGGTGAGGCGTCTGGTTGGCTTAGTTGATAGAGCGTGGGACTACTGATCTCGGGTTTGTAAGTTCAAGCCCCGTTGGGTATAGAGATTTCTTAAAATAAAAATCTTAAAAAAAAAAAAAATAAATAAATAAAAGAACTTTGCCTACGATAAAGGGAGTCTGGCTGGCTCAGTTGGTGGAGCATGCGATTCTTGATCTCGGGGTTATAAATTTGAGCCCCATGTTGAGTGCAGAAATTACTTAAAAATTAAATCTTAAAAAAAAAAAGAGTATCTTTTTAACTCTAGAGAACAAAAGTACCATATTAGCTTCCTATGGCTGGTATAACAAATTACCATAAATTGGTGGCTTAAAATAACAAAAATTTATTCTCTCCTAGCTCGGGAATCCAGAAGCCCAAAATGAACATGTTGGGAGGGCCACACTCCCTCCGGAGGCTCTAGAGCAGATTCTGTCCTTTGCCTCTTGCAGCTTCTAGTGACTATCAGCATTCTTGGGTTGTGGATGCATTACTCTGGTCTCTGCCTCCATCGTCATGTTGCCTCCTCCTCCCCTCTGTCTCCTATAAGGATACTGTCACTAGTTTAGGACCCAGCTGGAAAATCCAGGATAATCTTATTTCAAAATCCTTAATTATATCTGCAAAGACTTTTTTATTTTTATTTTTTTTAATTTTTTTTTAACGTTTATTTATTTTTGAGACAGAGAGAGACAGAGCATGAACAGGGGAGGGTCAGAGAGAGAGGGAGACACAGAATCCGAAACAGGCTCCAGGCTCTGAGCCGTCAGCACAGAGGCCGATGCGGGGCTCAAACCCACGGACCGTGAGATCACGACCTGAGCCTAAGTCGGACGCTTAACCGACTGAGCCATCCAGGCATCCCTGCAAAGACTTTTTTAAACCAAAAAGATAACATTCACAGGTTCCAGCAATAAGATGCAAACATATCTTTTTGAGGGCAACCATTCAGCCTACTACAGGAACTTATAAGCAAAAAGAAATTTCATCCATATACTTACTCCTTTGCTGACTGGAGAGCCCTCATAGGTTTCATATGGGCCATGCTCCTTGGCCAGGTCACAGCTGGCTTCCAAGGCTCCATAATAAATAGTTTCAAAGATTTGCTTGTTTAGTAACTGGGCTTCTGGACTCTCAAAAGGATACCTCATCAGAATAAAAGCATCTGCCAGACCTTGTACCCCGATTCCAATGGGGCGATGGCGTTTATTTGATAAGCATGCCTTTGTGCCAACAGATTTAGAGAAGAAAGAGACATTACTGAATAGAAAAGGCAACATTCTGCACCAAATGATACCCTCTCTCTTTTTATCTCCATTTTCTCACACCATTCCACTGACAGCCATTTAAATAATGACTGGCAGACCGTGATACACTCCCTCCAACTTGGATTTCAATAATTACCAATAAGCAAAAAATCTATTCATACCTCTGGGACAGGGTAGTAATTAATATCAATAATTTTATTCAAGTTTCGGACAATGACTTTTGTAACTTCAGCCAACTTCTTAAAGTCATATGTGTGTTCTGACGTGACATACATATTCAGGGCTAGGGAAGCCAAGTTACAGACTGCAACCTGGAAGGCAAAGAAAAGGGGTCAAGAATCACACAATTTTTATTTCTTCCCCATGTCAACGATAGCAACATGTAAGCCTCTAATGTTCTATGATATTAAATTATAAAATTTTTATCTTTATCTTCTCCCTCTTCATCGTTCATTTCTAAATCCCAATACCTATTCACATGTGAGTTATAACACGCACCAGTGAAATAAGGAGAGAGAATCTGTGTTCCATACTCCATGGCTCTATGACCAGACATACATCCCATTGTGCTATAATTTTTTATGTATATTCGTCTCAGTCAGGAGATGTATGCTGTCTAATATACCAGCCACTAGCCACATGTAGCTATTTCAATAAAATAAAAAATTCAGTTTCTCAGTTGCAATGATCATATATCATGAGCTCAACAGCCACCAGATACAGAACACTTCCATCACTATAGAACGCTTTTCCAAATTACACATTCCTACCTTACTCTAATTGAGATTCTGATAAGCCTTTAACAACAGGAGATCCAAGTTTGTGAATTCTGAAAAAGCTCTTCAGGTGATTTTCCACTACACTACACTAGGTGATAGGCTTCTCCAGGAAAGAATCGTATCTTATTTACCCTTATATTTTTAGTTCTGGTACCACATCTCGCATATAATAAATGCTAAATAATGTTAAATGAATATTTTCTTTTCCACTTTGATTAGGACTATCCTAACCCAAACTCTCAACTCCTCTCACCTAGACTCCCTCATGCCCTTCATATCTACTCAATTCTACACAAGTTGCCTAAGTACCCATTTATAAAGTATAACTCAAATCACATAATCCAGTAATTGAGTCTGATAAATGCTAGGGAGCAAAATAAGGGAGGAAAAGACAAAAGAGTTCTAGGAATAAGGACAGAAGGATGCCATTTTTAAATACGGTTGTCAAGGAAGACATCACTGAGAATAGGACATATGAACAAACTGAAAAGGTTAGATAGCAAGCCATGTAGCTATCTGGGGGGTGGGGGGGAAGAGCATTTTAATATTCAAAATAAAGTACACAGCAAAAGTCCTGAGGAAGGAGTGTGCTTGATATGTTTGGGAACAGCAAGGAAATTAGTAGGGCTGGAGCACAGTGAGCAAGGAGGGAAAGTAACAGTAGATGAGATGGGCATCCCCAGTTGTGCATGACCTCATGGGGCATTATAAGGATTATGAATGAAAATGAATGAAGTATTGATACATACTACAACACAGATAAGCCTTGAAAACATGCTAAGTGACATAGGCCTGACACAATAGGCCACCATATTATATGATTCTGTTTGTATGGAACACCCACAAGAGGCAAATCCAGAGGTAGGAAACAGATTAGTAGAAGTTGCCAGGGGCTAGGGAAGGAGGCTTCCTCCTCCTTTCCATAGTTTATATCCAACATCCAAGCAGCCTGTCTTTCAACCACTACAACAATCTCCTTAGGCTCACCTCCAACCTCTTCTCACACCAAAACACTCTATCACCAGAAACAAGAACCATCCTTCTCATCCTAGCATTTTGATGCTATTTTCCTTCCAGGAACCTACAAGGGCTTCCTACCTCTGCGACATGCCAGCTTTCACCTACTACCTTCCCTCCCTCAGCTATAGCCATCTCTCCACATACCAAACCATAATGTATTTGTTCCATCAGAACAAACTTGTTTGATACACGCTGCATAAAACCTATTCCTGTCTCTGATCTGACAGGCTATTCTTCCCAAATGGAAAGCCTGTCCATAAACTTCTTTTTTAAGAAACCAAATCTATGTCCCATTTCTATCCTTACCTCTTCTGTGAATTGCCTTAAAGATCCGAGATTAGAATTTTGTCTCACCATTCACTGAAAAGACTCTCCACCTGCTTATTATATACTTTAAACTGAATGAACGTCCTGACACATTTTTGTGTTTGTCCTAAACCAACATGACTGAACACTGAGTAAAGATTATTACAACAATGCGTGTGTAATAAAAAGGTGATTAAATCTTTTCTACATGGCCTAGACTGTAAGATATTTGAGGGCACAGATCACACCTGTTCCCTTACAATCTCTACTTTGGTGCCCTTCTATTTACAACAAACTACAAAAACTCCCTTCCCCCACCTCAAGTGAAATCAAGTGAGGGATGCACAAACAATAACTGCCTAAGATTCTTCTCTCAGTACCCTGGGCAGAAGTTTTTCTACCTACCTCATCTTTGCTGGTATACTCTACTATTTCTGTGCACAGGTTGCTGCATTTGATCGTTCCCAGGTTCTGCTGGTTGCTCTTCCGATTACAGGAATCTTTGTAGAGCATGTACGGGGTACCTGTCTCTGTCTGAGACTCAATGATGGCATACCAAAGCTGCTGAGCTTTTACAACTTTGCGGACACGACCCTGTTTCTCATAACTGAAAGGCAAAGCTAATATTATTTTAATATTCCCTAAGAAAATCTTTATTGCAGACAACTTGAAGACACTAAAATATAAAATTACAAAAACTCTTAAATTGTTTACTATGTTTTGCTAAAAGGGTGGGGGTGGGGGGAAGGAATATGATCTTTATTTTACTGTAACTAAAGCCACAGAGGAAAATCAGACAGCTCTGGACCTATTTGAATAGCAGAATATGCCCCAATTCCACTAAATCAACAAAACCCTTCATAAGGAAAAGGAATAACACCTCAAGTGGTCAAATCTCCTACTATTGTACTATTATTTAATAAACTCTTGACATGTGTCCTAACTGTTCTTGATTCCTGGGTGCGATATAAAGCATAACTTTTTTTTCTTTTTTTGTCAAATGTACTGACAAAAATAATACTCTCTGTCTTAATTTTTATAAGGATCAGTTAAAAACCTCTTTATAACTCCCAAAGTTTTAAGAAAGAAGATAGAAACTCAATTTTGGTGAAGATTCAGATAGCAAATCTGACCAAAATATATTATTAATCACATTCTCTACTGGATGCTTCTGGGATTCCTAGAAACTGGCTAATGATTGATGGTATTTTGACACTTGGATTCCCCAAATAAAAGAAACATACGGTTAAAAATGATTACTTTCATATTTTTCCCATACCTTTCATACAGCTTCTCAAATTCCTCTCCCCAAACCTCATCCAGACCAGGACATTCATTTGGACACATCAAAGACCAGTCCTACAAAGGGAAGAACCCATACGAAACTTTAAATAACCAACCACACATAGTCCATTAGGAACACTGAAAGGGACAGGGTGACTTCTATAGACTCTCTTGGAAATCTGCTACAGAAATGATCATTTTGGACTCGGGCTCAAACATCTAATTCTACCTGTTTATACATGATCTTTTAAGCATTTAGGTCCGATAGCATCTACTTTAGAAAATAAAAATCCAAGGGGTGCCTGGGTGGCTCAGTCGGTTAAAGCCGACTTCGGCTCAGGTCATGATCTCACAGCTCGTGAATTTGAGTCCTACATCAGGCTCTGTACTGACAGCTCAGAGCCTGGTGTCTGCTTCAGATTCTGTGGCTCCCTTTCTCTCTGCCCCTCCTCTACCCTTCCCCTACTCACACCCTCTCTCTCCTTCAAAAATAAACATTAAAAAAAATTTTTTTTAAAGAAAACAAAAATCCAAGAAGGTAGGAATGGCATCTCTTAACTTGCTTAAAATTCTTCCATAGCATAACATGCAGGTGGGCTCTTCCTAAGCATGATTTAAGATGACAAAAAAGAAAACTGATATGAATAAAGTTGTTCTTACCAACAGGTACCTATTTCTCACCTGATTAGTCTCCACTCGTTTCATGAAGAGATCCGGAATCCAAAGGGCAAAGAAAAGGTCTCTGGCACGCTGTTCTTCCTTTCCTGTGTTCTTCTTTAAATCAAGAAACTCAAAAATGTCTAAATGCCAAGGCTCCAGATAAATAGCAAATGCCCCAGGTCGCTAAAGGCAAATACATCATCATTCTTTTCAAAATCATAATGAAACAAAGAAACTTCATATTTTCCAAGGCACTTTTATAATACCTCCTTTGATCTTCATTACAAGTAAGGAATTAAATGACATAATACAAGTAAAAGTACTATAAATATAAGTACTAGTATTTTTCTTATAATTCTAGGAGTGAAAAAGAGCAATTGATATGAAAGAACAAGAAAGATGAAATAACTTGTCCAGAGTGACACAGTGAACTACAGACGGAGCTTCCTTCAGTTGTCATCCAGCTACTTTACATTATATGACACGTATGCAAACCCCAAAGAAAATCACTTTAATTCTGACAATTATAAATTGTGCTCTTACCAAAGATCAAAAAAGTGATGTCTTATATCAAGATCTCCACAGATTGTTTTTAAAGTCCATCAAAGGAAATTCATCAACTACCAGGTGATTAGTGTGTCTACATATATGTAAGAGGCAGCCTCAAGTGGCAAACTATCCTGCTGATAACACTGGGCAAACAATCCAATTCTCTCAATTCTACTTCTCCCTCTGTGAAACAGGCAGAGTTTTGTTTTTGTTAAACAACAAAAACAACAAAAAAGCCCCTACAAGACTATTACAACTCCTTTGCAAGATTAGGTATCAATATAAGTTACAATTTTAGAAATTCTTTGCCAATAAACTGTCATATAAAAAAAGCTGACTGGGGGCACCTGGCTGGCTCACTCAGTAGAGCATGCTACTCTTGATCTCAGGGTCATGAGTTCAAGCCTCACACTGAGCGTGGAGCCCACTTAAAAAATAAAATAAAAATAATACAAAGCTGACTAGATCATTTGCTGCCTGGAGCCAAAGGTAAAGTATGTATGGGTGGGAGTGATGGGGTGATTAATCAAAGGTGCTTGAGGAAACATTTTGGAGTAATGGAAATGTTCTATATCTTGATTGGTATAGTGATTACATAAGTATACACGTTTGTCAAAACGCATCAAACTGTACACTTAAAGTGTGTGCATTTTTGAAGTAAATTATACCTCAACTGATTTTGAAAGTAAAAAAAAAAGCAAAGTAATTACAAATATACACACTAAATCACCTTATTTTAAGCATTCATGGTTAAAGATTTTTAGTCCTAATTTCCAAGACTTCAAGTAACAGAGCATACCTTGTTTCCACCTTGATCCACATATCGAGCTGTGTTGTTATATACTCTCAGCATTGGCACAAGGCCATTGGAATTGCCATTAGTCTGAAAGAGAGACCGAGAATAAAGGCATCTGGAGGAGAAAAGTGGGACTAAGTAAGCATGGAAAAGAACAAAATGGCTCAACAGTGAATATGTTACAAGAGCTCTCCCAGTCTAAATAAAGTTTTATCTGCTTTCCATCTCTCCCTTTATAAACAGAATACCCAATATAAAATAAACAAAATATTGTTTTCCCCTAATTGTTGTTTTAATGTTCTTGTTGCATCTCTAATTTACAATTACAAGTCAAAAGAATCTGAAACCAGGGTAGCTGAACTTAACCTCCATACCTTATAATGGTCATTATATAAAGATATACTTTGAGTAGAATAAAAACACAACTACAGTGTCTTTTTCCCAAAAGGCAACTTACAGTAAGAATTATACATAGTGGATAAATGAAGACAATAAAGATATATGGAGATTCTCAACAATAAATGGATTCTAGAATGAAGATAAGAAAACACAAAGACTCCTAAAAGATACCTCATCAAAAATAATCCTTCTAACTCTAAGGTAAGCCTTTAAACAGACTAGAAAGATAAGTGAGCAATGGCTCATCCTATTATTGTGTGTTAAGTGCTCCAAAACACTATGTAATAGAATAGTTTCCTTCTGGACTCCCTAACTTTCTTCTGTAGGGTCAGATATTTTCTTCACATTACAGGTGAGGAAACAAACCCAGAGATGTAAAATAACTTATGCTAGGCTGCATTACTACTAAGTAGAGGAGATAGGATTTATATCCAGGTCTTTCTTATCCAATATCTTCATCTTGACTCCCAATGAATAATGAACTAGCAAAGGGCTAAATTTACATCATAAAGAGCCAACTTGTAAAACATGAATCCTGGCTCTACTACATATTAAGTGACTGATCTCTGGAAGTAATTTAATTTTCTAAGCCTCAGATTCCTCACTTGTAAAGATGATATTGTCTTTAATCACAAAGTTATTGCAAAGAGTAAAGTTCCTACCATGTGTCTCTAATGGTACCCATATCCTATGGCTTGTAGCAAGGATTAAATGAGTAACTCAAACTTTTGTAACAAATTTAGCATATAATAAGCAATCAATAAATTATCATTTATTATGATGCTATTATTATCGCATCAAATCCAAATTCCAAAATCTGAGCCAAAAAAATCCGACAGATCATCTAATCTAAACCAGAAGCTAGAAATAGTGAAATGACTCCCTCCAAGTCACACAGCCAGTTAGCACTTAACAGAGACCCAGGTCTCCCAAGCTCCAGCGTATGCCCTCTCAACGATAAGCCTGGCTGCTTATCTTTTTATCCTACAATCTTTTAGTCATAAAACAAACAGAAGCTTACCCCAGCAATGTAGCTGCCAGTAGCTCGAATACAACTCACAGCGACACCAATTCCACCAGCAGACTTGGAAATCAATGCACACTGCTTTAGAGTGTCATAAATGCCTTCAATACTATCATCTTTCATACTCAGAAGGAAGCAACTACAGGGGAAAAAAAAGTCACAACTCAGCAAGGAAATGAAACAAAGCAGAGAAACAACACTGACTATACACCCCCAAAACAGTAAGTTGGGCAAATAAGATTTGAAGTTTACAAAATTCCTAGTTATTTTAGAAAAAAAATTAAAAAAACTTTTACTGGATATGACACAAGACATATCAACACATCCTATTATTTTAAAAATATCTTGCTGCCTATCCCAGATGTTAAGCCTAGAAGGAAGTCTTATAATAAAGTCAAAAATATTAACTCACATGTTTATCAGACTGCAGATGTGCCTTAACACATTTTCTCCTGCAAATTCCTAAGCATAGATCAATAATAGGTCTTTCCAACCTATTAGTAAGCCAAGAAAAATTTATGAAATAAAAAAACATCTATCCAATGGTCAATTCTTTGACAGGTCCTCCAAAAGTTAGCTGCTTTAGTCTTTTGGAAGACAACCCCTCCAACTTGTGCTTTGGATCTCATCCTGCTCCCTACCTCAGGAACTTTACTTACTCTACCAAGGATCCCTTCACTATCTTGAATATACATCCACTCAAATGAATTCTATCCATTGACTTTTTCCATTAAATATGACAACATTCAAAAAGATACAGAGAATAATATGACATATACTTTGTACTTATCACCTACATCAAGAAAACCGACACTACATATATAGTCTAATTGCAATCCCATACCATTTCCATGCATTTCTACCTTCTAAAAACATTTATATACATTCTACATTTTTAAATTTCATTTATCCTTCTGCAACTTGCTTTAACTCAATATTGCTCATTCCTACTGGTACATGTCACTAGTTAGTTTACTTTCTTTGCTATAAGTTGTTCCACTGTATGGCTATGCCAATACATTTGTCCATTTGCCTGTAGATGGGCATTTGGATTTTCCAATTTGTTTGCTATTCTACACAATGTTGCTGTGGAAATTCTTGAACATATCTCCTGGGGCTTAGGTGTAAGGATTTTTGTAGAAAATAAACCCACAACAGGAAATGCTAGGTCAAAAGATACGCATTATGTTCCACTATACTCAAGATTGTCCAAAGTGGATGGGTAAGTATACTCACTTAGCAATGTATGAGAGTTCCCTATGTTCTACATTCTTACCAACACTTGGTATTACCAGCCTTTTAATTTTTATCAGTCTGATAGGCATGAAATATCTTATGTTAACTTTTGTTTTCCTAATTACTAGCAAAGTTTATTTATCACCTCACATGTTTACTGGCCAGTCAAGTTTCTTCTGTGAATTATTTTATCCTTTGCCCATGTTTCTATTTAGTTTTAGGTCTTTTTCTTATTTTTTTTTCTTTTTAATGTTTATTTATTTTTGCAGAGATAGGAGAGACAGAGTGTGAGCAGGGGAGGGGCAGTGAGAAGGAGACACAGAATCCGAAGCAGGCTCAAGGCTCTGAGCTATCAGCACAGAGCCTGAAATAGGGCTCGAACCCACAAACCATGAGATCTTAACCTGAGCCAAAGTCGAACGCTTAATTGACTGAGCTGCCCAGGTGCTTCCCCAACTTTTTAAAAATTTTTTTAATGTTTGGGGTACCTGGGTGACTCAGTCAGTTAAGCGTCCAACTTTAGCTCAGGTCATGATCTCACGGTTCATGGGTTCGAGCCCTGCGTCAGGCTCTGTGCTGACAGCTCAGAGCCTGGAGCCTGCTTCAGTTTCTGTGTTTCCCTCTCTCTGCCCCTCCCCCACTCTCAATCTGTCTGTTTCTCTCTTAAAAATAGACGTTAAATATTTTTTGATTTTTAAATTTTTTAAATGCTTATTTATTTTTGAGGGAGAGAGAGAGAGAGCAAGTGAACACATGAGCATGGGAAGGGCAGGGAGAAGGGGAGACGGAGAATCCCAAGCAGACTCCACACTGTCAGCACAGAGCCTGATGCAGGCCTCAAACTAACCAAATATGATCATGACCTGAGCTGAAATCAAGAGTCAGACACCTAACTGACAGAGTCACCCAGGAGCCCGTCTTTTTCTTGTAATCCCTTGGTAGTTAACATACACTGCCAATATCTTCTGTCAGGCTGAAACTTGTTTTTCCATTTTGTTTTTGGTTCACATTAGTTTTTAATTTTAATGTAGTCAATTTTTCCTTTATGATGTTTTATCTAGTACACTTACTTTAAGAAATCTTTCATCATTCTGAGATCACATATAATCTCCCATTAAGATGCATGATGAAGTATTAAGAGTCATGATGTCTACAACTTACTTTCAAAAAAATCAAAAAATTTTAAAAAATTTTAAAGATAAAAAATACATACATATACATATGATAAAATGGTAATAGTTTTTTTATCTAGGCAGAGGTGAGTATATAGACATTTACTGTCCTTCCTTCAAACTTTTCTGAATATTTGAAACTCATAGTAAAAAGTAGGAAGAAAAATATTTATCTATTTTCTCTAATGTTCTAAAAGATTTTACTTTCACATTTAGATTTTTTTTTTAACATATTTCTGTATATGGAATGAAAACGGGAAATCTAATTTTCCCCCATAGGATAACCAATTTCCCTAGCACCGTTTCCCCCAGTGAAATGCAGTAACACCTCAATTATACATCAAGTTCCCTTATAAGCCTGAATCTCTTTCTGGGCTCTCTGTTATATTCCTGTGGTTTGCTTATCTCAGGGTAAATACCACACTGTCTTAATTGCCATAGCATTAGAGTAGTCTTGAAATCTGGTAGGGCTTTTTCTTCAAAACCTGCTATTGCTATTTATGTTAGTTTCCCGTGGCTGCCCTAAAAAATTACCACCAACTTGCTGGGTTGAAACAGTTCTGGAGGCCTGAAGTTTAACAGAAGTTTCACTGGGCCAGAATCAAGAACACTCCCTCCAGAGGCTCTAGGGGAAATATTCGCTGCCTCTTTCAGCTTCTGGTAGCCCCTTTGCTTATAGCCACATCACTCCAATTTCTGCCTTTATCTTCACATTGCCTCCTCTCTTTTGTATGTATCTTATCCCCCTCAGCCTTTCTCTTATAAAGATACTTCTGATCGGATTTAGGGCCCACTTGGATAATTCAGGACAACCTCCCATGTCAAGATCCTTGTTAATCATATTTACAAAGATCATTTTTCCTTATAAATCAACATTTACAGGTTCCAGGGATTAGAACCTGGTATCTTTGAAAAGCCTACTAAATTGTTCTTAGTCTTTTGCTCTTCTGAATAAATTTTGCAATCAGCATGTTGACATTTTGACTGGATCCATAAATTGAGAAAAATTGACATCTTTATAATATTAAATCCATTTATGATATAAAATCACTCTCCATTGTTTTAATGTCCCTCAATTATGTTTTAGAAAGCTCCTTAAAAGTCTTACACATCTTTTATTAGATCTAGTCCTAGGTACCTTCCAGTATTATAAATGATACACGTTAAAAGTTAATCTTCTAAGGGCTAAAATAGGAAACTTCATTAATTAATACTGAACTTATATCCAGATGCTTTGTTAGAATCTCTTTTTAATTCTGATCATTTATCTGTAGATGCTCTTGAATTTCCTATGTAAAAATCATATTATCAGTGAATCACTACAGCTTTGTTCCCTCATTTGCATTAATTTGTATGTGATTAACTGCCTTGTTTCTTCAGGTCAAGGTTTACTTCCCTAATCAAAACCATTTCAGAACATTAAAAGCAAACATACAGGACACTTACCTAGAAAGCTGTGGGCGGTTGGTACCAGCATTGAAGAGAGTGGGAGAGGCATGGGTAAACCACTTCTCAGAAAGAAGATTATATGTTTCAATAGCAGCATCAATATCTTCTTCATGAATCCCCACAGATACCCTCATCAACATATGCTGTGGTCTTTCAGCCACTAAAAACAAAAGGAGTGTCACATGATGGGACATGTCAGAAAAACTAGGCTGAGACATGTACTGGAGTCAAAACAGGAACACCAAAGACAATTTAAAAAACTTTATACCAATAAGCACCAACAATTAATCATAAACCAAATCTAAAGTTAAAAATGTTAGTGCTCACTATCAACAATAGCCAAAGTATGGAAAGAGCCCAAATGTCCATCAATGTATGAATGGATAAAGAAAATGTAGTGTATATATACATACACACAAACACACACACACACACACACACACACACACACACACACACAATGGAGTATTACTCGACAATCAAAAAGAATGAAACCTTGCCATTTGCAACTACATGGATAGAACTGGAGGGTATTATGCTAAGTGAAATTAGTCAGCGAAAGACAAAAATCATATGACTTCACTCATATGAGGACTTTAAGAGACAAAGCAGATGAACATAAGGGAAGGGAAACAAAAATAATATAAAAACAGGGAGGGTGACAAAACCAGAAGAGACTCATAAATATGGAGAACAGAGGGTTACTGGAGGGGGTGTGGGGGAGGGGATGGGCTAAATGGGTAAGAAGCACTAAGGAATCTACTCCTGAAATCATTGTTGCACTGTATGCTAACTAATTTGGGTGTAAATTAAAAAAAAAAAAAAAAAAATTTAAATTAAAAAAAAAATAAATAAATAAATAAGAACTACCCTACAACCCAGCAATTGCAGTACTAGATATTTATCCAAGGGATACAGGTATGCTGTTTCGAAGGCGCTCATGCATCCCAATGTTTATAGTAGTGCTATTGACAATAGCCAAAGTATGGAAACAGCCCAAATGTCCATCAACAGATGAATGGATAAAGAATATGTGGTGTGTATGTGTGTGTGTGTGTATGTGTGTGTGTGTATATATATACACACACACATACATACATACGGCGGATGAAATCTTGCCATCTGCAACTATGTAGATGGAACTAGAGGGTATTATGCTAAGCAAAATTAATCAGAGAAAGACAAATATCATATGACTTCATTCATATGAGGAATTTAAGATACAAAACAGATGAACATAAGGGAAGGGAAGCAAAAATAATATAAAAACAGGGAGGGGGACAAAACATAAGAGACTCTTAAATATAGAGAACAAACAAAGAGTTGCTGGAGGGGTTACAGGAGGGAAGGATGAGCTAAACAGGTAAGGGGCATTAGGAATCTACTCCTGAAATCATTGCTGTAGTATATGCTAACTAAGATGTAAATTAAAAAATAATTAATTAATTTTAAAAAACTGAAAAAAAAAAATGTTAGTGCTCAAATAGAAATGTTAAGGCTAATAGCTCAAAGCTCTATATTCAATATAATAAACAGAAAATATAACAAACATGTTCATTTCTCACCTTTTCCATTGATCTTCAACAAATAGGACCGCTCCAGAGTCTAGAAAAAAGCAAAGCAACCAAAAAACTTCCAGAGCACAGTTTTTAAAGACACAATACAGCTTTCCCAATAAGGCAATCTATTGAAATATTCTCAGTTTTTGTATTATTTTAAATGAGAAGAATAGCTTTTAGAAGAATATACTTTTACTAGCTTCGGTCTGGAACATTATCAATTGGCCATCTGTTTTGGAAAAGACTACATGAAAACTTCTAGAAAAAGCCAGCTCTATATTAATGTGTAAAATGTTAAATGCAGAAGTCGTGGTATTCACCGTCATCATCATCATTATGGTTAATACTTACAAAGTGCTGTTGTAAAGCTAGGCACTGATGTAAGCAATACACACATACACAGAGTCATTTAATTCTCAAGAGAATTTATTGTTGAAATTTTATTATCATTATCCCCATTCGAAAGGTGAGGAAATAAGCACAGAGAGATTAAGTAACCAGCTTAAAAAAAAAAAAAAAAAAAATTAACCAGCTCAATAAGAGAGCAGAGATTTGAACCCAGATGGCCTGACATTCATGTTCTCAATCATTGCACAATACTGTTTATCAACACAAAAGTACCTGAAAATGCACTTTGTACATGGTAGGGATTCAATAAATAGTTGTTACATAAATAGAATAATACGGAATAATTCTAGCCAAGTATCTACATATCTCTTTAAGTAATCCACAAGTAATACCTGTAAAATTCAAAAACTGCAAATGGATTAAGCTATCTTTCCTGAATTCAAACAACCATCACCACCCTAACCTAATCCCCCAGGTCCATCCCAACTCCCAAAACTTATTGTTTTTATAATTGTATCATTAAAACATAAACAAAAACCTGTGTTTGCTGATTTAATGAGGAATTCCCACTTATTTAAAACCCATTATTTACCTTAAATCCAAAGTAATTATAAGAGAAATCTCGGTCATAGATAATGGCAGAATTCAGGCGCTAATAGAGGTTAAAAAACAAACAAACAAACAAAAAACCATAATTAAGATAATTAGATTTTCACAAAATCTGATTTCTTTCAGCCCTGAAACTAAAACTGACATAGGATACAAAGGAAGAACACTAAGTATTGTTGTAGACTAGAAATTTATATCTAACATTAGGAAAGTAAAACAGTATATAGAGTATCTTGATTAGGTTTAAAACATGTATATTAAAAGACTAAAAGAGAACATGTATATGTAAGCTGTACAGAAGTAAAAATATAAATGGGATTTTCCAAACTTCCCCTATTATATTTACAGTTAATCTGTAATTAAAGAAGGAAAGAACATAAGCATAAAAGAGACATTATCATCCTTAAACATGTTTTTAGACTACCTGTTAATTTAAAGGTATTAGTACCACATATTTACTACTACATATTTTTATTTCAAAATTAGCCCATTTTAAACTGCACATAACAGTTTAATAAAGAATGACAGAGGGTAGGATTACATCAATTCTAAGGCTCTTCAAAATCTATGGTCTTTTAGCAGGTTTTAAATAAACTAGTGTCATGACAATGAGATTTATAGCAAAATTGGTCACTGTTACAGAGTTTTTCTTTGCTATAAAGCTGTTTAGAGGAAAACAAAAGCAACTAGGTACAAATAGTCATTTTGGATAGAAGAAAAATGGAGTTATTATTGTTCTTCAAAACACAAAACAGAAATGCTTTCTGTATAATGATCCATGCCCAAGAACTAGAAAAATCTATATGACACTCCTCCTTTACTCTTAAATGTTTAAGGGCATCTTTGTTGTCAAAGGCAGGTAGGTGCCTAGCCCAAGTAATGGGGAACTGAAATACATGATTATCAGTATTTATTTTATAAATACAGGTTTTTGCTGTTATTTTTGGGGTTTTGTTTTGTTTTGTTTTGTTTTTGAGAGAGAGAGCATGCATGAGGTGGGGAGGAGCAAAGGGAGAAGAGAGCATCTTAAGCAGGCTCCATGCTCAGCGTGGAGCCCAAGGCAGGGCTGGATCCAACAACTGTGAGATCATGACCCGAGCTGAAATCAAGAGATGGATACAACCAACTGAGCCACCCATGTGCCCCTATTTTTGTTTTTAACCTGTCTTCAAGATTACACATATGAACAACACACAACAACTCAGTTTTCTCTCACTCTCTTTAACATCAGATACACATTTAGAGAGACAGTTGACTAATCATTCTATTACCAAAGGTAAAAACATGGTAAATAAATCCATGTACAAAAGGGCTGGCTAGACCTACACATCTTTCCCTTTTTTGTCCTGTGGGATCTAGTTAAGAAAGGGATTAAAACACAAGTGGACAACTTTTAAGTTGCTGAGCAAGATCTCTAAAGATTTTATGCTGGGAGTCAGTCTGGCAATGTCTACTAAATTTTTGAATGCACATACTCTTTGGCTAAGCAACTCCACTGAAGGGATTTATCTTACTGATATACTCATCTATGAGCAAAGCACCTACCATACAAGGATATTTGCTGCAGCAAGAAATGGAAAACAAATATTCATCACCAGAGCAATTCTTACATATATGTACAATGATAATAAATCTATAAACTGGAAAGCCATGCAGCTGTTAGAAAGAGTAGGGTAAGTTCATAAATGTTGATATAAAACTATCTCCAGGATAAACTTAAAGTGAAAAAAGTATCAGCAAGAGCAGTATGCATAGTATACTACCACTAAAAGGAAAAATATATATGTACACGTACACACACACACATACACACATACATTATAGAACAGCTCTAAAAAAATATAGTCAAAAATGATAAAACATTCTTGCTCTAGAAAGCAGGATTCAGAGAAGGAGAAAGAATTACTTTTTACCTATACTATTTATAATGTTTAAATTTTTAAAAATATGCTTGTTGCTTTAAAAAAAAAAAAAAGGAATCCATAAAAAAATTTTCACCAGAAAAGCATTATACATACATCTTTATTGGCCAAAACAATATCCAGTGTTGACTTGGCCACCATGGGAGAGTGTTTGCCATTATGTGGATTTATGTAGTTGTAGAGATCTTCCATCACATCTAAAAAACAAATTTTAATAAATAAATAAATATCAAAATCACTTAACAGCAAATTCAATCCTCAGATAACAGTCTAAGGGTTTTCAACCCTTTTTTTCATGCCACCCTATCTGACTGCCTAGCATAGAAAGTGCTCAATAAACGTATACATGTTGAATAAATATAGATTAATACCTCAGTAAAGGAAACATCTTCCAGAGTTAGAGTAAACATAGGCTCTTGTAATGTGAAAAAGATTCCCCAGTGATTCTGATGACCAACCCCACTGAGAATTATTGGTTGAAAATACAGAAAAGCAGAAATTATTATCTCAATTGTTTTTTATCCCAACAGAATAGAAACTCAACTTTAAATTCATAATTTATCATCACAAGCATTTCATTTCTATAAACAGTTAGCCCTCTCACTTTGTTCTTCAAGACATCATAGCAGATAGCACAGTGTGGCTCTCTGCATTTACATATAAAACTTATATAAGCACACATAATGCTGACATTTTGACTGGGATTATCTTGAATCTATAGAACAATTTTGGGAAAACTAATATACATACAATAAATCCAATGAAGAGGGTGATATTTGAGCCCCAAATAATAATAATCTGCAATTGAGCCAAAAGACTTGTACTCTCAGTCTACCAGCTGACTCTTCATATATCACTTTTTACACACTGAACAAATTATTTAACCTTCTTTTGCCCACATTCCCTGAGCTATAAAATGAGTGATGGAATGAAATGCTTGCTAATGGTGACAAAAGACATTTTGTTCAACCTAGAACTTGCCAATAAATATTACTCATTTTACCAACCAAACCACCACCAACCACTGATGGGCTTTAATAAAAAAAAAAAAAAAAAAAAAGAGAGAGAGAGAGAGAGAGAGAGAGAGAGAGAGAAGAAAAGGATCCACTGACTTTCTCATGCAGGTCAGCAGCATGGAGAAACAGAAGTTCCAGTCTCTTCTCTGCCACTAACACGCACACTTTTAAAGTAAGACGTAACTTTTGATATTTAAGGTTTCATTTTAGTAGCCTTATAAATTTTCTGAGAAGTCTAACTTTTTCCTGGAGACTCACCACTGAACACTTTCTTTGTTTCTTTGTGCAAGTTGGAGACCGCAATCCTTGCTGCCAGGATGGCATAGTCAGGGTGCTTGGTAGTCAAGGTCGCAGCTGTTTCAGCAGCCAAAGTATCTAGTTCCACAGTGGTGACCCCACTGTATAAGCCCTGGATTACTTTCATGGTGATCTGAGCCTATAAAAACAAAACCACGAATTACTTGAGCTTCTCCAAGAACCACTAGCCTCCTTAAAAGAGCAATGAATAAAGCCATCAAATTTGTTATCAAAACAAAATAGACAACTACCTTTCCTGAAAAATTATCTTTCAGAATAAACTATGGGAAACTTAGTAATAAGAACACATAAACCAATAGATCCACCAGACAATGCATACTACATTTGCTATGAAGAGGTATCACCAAACAAACAGAAAATCCAAGTATAGCTTTTATAAAGATTAATAGTCTCACAGGAAAATAGCTAAAAACAAACCAGTGATTTTATAAGTATTTCCTCATCTTTCATTCAAATTCTCCCTCTGTGACCAGGGTTTGAGCTATATACTTACCCATTTCACCCCAATTCTACCTAAGGACAAGGATGAGAAAACAAATGAATCAAACTTCAATCATTCCAATTAAAGGAGATAAAGGTATAAATTAGGGTTGAGGCAGACTCATCAAATAATTTAATGACTACCCTTTCTTTAGCACTTCACAAGTAGCCACAAAGTAGCTCAATTTTCATAATCTTCTCTGACATTTCAGTCACCATGTGAGATGGACATTATTACCATCACCACTCTACATGAGAAACTAAGGCTCAGGATACTGGGACTTGCCCACAGTTACTAAGTCTTCTGCTCCACATCCCATTCAACCTCACTGTATTTCACTGTTTTCAAGACCATACTGTAAGAGGTTCCCCTTTTTAAAACACACAGTGCACAAGTTATTACCATATATTTTTAAGAAAAACAAATTCTAGGGGCGCCTGAGTGGCTCAGTCGGTTAAGCGTCTTGACTTCGGCTCAGGTCATTGATCTCACGGTTCGTGAGTTCGAGCCCCGCGTCGGGCTCTGGGCTGACAGCTCAGAGCCTGGAGCCCGCTTCAGATTCTGTGTCTCCCTCTGTCTGCCCCTCCGCTGCTTGCACTGTCTCTCGCATTCTCTCAAAAATAAGTAAACATTAAAAACAAAATAAAGAAAAACAAATTCTAAGTGTTGACTGAATCTTTAAGACACCTTAATCCAGGGGCGCCTGGGTGGCGCAGTCGGCTAAGCGTCCGACTTCAGCCAGGTCACGATCTCGCGGTCCGTGAGTTCGAGCCCCGCGTCAGGCTCTGGGCTGATGGCTCAGAGCCTGGAGCCTGTTTCCGATTCTGTGTCTCCCTCTCTCTCTGCCCCTCCCCCGTTCATGCTCTGTCTCTCTCTGTGCCAAAAATAAATAAAAAACGTTGAAAAAAAAAATTTAAAAAAAAAAAAGACACCTTAATCCAACAGAAAATCAATGCACTTCCCAGTTAACCAAAGCATGCCCCCTTCAAAAAAAGTGTGTGTATGTGTGTGTGTGTGTGTGTGTGTGTGTGTGTATCACTAGTTTATAATCAATTCTACTTATATTATACCTAAGCCCAAGTTGCTCCTGATCACTTTCTTCTCAGATCCAAGATATAAGTTATGTTCAGTAAAAGAGGAGTGAAGTCTTCTGAATAGCTTCTGGTGCTACATGGCAAGTAATCAGAATTCAGGATAAAATAACAAGTCACTGGTACATCTCACTCCCCTGTCTTTGGAATTTTCTTATCTCTAAACCAGGAAGATGAAATAGTTTGATCTCTCAGATTCATTCCAACTCTAATATTCAACTATTCTAGTTATTATTTAGAATTCCTAAATATAAAAACAAATGTAAAATATAAGTATATTTTACTTACATTCCTATTTATTTATAATATTATTTATATTGTTAAATATAAAAGAATTTATAATATGCATATTCTAAGGTTATTTAAAATTATTTTCTTTTGAACATTTTGGTCAATTCAATATTTATCAAGTGTCTAATTACATATATGCCAAGCACTGTTAGATATCACAAGAATAAGACACAGCCCACCCTCGATTCTAGAGGAGGACAGAGACATATAACGAATTTCCATATCACGTAATTAATGCTATGAGGCCAGCACCAGCCCCACAACAGTACAGATAAAATACCTAAATAAAGCTGGGGCAATATGAATGGGTTTGGAAAAAGGGTTCTTATAGATTCTATTTCAAAGATCATCTTGGAAGCTATGTGTAAAATGCATCTGAAGAGGGCAAGATTAGAGGAAGACCAGAAGGACACTTTAGAGACCACTACAGACAGCAATCCAGAGAAGAGTTGATAAGGGTCTAGAGTAGCTAAGTTACAAAAAATGAGAAAAACAGAAAAACTTGCTTATGAATAGTTCTCCTTAATTTAAATGTTGTCCATGAAATCCACTTTATATTACTTAAATGTATTCTTTCTACATAGATAACAAAAAAGCAAATTTCAAACCAGTTCCTATCCAAATGACCATAACTCCAAAAAAAGCTTTTCTACAGGCTTTTCCACTTATGAATACAACAATTTACTCAAGGAAGTCTTTCTAAATTTGGGTCCTGTGAGTTCTTTCCAGAGAGTGAGTTCTGTGAGTTCTTTTCATAGTTCTCTGAAAAGAACTCACAGGACCCAATTTTAGAAAGTAAGTTTTGTTTTGTTTTTGTTTTTTAGAAAATAAGCATTAAGCAATGAATTCACATTTTATATCCAACGCCATAACCAAAATATCAAACCAAAATATGTATCAAGTGAATGATAGGAGAGAAGAGACTAGTAAAAAGAATCACATGAAACAAGGTTTAAATATAAACCATATTTACTTACAGGGTCAACAAAATCCATATTAAGTCCATAACATAGCTTCTGGATTCGAGACGTAATTTTGTCGAACATAACCCGCTCTTGGCGGCCATCTGAAGAATCAAACCATGCAATTCACGTTAGCACTTAATAACATAGCGATGTCAAAGAATCAAAGGTAATTAACACACGAACTTTGAATATTGATGAACATGAGATGCTATTTCACAGATAAAAAGTTCAGACCCCAACAGATTCATCAAAAAATTTTTTGTGTCTTCAAAAAGTAGGGATTTTATACTGAAAGTCTTCCCTTCTTCCTTTACATTAAAAATCAGTTGGATTCTTGCAATAACTTCCCAAATGATGCTTCTCCCTTCATCCCAGATAGCAGTCAGAATTATTCTTTAAAACTTAAGTCGGGGTGCCTGGGTGGCTTAGTCGGTTGAGCATCAACTCTTGGTTTCAACTCAGGTCATGATCTCAGTATTTATGGGATCAAGTCCCATGTCGGGCTCTTCTGCGCTGGCAGTATGGAGCCTGCTTGGGATTCTCTCTCTCTGCCCTTCCCCTTGCTCTCTCTCTCTCTCTCTCTCTCTCTATCTCAAAATACATAAATAAACAAACAAAAAAACAAAAAGCTTAAGTCCAGGGATGCCTGGGTCGCTCAGTCGATTAAGCGTCTGACTTCAGCTCCTGTCATAATCTCTCGGTTTGTGAGTTCCAGCTCTGCACTGGCCTCTGCAATGGCAGCTCAGAGCTTGCTTTGGATTCTCTCTCTCCCTCTTTTTGCCCCTCACCTGATTGTGAGCTCTCTCTCTCTCAAAAATGAATAAATAAACGTTAAAAAAAAAAAAACAACACTTAAGTCAAAATCATGACATTATCCCCCGCAAATCTCCTCCAGAATAAAAGTCAAAATCATTATGAGTACAATCATTATAGTCCATAGAATCCTACACAATCTATCCTGTGTGCCCCTGCCCTTCCCCAACTTTACCTTCTTCTTTCCCACCTTCCTCACTTACTCAACCCTGGCAACCTTGGCCTCCTTGCTATCTATACTCTTTTAGGTATTTGGCCAATGCTATCTTCCCAGTGAGGCTTCTCTGATCACCCTATTTTTATTTTAACATTTATTTATTTTTAAGAGAGAGACAGAGCATGAGCAGGGGAGGGGCAGAGAGAGACGGAGACACAGAATCCAAAGCAGGGTCCAGGCCCTGAGCCGTTAGCACAGAGCCCGACGTGGGGCTCAAACCCACAAGCAGTGAGATCGTGACCTGAGCCAAAGTCAGACACCCAACTGACTGAGCCACCCAGGTGCCCCTGATCACCCTGTTTTTAAACTGCAATACCCCATGGGCACCTGGCTGGCTCAGTCAGTTAAGCGGCCAACTCTAGGTTTTTAGCTCAGGTCATGATCTCATGATTTGTGAGTTCAAGCCCCGTGTAAGGCTCTGCACTGTCAGTGTGGAGCCTGCTTACGATTCTCTCGCTCCTTCTCCCTGCTTCTCCCCCACTCCTGCTTGCTCTCTCTCAAAATAAATAAACTAAAAAAAATTTTTTTAACAAAAATAAATAAATAAATAAACTGCAATGCTCCAAACACAGCCTTGCTCTTCTTACCCCCCTCCTCCTTCTCTGCTTAATTTTTCTCTACAGCACTTAGTACCATCTGACTTACTATGTACTTTATTTATGTATTTGTTTACCGTGTGAGCTCCCCACTCATCTGCTAGAATATAACTTCCAAAAGGAAAAAATATTTTTGCAAGTTTTATTTACCAATACACTGTCCAGTGCCCCGACCAAGAACCGAGGCCTAGCAAGGTACTCAAATATTTAGGAAATGTTAAATGATTTAAAACCTGTCCAACATCTTCATGATAAATTTGTCTTACATACTCATGATTTTGAATGTACTTCATACCATGTAAAGACATACTTCTATTTGTAATTCAAGACAATCTTCCAGAAGCTTCTTAGTTTTTGTTTTGCTTTTTCCAACCTCTTAGTTTTCATATTTCTGGGATATGGTAAGCAAATACATGTAGACCTTATCTAGTTAGTCCTTTTACGATTCTGTATTCAGAATATAGTCCTCTTTGTCCTTCCAGACAAAGTCCTATTATTCTTAGTTTAACTTCAATAGTAGTTCATCCAACCTTTATTTATTTACTCCTGTCAAGAATAGTAAATACATCCAATCACTAAATAGCTTGTCTTAGGCAAGCCACACAATATGACCAGACATTACAGATCTTCATTTACAGAATGAGGATAATTATTATACCTCTTCTTACTACATCAGTTTACTATAACAACAAAATGAGATTAGGTAAAAAAGAGCTTTTGTCTTAAAAGCTTTGGTATAATTACAATTATTATATCTCATTTTTTTTTAAAAAGCTGCTCTTATTGGGAAAACACTGATCACAGTATATGATACAAAAGAGGCACTCAATAAATGTTAGTACCCCAAACTGATTCATTTGGTTTATCTTCTCTGTTCCCCACCCCCAATCCTTTTTAACTAGTAACTAAAGGGCAATGTGTTATTTATATGTTTACACTTGGCCTTCTCATTCACATCTTTATGTTAAAACTTAGTTCAGTGGCTGACCCAAGGTAAGTTCTCAAATGTTGGATGAAGAATAAATTAAAATTAAGACACCGCTACTAACCTTTGATCAATAAAACAGGATATTTTTTCTTCTGCACTAATATCTGAACACTATGACAGCCCTCTTTCTGACCACCATTGTGATCTCCTGTTCTGGCCAGATTCACATATGCAGTGTTTAACCCTGCAACAGAGTTAATTTACTGGCCCACACTGGGACTAGGCCCTCAATGCTCTACCAGCTGGCTAACTAAGCAGACAGATGATCACAAAGCAATATTTGCAAACAGATTTCTGCAGCTGCCAAGTTAATCAGGAAACTGACAAAAAGTACAACAGCAATTATACCGACTCACCCTGGAAGGGGAAGTCTAAAGGCCCATTTTCTAGCCTATCATTCCACTTGGTCAACTTTGCAACTCAGATGCTGACTTCATCACATCATTAATCCCTGCTTCTCACTGCCTACATTATCCTCTTCTCTCAAGCAAAATCTTCCTTAATTTGGCCCTCTATCACTTTTTCACCTGTTCCCTGTGAAAATAACATTAAGTTCCAATAGCGCCTCCCATTCCCACACCCACATCAATGCTTATACCACGGGACCTGCCCCAAGCACTCAAACTTACACTGACCTCTTCCTCTTCTGAAATCCTCTAGAATACTAATTGTCTGATGTCCTCTTGATTACAAACTTCTCTGATTCTCTCTTCAGGAAGACTTTGCTATACTGTAAGTTAACCAAGGATGTGCCTCTTCTACAAGGTATGATTTTCTATCCCCTCTACCTGGAATGTTTAACCCACAGATCTTCACACAGCTGGCTCTTAATACTACTCAGAGCTCAGCTCAAATGCCAGCTCCTCAGACCTTTCCCTATCTAACCTAAGATTACCTTCTCAATCACCTTTATTACATTACTGTTTTACTATCATCATCTCCCTAATCATGATCTGAAGTTGACTGATTCTTATATTTACTTGTTTCTTACATATACATACCACTCTCACCCACACCAGAATGTAAATGCCATGAGAAAAGGGATTTACCTTGTTTGGTTCATTGCTGTAATCTCTACTACCTAAAACAGTTCCTGGCACAAAGAAGTACTAAATAAATGCTTTCTGAAAAACTGAATGAATGGCCTCCTACAGCTTTTACTTTACCTTTCAGAGTATCATATCTTATTATATTAAGTTCTTAAACATGTCTATCTTTGTGGCGCCCGGGTGGCTCAGTTGGTGGAGAGTCTGACTCTTGATTTTGGGTCAGGTCGTGATCTCATGGTTCCTGAGACTGAGTCCTGGGTCAGGCTGTGTCTTGGGCTCTGTGCTGACTCTCTCCCTCGCTCCCTCTGCCTATCTCCAGCTCACGCTCGCTTGCTCTCAAAATAAATAAACTTAAAACAAAAATAATGAAAATAAATGTGTCTATCTTTATCAATTGATTGTAAGATCTTTGAAAACAGGAACCATGTCTGCCTACTCAGCCTTAATCTCAGTGCCCAGCAGAGTATCCACACAGACTTGCAAAATAATACAGTGGGCTGTAAAGGGAATTAAGAAGGAAGGGAGAAAATAGGGAGGGAGATAAGCAGGGAAAAGAGAGGGAGAGCTAGAGAACAGATTGGGAATAGACGAGTGATTATGAGAGTACAAGTGGATGCTTTAAAAGGAATTATTTTGAAAAAAAAAATTTCATTTCATGAATACACACACACACACACACACAGACTGGCATGTTCTCAGTCATGATGTAAAATATAATTTTTACTATGGGTTACAACCCAATGTTTTGAAAACCCTATACTGCATTCCAAAGCACACTTTACAACTCAGTCAGCTACACTGCATTTATTGCAATGATTCTCAACTTTTATTCTTTAACCTTAATCTCCCTGAGGAATACAATACTCTCCCATTAGGAAAAAAAAAAAAAAATAGCTGAAGACAGCAAGAGAAATACTCATCTACTATTTCCTTCTGTTACCTAACAATTTTCATATGATTAACCCTATGTCCCTAACAATCCTAAGATCTCTGAAGATGGAGCTGCCTTCTTCCTCTATTATTTCCCTCACAGTGCTTAGCAAGATATAAGCACATTGAGTAAATAGAGTAGTACCCCCTTTGTGGCAGGGGATACATTCCAAGACCCCCAATGGATGACTGAAATCACAGAAAGTATACTGGGCCTCATATATACTGTTTTTTCCTGTACATACAGACCTATGATAAAGTTTAATTTATAAATTAGGTACAGTAAAGATAAACAATAACTAATAATAAAATAAAACTATTATAACAATATACTATGATAACAATTATGTGAATGTGGTCTCTCTCTCTCTCTCTCAAAATACCTAGTGGTACCAGGATGATGTCAGATGACAAAATGAATATATGATGGGATGAAATGAGGTGAAAGTCATAGGCATTGTGATGTACAGTTAGGCTACTATTGACCTTTTGACAATACTCAGGAGAATCATCTGCTTCCAGATCACGGATGTCCGGGTAACTGAAACCGTGGAAAGCAAAACCCCGGATAAGTGGGGGAGGACTACTATACTAGTAGGTTGACTGCCAGCTGCCCTCCTGGATAATTACATTAAAATTAAAAAAACTACATAAGTCAGTCTGCTACTCACTGGCATGGCAAAAATGAGAGAGAAAAAGAAAAACCCTAAGCCCATAAAAGTCAAAAATAAAAGAAACCGAAGTACCACTTTGTATATTAACAAGCCCTGCTAAATGCTACACTGGCAGAATCTAGCAGAGACTCATCTGGATCAAATTATGTTCTCTGAAGGAATGAGAAACAAAATAAGCCCTGCCTTTCAGAGCTTATTTTGGTAGGAAGTACCATCTAAACTACAGCATTTTAAAGTGGGCCCAAAGCTGAAAAATATAACATAGAGGTGTTACCTACTCCAGTAATTTAGGTTCACAAGTTTTCAATTCCTATTTGTTACAGACTTACCACAAGGGGATCCTCATCCTCCTTTTTTCAAAGGTCTAAAAAACTAGATGCTCATCTCATTCACAGGAAAGGACCAATAAAAGTACACTGTGTATTTTGGTCTTTGGTTTCGTGAGCTAAAATGGAAGACTAGGAATTTCAGAGAATGATGTTCTCAAGATACTAAAGATTAGAAGATGGACCACCACTGTCCACTTCTCCATCTCTTGGCTTTTATTAAACTACCCAGACAAAACCAAATCAACCACCTGCCTACCCCTAGCATTTATTATATCATATATACTTCTTTAATGTTTATTTATTTTTCAGAGAGAGAGAGAGAAAGAGAGCGTGAGCGGGGGAGGGGCAGAGAGAGAGGGAGACACAGAATCTGAAGCAGGTTCCAGGCTCTGAGCTGTCAGCACGGAGCCAGACAGGGCTCGAACCCATGGACCATGAGATCATGACCTGAGCCGAAGTCGGACGCTTAACCAACTGAGCCACCCAGGCACCCCTATATCCATCCTATATTTTAAAATAATTCTCATTCATTCTTTGAATTCCTATTCATGGTAAGTCCTGTGCCAAGTATAGGCATAAAGTCCCGATGTTTGAAACACTCACAGCCTAGCGGACAAAATATCCAGTCAACCAGTATTTACTAAGTGCCTACAATTTTGAAATAACTTTATTGCTTTAACAGGGGCAAGTAGGTTCAAGTTGAAACTTGTTCATACCTGCCTCATACGGTTCTCTGCTAAATGTATGTTTTGCTCTTGTTTTTCCAAACCGATTAAACCTTTTGGCAAGGCAGGGACCGTCTCCTCTTATAATTTCACACTGCCAAGCAAAGGGCTGGCAAAAAGGAGAAACTCAGCAAGTCTAACGGGAAATAACTGTTGAGGAAGAACACAAGTCCCAGGCCCTTCCCAGTACTCATCCTGTCAGAAGTTGTCTTTGCCACCCTACTCTGATTCTGTATCACTAGTCCCAGTCCCAAACTCCTCCGAGACTACTCCTGGGGCAAGTGGCAACACACGTCGTGCAAAGGGCAAATTCCAGGGGTGTCTGTCTGTGTCTAAGATCTTTTTCTTTTTCACCCCACAAAAGAGATCAGGAAACTGATAGGTGCCCGTTTAGGGCTGAGTCCCTTCTTCCCGGCTCCTCCCAGTCCCTAGGACAGCTCATCAGCCCCAGGGTTTTCCAATACAACTCCGATGTTAGCCATGGGTTCGAACCCTGGCCTCACCATCAACTAATTGGGTGGCCTTGCGTTAGTCACCAGACCTCTCTCTGCACTTCAGATTCTTCACCTGAGAAGAGGAGCTAATAAACACTGCCTGGAAAGTGCTCGGCTCACACAGGAACCACCCGATAAAGGGGAGGTATTATTCTTTAGAAAGGCGCCAGGATGACAAAGCCGAGGGGGCTCAGACTGAAGGCCTTGTGGGGGGTGGGAGGGTCAGACTGACGCAAGCCAGAGGCCGAGCGGGCTTGACAGGGCGGGAAGCCTCTGCAGGCAGGGCGGGAAGCGGTGGAGGCGGGCGGGAGCCGCCGACTGCAAGGGCGGCGGCAGCCCGCGACCCCTTTACCTGCCCCCCACTAACTCGCCGCCCCCTCCCCGGCTTCTCACCTCGCTTGATCACATGCATCGCGGCTAGTGGCTGAAGCGCTGAGGGATTCGAGACGGGACTGCAGCTCTGAGGCGCCGGCGGGATCGAGAAGGTAGTAGGGTGCGAAGGGTCGGGTTCCTGGGGGTACTCAGGTGCAGGGACTGAATTTGGGGCCAGAGAGCACTTTCCTCCACGGAGCGGAGGCGCGACAATCCGAATCCCCTTCCCGCTCCCGCCACCCAAGACGCAAAAGCGGCGCGACGGAGCTCGAATGACGTTACTCGACGCTGCCAGCGCCCTGGCTGGTGGGCAGGGCTAGTAAAGCCCAAGTAAGCCTCGCCCCAGTAGCCGCCATCTTGGGTATGGGCAGGGCCCTGGATACTGCGCCTTTCCCGCGGCCACATTGGGTGTGGGCACGCCCGGCGGGAACGCGGTTCTCCCGCCGCCATGTTGAGTGTGGGCATAGAGGAATCTGGGACAGGAACCCCGCGCTGCGCGCAGAACCCGCCAGGCCCGGCCCCGCCCTCCTCGTTGGCGCGCCCCCGCCGAGAACAAGATGGTTCAGGTGTTTTTGAAATAAAAACCCAACCATCCAAAAACCCTTTCTTGTCCTGAGGACTGTTAGAATATAATAACCCGACTGCTGTCCAATGTGGGCTGTAGCCTTCGATCCAGAGCTGGAGGCAGCCAGGAGGCCCACGCTCTAGGTCGGAGGAAATCTGGCACTAAATCCTTGGAAGAGAGCCTTGCTAGGCCAAGGGCATTGAATTTTATCCTGACGGAATGGGAACTCTGGAAGAGTTTGAGCAGGGCAGGGCTTTTATAATTCTCCAGCGGGTGGTGGCAGAAACAGGGTCAGCAATAAGGCCTTGTGGAAGCAGAATGGACTGTGCTTGGTGACTGAATGTGGGGGGTAAAAATGGGTAAGAGACGAAATATACAAGACTGATGTAAAAGCTTCTGATTAGGCTACACAAACTAATTTTTATGAAAGCTCACGTGGCATCGATTTCTAAAACCTTTCATTGGTTTTTCACTGCCCTCCAGATACACCCCGAGCTCCCTGTGAAGTAATTAAAAAAGACAAAGGTGATAGACAAGACATGGGATAGATAGGTTAAGGGTGGATGGGGTTGCCAGATTTAGCAAACAAAAATAACGTGTCCCAAATGTTGCAGGGGACATAATTATACTAAAAACGTTTTTATTTATCAGAAATTCCATTAAACCAGGCAGGCATCCTGTATTTCATCTGGTAACCCTATCCAGAGAGCTTTTGGGTACGTGTGTTAGTTTCATTTTTCCTTGGCCAAGGAGAAATAGTCTCTTCATCCTGTCTGCTATGCCAGAGAACACAATGAGAGTCAAAGCCAGCAGAGGTTAAAATCTCCTACATGCTTTATTGGACTTCAAAGAGTCTTATGAAATAACACAGAAAAACCCATGTGAGGGTGCCCAGGGGGTACAAGGCAGTCTGCAGCCTAGCACCCTCCTAAGACCAGCCCCAGGTGCCTGCACCCCAGGCCCCAAATAGGATCCCAGAGTAAAGGCATGGGAGGGAGTGGGGCAACAGGAAAATACCTTTACAGCCATAGCAAAAACAGGTAAGGGAGAGACTTGTCTAGAGGGTGGGAAGGAAGTGGGGGAAGAGGTCACACAGCTGCCTTCACCTACATCTTCCTTAGCCACCCCCTTCCCTAAACCAGCTGTGTCCTTTTTGAGCCTCTGGCCCAAGCTATGCAGTAACATGAAAATGGGGTCTGACAAGGGGAGTATGTGGTGCAGGCACTTGGGAAATTCAGGAGATTTATTTTTTCAATTTAAAAATGTTTTTTGGTTCAAATGCAACAATATCCTGCCCAACCACTTCAGGGCCCCATTTGAGCCCTGTATCATGGCTGAGACTCCCATGGCCAGGGGAGCCATTTGTCCTGAGCTCCAGGAGTACTGATGCTTGGGGGAGCATTTGGGCAGCACCTCTTATAGTCAAACCCTCCTGCAGTATGGGGGAGCAGGGATAAGAAAGACGCAGGTATGGGTGAGAGAAGAGAGAAAAGGTGACTACCTTATAGCCCACAACTCTGGCATCTACTCATGCTCCAACTAAGAGGAGTCTCTCCCAACCTACCCCCTAGCCTGGCCTCTCTTCAAAATTCTCTAGTAGCTTATTCTCTGGGAATGTGTTCCACTCCCCCATGGACCCCTAGAGGCTCAAGAGAGCTCCAGGCCAAGTTTCCTTCTGGCCCACCACACTCCCAAAGAACAAACCTCAAGCAATAGACCCTAGGCCCGCCCCAGTCTGAGGCAAACAGAACCATCGTAGATGGGGTGGAACAGGTCTGAGGCACAGACGTCAGAAGTTTCTCCTCCTATCTTCCCCCCCCCCCCCCCCCAAGCTGCTAGGGGAAGTTGCGGAGTGGTGGGAGGGAGGAGCCTGAAAGCAGGAAACACAGAGAAACAAGAAACCAAACTTCAAAACTGGGACAGCAGAGACAGAAGCTGGACCCCAGAAGTGGAGCTGGGAGCTGAGGGGACAGCAACTAAGACATGCACTGAAGTAGAGAGGGAGTGGCAGCGGCAGCCCGTGGGTGGGAGGGCAGGGCAGGCAGGCCATGGTGGTCAGTTAATAAATAATGTTGAAGGACCCAAGGATGAGGGGGGCAGGTATGTACAGTGCCGAGGCCCCTGGGCCAGCCCCTCCCATGCCCCACTCTAGGGGCCAGGGATCTTGGAAGGGGAAGAAAGAGAGGCAGAAGACCAGGGAAGGGCAAGCTGTCCCGCCACTGCCACTCTCATCCTGACTACTTCTTAAGAGGCTTCTTAAAGATTTTGAGGGGAAACTTCTTCCGGCCCGGGCTGGAGTCTGTCTCCTCACCAATGGAGCCATTATCCTCCTCAGCCACAGCCTTCTTGCCAGCCAGATGGGGAATGCGTGTATTTCGGCTAGCCTGCAGGGCTCTGCCGTCCCCAACCGGAGATGGTGTGTCTGGGTCTGGGGAACTGGAGCTGTGAGAACGGGAAGAATCCAAAAGTGGAGAGCCACCAGGTGGGGCTGAGGGGCTCAGCTCCATCAGGCTGTGGGCCTTGTCCAGCCCATGGTTCAGCGCCAGTAGTGCCTTCTTGGCCAGGGCAGGGCTGTCAGGCAGTTTCTCCACCAAAGACCCGGGGTGGACCCCCTCAATCAGCCGGTGGCTGCCATTGGAGGTCATGGCGTTGAGGGCCTCATCTGCAGCACGGACCATCTGAGGAGGCTTGGGGGCCATACGCTGGCGGTCACTCATGTGGAGGGAGGACTCCGAATCGGAAAGGGTCAAATCCCTGCAAGACAGGGCAGAGAGGAGGAAAGGGACACATACAGGATAGGGGAATGGGGAGAAGGTGAAGAGGAGAGAGGAACAGCATGAGAAGACAAGGATGGGGTAGGGAATGGGGATGGAAAGAGGGGCAGGAGAGAGAAAAGAGGATGAACAGACAGGTGGGTGAGAGAGAAGGATGAGAAAGAGAAGGAAGTTGAGTAGGCCGTTAAGTACAGGATAAGAGAGGCGGCAGGAATAGGGAATGGGGACAGGATGGGGAAGAGACACAGAGGGGAGAGTAAAAGCAGGGAGAAAGAAAGGCAAAAGGAGGAACAAATAGAAATAAGGACAAGGGGAGAAAGAAAGGGAAGAGTGGTAGAGAGAAAAGAGACAAACAAGAAGCAAAACCAAACATCATTATACCATCATCTGTCTGGCAAAGGGCTTTCTAGTGACGGGCCCCCACCCTGCTGAGTGGCCAGGCCCTAAACTGCTGCAACTGTAGGCTTAAGTTCCCCAGGCATCCTCAATAAAATCTCTTCCTTCCCACAGCTGGCTAGATTTCTTAGGACTCAACCTTAAGCCAACCCAGAGCCCACATATTGCTCTGGGTCACCATTTTCCATGGCTTTCTCCCCCACGGACTCCTGTCACACCCTGGGATACATCCAGTCTGGGCCAAGCCCCAAGGAACAGGGTACATGCAGTAGTAAGTGGGCCTGACCCAGGCTGGGGAGGAGGAGGTTAGAACAGCCTTGCAAACAATCCCTTATCCACCCCAAAAGGTCAGGATGCTGCCTCTTTCAACCCTCTCACAGGATTCAAAGTGGGTCACAGAGAAGTGTTTCTGAGTTCAAACCAAAGTCGGCTGGCAGCTGGAAAGGTGGGGTCTTTTTCAGAGCTCTGTGAGAGGGACAGTGCAGGCAGGTGCAGAAACACAGCACATCGGTCTTTTAAGTAGCAGTGGTTCCAAAGAGCTGCCACTAGATGTCAGAAGGTCTGTTTCGATTTCCATCTCTGCCTGAGGCTTGTTGTGTGACCTTAAACTTAAGTCCTCTAACCTTGCTGGTCCTCAGTTTTGGCCAAATGAAGATAATACCAATTGAGTGATCTTGCAAGGCTGTTTGGAGGATCAGGTATGTTAGCAAATCACTTGGAAATGTAGGAAGTATGTGGGAATGAAGATGATGAGGCCAATCAAGCTGGAAGACCCATTGTGGGCCAGTCACAAGAGGTTTCTTTGCAAGGCTGTTATGGGGATGTGGCACCGCACACTGGACATGCACACACCAAGGTTAGTCCAGAAAGCTGAGACCCCGAAGGGGCTGGCTACTCCTAAGAAGGCCCATGAACCAATTCCCGATGCCTCCTCTCCTGCCTCTACAGACAAAAGGGTAAATATGAGGGGTCCCCTGTCAGTCCCTTAACCCTCCCTCTGCTTTTCCAGAGGCCTGACAACCACAGTAGAGGCAGAGGAGAGGGCTAAGGGAAATGCTTAAGCATCCAGGTCAGGAAGCCAAAGGAAAAGAGTCAGGAGTGGTAGGGGAGAGCACCACAGGATCTGGAAAGGAGGAGGCTGGGGGTCAAAAATCAGGGAAGGCACCAGGCCCTTAAAATAGGCAAAAGCAGAAGGTTGGCTCATAGCTAGTGTAGGGTTAATTCTCAACAGGAAACAACTAACTAAGCAGCTACCCCATGGGCCAGTATCTTCCTGGAGACAAGGAACAGCAGAGAACAATCCCAGCTCCAATTCCATTCTACAAATCCTGTTTCAGCCACATACTCTACTGTTTACTAGTATTCAGTCTCATATTTGGTTTCCTATATCTGACACTGTCCTTTCTTCCATCTAAATATGCCCTTGTTTCCTTAAGTTCCAAGATGATCCTCTCCATATCCTGCCTTTTCCACACACATAATGAGCCAGTGAGCAAGGTGCCGAGACAGTTCTGGGGGGCAGCAGCACTGGAAAGGGGGCCATCTACGCTGATGAGGTGAGAACCCCAGAAGCCTACATTTCTAATGCCAAGGAAGAGTGGTCAGGGGGTTGGGGGACCTCCCAGCCTCACTCCTCGTGGCCTACAGCTCCAGTTGGCCATGATTCCCATCCCCCCATGCCTTGTCATCAGTTATAAGCTAAGACTTTCCAATGCAAGAAAAAAGCCTGGAGGAAGCCCAGGTGTCACACCCTGGAGGTAAAAGCCCTGCTGAGGCAAAGCTCACTTTCCCTCCCTGGATCTTTGAGACACTCAGGCGCCAGAAGGTGTCCCTCCCCAAAGGCTGGGTTGCCTTGGGCTCCCATACCAAGCTACTAACCTTACTAGAGAGCCTGTTTGTCTTTAGAGACGATCCTCTGGTGCATGGTGCAAAAGAAAATTAAGTAGTGAACAGGCCAGGTGGGTGCAGGTACCTCCCCACCCGCCCCTCCCCATTGCCCTCAGCTTGGGCCTTGGAGCTTGAGATCCACAGCATCCCCTAATGCCCCAGACCCCATCCAGCCCTCTCCACCTGTATTGGGAGGGGCAGTCTCCCAGCCTAGGCTTCTGGATGAAAATGAGGATGAGGATGAATATGAGCCACTCTGCAGGGTGAAAGTGCTAGCAAAGGCAGTCCCTTTGTAAAAGACAAAGGAACAGCCCTCTCTAGGCTAACACAGAGAGAGACTGGCTTCCTGAGTGAAGCACAGCCAGAAGTCAGCAACGGCATCAGCAGGCTGCAGCCCCGAGGCCAGGGCTGGTCATGTCTCAACTTCAGAGACGAGAGGTCCCTCCAGAGGAGAGGGACTTTCTGAGTCTCCCCTAAGCTTGTTCCAGGCAAAGTGAATTCTCTTATCTCTGACCCTAGCCTATCTCCTGAGGTAGCTGCTAGAGCAGGCTGTGGGAGAAAGCCTTTCACCAACTCTTACACAGTGCAGTTATTGAGACCTTGTGGAAGGACAAAAATACCTAGAGTGCCCTGGAATGGAAAGTCAAGTTCTACTCTGTTCTGTTACTAATTAGCTGTGGGACGTGGGGAAATTTACTTAACTTTTCAGAACCTTAAATTCCTATTCTGAAAGTGAGTACTTTATGCTGGCCCCACCTATAAACTTTTCTTGTCTAAAACCCCGAACCCATTTCCCCTCTTCAGTTCCCTAATTCCATGAAGGTTACCATATCCATGCAGCCACCCCAGCTAGAAACCTGGGTGTCATCCTAGACTCCTCCTTCTCCTCCACCCCCATCTCAGCCAGTTACCAAATTAAACCTCTCCTTTCCAATGCCTAGACCTCACTACCTCCCCTACTGGTCTACCTTGGTGACTTCCAGATTTCTGTAGTCTCCCCTTCTCTTCTTTATACAGGCCACAAAAATGTTATTTCTAAAGTGCAAATCTGATTCTCTTCCTTTTATTTTTATTTGAGAGACAAAGAGCGCACAAGCTGGTGAGAGGGGCAAAGGAAGGGGGGTGAGGAGAGACAGAGAGAGAGGGAGAATCTTAAGCAGGCTTCATGCTCAGCATGGAGCCCGATCTGGGGCTGGATCCCATGACCCTGGGATCATGACCTGAGCTGAAATCAAGAGTCAGATGCTCAACCAACTGAGCCACCCAGGCGCCCCATGATTCTCTTCCTTTTTAAAACCCTTTTGGAATTCTCCATCTCCTAAAGGGCAATGCCCAAGCCTCTTGGAGCCCTTCCTCCTCCTAGCCTCATCTACCACCCTTTCCCACCAACATACGCCCAAGGTTCTAACCACAAATACATCATATTCTCTTGAACCTCCACGCCTCTGCACATTAAGCCTTCCTTTGCCTAGACTATACTTCCTCCTTTTCCTGCACAGGGTGTTAGCACAGATGTCACCTCTTTTGTGAAGCCTTCCACCCAGGTGCACACTGTTAGTCACTCCCTCCTCAGCACCCCATAGCACTTCTCAGACTGTTCCGTAATTATTTATGTACCTCTCCCGGACCAGACTGTGAGTCTTGATGGCTGGGATTGTATCTTATCATCTGTGAATCCCCATGCCCAGCAGAGCCTGGCCCAGAGCAGGTATCAATAAATGTTCTATTGAAGGAGTAAAGGAAGTAAAGACTCCATGGAAACAACGGATGTGAAAGTGCAAAGTTTAGGCAAAAGTGCAATAGGACCGTGAGGGAGGGGCGTTGTACTCATTTTTAGAGTGAGCAAAACCCCAAACAGAGAAGGGAACAAAGTTGTGGGGAGTTAGGCTGAACTTAAGAAGGAGCCCAGGGCTGGGAAAGGGCAGGAGCAGGAGAAGATGCCCCACTGCACACACCCCCACAGCTGACCAAGCAGCAGCCAGCAGGCAGAGGCCAAGGTAAAGGCAGCAGAAAGGCAAGGAAGAGAAGAGAGACAGCCGATACCCCAAGCTCTCTGAATGCCCAGGCATCACAGCGGTGCTGTCAGCAGGGGATGGGTCAGGGTAGGGCTTCATCTGAAGGAAATAGGAAGTGCTGTGGTGGTAATAGACAGGGTGAACATGGACGTTGGTGATGGAGGTGGTGAAGGTGGTGGTGGTGGTGGTGGAGGAGGAGGTGGTGGTGGTGGTGGTAGAGGAACAGGAAGAAGAAGCAGAGGCAGGTGGAGAGCTGGTCCCGTGGCCTTCAGAACTGAAAGACTGTCCAGATGAAAGGCTGCGCATTCGCCGCAGAGAGACCCGGCTTGTCAAGAAGTGGCCAGCCTCGCCCTCTACCAACCTCTGAGATCCCAGGCCGTGCTGTGGTTCCGTCAGGCGCTGCCGGACACTGCACTGCAGGGTGGGAGCTGCAAGGAGAGTAAAGAAAGTGTCAGGAGGGGCCGACCTCCTCGGGGCTGGCAGCCAAGCAGGTGTGCCCCTGGAGAAAGGCTTGCTGCAGACCGCTCGGCCCTTGGTGCCCAATCTGGAGAACGGGGCACCTCCTCCCGAAAACCTCCCACCAGGGGTCCTAAAAGGAAGGGGACATTGAAGATGAGGTGCCCAGGTCAGTTTTAGTGGCAACTGCAATGGAAGGATACCGAGGGCCAATATTATTAGAGAGGAGAGGCAGGGCAGTTAGTGGGAGGAAACGGGCCAGGCAGGGTGGGAGGGGGTGTGGGACGAGGTCCGGGAGAGCACTAAGAACCAGCCTTTTTAGAAAGCCAACCTCAGGAAGTAATTCACAGTTCAGACAAGGATCTATACACACACATGCTCATCACATAAGTATTAATAATTGTATGAAAATACACATAAAATTGAAAATGATAATATATCTGATTGTCGGAAGACTATACAGCTATTAAAAATTCTGCTTAAGATTTGAAAAACATACAAAAATACCTACTGAAATGCTCAGGGGAGACAAAAGGATACATGAAAGAAATACCTTGAACTATGGGACACAAAAGACTCGAGTTTGAAGTGAGGCCTTCCCACTTGTAGCCGCGACCTTGTGCAACTAGTTTCCCTAGTTTGAGACCTAGTTTATAAAATTCTGCAGGGTTGTTGTGACGCTTCAAGAGAGTGTATTTAAAGTACCTGTCACAGTTCATGGCACTCAACAAATGGTAGTGGTCATTATTATCTTGACCACATAAAAAATTATTAAAAATTTCACAGACAGGAGACTGTAGGAAAAAAGCTGTTCAAATACAGTGGGACTAGGTGTGCCTTTTTCTTCTGCACTTTTTCACTTTTCACTTTCCAAATTTCTTCTAACAAGCATGCAGACAACACAGAGCCAGCTCCTGGAATAATGCTACAAATCAGGCTCTTGGAAGACGATGGCCACCATGCCCAGGGAAGGGGTATACGGGCACCAGGTAACTTGGGAATGTGCTAGAGCATCCCCCTTGGGCTCACTTCCAGCTCCAGCTGAAAACGGAATTTCTACCTTTGTTTTTTTTCCTCTACCCTGAGAGGTGGGCCTCCCCGCCTTCTCCCTAAAGATGGGAGAATGAGCCACGTGACATGGGTGCCAGAAGCCATGGAGGCTCCGCAAGGGAGAGAACACAGGTCCACAGTGATGGAGAGCTGGGGAGGCAGGGCTTCTATGGCTGGTGGCTTTCAAGGCATCGAAAGGGAGGCAGAAGAGGAAGAAGCAGCATGGAAAAGGAAGAGGCAAAGGGAGAAGTAAGGGGGAAAGAGAGGAAAAGGGAGAAACATGAAAAAGAGAAAAGAAAGGAAGGATCTTTCCTTCTCTCTTTCCCTCCCAGCCCAGCTAGAAGAAGGGCCACCAGGACTTCTGTCTAGCTGGGCCGGAAGGAGAAGCCCAAGCCTTCCCTCACTATGGGTGCTCTCTCTCCAGCCCTCAGCTGAGCAGGCTGATTCTTCTCACCCCTGAACCTCTCCCTGCAGTTAGTAGGGATAGTGCCAAGGGAATAGAGGGAGCAGGCAGGGGAGTGAGGCAGGCAGGAGAAGGAGCTCAGGGGTAGGAGTGTTGGTTTAGTCCCAAAAGTTGGAAAAACAAAAGCCCCAAAGGGGCTCCTCAAACCCGGGTATTTCCAGAGGGACTGATCATCCGAGCCGGCGGATGCTGAGCAGAGAGAGCGGTCACTGAACCTACGCCCCATCAGCCAGGCAGCATCTAGGTTCCAACAGCCAGGCCAAAAGGAGAAGAGAATCTGATTTACAGAGGGCTTCAGCCCACCTTTCAGTGGGATAAGGGGAGGGCCAGGGCAAGGACTGGGTAGCTGAGAGCTAATGAAGATCCCTCCCAACCCATGGAACATGGGAGCCTTGCCTGCCAGTGATCCTAACCTTGTTGGGACTTTGATTAAAGCCCTGATAGGATATCAGACCAGGGTGACAAAGCAGCTTGGCCAGAGGCAAAGTACTGCTGAACAAATTTACAAATAAATCCTGTCTGTAGCTGGAGTCCAGCCTGATGAAAGAATCTGGCTTTCTGAAAGTGAGCCCCTAAGCCAGGCCCATGGGATGTGGGCCCGAGACAACAGCTTTTCCGTAAAGGTCTATTCTATTTATCTAAAATAGCCTCTGATCCAGGGAAAATTTCAACTGGGCCACTTAGGGGTAAGTCCCTCATTCACTGAAGATTTCCCACGGAGAGTTGTCTCTTTGACTTTGCTCTACTCAGCTCTCACCACTTGAGGGGAGGAACGGGAGAGGGAAGGCCCAGGAAAGGGTGCAGAGGTCCAAGAATTCAGGGGGACATGCTTGTGCAGGAGATCCCTCCAGGACAAGAATGTCTTTCTGGCTTGGAGAATGTAGGGCTATGTCTCTTTAAGGGACTACCGCTTTATGGGGCCTCACACAAAACCAGAAAAAGATATCATTCCATTTGTCCACTTTAGCAATTAAGAACAAATATAAAAATGAAAACAGATAATAGCAGTAAAGAGCCAAAACGAATACCATTTTGATATAATGAACCACTAAAGGAGATTGTTTTTATAAAGGCACATGGGGGAGAAAAAGGAGAATAAAGGGATTTAAGAAACACAAAGAGTGAAGGGAGACACACTTAACACAATAGACCCAGAGGGGCAGACAGAGCATAGAGCATGGAAACAACACCAAGAGCACAACTGTGGAGGAATATCCTGACATGAACTGTGCTTTATGAACCAAGGCCCTGAGCTCAACTACCTTCCTTGGTCTCCGCCCCATATGCTGTTCTAGGCACAGCAGTGGCCAACCACTTCTCAACCGGTGCATCAAAGGCCCCTTCCCTCACCCCCACCCAAGAGGTCACCTACATTGCATGGACAAGGGTGACACAATCTCCTCATCCATGTCATCCACGTCGTCGGTCATGATGAAGTGGGCAGGGTTGGGGCGCGTGCTGCCCATCCAGCTGGGGTCTATGTTGAGAGCAGCCACCAGGGAGTGGATGCCAGGATTGTTGACAATCTGGAAGCCACAGAGGATCTCAATCTGCTGCCAGCGGTGCAGGCGCTCCCTCAATGCTGCCGTCACCTCACTCAGAGCTTGCCTGGAGCACATGGAAGAGAATTGAAGCCATGGGCGGGTGGGAGCCCCGGTAGGAACGAGGCTTCCTAGAGGAACAGGTTGGGGGAATACGTGCAAATAAGAAACACAATTAAATCATAAATTCAAGAGCAAGGTGGGAGCTGGATAAAGGCCGGGGCAGGACACCAGAGCTGCCCCTCTACCAGTGAAGAAGCAGAACTGGGGTTGCAGACTCCGCACACCGTCCAACTCCGAGGATGGGGTGGACACTGCCAGAGCTGGGCATCAGGTGCTACTTACTTCGCAGTGAGGATTTTGTGATCCACATCATCCAGGGAAGAGCTGTGGGCCACGTGGAAGGTGCCAAAGAGTGTGTTTCTCTTCTTTTTTATCTTCTCAGCCTGCAAAAATGAGATCCCCAGCTTAAACAGAGCAGGGATTAGAGGTGGGACAATGAGAAATGCCTTTCAGTGGCTGGGTCCTCCTCCTCCTAGCACAGCTTAGGCTGCATGAGAGAAAGGAAGAGAAGAAGGGAAAGAAAGGCAGGGGGAAGGACAACAGCGGGGGAGGAAAGAAAATGAAGGCAAAGAGAGAAGCAGTGGGATCCCCTGACAGTCCCCCAGCCCCAGAAGGGTTCTGCCCCATGGCGGGCTGGGGCTGGCAGAGTTTTCCCTCTACCTGCCTCCACTTGCTTCATCTTTCCAGAAGGCAGGTGGGAGTACACCCATGCCCTCAGCCCCTCCTCCAGAAACTTGAGGACATCATCAGGAACTATTTTTCAGGAAAAGAAACAGAACCCAGCACCAGGATATCTCTTTGTCCAACAGGAGGGATAGGGAGAGGTGGAGAGGAGGAAGAAGGGCAGGTGAGGGGAGGGGGCAAGGAGGAGAGAAGAGAGTGGTGGGAAGGCAGGTCTCACCCCTTCCTTGGCCACCAGCAGCTGCTTCTCAGCATTTTGCTTCTTGATGTTATAGTACTGCACCTCCACCTCGTGGGTCAGCTGCAGCCACTTCTGAAGGGCCTCTGGAGCATACCATGAGCTGTGTGATTCCAGTTCCTTCTCTGCTTTCCTCAGGGCTTCCCGAACCTGTGCAGCCAAGAGGATGTGAGCCATTACTGCTGCCATGACCCTCTCCGATGCCTCTGATAGCACAGAATTCTGAGTTCTTATCTGCTATCTCGTATGAGCTTCCAGCCCTCTCAAGAGGCAGAAAGGGCAAGGATTAGTCTGTGTTTTATATATTACAAGGAGGCAAACTCAGAGAAGGAAAGTAATCTACTCAAGGTCACACAGTCAGTAGTGTCAACCAGATCTCAAATTGAGATTTTTTTTTTTTTTTTTTTCTGCCAGACTAGAGCATTGTGTACCCACACATTAGCTGCCTCTCCTGGCCTGCAGCCAATCTCCATAATCCTCCCTGCTCTCTTGAGGCTCAGGTCAGCTCAGTGAGCCACCTTCTTTCTGAGAGGTGGGGGTCTATGCTCAGACCTCAAGACATCACCATGTGGCAGAAAAAGCACTTGACTGGGAATCCAAAGCTCTGATTCCAGCTCCTGGCCCTGTGACCCTGTGCTTTCAATAGCAGATCTCAATTTAGTGTGAGGAAAGACTTTCTCCCTTGCAAATCCAAACCACAGTAAAGGGGTGATCTCAGGAGGAGGTATTGTGAACAGCTCAGGTCAGAGAGCCCTTAAAAATGATCGCTATTCCAGAAAGGGATAGCCTGAATGCTCTCCAAAGTGTCCTGTAGTCCCGAGGTTTTGTCTATGATTCTCCCATTGAGCAGGGCAGGTAGGCTTTGAAGGGCACCCTCTACAAACCAGCACACATACTTTGAACATGGGCATTGCCAAAAGAGGCCAAGACATGAGAGAAGCAATGTGTAAGCAGAGATCTCACTGACTTCTCAGCAAGGAGCATCCCATGAAGCTGAAACATGGAAGCACTAAACATGGAAGGTCTGAGATTGCATGCAGACATTATACACACTGGATCCCTTGCTATCTCACCCAGTCTACAGTAGAAGTGACCCCCAATTTCCCCACCTAGACACTGACCTTTAGCTGGTCAGAATCCCAGAGAAAAGGGATTGAGAGGCAGTTGTATTATTCCCAACTTGCCAATGGGGCAAGTATCCCAGAGCAGGCCTGAGGTTCTCTCCATGGCCTGAGATAGACTGGGAGGGCCTTAGCTAAGGACAGAACACCTTTATTCCATAGAGAGCCAATGAGAGGACAAATCCCCACTTGGTTTTCGGTCTTTGAAAAAGTGGAAAAAGAAACTATAACTTAGCCCACTCCTGGCTTTGTAGATTTAAAATGGAGAACAGATGCCTTAGGGTCTAATACACCAAGTGTGAAAATGTATTATCAAGTTCTACCTTGAAGGGAGAGAAAGGAATGGGATAAGCTAAGAGCAAGGGAGGATGGAGAGAAAAAGAAAAAAGAGGAAAGGAAGGGCAGTGAGACAGTTGGGAAAGGCTGGTCTAACAGGCTCAAAATGGTTTAACAGGAGAAATACTTACAAAATAGGGAAAAGGAAGTGGGGGGTGGGGTGGGGAGGATGGGAGGCAAGGAGACAGAGACAGACCCATCCTGCCACACACAAGGAATAAATGCCTGAATGAGATAGAGCTGGGGGGCAAGTCACAGTATTCTTTTATTCTATAGCTGTGGTTCTCAACCTGCCACACGCTGGTGAGGAATCACCTGGGGAATCACACTTCAAAAATACTGATATCTGGACCCAAACCCAGATTCTGATTTCACAGATCTGGGGTGCTGGCCTAGGTATCAATACTTTCTCATGTTCTGCAAGTTCTACTACATAGCTTCTACTACGCAGCAAAGTTAATAACCACTGACCACGTGCTTTGTTACCCCTGACTTCCACTTCCCCATAGGATGCAGTAGGTCATGCCAGAAGAATAATTCTGATCCAACACAGCATCTGGGGAAAGCTGTCTAAGCTACAAAAATTACAAAATTCTTGAAAGACAAATTATTATAATTATGAAAAATTTTCAAAGTCATCAGAGAGCTATAAAGACTACGTCTACAATTTTTCCAGTGTGATCCAGGGATCCTTGAGTGCATCCTTTCAGAGCATCTGTGAGATCAAACTATTTTCATAATTGTACTAAGACGTTATTTACCTTTTTCACTCCCTTTTGCTCACAACTGAACTGTAGATTTCTCCAGAGGCTATATGATAAGTAATATCATAACAGATTGAATATAGACACTAATATAAGAATCAGCAGTCTATTAAGCCTGACATTAAAAGAATTTGTAAAACTGTAAAAAAAAAACAAAAACAAAAACTCACTTCTCATTAAATTATTTTTATTTTGAAAAATGCAGTCATTTTTTTTAAAAATATTGTGTTGATATATAAGGAGTTTAATACACTTATTTAAAATGAATTAGTAAATTTTTTAAAAAAATTTTTAATGTTTTATTTTATTTTTGAGAGAAAGAGAGACAGAACGTGAGCAGGGGAGGAGCAGAGAGAGAGGGAGACACAGAATCTGAAGCAGGTTCCAGGCTCCGAGCTGTCAGCACAGAGCCCTATGCAAGGCTTCAACCCATGAACTGTGAGATCTGACCTGACTGTCAGATCAGCCCATGACCTGAGCTGAAGGCAGACGCTTAACCGATTGAGCCACCCAGGCACCCCTTAAGATTTTTTTTTAAGTAATCTCTACCCCCGATGTGGGGCTTGAACTCATGACCCCAAGATCAAGAGTTGCATGCTCTTCTGACTGAGCCAGCAAGGCACCCCTGAATTAATAAATACTCTTTAATTTTCTCAGTTTTAACTTCTAACAGGGTAAATAGCAACAGACTTCCCCTTTAAAAATGTTCTTTGATGGGGCGCCTGTGGGCTCAGTCAGTTAAAGCCTCTGACTTCAGCTCAGGTCAGGATCTCATGGTTCGTGGGTTCAGCCCCACATCAGGCTCTGTGCTGATAGCTCAGAGCCTGGTGCCTGCTTCAGATTCTGTGTCTCTGTCTCTCTCTGCCCCTCCCCCACCTCTCAAAAATAAACCTTAAAAAAAATTTTTTTAATGTTCTTTGAGGTCCTAAATAATTTTTAAGAGTCAAAGAGTTCTGAGATCAAAAAGTCTGAGAATCACTGGACTAGATGAACTGAAAATCCAAAGAGGGGAAAAAGCCTTTCTAAGATGAGTTGATAATTGTCAGCCATTTTCTTCCTTGGAGCCATTGGATGGTTCTGGGTGAGAGCTGATAATTGGGCATGGCCCAGGGCAGTGGGGACTCCACTGGAGCCTAGAGAAACCAGCCCAGATTTTGTTGGTAGTACAGTACTGGTATGACAGATTGGAAATTGAGATTAGAAACATACATCCAGTTTTCTTCATTGAGCATTTACTCAGTTCTGGGGCTGTACAGGAGAACACATAGCTAGGTCAAAGGGTGGAATAAAATCTCCCATAATTTCATAATACTTAGGGGACAAAACATTGTAGGAAGGAAGGGACCTGCTTCACACATACCCCTGGTCCTCCCCTCGAGACAGCTGCAAAATTTTGAAGCTATGAGGAGCAGGAGGCCAAAGAGCTAAGTTAAAATCCTCCAAGTGGCAGAAATGAATCTCTCATAGTCTTTCAGGGCTCAGGAGAAAGAAATCCACAAGCTCTCAAGAAAAAGGAAGGAACATGCCTGAGAAACAGGGACAAACGAGTACTAGACCAAGTCTTTCTAAAACTACAACCCATCTCCAACATGGCTCAATTTCTGATTGGCTTGAGGTGATTAAATCCTCACCCTATATACCTAACAGAAGAAGGGAGGAGCCTCTATTTGATGGAAGATAAAATCATCTGGAGCCTCTATTATTTTTTAAACACACTGTCCACTATTTAATAAAAATAAATGACTAGACATGAGAAGAGGCAGGAAAATATAACCAATAATCAAGAGGAAAAATAGGCAGTCCCATAAGTGATCCAAATGTGAGAGGCACCAGAAAAGGACTTCAACTATGAGTGAAGAAAATAGAGAGATAGACACAATAAATGGAAACATGGAAATTCTGGGCAGGAAACCGGAATCTATAAAAGAGTAAAACAGGCATTGTAGAACTGAAAAATACATTATCTGAGAGTAGGATTCCACTGGATGGGTTGAACAAAACAGCACAATATTCACAGCAGAATATAGGATTAGAGAACTCAGAGACGAATCCACAGAAAATAATGAAACCAAAGCACGAAGAGAAAAAAAAGACACAGCTAAGCATAAGAGACAAGTGGAATCCAGTTAAAAGGTCTTACATAAATACTGGATTCCCAGAAGGAGAAGAGAGATTGGAACAGAAGCAATATGCAGACATGAAACAAAATGTGTATTCTGCAGTTGTCAGGCAGAATGCTCTGTATATGTTGATAAGGTCAAATTGATTAATCATGTTTACATTTTTCACATCCTTACTGATACTTTTGGCTTCTTATTTTTGACAGAGGTGTTTTAAAATCTCTAACTTTGACCATAAATTTGTCTATTAAACTTTTAGTTCCTTCAGCTCTTGCTTTATATATATATATTTTTTTTTTTTAATTTTTTTTAATGTTTATTTATTTTTGAGAGAGAGACAGACAGACAGACAGAGCGTGAGGAGAAGGGCAGAGAGAGAGGGAGACACAGAATCCGAAGCAGGCTGCAGGCTCTGAGCTGTCTGCACAGAGGCCAGTGCAGGGCTTGAATGCACGAACTGTGTGTGAGATCATGACCTACGCTGAAAGATGCTTAACTGACTGAGCCACCCAGGTGCCTCATTGTTTTATATATTTTTAAACTATATTATTAGATGTATACAAATTAAGTGTTGTTATGTTACTGTTGGATTCACACATTTACCATGATGAAATGTCCATTTTTGTCTCTAGTAATACTTCTTGCTCTAAAGCCTATTTTGTCTGATAGTAATATAGCTACTCCTGTTTTATTTTGCTTTGCGTTTGTATGGTATATCTTTTCTCATCCTTTTACCTTTACCCATTTTATATCCTTACCATTTTATATCTCTTGTAAACAGCAGATAGCTGGGTTTTGTTTTTTTATCCAATCTGACACTCTTCACCTTTCCATTGTATTGTTTGGTCTGTTTACATAAACCAAGTCTCAACACATTTGAAAGAACTGAAAATATACAGCATATGTTCTCTGACCACAGTGAAATTAAATTAGAAATCAATGAGAAAAATCACTGGAAAAGTCCCCAAGTGTTTGAAAATTAATCAACACACTTGTCCTAAACAACCATGAGCACCCCCCCAAAAAAATTGCAGTAGAAATTAAAAAATCTTTTCAACTGAATGATAATGAAAATATGAAATACCAGAACTTAGTAAATGCAGCAGCTAAAGCAGTGCTGAGCTAGAAATTTATAGTTCTAAATGCCTCTGTTGGAAAATATTAAAGGTTTAAAATCAATAACCTAATCTTCCACCTCAAGAAGCTAGAAAAATAAGGGGCACCTGACTGGCTCAGTCAGTGGAGCACGCGACTCTTGACCTGGGAGTTGTGAGTGTTGAGCCCCACGTTGGGTATACGGATTGCTTAAAAATAAAATCTGAAAAAATAAAAATTAAAAAAAAAGCTAGAAAAATAAGAGCAGTAGGCTTCACACCCAGCGTGGAACCAACACATGGGGCTTGAACTCACACCCTGAGATCAAAACCTGAACTGAGATCAACAGTCAGACGCTTAACCAACTGAGCCACCCAGGTACCCCTAAAAAAATTTTTCTTAAAGTGCAAGACTTCTACACTGAAAACTACAAAACACTGCTGGGAGAAATTTTAAAAGACCTAAATAGGAGACAAGATAAACAATGCTCATGGATTGTAAGAATCATTTTGTTAAAATGTCAATTTTCCCCGACATTAATCTATAGATTCAATATAAAACCAATAAAAATCCCAGCAAGGCTTTTTTGGGGGCAGGGGGAGTAGGGAGAAGTGGTAGAATGACAAGCTTAATTATGGAAATGCAAAGAACCTAGAACAGCCAAGGCCATTTTGAAGAACAATGCTGGAGAACTTACTACTGATATTGAGACTTAGTAGAAGACAATGTGCTTTAAGGACAGACAGACTACAGAACAGAATTATCTACTTGAAAAAAAAAAAAAAAAAAAAAGAACCTTGACTTCCTACCTCATATAGACAAAAACTAATTTGAAATAAACCACAAACCTAAATGTGAAAAGTAAAACAAGAACACTTCTATAAGAAAATTTACAAAAATATCTTGGGGATCAGGAAAGATTTCTTAAAGAGGCCACAAAAAGTATCAACCACTTAAAAAAAATGATTAAATTGGACTTCATTAAAATCAAGGCTTTCTGTTCATTAAAAGCAATATTAAGAGAGCAAAACAAGCTACAGACTGGGAAAAGATTGTGTTATTTATATATATATATATATATATATATATATATATATATATATATATATGAAGACTTACATCCAGAATATATAAAGAACTCCTACAAATCAACTAAGAAGAAGACAAGTAACACAATTTTTAAAATGAGAAGAGATTCCCAAATAAAATGGTCTATAAATTTATCAAAAGGTATTTATTATTATTAGCCATTAGGAAAATGAATATTAAAATCACAATGAAATACCTCTAGATCCCGGAATGTATACAATTAAAAAGCCTAAAAATACCAAGGTTGTAGCTCAACCAGAACTCTCACACACTGCTGGCGCTAGTATGGACTGGTCCAACCATTTTGGAAAACTAGAGGTTTCTAATACAGTTAAATTTATAAATTCCCTATTATATATCCAACAGAAATAAGTGTTTATGCTAAGAGAATATGCAGGAGGTCCATAGCAGTGTTATTCATAAAAGGAAAAGAAAAAGAACTGCAAACAACTCAAATGTCTACCAACAGGAGAATGGATAAATAATTTAAAGAACACTCCTGCAATGAATAATTACTTAGCAATGCAAATAAACCAACTACCACTACCCACAGTAACATGGATGACTCTCACAGACATAATGCTGAGTAAAAGAAACCAAACACGAAGAAAAATACCATATAATGCCATTTATATGAAGTTCAAAATCAAGCAAAACAAATCCGGTTTACAGATCATGACCATAGTTACCTTTTGGTGGAATATTGACAGAAGGCAGAGAGAAGCAAAAGTGAGCCTTCTAGGGTGCTTAAAAGATACTCTTTATCTTGATCTGGATGCTGGTTATACAAGTACATGCTTATGTGAAAGCTTTCCAGCTGTATATTTATGATTGGTACACTTTATGTAATAGTTCAATAAAAAGGGAACAAAATAACTGTTATCACCTGTTATCCCCTAGTCTTTGAAAATCACAGTGACCTTTTTTTTTTTTTTTACAACTTTTCCACTATTATTGGTAAGAGTCTAGTAACTCCTAAAGATATTCTTTGAGGCATATTTCAAAGTCCTCGCACATGAAGCATTCCAGCCAGGCTTTTGGCCCTGCACTTTTCCCACCCCCACCCCAGGGTGTCCAGGAAACAGTACACTCTCCTACCTGCTCCAACTCCTCCTCTGCATATTTTTGGCGGCTCCGCTCATTCTCAGTACCCTCCCGCAGCTCCTTCAGCCGCTGGGCTTCCTGCTTGGCAAGGTTGATCTCATCACGCAGCTTCTTCTCCAGATGTACCTTCTCCACCTCCACTGTGCGGTGCTCCTCTTGGGCCTTGTGCAGCCTGGGGAGCGATGCAGGGAGCTGGAGAAGGCCAGGCAAGGGGTGCCAGCCAACACGCCACGAGTCACGGCATCAAAGAGGAAAATGAGGGCTCTGGCACTCAGAATATATTCTCCCTATTCTGTTGACTGGCTCTGAGTTAGCTCAGGGCCAAAAGAAACCACAGTGATTACCATATTTCTTATCATTTTGCTGCCAGTAATCATGCTAGGTTCCTGGGTATCTGAATCCTTCCTCTGAGGGATCTCACATACTAAGATCCTAACAACTACTAGCTTACAGGGTATTTCCATGTGTCCTCCCTGCAGATAATGATATGTTGCATCATTATCAGCCTAGGACAGGTATGGATTTAAGACTTAGAAAAGTAATTGCAGGTAGAACAGAGACTAGAATTCCAATCTGTAGGACTCCAAACCCCACAGTCATTCCCCATATCCTCAGGTATCTGGAAGGTTCAATAAATGTAGAATGCCCTGCAAGCTAGCCCAAAGATCCAGAGAAGGCACAATGGCTGAGATGCGACTGGGGTGGGGATCCTGGGGGTATTTAGGGAAGATGAGAAAGGAACCATTGAGAAGCACCTCATAGAGTCCTGAGTACCTGTTCCCAGAAGTGCAGAAAATGAAATTCATAACAAAGGGTCTGGGGAGGGCCCCTGCTGCCCCCAGGCCTGACTTTCCTTTCTAAGTATCTTCCATGGTAGGTAAGATCTCAAGGGCCCAGTTATAATGAAAATATACCTTTGTACCCACCCACACATTCCCTCTGTTCACTGACAAAACCTTCCAGCCATCCAACCCAGCCTCCTTCCTTCCTCCACATATCTATGTTAATCCATTCATTTATTCATCCATTCATTCAACACATACTTTCAAGTGTCTGCTGAATGGCAAGCCTTGCACTAAGTCCTAGATACATGGAGATGAATGAGAAATTGGTCCCTGCCAATTAGGAGCTCATGATCTAGTCCAATATAGACAAATAAACAGATACCTAAACACAGTGTGGTAAGTTCTACAACAGAGAGACATACAAGGTGTTGGATGAGCCCAAAGGATGGAGTGACCAACTCTGCCTGAAAGGAGTCAGGGAAGGTGACTAGACCCAGGAGAAAGAGTAAGAGTTCGCTAATCCCTCTGGAAGAAGGGAAGGACTTAGTCATTGTTGGGTCTTCCTATCTGGGTAAGAAACACCAAGTCACAGGAGACCAGGGTAGGAGGGTAAAGGATGATGAAGAAGACAGTGATATATAGCTTAGACCTGAGATACAGAAGGATAAAGCTACAGAACAAAAGGGAACCTCAGAAGAGAGTACTTTCCACTGAGCTAATTAAGTAGGTGAAACAGAAGAGGCAGAGACAGAACTCAGCCCCTAAAAACTGCCAAGTCACGTCCATGAAGCGCCTTGGTTGCTCGGTCGGTTGAGTGTCCGACTTCAGCTCAGGTCATGATCTCGCAGTTTGTGAGTTCGAGCCCCACATCCGGCTCTGCACGGACAAGCTCAGAGCCTGGAGCCTGCTTCAGATTCTGTGTCTCCCTCTCTCTCTCTGCCCTCCCTTGCTCATGCTCTGTCTCTCTTGCTCTCAAAAATAAAATTTTAAAAAATTTTTTAATAAAAATAAAAACTGCCAGTTCAAGTCCAGATCTGTCAGTGGCTGAAACCTCAAGAGATGTGGTGGGACAAGCAGAAAAGGACTAGGCTGCAAGCCTCCTGCTGACAAATGGCAGTCCACTTTGTCCCTGGAGAGAAAGGCAGTTCAGCCTCCTCAAGATACACACTAGGTGGCACTACAGGCAAGGCTCAAAACAAATCAGAGGCGCCATTTCCTGCCCCCATCAGCTTCCCTTGCTGAATACCCTCTTTATTGTATTCTTCCTTGACCCAACTGCCTGAAATTACACCATTGGGGATTCATTTCTTCACTGAATATAATCCTCTCTGAAAGCAGCCTCTTCAGAAAAGCCTATGATCTGTCTGCCTTGCCCAGATAGTAGGGAACTCCTTTAAAGTAGAATCAAAACTGACCCACTTTTATAGTCCTAACAGGATCTAGCAGAGATGAAGATCAATAAATACTACTGGGTGCAGACATGAGCAAATACGTGTACAGTCAAGCCTCACCCCACTCCATCTCCTCCACAGAAGACTGAGCATCTTGAAAGCAGCAGTCAGTTAGCATTACAAGTAAGAAAATTCGGCTACCTGACCGCAAGCCCTGACTCTAAGCAGGTGTGTGACTAATCTGTTCCCTGTACCAGGGACAAGTCTGTTCCCTGGACCAGGCCTGTTTCTTCAATCCTAAATGGGAATCAAAATCCTTGCCTCAAAGAATTTTCTTGAAACCCAGTGAAATCCTACCTGGAATGCACATGTAGCATTACATTTATTCACCCAAAGTATCAGGAACTCTGGAAAAAAAAAGAAAAGCTCTGTGGTGGCTGGCAGTGCAGGCCTGTGAAAGGAAGGAGGGACAAGGCGGCATGTGGGCTCTGGACACTATCAGAGGAGAATATGTGTGTGCACATGTGTCAATGTGTGTGCATGCAGTTGTTTCTCTAAGGCCCACAGTGGTCATTAAGCTCTGGAGGCCTTGGGGAGCAGGGAGAACTGGGAGCTTAGTTTTATCCTCAAACTTGGAACATCTCCTGCCTAGATTCTTTGGCTTCAGAACGAAAACAGTGCATGCTTTTCAGACAAATGAAGAATGGGGGCTGCCCAGATAGCAGCATTTAGCCCCTAGTTGGCAAAGGGCCCAGGAACAAGGGACCCAGAAAAGTAGCCAGAAATCAGTTCAGAGATAAAACTTCACTTATCTCTGAGAAGCCCAGCCAGTGGAAATGAATGTGATAGGGCCACCTTTACTGAGGCAGCACCTGTAAGTGTCAAAATTCCTGGCTCATACTTACTGATATGTGACCCAAACAAAGCACTCATCCTCTCTGAGCCCTCATTTCTTCAACTCTAAAATAGTAATAGTACCTACCTAACATGGTTGTGGTGATTTAAAAAAATAATAATGCATTTAAGTAGTTAACAATACCTAGCTCATAAGAAATCCTTTGCCCACCCTCCAAAGAAAATAGTATCTATCATTAAAAAGTAACAGAAAAGGGCCAGATGTCATTTCCTTTTACATGGATTCCTGCAAAGACTTCTCAATGGGAATCCTGAGGCTGCCAAAATAATTTTCTAAAAAAGAGTCCTGAAGTAGGTCCCTCCTCTTCTCAAAAACAAAACAAAGCAAAAAACCAATTACCTGCGTTGACTCCCTCCTGACTTATGCATCTTTCTAAAACTGCTCCATGAGAGTCTTATGGTGCCAGGGATCTGGCCTCACTCTATATACATTCAGCCTTAACTACCAGGACCTCCCTACCATCTTTCAAGCACTAAAGGTATCAGAAAGACAGATTTGGGAGGTTTCTTCGGCGAACAATGAAGAACAGGTAATTATGTCTATTTCTATGGGAAAGATAACAGTCCAGGGGCAGCGAGAAGGATAGAACGGACAAGCCATCCACCCAGGGAGGCTCTAGATCTCCCTACACAGCTACACATTTCTCCCTCTGAGACTCAGAGGGAGGAAAGACAGAAATAAGCTTCTGCCCTGGGGAGGAATGTTTGCCTGTGCAACTGCAATGTCAGGAGCCTACATTCCCAATGCAGTTTTGGGAAGTATGGCACAGCCTGGGAGGTGACGCCAGCATGATCTTGGGGGCGAGACAGCCCACAACCCTGGTGGAAACAGGAGGCTCCCAAGAGCTGGCAGCATCAGGGCTGTGGGGAAGGGGCAGGGCCTTACCTTTCCTGAAGGTCATGCAGACTCTGCTCAGCTCTGTGTAACCCCTCCAGATCCTTCATCATCTTCTTCATGTGCTCCTTTGAGTAACGGTTTTGGATGTAGGCAAACCAGCAGCCACCCACACCAATAACGATCGACACCACCAGCATGAAGTCCTTGAGGTGATTATGGCGGGTCACTGCCAGAGAGGAGGCCATGGTGAGACAGGTTGCCCACTGCACACCTAGCCTTGCAACTCCATGCATCCCCTCCTGCATGAAGCCCTCCCACTGCAGAATGCTTCTTAGACACACATTTGCCACATACTAGTATAGTGAGCTCTCTGCCTACTTTGGAAAAGATGAGAGGCCTGAGAGCTGTGCAGGAAGTTTGTTAAATCATACTTCCCTACTAGGCAGTGAATAGGAGACAACTAGTGCCTTCTCAGGACATCCCAGCTACCTCTGGACTGCAATGAGCACTGCATGTGCCCACACGCAGTGGCTTCTGTGCTACTGGATCAGCAATGCTAGAGTAGGGAGAAGGGGACAGCTGGTAAGAGTATAAAGCAACATCACTAGAGCTTGAGGCCTGGCTGTGGGACTGATGTTCCTGCAGGAGCCGGGTCTCCCGGACAACCAGGCTATTCCAGGTACAAGGTACAGAGCCCAGGTCAGGTAAAGGTCTCACCAATGGAGAGCCTTTCTAGGCTGTGGCTCAATCCAGAGACCAAGTACAACGGGAGTAACACCAAAAGATTGGCATATACAGGACGTTGCCCTTGCCAGGAATCCAGGGACAGATCTACCTCCAGAGAATGCCTGGTGGCAATTTGGCAAAGTGCCGGTGTGATGGCTGGGGTTCAAAGCAATGCTCAGTCTCCAGAACAAAACTGAAAAGCTTGAACAAGGAGCAACACCGGAAGGTAAGTACAAAAGCCATGTCCTCAGAAGTGAGCCAACCAGAAGAGGGCCACTCCTGGAACCTGCCATTGTTCCCAGTCCACCAGGTCTCAGCTCTGAGCCACAGCACAGGAAACCTGGACACCATAAGGAGAACACGGCTGCTACTGTGGCCCCTGCTTGGGCTGGACTCAACTCAGGAGAGAGTAGCAGTGGGCTCAGAGGAGCCCTAGACGTGGGGGGCGGGGAAGGAAGAAAAGAAGGAATGCCCTCCTGTGCACAGCAGTTTATCCTCAGGTTGAGGAGGGGGCAGTAGGGTCGATAGGACCCCAGCACCTGGTAAGGATGAGGGGCTGATGGGAATCCAAAAGGACCCCGGTGGAGCCACCAAGTTGAGGCTGGGTCTAGATAACAGGAAAAGATACATGTAGCTGGAAACTGTGTGAAGCTGAGGCCCAGATTGACAAATGGTTATATTCATACTTCCTGATTGAAAGCTGAGCAGCAGGACATGGGGACAGTGTGGGATCAAAGACAGATTAGCACATTCTATTTCCATCCAAGGGAGGGGAGTTACGAGGTCTGGGGTGGCAGCCCTATCCTTTACATGTTTAGGCCAGACTCTCATAGAGAAAACTGAGGGTCCCTTGGCAGCCATCCTCCAGCCTCCAGGCAGGCCTACCCTTCCAACCATACACAAGTCCTCACTCTCCTGTCCTTTGGGTCCCAGGAAGAGATATCTCTGCAGCACGGTGAGCTGCCTTTCTTTCTGGAACACACCTGCCTCCTCCACACCTCTTCCAGAGGCCGGGGTACTCTTTGTCTCCCCTGTTTGTTACAGACTTTTAATCTTGGCTTCCCAAGGTTTCCCAACTCCAACATCCCTTTTATATTCTTACCAAAAGTCAGAGGCACTCCTGTTCAAACAAGACTCTGGGAAATGCCCGCCCCCTATTACCTCCAACACTTCAAAGTTCTCAAGATGGACATGCGGATTGGGCACCTATATATTCTATTCAGTCCCTATCCCACCTTGTCCAGATTGATGTGGAACAAGACTCTATTATTTTTTCCAGCTTAATACTCTCATCCAAGTCATGAATAAAAATACTGAATGACCAGAGCCAAGGGTAGGATCTGATAGTCCTCCCCTCGTCTAAGGCAATACTGTTCCACCTACCAGTACCCTTTGGATCTCTTCAACCAACTTTAATTCCACTTAAATATATAAGCATCCATACACCCCTCTGTCCAGTCAAGTGCATAGTTAGAGCTCAGAGATACTGCCTGTCCCATCCCATGAGCCACCACCTTGTCAAGAAGAGAATGACTCTAATCTGGCTGACTCACTTTGTGGCCCCTAGTGATCATCACTTGTCTGTATACCGGGGCCCAGCACAGCGATGACCAGCTCACACAGGGATTCAGTAAATATTTGTGGAACTGAACCTTTACTGATAAGTTCCAAGTATGATATCTCTCTCTCCTTACCCCACATAGGAGAGGAAGGAAAAGAGAAGACACATAACACATCAGGCATTTATATCCACCATCTTGAATTCTCACAGCCACTCTAGAAGGCAGGTATTTGTGTTCTCACTCTATAGGCCAGGGAACTGAGTCTCCCCAGGAGAACTGACTTCCTGGAGTTCATCAAAAGTGACAGGGCTGGGATTCAGATCCAGACTTGCCTGACCACATGGTCTTTCTGCTGCACCCCACTTTCTCATTACAACTTTCCTACTTGTGCAGCAGGTGTTGTTTCTGCTTTGTTACATCCAAACATTGCTCACCATGGAGATGATCCCCTGATCTAGCCAGAGTGTGGCTATAAGAGTTCCAAAACCTGAATTTTTCTCCCAGACAATATCCTGAGAGCTGACTGTGGCTCACAGGCCATCCGGAGAGTGAATACCCAAAGGCCAAATGGCCAGGCCTTTAAGGTTAAATGTAAGGCCTCATGTAGAGAAATTATTGTGCCATCAAAAGCAGCATCCTGCACTGAGTACTAGGAAGTCTGGGTTCTATGCTTGCCTCTGCTCTATCTGGATCTCAACTTCCTCAACTCTAAAATGCATTGTCACAGAATTGCTAAAGAGATCAAGTGCATAGTTATGAATGAAAGTGTTTTGAGGTGTTCTGGAAATCTTCAGCTGGACATATCCACTAGGTAATTAAGAATGTGGATGTGGAGTTTAAATAAGAGGTAGTAGCTGGAGAAGAAGATGTGAGAATTATCAGGCCCTTTCAGTGGAACCCTGGGCAGAACCCTATAGTCCAAAGCAAATCTGTGATGTTAATTTTATGTATCAACTTGACTGGGCTAAGGGATGCCGAGAGAGCTTTCTTGCCTCAATAAGAGATTAGTACTTCAATCAGTAGACTGAGTAAAGGAGACCATCTTCACTAATGTGAGTACATGTCATTCAATCATCCTCAGGCCTCTGAGTGCCTGAATAGAACCAAAAGGCGGAGGAAGGATGCATGTGCTCTCTCAGCCTGAGCTGAGACATTTATCTTCTGCTCCCCTCTTACATCAGCACACCTGGTTGTCAGGTCTCCGGACTCAGGCTGGGACATATAGCATCAGCCCCCTGATTCTCTGGCCTTTGGACTCAGACTTACACCATCAGCTCTCCTAGTTGTTAGACCTTCAAACTCAGACTAAATCATACCACTGGTTTTTCTGGTTCTCTGGGTGTAGATGGCATATCACAGGACTTTTTGGCCTCCATAATCATGTAAGCCAATTCCTATAATAAATCTTCCCTTTATATCTATCTATCTATCTATCTATCTATCTCTATCTATCCATCCATCCATCCATCCATCCATCCATCCATCCATATTATGTTTCTCTGGAGAATCCTAATACAGAATCTATAAACCATTGTGACAGAAAAAGAGAAATGAAGAGTCTCATCTGTGCCTTACTAACGATGTACTTTTCCCCAGAATTCCATTCCCATTCTTTGCTTCCTGCCACCTTCCCAGCCCACAACAGTCTACATGGATATTTCCAATCCTTCTCCTCTGACTAGGATTCCTCAACCAACCCACTCTTTGGACAGGTAAACATGGATTATCTCCTGCCATCTCAGGGACTACCTTGCGTGTTTTTCAACTTTCATACTAGTCACCTTCTGATAGTCTGTGAGTTCCTCAGGGCCAGGGTACAAGCCTTATTTCTCTCTATAGCCCCATACTTAGCACAGAGCCTGACCAGAACAGGTACTCAGCAAAGGTGGAAAGGAAAGACAAAGGGAAGAAGAAAGGCAGTTTTCACATGGAAGGGGTTATGATAGAAAGTGCATGTGAAAGCACAAGAAGAGCATGGCTGGCCGTCCCGCACAGCCCCTGCACAAGCTCAACTCTCAGAAGCTACCCCTATGCCCAGCGAGCACTGCTAGGGCAGACAGACCATGGAGCTTTCATGAGAGCAGGTGTGGCTTGCTAGGTGAACAGAGCTAACCCAGGGAAACTGGCTAGGACCTGGGGAGCCAGAATGTGGCAGAGTTCCCAGCCCGAGTGCTACAAATAGATTTTAGCAAAATGAGGTCAACTGTTAATACAATCAGGCCTGAGGCAAGGGAGGAGGGTATAAACAAATGAGATGCTGACATGTTAACAGAGTCAGGAATAATGGTGAGAATTTTTATAGTACAGTTAGCATTGAGAAAGTGAGCCTCCAATCATTACCACTTTCTGGAACCCCCTCTCCCAACCTATTCTTGCCACCTTCTCTACTGTCCACAATACCCTGTCCCTGGGAGACACACCTATTCACTGCTTACTGCCAGAATACATGCTTGGAATTTCTTTTGTCATTTACATAGCCTTCTGTGCTGAGGTGTGTGGTTAACCTATAATAACTATTCCTGGACCTTCTTGCCTTCTGGTTTTAGCCCAAGAAGTGCTTTAGCTGACTCACATATCCACAGAAGACATTCCATAGTGTTCTCCCCACAGCCAAGCTGGGCCAGAGTCTCCTCCCATCTCCCCTGTCCTAGAGCTCTGAGGACACCCAGCCTCCTTCTGCAAAACTTCTACCATACATTTCCTGACGCCTACTCATTGCTGGGCCATATGCTGAGTTACGACGACAGATGAACAAAGCTGTTTCTACCCTCATGAGTTCCCAGTTTGAAGGGTAACAGACAGGAAAACAGATTATTAAAAAAAAAAAAAAAAAAAAAAAAAAAAGCAGGTACAAAGGGCTATAGGATCCCAGAAGAGAGTAAGGAGAAAGGGTTGAACATGCCCAGGAAGAGGCTGGAAAGGCATCCTGGAGAAAGCTTCAAAAGTGAGTTGAGGGAGCCAGCCCATTAAGAATCCAACTCTTGGGGCACCTGGGTGGCTCAAGTGTCCAACTTTGGCTCAGGTCATGATCTCACAGTTCATGGGTGTGAGCCCCACATCGGGTTCTGTGATGACAGCTCAGAGCTTGGAGCCTGCTTCAGATTCTGTGTCTCCCTCTCTGTCTGCCCCTCCCCCGCTTGTACTCTATCTCTCTCTCAAAAATAAACATTTTTTTAATTTAATTGGCTTCATCTCATATTGGAATTCTTTATGTTTTATCTTGCTTCCTCTGTCAGAAGCAGAGGATGAGATAATATAGTAGAAAGAGCACTGAAATATAAGTTACTGGGTCTGAGTCATGGCTCTGTCATTTAAAAGTTGAATGACCTCTAAAAACTCACCTCATCTCCTGAGTCTCCATTTCTCTGACAAATTATCTGCAGATCAGGAAAAGCCCTCTCAGTGAATGATCTGCTGCCAGAGTGAGACATCAGCATAGGTCTCCAAGGCAAGCTGCCTTGGGACTTCGTGTGTCAGAACACAACTAACACCTCATTGTGGGATTGTTAGTAGAGCCCCGGATAGACCTGCAAGCCTAGAGCCAACTCTGCAGGTCGGAAAGACTGTAAAAGGCCATGTGCTCCTCTGCAGCCATGGTGGGAGGGCTGAGACGTCTTCTACTGTCAGAAAATGGGTCCTGAGTAGCTCTGTGCTGAGCCGGTTTGATCCTTCTTCCCCATTCCCAAGCTCTGAGGCTGCTCAGACAGATGGACCCTGATCAGTCAGCAGACCTTCCCGGCTATTGTACAACAAACTTTGATTTGAGATTTCTCAAGTTTCAGACTGATGGCAGGATTTTCATTAAGGCTGGGCAAGGCAGCCAAGGTTTGCAGCTATACCTGGCCCAGGCTCTCCAGGGTGTTTACCACCTAAGAACCACAGCCTTAAGAACTCACCCTCAGTACAGAACCAGGTCAGCAGCACAGGTTAGCACTCTAAGTCCTGTATGGGTGTTGGACAGGGAACAGAGCTCAAGTAGGGATTTTAGCCCATGCTCAGATGGAAACACAGAGCTAGAGGGACACAGACCAAGGGATTCTTTGCAGGTACCCCCCAGACACAGCCCCACCCTTGCAGATGTCTCCTGGCAAAGAGCTTCCTAGTATTTTCCTCAGATTCCATCTGGCAATTTTCAAAACTTTTCTTTAACGAGCCGTCAGTAGGAAAGTATAAAAACAGTATTTGCCATCAGGACAGCTGCTGGATTCCAAAACCTTAGCTCCCAGAAGTACACCCAAGCTCTATCAGAGTCCTAGAATCAGGGAGCCAGTAAGAGCCTTGACCAAGCCCATTTTACACATAAGGAACCCAAAATCTAGGCAGGAGAACTGAATTGCCAAAGGTCACTTGATAAGGCAAGGGCCAAGCACAGATTCCTAAACAGACAGCAGCGGAGAGGAGGAGAACTCCTATCTTTTATCCTTTTACCAGGACCCTTACCAATCAAAGGGTTTCCTCTCAAAAACTATGGAATGTTCACCTGAAAGGAATCAAAGATCCTTTAGCTCAATTTTTTCATAATACAAATCAGAAAACACATCCTGAGAAAAGTGACCTACACAAGGTCACACAGTGAGTGGAAATTTGAAAAAGGGACCAAGGTACTTTACTTTCCTAAATTTGATAAGAAGTTCTCTAAATGGAAGTCCAGGAGTTGCCAAAAATCAAGCCGCATATGTATTGTTGTTGTTGTTGTTGTTGAGCTATAATTCACATACCCTAAAATTCACTCTTTTAAAATGTACAATTCAGTGGTTTTATCATATTTTCAAGGTTGTGCAACCATCAGCACAATTAATTTTAGAACATTATTATTATCCCAGAAAGATATCCTATACCCAATTAGGAGTCACTACACATTTTCCACTTCCCCAGCCTCTCCCAGCCACCAATCTGCATTCTGTCTCTATGGATGTATCTATTCTGGATATTTCATATAAATAGAATGATATAATGTGTAGCCTTTTATGTCTAGCTTCTTTCACTTAGCATGATTTCCAGGTTCATCCATGTTGTAGCATGTATTACAACTCCATTCCTTTTTGTGGCTGGATAATATTTCATTGTATTTATATACTACCACTTATCCATTTGTCCACTGATGGACATTTGGGTTGTGTGCACCTTTGGACTGTTGTGAACAGCACTGCTATGAATGTGAACATGTACTTCTTTCAGTACTTGTTTTCAATTCTTTGGATACATTCCTAGGCCTGTAATTGCTGGGTTATATGGTAATTCTATATTAGGGGTTGAGGGGGAGGGAGAGATAAATAGGTGGAACACAGAGGATCTTTAAGGCAGTGAAACTATCCTATACAATACATGTATAACATGTCATTGTACATTTGTCCAAACCCGTAGACTGTGCAACACCAACAGTCAACTCTAATGTAAACTATGGACTGAGTGATAATGATGTGCCAGTGCAGGGTCATCAGTCATTACAGATGTACCACTCTGGTGGAGGACACTAACCATGGGGGAGGCTATGCCATGTGTGGGGGCAGGGTATATGGCAAATCTGTGCACTTTCACTCAATTTATTTATTTATTTTTTAATTTTTTTAATGTTTATTTATTTTTGAGAGACAGAGAGAGAGCACAAGCAGAGGAGGAACAGAGAGAGAGGGAGACACAGAATCCGAAGCAGGCTCCAGGCTCTGAGCTGTCAGCACAGGGCCCAACTCGAACTCACCATGAGATCATGACCTGAGCCAAAGTCAGACACTTAACCAACTGAGCCACCCATACACCCCAAGCTTCACTCAATTTTGATGCAAACCTAAAACTACTCTAAAAAATAAAGTTTATTAAAAATTTAAAAAACATGTACAGATGACGGATCAGCTCAGGCACTTGTCAAGCCGAATGCACAGATGGGAAAATGTTATACAGCCTCTGACTCTGCCTGCCAGCTGCTTCTCTGGACTGGTTCTTGGCCTTATAACATTCTGCCACTGGCATCCTGAACTGATGCCAACAGCTCCCAATGGGCAGAGAGTAGGTCCTAAGAGCATGCTTGGTCAAGGCTAATTTTCTCAGAAATCTTACCACTTTTGTTCCCCCTGAGTTCATGGGGAATAAGATAAAGGATGGCAGGGTTGGCCATTCCCACCTTGCAGAGATCTTCAGGAGCTGAACTGCCTATTTCTCTTGAGTAACCCCTGGCTGAAGAGACTACCCTTTCTTAGGCCCGAGTGTGTCTCTATGATTCCAGGGAAGCCCACTTAGTCTTCTTTGGTGGTCCAAGGACATAAGATGTTCAGCCATCAGTTCATACTCTCTGCATGTCCACAGTGAAAGCAGGGAACAGCTAATTGGCATTCAGACCCTATGTTATCCCTGAGCATACCTTTCATATCTTAGCCTTTGTATTCTTTCTCTGGTTGTTTCCTCTGCCTAGAATGCCCTCTCCTGCCACCTGCATGGAATAAAGCCCTACCCATCCTTACAGGCAGAGGTCACATGTCACCTCTCCTATCAGATGCCTTCTCTATCCCTCCTCTGGACCTCAGAAGCATGGTGTACCTCTCTGGAACTTTCATTTTATCCCTTTATGGAAGGATATGATTCATCCAGGTCTTCCTACAGGGTCCAGTACAACACTGGCACAAAGTAGGTCTTAATGTATCTAATGAACGGAACTTGACATCCGACTGGATTGAAATATAAGACTATTTCATGTCTCATATTTTCACTTCTCAGTTGGAAGAGTGGAGGTGCTGCCTTGCAGGTGTACCTAGGAGACCCAGGACCTCAGCCTAGCCCCCACAATGGCCTCGGGTTCCATGGCAAATCAGCAGCCCTTCTTTCCACAGGACTCACAGAGAGGAGGCCCAAATAGCACTGTATCCAGGGCCTTCAGCTGCAGCTTCTGCCGATGGCTCCGGTCTGTCATCTTTAGTACAGTCCCTGTCATGGTGGTGTTGGTCACAGCAAGCCTGTCGAGGCAAAGAGGAAGGGTTCAGTTTCCTGCCATTAAAACCAGGAAGGATTACCCACCTCCTCCAGGAACACTTCCATGACTTCTAGCTCTTGGTGATTGCTCCCCTGTGTGCTCTAGAACACAGAGTCCATACCAGTGGATCTCAACAGGGAGTAAGGAGGGACACATAACATTTACCAAGAATATGTTCACCCTTCTCCCCATGTCCACCATCCCCTGAGAACCTTGCTCTTTGAGGACTACCCATCTGTGAGCATGCCCACACCCAACTATAAGTTTTCTGTTGTGTTTCTCCTTCCAGGGAGTATCAACTGTGCACCTATCCCCACACTCCCACCATCTGCAAATACATTCTCCTGTCCAACCCAGGTCAAAACACAAGCCACGTGACCCAGTGCTTTCTGAGGACCTCTAATCCTAACCCACTGCCATTAAGTACAAATCTGCTGATGACAAACAGTGCATTAGTCTTATTATCTTGTATTTGAGTCACTGTCATTTACTCCCAGTCAGATTATTGTAATTTTTATGACCTTCAACATACTGTTAATGATAACTCTAATAAGAAAGGGCCTGCAAATGAGAAAATGACCCAGAAACAAACTGGACTGTGTTTTTCTTCTGCTAGAACACAGGGGGTGTGGAGGAGACGGTTATAAGATATGAAAGGTTATAAATCCAGTGGTCGGGGTCCCACACATGAGCCTTTACTACTGTCATATTCCATAAAGTTAGTGCTCTTTGCTGATGCATAGCTTTGTTTCCCCAGGTAGAAAAAAATGCTTCTGACATCAGTGTGTGATTTATATTCCTGCCTGGGCACACAGGGGCAGCTACCTCCCTCTCCAGCCATGGGAAGCAATCAACCCCTCTACAAGAGAAGCAGTGAGACACTGTGATGGGGGCTGAAGGGGTCAGAAGATCTAGCTTCTGGTCCCAGCTGAGTCAGCAACTCACTTGTCTGATCATAAACTACTCGGTCTCCCCTCTGGGGCCCCATTTTCCTTCTGTGTAAGCTTCTGTGAAATCAGATGCTTCCTCTAGGCCCAGGAGCTCTGGGGGTTCCTCCTCAGAGCACTTCCACCCAGTGCACTGGCCTTCATCTAACTGATCAATGTAAGTGTCATCTTTTCTGCAGTCTATTTGTCAGTGAAACCTATGAAGTGAGCAATGAGAGAAACGACAAAGGAGCTAACATTTACTAAGCAGCTACTGCATCTCTCATCCTGTTCTGATGCTTCACATACAATGCCTCATTCAGTCCTCTGACTGGAAGGACACAGGTCCATCACTAGCTCCACTTCACTGCACCACTGACTTAACTCAGAGTTGAGCAACTCGCCCAAAGTCACGTACATAGCACGTAAGTGGCAAAGGCAGGAAATGAACTCAAATCTTCTGGATTCTTCCCATTACACCATGCTGCCTAGTGGTGGGCCTACAACCACTGCCACTCCATCCCACACTCCGTGTACCAAAGGCTCCAGGCTTCCTGCTGTCACTAAGGTGCCACAGCCTGGCTTCCTCCACCCCCTGCCTGACCTGGCTGGATCTGGTCTAGCTACAGGGAGGCACCAAGAGCCCATGACCTGAGAACTGACTTCTCATCCTATGTTTTCGCTCTAATGGAACCATAGCTATTCCTCAAGATGGAATGGGCCAAGGCGATACTGCAATTTCCATGGGTAACGGGAAAGAAACCTAGATCCTGGAGTTTCATGGTCAATCATCTATTTAATTGTCTGTTTCATTAAACATGGAATTCCTCAAGGCAGATGGGGTCTGATACACTTCTTTGTCCTCAGGGCCTAGGAGAGAACCCGGCACGGGGTAGATAATTGGTAAAGTTTCATGAAAAGACCTGGGTTCAAATCCCAGCTCTGCCACTTACCAGCTTGGATAAATCATAAAATATTTGAAATTCAGTTTGTTCACCCAAAAGCCAGGGTAGTAATTCCTTCCTCCCAGAATTGTGAGAACCAACTGAAATAATAGGCAGGAAAGTATTCTAGAAGGGGCTGTACAAACAGTAAGATTATTACTCTCTCCAGGGTAGGGAGAAGCTGTGAAAAGGAGGCTGCAGGCAGGGGGCGGGGGCAGCAGCGCCCAGTAGCTCTGCGGCTGCAGGCTGCAAAGTGTGGGTGCACCAGCAGCTTCACCTCCCTCCTTCCCCTCTGCTGAAGCTCATAACCAGATGCACCTACATAATAGGATGACAGATTATACACAGTCAGCACTTACCAGACAGTAAGCCCTTGGAGGGCAAGGGCAGGCTGTTGTCATCTTTATCCCCAGCACCCAGCACAAGTGCTTGGCACGGAGCAGGTACCCAGTAAATATTTGTCGAATGAATAAGTAAATGGATTAATGGCTGCATGACACATGGTACTAGTCTGACATAACAAGAAGTCCATGCAGTACTCCATCCCCTCCCCACCCCCCGCAGGCCCTGGCCTACTGCACCTGTGAAGCAGGCAGAGTTAGGGTACCACAGCTGTTGGAAGAGTCATCCCGGAGAGGAGGCCGGGGCCAGTGGGAGTCAGCCCCACCTCACACCACGTCTTTAGAGTAGACACACTCTATATGGATAATTCAAGGGAGGCTAACAGAGCCCCGAGGCTCCTGGGCAGTAAAAGAGGCAGCTGCTGGGAGCACAGCAAAAGAAAAGAGAAATACCACAGGCTTTGAAGTCTACCCAGATCTAGGTTCAAATCAGTTTTGCCTCTAACTAGCCATGTGACCTTAGAAAAGTTACTTAGTCTCATTGTCTATATACAATAATACCTACCTTACAGGATTGATGGAAGAATTAAGTGACATACTGTATATGAAGTGGTGCATAGGAGTGCCTGCCATGTACTAAGCATTCAATAAACGACAGCTATTAGTACTACTCCCAGGATCGACAGAAATGTTAAATAAGAGAACGGATGCCAAGTGTCCATCACACTTCAGAGCAAGTGCACAATGGATGCGAGAAGAGGAGAGGTCTAGAGAGTGTGCCCTGAAAAAAGTGGAGCCTCATTAACTGGCCAGAGAAACCTGATGTTGGGCCGATCCCAGTCCATTCCCTACACCCCCAAGTGAGAGAATCCAGTCTCCTCCTGACCTCGGCATGGCATGGCCACTCAGCTGCAGCTTCCGGAAGGTTTCCTCATACTGAGGCAGCTCCACGTACGTGATCAGCCACTGCACCACCTCATCCACGGTCCAGTTGTACACTGTGGGAAGAGACAAGCAAAGCTTTGACTCCAGAATGCAAGAACTACTTGAACTTACCATCAGTCACATTGGCCTTCTCATTGACCACATGTTTATGTGTTTACCATCCCCCTCTCCTACAAATCCTCAGTATAAAAGGGGTACATACTGTACCTTTTGTTTGACCCACAGGGGATGGTCTTGCTTTTTCACTATACCGGTATTTGGGTGAAATAACCCTCAACTATAATATAATAATGATAATAATACTAACAAATGCCATCCTTTACATTGGCACTTACTATATGACAGGTACTCTTCTAGAGGCCTCATATACATTAATGCATTGTTCTTCGCAACAACCATGTGAAAGATAGGTCCTGTTTTATCCCTATTTTACAGATGGAGAAAATGAGGCACAGAAAGGTTATATAACTTTCCGAAAGTTGCCCAGCTAGGAATTGGCAAAGCAAACACCTGCACTCAAGCAGTGTGGTTCCGTAACCCTTGCTCTAAGCCCTTATGCACTCTTGTGCTCTTGCTGTCTCTCTCAGATAGACAGACAGACAGACAGACAGGTAGACGAATGACATATAGGATATGTGTATCACATGGCACCCAGGAATACCAGCGTACTGAACTTAAAAAGACTGGGAGCAACTGAGTTGCAGCAAAACAGATGCCATTTTATTGGATTTAAAGTTTGCTTTCATTTAATGTATAAACCTGTTTTTGTTTATATTTATATACAAATTTTATATAGCACCTTAAACCTCATTTTATGTTTGTACACATTTAGATAATAATTTGAGTAATCATTGTTATAATAAAAACAGTTTAAGTCAGCATTGTAGGTCCAAGATAAATTATTTCCCTTAAAAGGAATTTGTACATTCCTCAAGTTTGAAAACTACTTGCTGCGAGCAGTAAGAAGCCAAAAAATGTTCCGAAAGAGAATGAAACGGTGAGATTTATCACCCTCTTCTCTTAAGGTCCATGTCTTTCCCCAAAACTGCCTTTCATCAGAGTGCTGTCCAATTTTCCTTTAAAAGTCAGGAAACAGGGGCGCCTGGGTGGCTCAGTCGGTTAAGTGTCCGACTTCGGCTCAGGTCGTGATCTCGCAGTCAGTGAGTTCGAGCCCCGCGTCAGGCTCTGTGCTGACAGCTCAGAGCCTGGAGCCTGTTTCAGATTCTGTGTCTCCCTCTCTCTGAGCCTCCCCCGTTCATGCTCTGTCTCTCTCTGTCTCAAAAATAAATAAAGGTTAAAAAAATTTTTTTTGAATAAATAAATAAAAATGAAAGTCAGGAAACATCAAAGACACGGACTACGTCCTGTTCATTTTTGCTCACCCCACTGTCTCTAAGGTAAAGCTTCTTAAACAGTAGCATCAATAAGAATTTACTCAAGGAATAACCACCCCAAACAAGGAATTCCAGAAATGGTCTGATTGTGGGCTTCCAAAGAGAAACAATCATCTCCTTAAACAAATACACAGCTCATGTGGATGGTTAACTTCTGAAATGCCTGTCAGAAAAATAGGCATTCCTCTGGTAAACACGCCTCAGATATTGGATTACTTCTGTCACTCTCAGATAAGCTGGAGAAGTTGGAAGGCTGGACCTGTCCCTCCACTCACCTACTTCCCCTTCAGTGGAGCCCAGCACGTGGTACAAAGCAGACACTGAGACATCCTGCATGAAACAAAATTGGAGGCAAAAACGCTCTGAACTCTTGATGTCCTCAAGAAGCTACTAGAGCTCAGGAGGGAAGTTTTGTAGCTGAGACTTTGGATATCCATTAAACTGTCTGCAGAGGCACAGGAGGTGAGAAAAGGAAGGTGCCTTGGGAGGAAATGAGGGGCACTCTAGTGCACTTAGACTGCATCCTAGGAGACAAGATCCCAGAGGATTAGGAAAAGGGTGCTTGGTCATTGCTTGGTTAAATTTCTAATTCCCAGACTAGAATATATTGGAAAGAGAAGAGAAATTAATTTCCAAGAGCTATGTTGAAATCCTAGGGTTTGGGAAAGGGGGGATGACAGAGCAGGGTTAGAAAAGCAGGATGTATTGGCCTTTTCCTCCTGAGAAGGAATATATGCCTTTGAATCCATTAGTAGACATTACAAATGTGCTCATTTACTATGGTCTAGAACGTCGGCTAATGAAGGTGTAGTAGAGGGACACTCAGATACGAGGCAGATGGACAAGTACCAGCCTGTGAAGTACAGAGAACAACACACTCCTGCCACTGCTGCCAAGGGAGCTCAGCCACGTCCAGCACAATGGGGCCTTTCTGCTTGGCATGTGGAGTGGAAAGAAGGCCACTTTTCTGTTGCTAGAAAGGCCTGAGGCTAGCTGTGCTACAAGAGCCTTTTGTCTCATGGGAGGATGCCTTGCTACAAGCCCAAACACAGACACTTGGCATGCAGGAACTCCCCTATCTGCACCTTACACTGCAGTGCAGTTGGGCAGGAGTCACTCTAGACCAGGGTTTCTCAGTCTCTGCACCACTGACATTTTGGACAGGATAATTCTTTGTTGGGGGGGGGGGGGTTGTCCTCTGCAGTGGAGGATATTAACCAATATCTCCAGCATCCACCCACGAGATGTAGCATGCTGCCAGTCATGACAATCAAAAATGTCTCCGGGTACTGTGAAATGTTCCCTGGGGGATAAAATTGCCCACCAGCCGAGAACCACTGCTGTAAACACGACATTAAGTGAGATGGAGGTCTATAAGGTAAGGGGGCCACTGCATTCCAATGAGGATGGACTCTTAACATAGTCAGCCCCTACATGGCTAAGCTATTGGGAAGAGGATAATGGCTTTAGCATATCAGGACAAACCTCGAGGTAGTTATTTTGGTGTGTGTGTGTGTGTGTGTGTGTGTGTGTGTGTACATGTGCTCTACACATCATTCTGTTACCTAGGCACACACGCTATCTAGGTAAGCTTGGCAGCATGGTGTTGGCCACCCAGAGTCACTACAGTCTGGGCAAAGTAAGCCAGGCTGGGCTGTATCCTTATCAGAGAGTGACCCTGTGTCCCAATCAATAGCCAAGGCAAGATATCAGGGTCCCTTACCCCTAAGGTTCAAGTACCTAAAAGTTAAAAGGCTTGTTCTACTTTCTCATTCCAAAAGAGAAAATGGGAAGAATCTCCAGGCCAAAGTGAGGACGAAGGTAATAGCAAGTACAGAGAGCTGTGGCTGTTAGAAGGCCACAGAATTTGGCAAGGAGAGCTTAGTACAGATAGTCTCCAAATGACTCACATGCCCAAATTCCAGGAGGATATGCAAGCAAGAGACAGTCTTCTAAAGTCATGAGCCTCTCATCACCCTAAGCCTGTCCATGAGGCCCCTAGAGAGATCAAAAACTACCTCTCTGGGCAAAATGACAGACAATACTACACAGCGTCAGAGAAGGCCAATCTCTGGTGTTTTCAGCACCAAATAGTCCTTCATAAGACAAGTGTATAAGGTGATTAACTTTGTAGTCTCCAACCCTTTTAATGACATAACCTACCTGTATTTGGAGCATACATTGCCAACACAGGACTATCTATTTATAAATCAGGCTCATGTACTGACATTAGGTATACTGTAAAACATACACAAAAATTAAAGAATGAAATAAATACAATATGAGCATAAGCTACAGTATTCTCTTCTAGCACCTAGCTGATTATCTTATGAAGCTGGAAACCACTGGGTAAACAGTCAAACTCATACCAAACAGATGACCTGAACTTCACAGCTCTTCCCTGGATGCTGCCTCAGCTGTTGCTCTGAACTTAGCAGACCTGATCTACAATCAGTGTCTTGCACTATTTTGCTACTCATCTTTGGACATTGCTCTCAGACTTCCAGGTCTTTGCTATTTCCAGAAAAGCTCTTTTCCCTCTTTGTGGACTGCCAAACACCAACTAATCCTTAAAACCTAGCTCCAGCTCTTCATTGTGGAAATGCTTTGGAGCTCGTTTCTAAATCCTCTCTTCTAAAACCTTCAAAATATGAGTACTAGCACTCCCTTCTCTGCTTACTTAGCACTTTCTTTATTCAGACTTCTTTTCTAACATGTATGTTATATTGTTATTATTAGTCACATGTCTCTCTTCTCCATTGTGCTATATATAAGCACTATAGTGGTAGGGAACATGTCTTTTCTATTTCTGTATTCCCCAATGCCTAACACAGGGCTAGATCATTCTAAATACTCTGTAAAGTTTACTGAATGGACAAGAGAATCAATATGAATTAATTAATTAATTAATTAATTAACAAATGAAGGCAATCTGTAGGTCCTGGATCACTTGTAGCACATCCCATCAGGAGTTCCACTATGTTTTCCCACCAACAGCATCACTGCCCCCCACAGACTTCTCATGGAAGTAAAGGAGAGAATTTTTTTTTTAAGCACTTATACCTATCAGCAGAGACCTCTATAAATTGATGATCAGTTAGCTTCTCAGATAGTAAAGATCTATCCTGGCCTCCACACTATGCTTCATGGGAAAAGGCCTTTTTCCTTTGAGAAAGATTTGTATGTAAAATGCGTAAACTCTCCTACTTTAATTTAGAATAGCCACAAAAAATGAAGTCATTCAGGATTTCCAAATACCTGGCCATGTTAGAAGGCCGGATTTTAATTGTCGAATTTATCAGAAAAAGCACTAGATTTGAAGCTGGAAGACTTTGATTTCCATCCTATTGGCCATGGATCACCTTGGGTAAATCACTTAACCATTCTGAACCTCAATTTCCCCTTCTATAAAATTTCTTTCCAGTCATTCATAACATTTATTTTGTACTACTTTGTGCCAGGCACTGGAAACAGAGCAGTGATTGAGACAGATACCCAGGTAGCTTACCATCTAACAGTGTTGATCTCTTCAAGTTGTTGAATTAAATGAGTTCATATGTTTGAAAACACCTAGGATTTAATACAAACTCAGTAGTAATTTCTTCTTCATTCATATACATGAATGAAGAAATATACATTCATTCAACAAGCGATAGATATTGAAAACTGGTTAGAATCTGGGTGGATACACCTATAGGCTCACCAGAGGGAAGAAATGTGAGCAAAGACACGTTGTGGCCCATTGTCTCTCTAAGTGGTTTCCTTCTGGCTCTCACTAGCAGTTTGCCACCTGCACCTAGAGGGAGGCAGGGGTCTTAGTTTTCTGATGTGGTGTCAACCTCAACTCCTGAATCATCACTGTAAAAGAGAATCTGGCACTTGGGCCAAGGCCTCATGTGACAGGCCCACTAGGCTACCCAGCACAAACCCGGTCTACACGGCTGCAGAGCAGTAAGAGAACCTAGGCTTTGGAATGTTGAATGAGCCAAACAACTTGTGTAAGATCTCACAATGGTAGAGCCAAGGACAAACTTCTGTCTTCCACATCCCTATGCTGGACCAGGCCCTGTGCAAAGTGTTAAGATATAAAATCATATAAGGTAATGTCCTCAAGCAATCTGGTGGGAAAACAGGCAAGGGAATAGATGATTACAATTAGTGTACTAAATGCTGTGATGAGATAAGGGTAAGGAGATGTGGGAGCACAGAAAGCATCTAACCTAAACTATGGTCTCCAGGGAAGATTTCCTAAAGAAGGGTATACTTTGGGTGCTATATGTAAGTGATGAATCACTAAATTCTACTCCTGAAACCAATACTATACTATATGCTATCCATTAGCTAATTTGAATTTAAATAAAATCTTGAAATAAAAGAAAGAATGAAAAGAATATGGAAAATAAAGAGAATAAAAGGAGAAAATAAAAAGAAGACTTAAGGGGCGCCTGGGTGGCTTAGTCGGTTGAGCCGCCGACTCTGGCTCAGGTCATGATCTCGGGGTCCATCCGTGAGTTCGAGCCCCGTGTCGGGCTCTGTGCTGACAGCTCAGAGCCTGGAGCCTGTTTCAGATTCTGTGTCTCCCTCTCTCTGACCCTCCCCCGTTCATGGTCTGTCTCTCTCTGTCTCAAAAATAAATAAACGTTAAAAAAAAAAAAAAGAAGACTTAAACTGAGTGTTGTCAAATAGGATTTAATCAGATCAACAAGGGGGAGGGACAGAGAGAACAGTATCTATGAAAGCAACATGGGATGAAAGGAAACGACATATCCTCCCAACTGCAAATAAATTAGTGCAGCTATAGAGTAGATGTGATGAAGAGTGGTAGAAAAGAAGAAAATAAGTGGATCACAGAGATAAGCATGGGCCTGACACGCTAAACTAATCTAGCACAATGCCTGGTATATAGAAGGTATAATTCTTTTAAGTAATTTCTTCAAGTAATTCTTTTAAGTTTATGTATGTATTTTGAAGGAGGAAGCAGAGAGAGAAGGAGAGAGAATCTTAAGCAGGTTCCATGCTGTCAGTGTAGAGCCCAATGCATGGCTCAAACCCATAAACCATGAGATCATGACCTGAGCTGAAATCAAGAGTTGGACACTTAATCAACTGAGCCTCCTAGGCACCCTGATTATTTATTTATTTTTTTTTGTAATGAAGGCACGTTTACACAAATTGTAGGAGAAAACAGTACTTTTGGGGGCCAATACTACAGAGGTGAATAAGGCATGATGGAGAAACATGGCATTAAAATATAAAGAAACTCTCAGGATATAAAAGGTCACCAGGTTTTTATTTATATATACATATTGAACTTTTTCCCCCAATGGAAATAATTCAGTTGAGATTACAAATGGGCATTTAATTTCAGCATTTAACATCTCATTGATAAACACTAAAAAAAGTCAATGGCATTTTCTATAAAAAATTGTTTCATCAACAACTACTAAGCTTTCAAGTACCTCATTTTGTTAAGTCCCAAATGAGACAGCAGTTGTAACCTAAGCTTACTGCTAATTCTTTACAAACTCAAGTGTTACCTAATGAATAGAAAAGCCAGTATTTATCTCCTCCAAGTAACATAAGATTATCACATGTGATTACACAGGAATTTACTTGTAACATCTTTAGCAATACCTTTATTCGTCCAGGTTCCAATTAAGAATATTTCTTCCACCTAGAAATTTGGTGTTCTGGCATATTTGTTTCACTATTAAAAAAATAAAAATAAAAAATAGGAAGCCACTGAAAAATTTAAGCAGAGACCTGGTCAGATATTTACTTTAGAAAGATCCCTCTAGAACCAATTGAAGGACAAACTGCAGTAGAGCTAGACAGGCCAAGAAGTACAGTATGAAAGCATCCAAGCAAAATGATTAAGCTGAGGTTTCTGCTTCAGGCTAAGATGAAGTAACTACAATGGAATTTACCCTCTCTCCTGAAACAACCAAAGAGAAAAGACAAAATATATGAAACAATGGTTTTAAAGACACTGGACATCAGCCTATAATGGACATTGGTCCTTGAGAGATGGTAAACAAATGAGGCAGGTGATATACTTGTCCTAGTTATGGCTCTGAAAGAATTTCCAGGCCACAGTGCAGAGAGTGGAACCAAGATTTAGGAATAAATGGAAGTACACTAGTGTTAGGCTCTTACACTATATGTGACAAGGTGTAATAATAGCTCTTGAGAACCCTCATGCGCTGTGTTGGTGGGAATGTATATTGGTGCAGTCACTGTGGAATGCAGTATGGAAGATCCTCAAAAAATTAAAAATAAAATTACCATATGATCCAGTATTTCTACCGCTAGGTATTTATCCAAAGAAAGTGAAAACACTGGTGTGCCTGAGTGGCTCAGCTGGTTAAGTGTCCAACTATTGATTTCAGCTCAGGTCATGACCTCCCAGTTCACAAGATTGAGCCCCACGTCAGGCTCTGTGCTAACAGCACAGAGCCTGCTTGGGATTCTCTCCCTCTCTCTCTCTCTGCCTCTCCCCGCCCCCCTCATGCTCTCTCTCTCTCTCTCTCTCTCACTCTCTCTGTCTCTATTTCAAAATAAATAAATAAACATTAAAAAAATGAAAACACTAACTTTAAAAAATATATGCACCCCTGTTTATTACAGCATTATTTACAATAGCCAAGATATGAAAGCAACCTAAGTGTCCATTGATAGATGAATGGATAAAGAAGATGTGGTATATATACATTGAAATACTACTCAGCCACAAAGAGGAATGAGATCTTAACATGTGCAACAACACAGATGGACCTGGAGGGTATTATGCTAAGTGAAGGAAGTTCGAGAAAAATAAATACCATATGATTTAACTTAGATGTGGAATCTAAAAAAACAATATAAATGGACAAACAAACAAAGCAGAAACAGTCCCAGAGAACAATCTAGTGGTTGGTTGCCAGAGGAGAGGGGGCTAGAGAAAGAGCAAAATGGGTGAAGGGGAGTGGGATGGACAGGCTTCCAGTCATGAAATGAATAAGTCACAGTGATGAAAGGTACAGCATAGAGATATAATCAATGGTGTTGCAGATAGCATTGTGTGGTGACTGATAGTAGCTACAGTTATGGTGAGTAAAGCATAATATATAGAGTTGTTGAATCACTATGTCATACACCTGAAACTAATGAAATATTGTCAACTATATTTCAATAACAAATAAAATAATAACATCCCTAGAAAGAAGACTATGAAAGATTAAAGATGCATATTTTATCTCCTAAAGCAACCACTAAAATAACAAAACAGGGTTAAAACAACAAAAAAAAAGATCAAATGGAATTATAAAAAACTACTCATTAACCCAAAATAAGGTAGAAAAAAAAAGAAAAGAGAAGAAAAAACAGTAGGGAAAAATATCAGAAAACAAATAGCAAGATAGTAGCCTCAAATCTACTCATATTAATATCCACATTAAATGTAAATGGTCTAAATACCCCAACTAAAAGGCAGCGATTATCAGATTGCCAAAAAATATAAGACCCAATCATAAACTGCCTATAACAAATGCATTTATGGAAACCAATTTGACAAGAAATCTCATATATTAAAAAAAAAATGCATTTAGGGGCGCCTGGGTGGTTCAGTCAGGTAAGGGTCTGACTCGGTATCGGCTCAGGTCATGATCTCACAGTCTCATAGGTTCAAGCCCCACATCAGGCTCTGTGCTATCAGATTTTGATATAATTTTGATATTTTGATATAAATATAGCTTTATTTTGAGTATTATTAGTTTTGTGTATCTTTTTCCATGTATTTACTTTTAATATACTTGTGTTTTTATATTTAATGCATTTCTTTTTTCTTTTTTTAATGTTTTTTTGTTGTTGTTGAGAGAGAGAAAGCGAAAGAGAGAGAGAGAGCGCACATGCACAAGTTGGGGAAGGGCAGAATGAGAGAGAGACAAAGAATCCAAAGCAGGCTACAGGCTCTGAACTATCATCAGAGAGCCCAATGTGGGGCTTGAACCCATGAACCATGAGATCATGACCTGAGACGAAGCTGGATGCCCAACCAACTGAGCCACGCAGTCCCTCCTTCCTTCCTTCCTTCCTTTCTTTCTTTCTTTCTTTCTTTCTTTCTTTCTTTCTTTCTTTCTTTCTTTTTTTTGTTTTGTTTTTAAGTTTATTTACTTATTTTGGGAGAGACAGAGACAGGGTAAGTGAGGGAGGGGCAGAGACAGAGGGAGAGAGAGGGAGAGAGGGAGAGGGAGAGAGAGAGAGAGAAAGAGAGAGAGAGAGAGAGAGAGAGAGAGAGAGAGAGAGAGAGAGGATCCCAAGTAGCTCCTCACTGTCAGCACAGAGCCCAATGCAGGGCTCAAACTCACAAGCCATGAGATCATGACCTGAGCCAAAATCAAGTGTCAGATGCTTAACTGACTGAGTCATCCAGGCACCCCTTAAATAAATAAACTTTTAAAAAATAATAACAGGGGCACCTGGGTGGCTCAGTCGGTTAAGCGTCCGACTTCAGCTCAGGTCATGATCTCACGGTTAGTGAGTTCAAGCCCCACATCACGGTCTATGCTGACAGCTCAGAGCCTGGAGCCCACTTTGGATTCTGTGTCTCCCTCTCTCTGCCCCTTCCCCACTCACATTCTGTCTCTCTCTCTCAAAAATAAACAAACATTATAAATAAATAAATAAATAATCCTAAATCTTTATGCACCTAGTAACATACCTTCAAAATACATGAAGCAAAAACTCACAGAACTAATTGCAAGAAAAAATAGGCAAATCCAATATTATAGTTGAAAATTTAAATACTCCCCCTCAATAACTGATGGAGCAACTAGGCAGAAAATCAGCAAAGATATAGTAGACATGAACCACACCATCAACCAACATGGCCCGATTGACATTTATTGAACACTCCACCCAACAACAGCCCAATGCACATGGAACATTTACCAAGATATATAATATTCAGAAATGTAATAAAATGTTTTAAAAAACTGTAAAGGATTCAAGCCATACAAAGTATGTTCTCAAACCACAATGGAATTAAACTGGAAATCAATAACAGAAAAATCTTTAGAAAATCCCCTAACATTTGAAAACTACATACCATGCTTCTAAAAAAAAAACAAAACAAAACAAAACTCATGAATCAAAGAAGATATCAAAAATATCAAAAAGGAAATGGAAAGTAAATAGAATATTTGAGTTGAATAAAAATAAAAATAAAACATATCATCTAACATGGTGAAGAGCCAATGCTAGATGGATATAAGATACAAGACAGATTTCAGAGGCATGAATTTCCAGGGCCAAAATAATTCCTCAAATTGGAATACATTATTGAGGGATATCAAGTTATTGAAGACTGTATCAGACCAAAAAAAAAAAAAGAATAAGCATTTACCACCAGTTGTGCTTTCATTTTAGGTATTTTTACTCTGTCTATGCTACCTATAAATCAGTTAGCAAAAAGCAAAAAGCCACAACACACCAGAATTTGTGAAATGCTGCTAAAGCAGTACTTACAGGAAATTTATAGTACTAAATGCCAATATTAGAAAACAGGAAAGGTCTCAAGTCAATGACCTCAGTTTCCACCTTAACAAACTACAAAAGAACAAGTTAAACCCAAAGTAAGCAGAAGAAAGAAAATAATAAAGATCAAAGTAAAAATCAATGAAATAGCTAACAATAGAGAAAATCCTTGAAACCAAACACTGGTTCTTTGGGTATATCAATATATTAAAAGAATAATAAGAAAAGATTATGAATAAATGTATGCCTATAAATTTGACAATGTAATGAAATAGACAAATTGAAGACACAAACTACAAAAGCTCACTTAAGAAGTAAATAACCTAACAGTCCTATACCTATGAAAGAAATTGACACTGTCATTAAAAACCTTCCTACAAAGACAACACCAGGCTCATATGGCTTTACTAGTGAATTCTACCAAGTATTTAAGGAAAAATAATACCAATTATATATGAAGTCTTCTGAAAAATTGAAGACTACTTCCCAATTAACTTAATGAGGTCAGCATAATCCTGATACCAAAAACAAAGATATTACAAGAAAACTATAAACCAATATCCCTCATTAACAAAGGTATAAAAATATGAAACAAAATTTTAACAAATAGAATCCAACCATATAGTAAAAGGATGATGACCAAGTGGGGTTTATCCCAAGGATGCAGGGTTAACATTCAAAAATTAATCAATGTAATTCACCATCTTAGCAAACAAAAACAGAAAAACCAGGCAATCATCTCAATAGACACAGAAAACTCATTTGATAAAAATCCAATATCCGGGGCGCCTGGGTGGCTCAGTCAGTTAAGCGGCCGACTTCGGCTCAGGTCATGATCTTGCTGTCCGTGAGTTCGAGCCCCGCGTCGGGCTCTGTGCTGACAGCTCGGAGCCTGGAGCCTGTTTCGGATTCTGTGTCTCCCTCTCTCTGACCCTCCCCTGTTCATGCTCTGTCTCTCCCTCTCTCAAAAATAAATAAAACGTTAAAAAAAATTTTTTTTAAATCCAATATCCATTCCTGATAAAAAATTTCTCAGCAAATTAGTAATAGCTTCCTCAATCTGATAAAAGGGAAAAAAAGCCCACAACTATGTTTATATTTAATGATGAAAGACTGGATTCTTTCCTCCTTAAGATCAGAACCAAGGCAATGATGCCTACTCTTACCACTTCTCCCAACACTGTACTGGAGATACTAACCAGGGCAATCAGACAAGAAGAAGACTTTTTTAAAGGCATCCAGATTGGAAAAGAAAACAACAAAATTTTCTTTACTAGAAGACTTGATTACCTCAGTTGAAACTCTGATGGCATCTCACAAATAAGTGAGTTTAGAAAGGTTGCAGAATACAAGACCAATATATAAAAATCAATTATATATCTATATATAAACAACAATCAGGAATTAAATACCATTTACGTGGTCAACTTTTTTATATATTTTACCACAATTTTAGAAGTACTATTTATAATACCATCAAAATCTATGAAATACTTAGAGATAAATCTGACAAAAGGTATGAAAGAAAGACCTGTACACTGAAAACTACAAAATACATATCCTAACTAAATGGGGAGATATACTTTATACATCGATCAGAAAACTCAATATTGTCAAGATGTCAGTTCTCTCAAACTGAGCTATAGATTCAATACAATGCTAGTCAAAATCCTAGTAGGCTTTTTTTTATAGAAATTGACAAGTTGATTCGAGATCAAACAGCCAGGACAACTTGAAAAAAGAAAACAAAGTTGGAGAGCTAACACTATCTGACTAAAAGAGTTATTATAAGACTATTGTAATCAAAATTGCATGGTATTGACATAAGGACAGGCAAATAGATCAGTGGATCAGAATACAAAGACCAGAAATAAACCCATACTTATATGGACAACTGTTTTTTAACAAAAGACCAGGCAATGCGGTGGGAGAAAGGACAGAATTTTCAACAAATGGTTCTAGAAACAACTGAGACGCCCAGAAGCACAAAGAAGGACTTGGGACTTCTTTGTTAACACTAACATCCGCAAATTAATACAGAACAGATTAGAGGCCTAAATGTAAAACCTGCAACTATAAAACTTCTAGAGGAAAACATGGGAGAAAATGCTTGTGTGACCTTGGGTTAGGCAAATATTTCTTACATATGACACCAAAGGCATAATTCTTAAAAGCATAAATTGAAACACTGGACCTCAGAAAAATTAAAACTTACTGTTCTTCAAAAGATACTATTAAAAGAATGATAAGCCACAGACTGGGAGAAAATCTTTGCAAAGCATATATCTCATAAAGGATAGCCATCTGAATACATGTGTCAAAACTTTAAAAAATTGTACACTTTAAATATTTACACCTGATTGTATTATCAGTTACAACTCAATAAATCTTTCAAAAAGATGAAGTTGAGCTAAGGCAGTATCATAGGAGATGCATATAAAATATATATAAGAGAGATAGAATCCTCAGGACTTGGTAACAGAAATAGGTGAGAGATGCTCCTTTATTAAATGGGGATACAAGTAAGAACGTTTACCCTCAAGCAGCTATTTAATATAAATAGAAAATGCCTGTGATAAGTTTTAAATCACTGCATTGATGCTAATTGTTTTTTGTTATTGGAGAAAAAGTATCTAAAAGAATCCAAGAGAAATAAAAAGCCAGTTGTATCTTTCTCCCCCAAAATGTAGCAACAATGGCTGAGGCAGTTAACTAAATGACTTGAAGATTCACTTAGCAAAGTAATTTTTATAGAGCTAAAGGAACAGAAGAAACATATGTCTCACTGGGTTTATGTAAAAGCAAAAAGGGGATGCCAACTTTTTTATACTGATATGACTTCTGAAATGGTTTAGACAGAAGTCCAATGCCACTTGCCCCTGCTGTGCTATATCAACAGAGAAAGGCCAGTTCTGCTGGGTTTCTCTCTAAAAGCCTCCTGGTTTGCCAGTACTGCTCCACTGCCTCCTGTGAAAAATCCCATCCTGCAAAGAATAGCACAGACAGAACTGGAGATCTGTGAGTTTATTATTTCTAAATTATTCTTTGGAATTATTTCCAAATCATTTCCAGTAGAAAGTAAACATTTTCTCAAGACAAAGTTCAGAGTCACACTAGAATACCAAGTACTTTTGCTTTTAGCTGGAATCATTTTAGTTAGAATCAAAATTGATAGTTTAATATGTCTTTGATCTATACAAAGGGAGAACGAAATTGTTATTTAAGTTTGGCAGATAGCATCTTTTAAAATCTCATGTCCAGGAAAGGGGAGAAAAAATAGACATGATGTACTTTGTTTAGAAGAATGGAAGCCATGCTTTAGAAGAGAGTCCTCTTAGGTCAGTCCTCCCAGCACCCCTTCTAAGGACACTGTTACTATTTCCCCTAGCTCAAATATGCAAACAATTCTATTTCTCAAAGATTCTACAAAATCTACCTGGCATCCCTTCCTTTAAAAAAACTACCACTCCCCCTACCTCACAGGGCCTTAGAGGGACTGGAAATTGCTGCCCCCTCCCCCACAGTCTAAGCTCTCACTACCACTACCTTACATAATAAGTCTGTGATACAAACTATGCCAATCTGATTTTCCCTCCACCATATCTCACTGTTGAGCAAAGATACTTAGATGAAAAATGAACGAAGTGGAGACATCCAAGAGTAGCCAATTACAAAAGGCCAATCCCCTAGACCCTGCTGCTGGGATCCCTGGAGTTCCCCTTGTTCTTGATCCTTCCTCAGCCCTGTTTGTTCAGCTCCTTCTTCTTTAATTTTGTACAACAAAGAATTTGGTGGTCTTTGTCTTCAAAGACCCTTCAAATTTGGTGTCAATTTGGTGTCAATTTCCCTGGTGATAGGAATATCTTTGTTATTCATGGTGGGGCTCCTTGGATCACACTTGAGTTTGAGCTAATGAGATGACTCTGGATGGGGACTAGTTGCCAGAAAGACCAACCAGCTGACTAGAGGATTGGGGCTTTGGGCCAGGAGATATCAGCCCAACCATCAGAAAGGAACAGGGGGGCTGGAGATGAAGAGCCGTCATGCAGCCAGTGATTCAATCAATCATGCCCATGTAATCGGACCTCAATAAAATCTCTGGATCCTGAGGCTCAGATGAGCTTTCTGGTTAGCAAACACATCCATGATTAATATGCTAGGGAGGGTGATATGTCCTGATTCCAGGGGCAGAAGACACAGAAGTCCCAAATTCAGGACCCTCCCAGACCTCACCCTATTGGTCTCTTCTTTTGGCTGGTCCTAACTTTTATCCATTCTAATAAAATTGTAATCAGAAGTACAGCACTTTCCTGAGTTCTGTGAGTCATGCAGTAAATTACCAAACCTGAGGGGATAGTGGGAACTGTGATTTGTAGCCAGTCGGTCAGAGCAGAGGTGGCTGGGAACACCCAGGGTTTATGGCTGGTTGGTATCTAAAGTGAGAGCAGTCTTACTGAGGACTATGCTCTTAATTTGTGAAGTCTGTACTAACTCTGGTTAGAAAGAAGTGCATTACATTATTTCATCAAACACTCTCTGCCTCATTTTCCTCATCTGTAAATGCAGACCATCATAGTATTTATACTTCAAAGGGTTTTTGTGAGAAATGAATTAACATATATAAATCATTCAGAACAGTGGCTAGCACACATCAAATATCATGTAAATATCAGAGTAGTTTCTTAGTTGTTGCTGTTTTTATTATTGAAGTCCAGAACTGGCTAATGTAGCAATTATCAGGCTTTTCTGTTAAAATCTAAACAACAGGAAGGAAAGACTGGCTTTCAGTATCAGTCAGAAAATGTTAACAACTAATCACATAGATGGTACTGACATTAGTCAGCTAATGTTCTGAACACAAATGAACACTGCTGATATCTATATCATCTAGCAAAACTCAGACCAGCCACTTTGAGTGACTGCCAGAGTATTACATGCTTTTTGTAGCTCTGGAAATCATCACTCCAGAGATTAGGGGCCTTGCTCTAATTAATGAAGCAAATTGTTGGGAGGAACAGTACCCATGAAGATTCTTACTTTTAGCTTGTCAAACCACCAGGCATGACACATAGTGAGAAAACCCTAAAATGATACATACATGTCACTTCTCAGCTTAGCTGTGAGCTACATCACAGTGCACTGGAATATCCCTTGCTCACCAGTAATGGGGACCAACTCCTCAAAACTCATTCCATTGTCTTCCATCTTCCTGTCATTTAGAACACACTTGGAAGTGTTCCAAATAGTTGCTGAGTCCAGGAATAAAGTTCTTACCAGAAAACTGTCTTGGCTACTTTTTAGTATTATGATTTACTCCTGTTTCTGCCCTCTCTTGGTCACTTTCCCTTCCCAGCTACTTGTGTATGAGCTTTGAGAAGGCCAGGAATGCTCTCCCTGCCATCTTTCATTCCAAGTTCCCACTTATGAAACCCACTCTTAAAACCCAGGCGCCATGTCCTTATGTTGTTACAGAAAAAGAAGAAAACTAAAATTAAACAGTACTAGTAGAAGATTTTTCCTGGCAGTGCCAGTATAATTCCAAAGATCACTTCATTGCTTGATTTTTCATCAGTAAACAGCCTGAGTTGCTCAGGAGCTATTAAACAAAGCCCCCACAAGGAACTCAGCTTTTAAAGATTTCCAGAAAGCCGTCTGTAAAGCTAACTTAAGCTTCTTCTAGATTGATAAAAACACAGAGTTAATAAGAAGTATCAGCCTGTCCATGCCAGAAATAGGACTAGAATCCAGGTCTTCTTGCTTTTTTTTTTTTTTTTTAAGTTTATTTATTTATCTTGAGAGAGACAGAGTCAGCTCAAGTGGGGTAGGGGCAAAGAGAGAGGGAGAGAGGGAGAGAGAGAAAATCCCAAGCAGATTCTACACTGTCCGAGCATAGCCCGATGTGGGGCTCTAACCCACGAAGCTGTGAGATTATGACCTGAGCTGAAACCAAGAGTCAGAAGCTTAACTGACTGAGCCACCCAGGCACCCCCAGGTCTTCTTGTTTTAAATTTAATGTTCTCAACCTATCTTATAGATAATCCCTTCCAGATCTAAAATTCTATAATCCTAGGTAAGATTAAAACAAAAATAAAAACTGCCTCATTCCTACCCAAACTGGTTTTTCTCTACCACCAGACCAGCGCTTTCAACCCAGATGGCATGGAAAAGCCTTGATCCAGTGAGCAGAAGGTCCAGGTCTGAGTCCTAGCTTTACAATGTACTAAATGCATGACAATGAACAAGTAACTTTATAAATCTAGGCCTAAGGCTCCTCATCTGCAAAGGAAGGGCCCTGATGGTCACTTATGTTTAACCCTTCTTAGCATCAAGACCTATCTTATGAGACCCTGCAAAGAGACCGCTTTCAATCCTGTTAGTATCAAAGGACACTCTAGCCACAGATAGAGATGGAGAGGACGCAAAAACCCTGTTTTTCCCTTCCTTGTCAAGCTTCACACTATTAGATATGCTCTTTCACTCACAGCTCTGCAGCAAATGTTTCAGGAAAAAAAAATCGTAGTCCTGGTTTAACAATTTTATACATGAAAAATAACTAAAGTGTTTATTTAATAAGTTCAACATGAGTTAGCAGAGTGATGTGAGTGCTGAAGGCTCCAGTATCAAATCAGACTGCATTAGCTGATGTGCAGAGTCCAGAACTAAGAAACTGGCGATCCTGTTCAACTCTGTGCTGGTCAAACCATTCCTGCGGGTCTGTGTCTGACTCTAAGAACTATGATCTAAGAAAGATATTAACAGAAATGTTCACAGGCAGGAGACCAAGAGGAGGAAGAGGCTGAGAAAACAGGTTTTCTTCAAAGAACCTGGCTATTTAACCTGGAAAAGAAAAGACTCAGGGGAGATTCCATCTTACTTCCACCCAATCTTTGAATCATCTAGGACTCAGCAGAGCTGAGACCAAGTAGAGACTGATAGAAGGAAGGGGCTGCCTCAAAAGGCCAGTAAGCTCCCTACCTCTGGAGAAGCAGCAGAGACTGTGGTAGGTAGGAAGGAGACAGGTGGGGATAGAATAGAACCATTTAGAATTCTAATGAAGAGCAGCGCCAACTCTATTTGAAGCATCTTCCCCCTTTCCCAACATGGTGACTAGATTCAGTCTTAATCAGTGACTGTATGTAGAACCATTTTAATAATTTGCTCTTTACAAAGCACTTTATACTCATGTACTTTTAAGGCCAAGTTGCTGCCCATCTTCTTCTGTCTTCTCTAAATCTTCCAGCAACTAGGATTGATAACCAAGCTGCCTATTACCTTCTGAAGACTTCCATGCCTTCCACAGGTCCTCCACACTGATGAGCTTATCCTCACCATGGAAGGTGCTGTGTTTCACTGTCGGATCATGGTAATTGAGGTCTTCCCTCAGGAACTGCAAGGAAAAAGCACACAAGTCACAAGGGATACCTAGGGTCAGCCCACCGAGATCTCCACACAGGCTATCTAACTTTCCATAGCACATTCCATCCACCCAATGTATAAGTGTACCACATCACTCTTATGTCCTTCCATGTGCATATGTCCTAGCTGCCAACTAGACTACCTCTTCTTCTTTGTTGTATGTTTCACTTGAAAAAAAAAAAAAAGAATAAGCAATTTCTTCCTCGTATTTTTTTAATTATGGAAAGATAATAAATGATAGTTAACTGGAATTCAATACACTAGAAAAAGGAAGAAGGATAGGGAAAAAGAATTAACAATTTTTTGATCACCTGTTTATATACTAAGCAATATTCCAAGAACTTCTACAATATTTTCTCATCTAATCCCCACAACCAATGAATTATCACACCTATTTTACAAACGAGAACAGAACTACGCTAAGATAATGCAACTTGCCCCCAAATCACATTAAATTTAGAGAGGTTTAATTACTTGCTATGATGGTTTTAAAATATGTCCACAATTCTATGATAATCCTCCCACAAAAGGAGAATTCCCCTCCCCTGGAATATAGGCTGACATTTGTGACTCATCTTCTAACAAACAGTTGACAGCAGTGATGTCGAGTCGCTTCCAAGGGTAGGTTAGAAAAGGCAATACAGATTTCACCTGGCCTTCTCCATTTTGGGACACATGCCTTGAGAGCTCTGAGCCAACATACATGAAGCCTGGCTACCCCCAAAGCCACCATTATGGCTAGAACATATGGAAAGACTACATAGAAATATAGACAGATATCTGAGCAGCCCAGCTATTTGTCTCCCCAGCCCAGGACTCAGACAAGTGACTGAGACTTCAGGTGATTCCAGCCCCCAGTTTTTGAGTCACTGCATCTGATGCCAAGTGGACACAGATGAGCTGTCCCTACTGAGCGATGCCCAGATTGCAGATAAATAACAAAATAAATGTTGCTGTTTGAAGCCACCGAGTTTTGGGGAAGTTCGTTATACAGCATTAGATAACTCAAACATTTGCTCAAGTGATGAATTTGTATTCCAACCCAAGATATCTGACTTTACAGTCCAAATTTTCCCCCAGCACTATATACGCTGTCCTTTAAATTACTGGTATTTCTTTTCATAATATACACCCTTATAAGAAGAAAAGCCAAACAAATCAAAGCTTTTAGAAATTTAACTGGTAATTAACTTCACAGATACTCATTCAGCCAGATTCTTAACCTCATTAGTATGCACAAGATTGAACACTTGATCCCGGTTTTCCCTAGAGCCTCAAACATCAAAGAAATATGCAATTTTGATCACTATGTTTTTAAAACATAGTTTAGTAGGATTTTCAGGAAATGTCTCTTATCCTTCTTTTCTTACCCTTTGTGTCTAGGAAAGGGTCTGACCCAGCGTAACATCAGTAAATGTTACTATCTAAACAAACAGACTACTGACAGATTACCTAGACCCATAATCAAGAGGTGATTTCCTCCCCCTGGGTTTTGGGGATATTAAGACATCTAAGACTTAATGACTCAGGAGAGAAGTTTGAAGCAAGTCCACACTGGAGCACTCTCAACCGAGTCAGAATATAGCCTGCTGGGCACAAGGAACTTGACAGTGCCCACAACTATAACATGGCACCATCCAATACAACTTTCTGCAATGATGGAAATGTTCAATATCTGTCCTGTTCAAACAGTCCCCACTAGGCACATGTGGCCACTGGGCACTCATAATGTGGCTAGTGTGACAAACACACACACACACACACACACACACACACACACACACCCTGAGATTAAAAAAAAAAAAATTAATGCAGAGCTAAATGACCACATGTGGCTAATGGCCACCTATTGGGGCGCAGCTCTAACCCATTCTTCTACCTGTGGTTTGGGTGTGGCCTGGCTACACTCCCACAGAGGCTGGAGTGGTGTTAGGAAGTCAAGATGTCTCGTGAGATGAGGAGATAAAGGCAGTGCTCACATGCACAGGCTAGACAGCCCTTCATGCCCTCCAGCCTCAACTAAATTCAGTTGACAACAAGGGTTAGGTTCTCCAGCTCCCCAACCTCTTATTTGTAATTGGTGAGAAAATTTATTTTTTAATAAGGATTATGCAAGTGACATGGTGAAAAGCCCAGAGCAAAAAGATTTTGTTGATTCTTAGAAAAACTAAACTGATTAAAGTATTTTTTATGGTTTTTTAATAGTCAGCCTTTTAAGGCACCTGACCTTTGATTCATTATATGCTGTAAATTGCGAATTTAAAAAAAAAAAAAAATTTTTTTTTTTTAACGTTTATTTATTTTTGAGACAGAGAGAGACACAGCATGAACGGGGGAGGGGCAGAGAGAGAGGGAGACACAGAATCGGAAGCAGGCTCCAGGCTCCGAGCCATCAGCCCAGAGCCTGACGCGGGGCTCGAACTCGCGGACCGCGAGATCGTGACCTGAGCTGAAGTCGGACGCTCAACCGACTGAGCCACCCAGGCGCCCCTGTAAATTGTGAATTTTTCCCAAGTTGCCACGCTGTTATCCCAACCCCATTCATTAAGTTATCTTTTATTCATTTTTAAAAATGCTATTTAGTAATAATTAAGTCCTTATATATAGTTGAGTATATTTCCAGGCTCTGCATTCTTCTGCACTAAATGATATTTCTTTTTTTTAACTAGTTTTTTTCAGTCTATTTATTTTATTTTTGAGAGATAGAGAGAACACAGGTGTGGGAGGGGCAGAGAGAGAGACAGGAGACACAGAATCCAAAGCAGGCTCTAGGTTCTGAGCTGTCTGTGCAGAGCCCAACTCGGGTCTCAAACCCACCAACTGAGATCATGACCTGAGCTGATGTCAGATACTTAACCGACTGAGTCACTCAGGCACCTCAATCATATTTCTATTTTTGTGCTAGCCCTTGACTATCTTATTATACTTTTTGTTTTATTTTGTACTTTAATAGTAATTTCTAATGCCTGGACCCCCTGTTTCCCATGGCTCTTATGTTTCAGAATACTTCTTGTCAATCTCAGCTATTTATTTTTCAAAATTAATTTTAGAACAATTCTATTAACTTATTAAGAGTCTTCTCTCACTGGAGGCGAGAGTGATGAGATCACTAGGCCTTAAACAACAGACACTGGGACATCTCAGGGGGACACAGTCACAAGTAGTCAGACAGCCAGTCTGGGGACAGAAATTCATTAATTCACTTAGTCAACAAACATAAGATTTCTAAGTACCAGGCATAGTTCCAGGCACTAGAAATTCAGTGAGTAGTAAACAAAACAGATACAGATCTTTATCCTCACTGAGCTAATATCCTCTTTGGGTGAGAGAAACAGTAATTCCTATAAAGCAGGAAAGAGGAATATGGAATGACAAGAGTACTGGTATTGGTGGCTTGTCATTTTAGAGGAGTCAAGGAAGGTTTCATTAAGGAGGTACATGTACCTGAAGGAGATGTTGGAGAAAGGCAAGCAGAATAACTGGGACAAGAGTATCTCAAGAATAGGAATGGCAAATGCAAAGGCCCTGAAGCAAGAACATGCTCGGCTTGTTCAAGGAACAGTGAGGAGGCCAGTGTGGCTGAGAGAAATGAGAGAGGTGGTGACTAGTGATAGACAAATCCAGGGAAGAAATCAGGGGTCCAGATCATAAACACCCTTGTAGGCCATTATATGGGCTTGGATTTCAACTCTGAGAAGGAAGCTGTTAGGGGACTTTGAACAGAGATGCGACATGATCACATTTGCATCTCTTAAAGGATTGCTCCAAATGCTGTGCTAGAGAGCAGACTACAGGAAGGCAAGGGCAGGGAAACCAGTCAGGTGGCTACTGCAAAAACCTAACTTGAAACAAGGTAGTAATGTGGGTATAATGAAAAGTTGTCAAGTTTCGCACATATTTTAAAGAAATCAAATCTGTAATCCTCAGATTACAGATACAGGTATACCCTGTGTTGGTCCTCCAAGGTTCTAATCCAGACCCTCCTAATCTAAGACTACAGAAACACACATCATGTGCATGCCTTAGGAGTAGAAATGCCAAAATATCCAAAGAAGGGGATTTTCTGCCATTCCCAGCTAACTCTAGGAAACCACCGGATGACACATACCAGCTGCTTATTGGGAACCAATAAGAAATAGACTGCTTTTTATAGCCAAGTCTGATCACTGAGGTATATGGAGAACAGAGAAGCTCATGGGAAGAAAGTGTAAGGGGAAGCTGCACGTACAGGGCTCATGTACAGGCTCTATTCATGCCACAAACCATGCAAAGAAGGAATGGGGTCGGAAAACAAGACCAGCAAGAAGAGGTGCCAAATGAGGACTATGCGCTGACAGAAGTTCTGCCTGAAGGAAGGGCCTGATGCTGAGTGGAACAATCAGGCCTCAAGAGTAGGAAAGGCAGGGGCGCCTGCACGGCTCAGTCAGTTGAGCTTCTGACTCCTTACTTTGGCTCAGGCCATGATCCCACAGTCATGGGATTGAGCCCAGCGTCAGGCTCCACGTTGAGCTTGGAGCCTACTTGAGATTCTCAATCTCTCTCTCTCTCTCTCTCTCTCTCTCTCTCTCCCTCTGCCCCTTTCCCACTCTCACACACACTCTCTAAAACAAGCAGAAAAGAGTAGCTAAGGCAGTATACTATAAAGAGGAAGAGTTCACAACCTATAGAAACAGACCCCTTACTTCCTGTGTGACTTTCCGGCAAGGTATTTCGCCTGTTTGAGCCTGTTTCCCACTCAGAACGAGTGAGGACTAGGCCTCCCTCTCATCTGAGTGTGACAAGTTGTAAATGAGACATGCTTGCAGAAGTCCATAAGCTGCCTATGCACCTGTCTTTCAGTGGCCCACAGAGTACCTTCTAAACTGAACCTATATTTAAAAACTAAATTTCACACCAAGAAAGTTCAGCTTTTCAGTCTACCTTAAAAATATATATATATAAAGATCTAGAAACACCTGAGTTCCTAGATTTTAAGGGCTTAAGGACTGTAATTTGACTGGAAGAGAAAAGGTGGCTTAGGGACCTGTCATAAACTGGTGTCCACATAGCAAGCACATCATTTTTATGTAGGTTGTCCATTACAAATTAACTTCAAAATGCAACATTTTATGAAGATGTTGTTATTCACATTTTACTTAAAGCTAAGAAAAAATCAACTGTCCACATCAAAGGACATTATGTGCGTGTTGTCATTTGGGGCAGCGTGGAGATGGGGGAGTTGGTGCTGAGGGAGGTCATGAGGGCCTCAACCCCCACCCCCAGGGCACCACTCCTGGGTTTGCACACTGACCTGGCAACAGTATGTGAGAGCTGAGCATCAGCTGCCTCCTTCTGAAGAGGCAAGTACTCTCTAGTGTGAGAGCAGAGAGCTTGTGATTCCTGATGCACACAAAAGCACTCTCTGTAAATTGTAGAGCACAACTCAAATGTTAGTTATTGTTATTGGCAGGAGGGTGAGATAAGGATACGGAAAGTAAGAGAAAAAGCTTCTTCGTCAAAGGTGATGCTTCTGTGCTGTGTATACCCTTACCAGTGTTATTATGTGTCTATCCCCCTGCCAAACCATCTATACTTTGATGAAGGTCCCAGTTATCCAGCCATAAACACAGCAAGCAAGAATGCTGTACTGAACTAAAACTCCAATGCCCACCGCAGTTGGGGTAGGCACTGCCACAGATTACTCTGCACACCACCCCACAGCCAACTAATAGCTGAAGTCTGGTTTAAAAGGAAGTTTAAGGCAAAGAAAAGCAAAAACAAAACCAAGCCAAGAGGCAACTTTTGATTCCCACAACAAAGATTTACTATTTCTGACTCAGAACAAGCAGCTCTTCTCTCAGGAAGGCCTAAGAAGGCTCCCTACAAGTCTTGCCTTAGCATGGGGATGCAGCATTGGCCAGAGCTACAGCTCAGGAGCAATCTGAAGAGCAGGGAGCAGCTGTCACTAAGTATATTTAGCTCTGAGCTCAGAAAAGTGATCTCTGTGGCGGTGGCACAAAGAATGCAACCCCATCCCCACCCCAAGTGAAGCAGGAGTAAAGAGATGTGGGTGAGAGTGGACAGGAGGGGAAACGTCTCTGTAGAATTCCCAACAAAACAGGCCCAGCCAGCTTCATCAGTGAGTAGAAGTCACTGATGTAAAGCTAGAAGCAGAGCAGGGCATCTCTGGGCACAGGGGTCCAGGCAGGTCTCCCGGGTATTTCCTTACAACCAATTACTCCTTCCTCCCATTTCCAACTTCATTTCCGACTGTTCACCTTCCACATCTCCCAGACCAAACCTCACCACCTCTACTCTCACTCACCACTCCCCACACGCAATATTTAGAACACTCAAGACACATGCCCCAGATCTAAGATGCTTCCCAACTCTCGTTCATCTCTTCAATGTCCACCAAGGACCCACATTTTAGCTACAATAGCTCTAAATGCCATTTGTACAAAGTGCTGGGACTTGGATGTCTCATAGATGAAGTATCTGTCCCCAGTGAGATCAGAAGCTATTGCCGAGGGCAGGGAGATGAGAGTCATTTCTCACACACCTTTGTACATCTAGTCTCACTTCTGCCAGTCCATCCACCATATTAGTCACCAGAATGACCTTTGTAAAGTACAAATCCATAAAGTATACCAACTTTAAAACTACTTAAAATTTTAACTTAAAAACTACTTAAAATTTCATGGCTCCCCGTTACCTACAGAATAAAGCCCCAGCTTCTTGGCCTCACATTCAAGGCTTTTTACAATCTAGTCATAGACTAGCTTCCCAGGCAGCCTCCTGGCCATTTTCCCTCCCTACCAGGCACCTACACTTCAGACAAGGAGTCAAGAAACTATGGCCATGGACCAAATCCAGCTTGCTGCTTCTTTTTATAAATAAAGCTTTACTGAAACATAGCTACAGTCATTTATTTATGTACTGCCTATAGCTGTTTTCATGTTACAAAGGCAGAGCTGAGTTGCTGTGACAGAGACTGTATGGCCAACAAAGCCTAAAATATTGACTGTATGGCCCTTTATAGAAAATGTTTGCCAACATTTGCTCTAGATACATCCAGCTACTACAGGCTCCTTGAATAAACCATACTCAGTATAACTCTAAGCCTTTACACAAGGTGCTCCATTTAAAATATTTTCTCCCTGTCTTTATCTGCTAAAGAAAAAGTCACTGCCTCTGTGAAGTTTTCCAGACCTCACCCAAGCAAGTTAATTGCCCTACTCTCTTTGTTCTCTTAGTTCTCAGGGTATATATCTATGGCAGTACTTATCCCATTACACTATAATTACTATTTAATTACCCTCCTCCTTGCTATCCCTAAGCAACTCAAATATAGAAACTATGTTTTGTCATTTATCTCTAACCAATGTCTTACACATTCTCTGGAACACCTAAACAAATAATTAATTTAGCTTCATAAGCCCACCTCCAAGCATGGGGCCTGGCACACAGCAGGGTATGTGGCTATTAAATAACTGAATGAGGAGCATCTGGCTGGCTCAGTCAGAGGAGCATGCGACTCTTGGTCTCAGGATTGTGAGTTTGAGCCCGATACTGGGTGTAGAGATTACTTAAAAATAAAATCTTGGGGCACCTAGGTGGCTTAGTTGGTTAAGCGGCAGACTTCAGCTCAGGTCATGATCTCGGTTCATGGGTTCGAGCCCCACATCAGGCTCTGTGCTCACAGCTCAGAGCCTGCAGCCTGCTTCAGATCCTGTGTCTCCTTCTCTCTCTGCCCCTCCCCAACTCATGCTCTGTCTTCTTTCTCTCTCAAAAGTAAATATTTATAAATAACATAACATAACATAACATAACATAACATAACATAACATAACATAACACAACACAACACAACACAACATAACATCTTTAGGGGCACCTGAGTGGCTCAGTCGATCAAGTGTCCGAATCTTGGTTTTGGCTCAGGTCATGATCTCGTGGTTTGTGGGTTCAAGCCCTATGCTGGGCTCCACAGCTAGCAGTGTGGATCTTGCTTGCTTTTCTGTCTCTCACTCTCTCTCTGCCCTCCCCCACTTGCACTGTCTCCATCTCTCTCAAAATAAATAAATAAACTTTAAAAAATAAAATAAAAACTTAAAAAAATAATAAGTGAATAAATGTCTCTCACCCTACAACACCCAGCAGGGTGCTTAGCTTACCATAACTAGTCAATGTGTCTTTTGTCCCCTACACAAAAGAAAGAAAAAGGTCCCCCAATTGTCAGCCAATCTAAAATACAGATATTCAGCTAGGGGCCAGGGGGTTACTTACATTGGCTTGGATTCACTGTAGGACGATGGTTCAGAGCTTTATTCTAGAGCCAGATTGCCTGGGTTTTGAATCCCAGTTCTATCACTTTGAGTGTATCATGCACATCATTTGTAAAATAGGGGCAACAGTAGTACAAAACTTCATAATACCCTCATGTTGAGGGTATTACAAATGAATTGATTCACATATCAAACTCAGAACAGTGCCTGGCACAAAATATGCTCTTCTATGTGTGAATGAAGCTCTCTCTTAAATATGAATATATTTAACATATTGTAAAAGGAATATAAAGATACTAAGAATGTGCAACCCCGGAGCCCACTATTACAGTGATGCTGATCTCTCACATGTAATGGACATCCCAGAAGGAGGTAAAAGATAGATATTTCCTAAGTGCTTGCTATATAAAGGCCATGTGCCAAGAGATCAGCAATAGAGATAATTGAGACGCAGCACTTGTAATCGACTGACCTTGAAGGTCTTTTCTGTCCTATTCTATGATTCTTATTTTGAAAGCATTAATTCCAATTAAAATTAAAATTAAAATTTCACAACGATATGCAAGACCCACCTGCCTCCTTTGCCACATCAACTGCCACTTCCTGCCATCTCCAGTGATAACAAATTACTCAAAATTCTCTGAAAGTTACCAGGCTCTTCACCAGTCTAACGTCTTTGCATATGCTATTTCCTTACCTAAACACTCTCTTTCTTCTCCCAGTTGTTCCAGTCATCTCTCCAGACCCAAATTACATGTCAGCAACTTTACGTGTGGATATAACTAACAAGCCTGCCTCTTCTGTGACTCCATCACAGCATTCACTCATCCCACTGTAGTATTCTCATCTGTTGACATATTCTTACCTACATCTACCACGAGAGGAACTTCTTTCAAGGCAGCAACGATGCTTTTCCTTTTACTCCTATATATGCAGCACCCAGCACCCAGCACCCAACACATATGCAGGTACAGAGAATCCCTCTGAGTTTGAGTCCTTGTCATGGAATCATCATCCTTGATGTCCTCAGACCATGACACTGGGCACATGACAGAGATCAAATCCTAAAGGTAGCATCTCAAGTTGTAGCCTTCTAGGTACCTGGCCAGAATGGCAAAGACTGGGAGACTTTTGGGACCAAAGTATACAAGCTAGCCAAGAACTACTCGCTGGGGAATCTTTGTCTTATGAAAGGAGGACAGAAATAGGTCACTAATTTAAAAATACTTCCCCAGAGAAAAGGGATCATCTTCTTAATTGAGGTCAATACTGCCATATTTTCAGAGAATGAATACACAGCCCCAGACAGAATACATTATGGGTATGCATGTTTTTGAAAATTGATGAATTAGAGGGGACTTCTGGCTTGACAGTATGAGAAGCTCCATGGACCCACTATCCAGTGAAACAGTGAAAATTATTTTTTTAAAGCACTGTTTAAAGTCTCTGGGAATAGTCCTAAGAGCATACAGCAAATGAAGAAACATTTGCTCAAGAACATCTACTAAAACTCAGTAGGAACTGTGAGAGTCTATAGTACCTGAATTAACACCTGCTCCCTCTCTCCCTCCCCACTTCCAAATTGGTAAAACAGGAACTCCACTCCAGACTAGAGCAGCCAAGAACAGGGTTCTCTGTTCCCCAGGCTCCTAACTGGAAGGCTATCTGCCTGACAGAAGGCATATCAGCATATTTCATCCTGCCTCCAGTTACCTGTTGTTAAGGCTATGTTCTAGGTGAGTCCAACTAAGAAGTGGGCCCCCCTTCTTCCACCCAGGCCCACTCATGAAGCAGGGACTTCACCTTGGATGCAGAGTCACTGAGGATGCTGGGGCCCTGGCTTATAAGACAGCAATTATCCTCTGGGAGAGGCAAGCCAAGCCAGCCTGAAGCTACTGCCACACCTCCGCTGAGCGCTCAGCTCCTAAAGTCGATGTATCACTCAAAGAGAAGCACATCATTATCCCCACCTCCAGCTCTAGAATCATGGCTCAGAGATTTTGCCTGGGTGGGGAGCAGGCTTACACAGAGTTTCAAACCTCTTCCCAAAGGAAATTATTTTGTTTGCAACAGAATGTGAAGGAGTTCAAGACCAAGAGCATTCTCAAACACAGTGAAAGCTGTGGTAAAAAGGCATTTGAGAGGAGATGGGTGGATGATTAGAGATAGAAGCTAACTGTAGGCTGGAGAATTTGCTGGTGGGAACTGGGGAGAGGGCTAGGAAGAGCCCTCCTGGGGTAAGAACAAATCTCAAACACTTATCTCAGGAACTATCCTTTCAGAGGAGTCCCAATATGATTGGATCAGAGCAAATTTATGCCCAGAGCATTGCTGAAAACAACAGAGTAATCAGATGACAACTAATGGAACTTAACACCTAAATGTGGCCAGAAAAAGACAGAGTCAATGAGAGCCCTACCCAAACCACTGTCATCCAAAGGTGACCATGGCCATATCTAAAGCTCTGAGGAGCAACATGAGAGGCTTCACACAGTATAGGGGAGTAGGGAGTGAGGGTGGTAATGGACCACTAAAATGATCTTGCCAGCCACCAAACAAATAAACAAGCAAATAATGACAAGGCCCAGAGGGGGTTGGACCAATACCCAGAGTCGCTACAATATATCACAGAAACATCCAGTTTCCAACAAAAATATATGAGACGTACAAAGTAATAGGCAAGTATGACACCAGAAAAAAACACAAGCAAAGAAAACTGTGAGAGCAACCAAATTTCAGATTTAGCAGAAGAAGTCTTCAAAGAAGCCATTATAAACATGTTCAAATACTAAAGGAATGTGTGATGACAATGTTACACCAAATAAAGAATATCAATAAATATAAACTACAAAAGAGAACCAAATGGATGTTGTGAAGTTGAAAAGTACAATAACTAAAATGAAAATTTCAGGAGAGGGGGCTCAACAGGAGATCTGAACCAGCAAAAGACAGAATTGGCAAATTTGAAGAGAGATTGAAAGAGATTATATAATCCAAAAAAACAAAGAGAAAAAAGAATGAAGAAAAACAAACCATCTCAGAGAAACGTGGTACACCATTAAACTCATATGCATAATGGGGAAATCAAAAGGAGACAATAAGGAGAAAGGAGCAGGAAAAAAAGTAGTCAAAGAAATTATGGCTGGATAATTTTTGGCCCAGGCAACTGAAACAATGGAGTTGCCTTCAACTGAAATGAGGAAGGCTGTGGGTAGAGTAGGTTTTAGATGAGGTGATACTTAGAATCCAGTTTGGGGCATGTTAAGCTTCAGATGCCTTTAAAATTCTTAGAAGAAAATACAAGGAAAAATATGATGTTGGATCTGACAATGGATTCTTAGGACATCAAAAGCCTGAGCATTGACAAATATAAACAAATAAACTGGACATCATCAAAATGAAAAACATCTGTGCTTCAGAGATCATCATCAAGAAAGTGAAAGGTAGGGGCGCCTGGGTGGCTCAGCTGGTTGAGCATGCTCAGGTCATGATCTCGAGGTCGGTGAGTTCGAGCCCCACGTCGGGCTCTGTGCAGACAGCTCGGAGCCTGGAGCCCGCTTTGGATTCTGTGTCTCCCTCTCTCTCTGCCCCTCCCCCACTCATGCTCTCGCTCTCTCTCTCTCTCTCTCTCTCTCTCTCAAAAAATAAACAAACATTAACATTTTTTTAAAAAAAAAGAAAGCGAAAGGTCAACCTCCAGACTGGGAGAAAATATTGCAAATGATGTATCTGATAAGAGACTTGTATATATCTAGGATATAAGAACTTTAACAACTCAATAGTAAAAAGAAAAACAGCCCAATTGAAAAATGGCCAAAGGACAGGAATAAAACATTTCTCCAAAGAAGATATACAAATGGTCAATAACCACTTGAAAAGATATTTGACATCATTAGTCATGCAAACCAAAACCGTAATAAACATTATTTCATATCCACAAGGATGGCTGTAATTAAAAAATAGCCAATAACAAGTGCCGCTAAGGATATGGGGAAATCAAAATGCTCACACATTGTTGGCATGAATGTAAAATGGTTCAGCCACCTTGGAAAACAGTCTGGCAGTTCCTCAGACAGGTAAACACAAAGTTACCATATGACCCAGTAATTACACTCTTAGGTATATACCCAAGAGAAATAAAAACCTATGCCCACAAACACTTGTACATATTGATAGCAGCATTTTTCATAACAACCAAAAGGTAAAAGCATAATAAATGTCCATCATCTGATGAGGGAAAAAGCAAAATGTAGTGTGCCTATACAATAGAATATTATTCAGCCATAAAAAGGAATAGAGTTCTGACATGTGCTACAACATGGATGAACCTTGAAAACCTTACACTAGGTGAATGAAATAAGCCAGTCACAAAGGACCACATATTATGTGATTCCATTTGTAGGAAATGTCCAGTATAGGCAAATATATAAATACATAAAGTTGATTAGTAGTTGCTTAGGGCTGTGAGGAATAGGAAGATAGGGGAACAATAGCCAAAGTATATGAAGGTTTCTCTTTGAGGTGATGAAAAGTTTCTAAAATTGACTGTGGCAATGGCTGCACATATCTATGAATATACTCATAACCACTGAATTGTATGCTTTAAATGGGTAAATTATATGGTATATGCATTATATGTTAATAAATCTGTTTTTAAAAACTTGATGGGTTAAACCAGAGACCAGGCAATTTTTTTTCTGTAAAGAACCAGGCAGTAAATATTTTAGACTTCATAGACCATACGATCTCTGTTACAACTGCTCAACTCTGTTCTTGAGTGAAAATAGTCATAGACAATATGTAAATGAGTAAGAGTAGCTCTGAACCAATAAAACTTTATATTTATGGACACTGAAATTTGAATTTATGTAAATTTCACATGTCACAAAACTCTTCTTTGGATTTCCCCCCAACTATTTAAAAATGTAAAAGCTATTGTTAGTTTATAGACTGTACAAAAAACAGGAAAGGGGTCATAGTTTGCTGATCCCTGGACTAGCACCTACTCCCTCTATTACAGCTTCAGGTATTAAGGAACTCTCTCTCCCTTACAATTCCCATAAAGAAGAATCAACTTTGATTCCTCTCTCAGTCTCTTCTCCATACTGCTATCCCTAGGCATGGCTTTCCAAGATTCTCAGACATGCATCCAGCCAAGCACTTAATAGCAGGAAAACCTCCTGGACTCCATTTCCAAAATAGAACACCTGACAAAAGAGTTGAGTGTTCACCATGTGTCCCTTTTAAATCCCACTTAACCTTTAGGCAGTGAGAGGATAGGGGGAAAGGCTTGGGAACAGAGAATATAAAGGAGTAAAATGGGGGCACCTGGCTGGCTCAGTCAGTCGAGCATGCAACTTGATCTTGGGGTTAAGAGTTCAAGCCCCAGACTGGGTGTAGAGCGAACTTAAAAAAAAAAAAAAAAGAGCAAGACAAACTCGTGTTCCTCTTTAACAACATTCTGGCTCCTAATCAACTGTAAAAGGGAGAATTTAGGCTTATGTGTCAAACAACAATACCAAAACAAAAACAAAACTGTCCTTAAGAACAAAATCTATTAGGGCATCACAGTACCACAAGAGAAGGCAGAGGGAGTAGTGAAGACATTAGGGGTTCTAGAAGCCTTTATTAAGAGGCATTTATTCATGGGGCACCTGGGTGGCTCAGTAGGTTAAACATCTGACTCTTGATTTTGGCTCAGGTCATGATCTCCCGGTTCGTGAGTTCAAACCCCACATTCGGATCCGTGCTGACAGTGCAGAGCCTACTTGGGATTTTCTCCCTCTCCTTCTCTCTCTGCCCCTCCCTTGCTTGCACTGCACTCTCACTCTCAAAGTAAATAAACTTAAAAAAAAAAAAAAAAAAAGGAGGCATTTATTCATTCATTTGCCCAACCAGCCATTTACTGGGCATGACTCTGTGACATTCCTTGTGCTGGGATCCAAGGACACAGAGATTAATCAGACCTGTGGAAAGCACCAAGGTAAGACAGATACAGAGAGGAGAGTCAGTCCTTGAAAGCAAGAACCACTGTTGTATGTGGAGGAAGGGGCTATGGCTCAATCCCCAACATAGAGCCCAGAAACTCTCTCTCCAATCCTCCCAAACCCACACTGCCTTAGATCCCACAGAGTTTTCCACCCTGCACTAGTCAGCGAGATTGCTCACCACCCAGAGACATCACAAGGCTTGTGAAGTGAAATAGGAAAAAATCTCACAGATACAGACTATAATCCCATCTCTACTACTTATTCACAATGTCACCATAAGCCTATAAAATGCAGACAACCTCAAAGTGGCAATGTGGAGAAAATGAGATCATGTAAGGCACAGTCCCCCACAGCGCCTATACATAGGAGGTGCTTCATAAATGTTTGACTATTTTGAACCCAGATCCCTTGGCAGGAGGGCTCATTCCAGCACCCGGCCTCTGAGTCCCAGAGACTTCTAATCTTAGCTCCTCCTCCTCCCCAAGACGCCAGGTGGCGAGATGAAAGAGGACCCAGTCAGCGCCACACTGCGCCACACTGCCTTGTTCACACCTACCTGACCTACACCTGGGAGAGCCTGGCGTTGCCGGGCATGGAAGGGAAAGAGAAGAAGCTGGATAACAACACCACTAGTGACATTTTCATGCAGCACCATGGTTTACAAAGGATTCTTAACATTCATTATCTTATTGGAGCCACATACCAGCCATTGAAGATGCCCCTTTCTTACAAAGAAACTTTTCTCTAAACACCTCCCTACTTGATGTCTCCCAAACTTGTCATATATTTTGCGTCCTGCCTTTACTCATAAGTTCCTCTTTTCTGCTTCTCCTTCTTTTCATCAGTAAGCCCTGTTCATCTTTAAAAATCAAGGTCAAGGGGTACCTGGGTGGCCCAGTAGGTGAAGTGTCTAACTCTCGGTTTCAACTCAGGTCATGATCTTGCAGTTTCATGAGTTTGAGCCCCACATCGGGCTCAGGCTCTGCACTGGCAGCGCAAAGCCTGTTTGTGCCTACCCCCCCCCCCACCCCGCCCCGCTCCTTCCCCACTTGTGCTGTCTCTGTCAATAAATAAACTTTTAAATAAATAAATAAATAAAACAAGTTCTAGTTTCACCTGCTCTGCAAAGCCCACCCCAGACATCCTGTCAATTAGAATGAGCCCCATCTCTGTTTACAATCCTTGTAGTTCATCATCTTTGGGATAAAATCCAAGTTCCTCAGTATGTTAAGAATCTGGCTAATGCCTGCCATTTCCACTTCAACTCATCTCCAGCCTCTCCCTCCCTGTCCCACTGTGACATTCTATGCTTGAATTAAAGAAACCTGTGACTTCACAGATCCAAGGACATCACTCACGTTCCTTCACTTGCTAAACCTTTCTCCCCTTTGTCCCAGGTTAACTCCTATTCATCTGCCAAAATTAAACTCAGCCATTACCTCTTCTGGGTTGTATTTCCTGGAATCCTAGGATGAATTAAATTCCCTTTTCTTAAAATTCCAGAGCATGCAGTACCAATCCCTCATCACAACACCTATTAGGACACGTATGTTCTTCTGCCTCACTAGTTATATGAGCTCTTTGCAGGTAGAAAGTCTTTGCATCTCCAGCGTCCAGGAGACAGCAGACACAAAATACGCTTGGAGAAGGAAGAGAGAAAAAGAGAAAGAAGGGGCAGTAGGGGAGGACATGAGAACAAATAATGGGGGGTCATGAGTCCTCAGGTGGATCAGACATCGCACTGAAAACCCGTTGTTTCTACTGCCACAGAGGACACTGGATGTGGTACACATGCACAGACATGCACGGAGAGACCTGCATAAACAAACACAAACACCGGTTAGGTCTGATGGCCTTGCAAGCCAGCCGCTGACTCCTCCTTGGACAGGAAGATTCAGAAGCTTGATACCTGCAGCAGGGCTGTCCTCTCTCTGCTGGCTTGACCGTTTCTGGCTGCTAGATGACCCACCCCTGCACTCTGCCTACCACTTTACAGAGTCCAGATCCAGCCTAGATTAACAGCGTCTTTGGGTTCCCGATTGTACTTCTAACTCTGTTTTTATCTCCAGGTCCCGCATATTGTGCTGTTGCCTAACCATTTGTTCCTAACCTTCTCTTTGATCCTTGACCTGGCTTATGGGCTTTCTCTCAAGTCCTATTTCCTCAGCTTGGTTTCCTCCCTCCCTCTGCCTTTTTTTTTTTTTTTTTTTTTTTTAGTTTATTTATTTTGAGAGGTCAGGGAGGGGCAGAGACAGAGAGATGGAGAGAGAGAGTCCCAAGCAGGTTTCTACCTGTCAGCGCACAGCCCAACAAGGGGCTCAATCTCAGGAAGTGTGAGATTACGACCTGAGCTGAAATTGAGAGTCAGACACTTAACCAATGGAGCCACCCAGGCACCCCTCCCCTCCCTCCACTTCTTGTCATACACACAGACACATCTAAATACAAAAAGACACACACAAATACAAAAAGGCATAAAATGATGTACACACACATACAAAGAAACAAACACAAAGGCACAAAAAGACACATACACATATATAGACACACACACAGAGGAGTTTTACAAATCTACCTAATCTCTGTCATCAACAGGATTGCAATCCAGAACAGACAAAGCCGACTCACCAACAAAGAATGGGGAAGGAAAACAACAGTCTGCGTAGTGAGAACGAATTCCCCTGTCAAAGCAAACCGTCTGGGTTTTCCTGGAAACATGAGCGGTACCATCTGGGGGAGCTGCTGCTTCATCCTGTATCTGGCTAAGGCACTGGGACAGATTGCAAACTAGGCCTACTCCCTCTGATGTGTAGCTCAGCTTGTCTAGCAACTGGTACCCTTCCCTGAGTGCTGGCTGACAATGTATCTTCTGCTACACCAGCACGTTAGTTGACCTCACCCTTATTTCTCTTGCAAACCGCAGCCTTCTCCCCCCCCTCCCCCCCCCCTCCCCCCCCCCCCCCCCCCCGCCGCAGCCCCTGTGCACACCACCATTACAGTCCTGAAAACGTGCTATTGTTGTTGCCAGTTTACATGTCTGCCTCTCTCACCAGCCTGAGGGCTTATCAATAGCAAAGAGTATCTTATTTTCATCTCTACTTTACAGATGAGGAAAGTGAGGCTCCAAATTACTCACAGATCTACATTGCAAAGTTTGGATTTGAATTCAGGTCAGACGCCAAAGCTTATGCTTAGACTTTTAAGAAGTCAATGTCCACATACTTTATTCTAAAAAACTCACAAGAGTTTGGACTGAATGCATGAGCAAGGCCACAGAATTTGAACTCAGTGGGGGTTGGTAGGTGAATGCTACAGCCGCCCTACAATTAAGTATTTACAAGGAAAAATGGGGGACAGGTCATTCCCTTAGCCTAAGGACCAGGTTTCACCTGAAGAATGATGTCATTCACAGTATCACTCATCTCTGTTCTGTCCAAAAGGCCTGAGCAGACTTCAAACTGTGCTTTACCTACATTAAGGGCAGGAGGTCAGAATGTTCTGCAGGGAAAGAGATAAGATAGTGATTGCACCAGGAGACCAGCAGGAAGCTGGAAGGCAAAAAACCAGAGAGATGCCTCCAAACTGTAACAATCCTTCAGGTCAAAGAAGAATTACTGCAGCAACAGAAATGTATACACAGAAACCTATGCTGAGGTTATCTGAAAAATTGTTTGCAATTATTTCTTTTCTGCCCTACTTGCTGCATATAGTAAACATTAAAAAAAAAAAAAAAGAAGCAAAAGCTCCAGGCTGTCAAACTTATTCAAAGAGGAAGCCAGGAAATCTATGTTCAGGATTGGGTCCAGAGACCAAGAGGAGAGGTCTGCTTCCCATGGGCCAGCATGGCAGCAGCAGTGGGAGTCAGAGGAAGGCCTGGAGCACAAGGTGAATCCAGGAAAAATAATACCAGGGCTACTTAGCCAAGTGCCTCTGACATGTCCCCTCCTGAAGCTCCATATAGCAAGTGCCAAGAATCTGATTCAGGTTCCTGGTATGTGGGTGAGAAGGAATTACCACCTGGGCTCTCCCCATAGCTTTCTTGCCATCTTAGCTTTCCCATAAGTGACAGCTACAAAAAAGAAAAAGGGAGGACAGGAAGGAGGTGGGAAGGGAGGAGGAGGGAGAAGGGAGGATGGGAGGGAGGGAAGCGGGGAGGCGGGGAGAGAAAAAGAGGAAGGATTCTCCCAAAGAGAATGTCCCAGGGCTCTTCAGTCTGGTATCCTCAAAAGCCATCCATACCTACCCAGAAATAAACAAACTAGCTATCAGTTAGCTAACCATGGATCTCTGCTTACAGAAACCATGGCACTTCAGACTTAGAAGCACCTCTGCATATCTGTCAAAGTTAGGAGTGGGGGACACTGAGACAGAAATCAACACTGTTTTCAAAGTGTTTATTCTATAGAGTCCTAGGGGTTCCTATGGGTTGGGCTATATAGCAAGGCAAGTGGGAGGTGACCGTAACACCAACAAATGTTGTAGTGACAATTTTATTTTTTTAACATCTTTATTTAGATATAATTTACATACCAACTTAGTGGGCAACTCAAGAGTTTTTAGCATATTCAGAGGTGTGCAACCTCACCACAAGTTTAGAACATTTTCATCAGGGGTGCCTGGGTGGTTCAGTCAGTTGAGCCTCCAACTTCGGCTCAGGTCATGATCTCACGGTTCATGAGTTCGAGCCCCATGTCAGGCTTTGTGCTGACAGCTCAGAGCCTGGAGCCTGCTTCGGATTCTGTGTCTCCCTCTCTCTCTCTCTGACCCTCCCCAATTCATGCTCTGTCTGTCTCTGTCTCAAAAATAAATAAACATTAAAAAAAAATTTTTTTTTAAAAGAACATTTTCATCAGCCTGATGCAGATCTGAGTTGCAATAACCCCCAAAACAGGTAACTATGTGCTAATTTCAGTCTCAGTTTCCTTATTGGTTATATGGAAAGATTAGTACCTGCCCCACAGGTTTCTTGTAAAGATTCCATGAGGGAGTATATGTAAAGCAGCCACCTCAGGCCAGGTGGGCAGAAGCAGTAGCAGGAGGAGAAGACACAGTGGTGCTACCACTGTGAACGAAACCACAGGCTGGGCACTTTCTACACATGATTTCATTTCATCTTGGCTATAATCCTTCAAGGCAGAGACTACTGCCCCCATGTGACCATGAGAAAATGAAAGCTCACAGAGATTTAAGAAACTTTCCAAGGTCACGCAACTCACAGTTGATGAAAGTACACCTAAAACCCTCATCTTTCTTGCTCCAAAGCCCGTGTGTACTTTTGCTCAGTCACATAGCCTTTCAGCATTCTGTGTCTTTTTTTTTCTTGTGTTCATCTCTGCCCTCTTTGTACATGTTTTTCTCTAAGTCTCCCCTATTATTTTATTTATTTTTTTATGTTTATTTATTTTTGAGAGAGAGAGGCAAAGACAGAGTGTGAGCAGGAGAGGGGCAGAGAGAGAGAGGGAGGCACAGATCTGAAACAGGCTCCAGGCTGAGCTGCCAGCACAGAGCGTGGGGCTCGAACCCACGAACCATGAGATCATGACCTGAGCCAAAGTCGAACGCTTAACCGACTGAGCCACCCAGGTGCCCCTAAGTCTCCCCTATTATTTTAACTACAGTGATTTCACCTCCGCCCAGATTCTGTATGTGATTCACAGCATAGGGTAGAAAGATAAGGAAGGGGTCACAGAGGTCAGACACACACATCATACACTAAGCAATATCATATCTGTATCCTAGACCCTAGTTCTCCTAGAAACATCCCACCACTGAGCCGGCCACCATCCTGGCCAGGAACTCACAAATCCAAAGCACCCTGCCCCACTACCACTGGCCAGCCAACCCTGGACTCTAGCTCTGCCCTAAGGAAATAATTTAAGGGGCACTCAGTGATAAGACAGGATCACTGCTTTCAAATTCAAATTTCAAAAAAAACTTAACTCATCTCCTTTGTGTGTAAGGCCCTGTACCAAGCACTGTGTGAGACACAGTGATAAATAAATAAGACCTGGTTCCTGCCCCTGAAGGCAATCACAATCTAGTCAGACAGACAACTAATTACAATACAGAGCAGAGCGATATGTCAAATGAGAGATTCATGCCAATTACTTCCCACATAAAGAAACAATAAGATTTCTAGGAGAAAACATTTAATCTAGGCCAGCAGTTCTCAACCAGGGGCACTTCTGTCCCCCAGGGCAATCGGCAGTAGAGATAATTTTGGTTGTCACAACTTCTGGGGTAAGGAGTGATGGTGGAGGTTTGCTACAACATCTAGTGTATAAAGGTTAGGGATGCTGCAAAACATCCCACAGTGTACAAGATAGCTCCCTACAACCAAGAATCATCTAGCCCAAAATGCCACTAATGCTGAGGTTGAGACACCCTGATCTAGGCTTTGGTGGATGAGTGGAATTTTTACAGGCAATAGGAGAGGCAGAGAGATGCTGAGATGAAAATGTATCTAAAGCAAAGGCACAGTGATAGGATAGAGAGAACATATTGGAAGTGGTTTCAGGATAAAGTAGGGGAATGCAGTGTAACGTGAACTAGTTAGGAGAGCTAAAGGCAGATTGTGGGAGCACCAACAGGCAGGTTTAGATAGTGAAGACTAATTTAGTAAGTAAAGGCAGGCCACTCTTCTAGTTAAATGGCCTCTAAAAGACAATTAATAACACCTAGCTCATAGAGTGGTTGAGCATTAAATGACACTGTACGAGCCATCAGCTGGAACATGGCTTGACAGGTGGTAAGGATGGTCCTCTTCCATTGCATTCCCTTTACAAGGGAGAAGTAATGATCAGAGTTGTGCTTCAGTAATTCCAGTAAGAGTGCAAAAAAGACAAACTTATAGGTAAGATAATACAATCAAAATCATTAGGGCACAAAGCAAGGCATTCTAATTACGTGCTAAATTGAGTTGATATAGAATGTGTGCTATGGGAATTGGTACGGGGATGAGAGAAATCGGTGGGGGTGGGAAAGCCAGGGAAAGTTCACACACGAAAAGTGAGTCTGGAGCATTCCAGAGGACATCTAAGACAGATACGGACAGGGCCAAGGGTTGAAGGGAGGGATATAAGAAGTTAACTCCAGCTAGGGAGAACTAGCTGAGCAGAGAAAGGGGCCTGCAATAAGCATGGAACAGCTATGAGACAGTGAGGACCAGGGTCAGACCAGAGAGGTAGGAGGTAGGTGCAGAGAGTCTTAAGAAAGACCAAGGCCAGATTTGAAGGGATGGAGTGCTAGACACAGATAGTCCGAAGGAATAAGAAAAGAAAATCATGCAGGACACATGAAACCAAAACGTAACTTAGGAAGACCACTGGCAGCATGAACAACACGGGCTGGTAAAGGGACACTAGAGGCAAGAGAGCACTTGGAGGTGTCTACAGCTGTCTGGATGTAAGGAAATGAGGCCCAAAGGCAGAGGAGGGAAAACAATTATTATTAACCATGCTGATAACTTCTGGGCATAACTCAGTTACTCACCCTCATTCAAATTAGCCCAGCCTGGCCACAGCACTGCTTATACGCAAGAAGCACAGAGGGCTTCTCCCTCCCTCCTTACATACCACCTCCCACCAAGTCCAATTCCTGCTGGCCTCTGGGGTTTGCAAGTGGAGGTGCTCCTCTCAAAGTTGAGTTCCCCCAGCCCTGATTCCACTTGGTGCGAGGTTCCATCCTTCCTGACTCACAGAGCCTCCCACAACCAAGCATGCCTCTTGGTGGGGCAGTGAAAAAGGAGGAAAGCAAGTCAACTCCTACCCTGCTAAAGTCCAACAGATCTGGTGACAGTACTATAATACGGCTTTGTTGTTCGAAACTCCTCTAGCCTTCCACATGGGTGGGGGGAAATGAGAAGTTCTCACATAAACCTTTTTTAAAGCACACAGGCATACAGACAGGAGACTAGGGGGAGCGGCTAGAGGAGTTGCAGCCCCTAGAAAAGCTAGGCCCTGCTCTGTCATGCCCCACCCCCTTCACAGCAGCTACTCAGGCGCACATAGAACTGCCTCCTGTGGTGCTCTGGTCCTAGTCAAGTCAGCCAAGCTGCTGGGGGTGGCTCCCAGAGCTGAACACTGTGGTGCCGGTGCTGTGGGATCAGAGAGCTGATCTGGAAGTCTTGCCATATAGGCCAGCCCTCGCTATCTGTACCACCACCCCGAGGGAGGAAAAACCATGAAATCCTGCGTCAGCCCTTTGCGTGCATTAAATTCTTACAACAACCCTGCAAAGATCTCCTCAATCAGCTGAGTAAACTGAGGCTTGGAGAGGTGAAGTTACTTGCCTTTTTGTCACATAGTAAGTGGCAAAGCCAAGTTTTGAATACAGGCCTGTCTGCGTTAAAATGTATGTGCTTTCTGATGAAAACAATAACAATAATAATAATAGCAAAAACTAACCATTACTGAGCCTCTTCCATATGCCAGGCATGGTACTGAGTGCTCTGTATGCTATATTTCATTTAATCTTAGCAACTCATGAGATGCCTACTCTTATCACTCCACTTCCAATGAAGAAACCGAGGCTCAAGGAGATGAAGTAACTTCTTCAAGTTTCCATGGCTGCTGAAGGCAGAGCCAGGTTTAAACCTAGGTCTGTGTGGCTCCAGAGCACCACTTCTCAACCCTGTGCTATGCTGCTACACCACACTGCACAGACACTAACAAAAGCATAAGTTGATTTTGCAGCTTCCTGGGCTCATACTGCTACCTAACCATCCACTCCCCCCGCCCCAAAATGTGTGATCACACCCTTGCTCAAGCCTCCCTTCTCAGCCAGACACTATGCTGCTACCCAGATAACAGCCAGTCATTCCACCCAATGATTAAATTAAGCACATATTCTGTACAGGGCTCTGCTGGGCATTGGGGAAACAAAGGCAAAATAACCAAATAAGGCCAGTCCCTGCCCTGAAAAGTCTCACAGTCTGGTGAGAGAAACACATCAGTTAAACAAACATTAAAATACAACTGTCAGATACAGGTAACTTTCTGGGAAATACAGAAGAAACAGAAAGGGGAAAAGCTCAGCATTCAAGCTCAGCATTCACTGAGCTTGAATTGTATGTCTGGTACTATGCTGGCGACTTTTTTCTTAACTAACATATGATGAAATTAACTTTGGAGGGGGAGGTCAGGGGTATATAGTCATATGAGTTTTGAAACATATTTAGATTCTTCTAACTGTCCCACAACCCAGACACAGGAAAATTCTATTACCCCCCAAAATTCTGTCATTCTGCCCCTTGATAATGAAACCCTCCCCACATTCCTAACCCCTAGTAACCACTGGCCTAACTCCCATCCCTACTTTCTCAGAATGTCATGTAGATGGAATCATACAGCATGTTAACTTTTTGAGTCTGCTTTCTTTCCCTCAATATAAGGCCTTTGAGATCCATCTATGTTGTGTACATCAATAGTTCATTCCTTTTAATTGCTGAGCAGTTTTCCATAGTTTGTTTATCCATTCACACATTGAAGGACATTTGCTTTGTGTCCAGTTTTTGGCGCTTATGAATAAAGCTGCTATGAACATTTGTGTACAAGTCTTAGTGTGAATATAAATTTTCATTTATCTATAGGGATAAATACCGAGAAGCAGAATTGCTGGAGCATGTAGTGAATTGTGTTTAACTTTCTAAGAAACTCTATAAGCAAAAGTTCTAGTGGCTCTACCTCCTCGCCTGGCACTTGGTGTTGTCCATTTTTTAATTTCAGACATTCTGATGGATGTGTGGTGCTATCATGCTATGGTCTTAATTTGTATTTCCCTAATGGCTAGTGATATTGAGCATCTTTCCATGTGTTTAATTGTCATCCATATATCTTCTTTGATGAAGTGTCTGTTCAAATTTTTTCCCATTTTGTGTTGACTTGTTTGGTTTCTGTAGAGTTTGGGAGTTATTTGTGCTGGAAACTTTACCAGCACTTTTCTCCCTGAATTCTGACAATAGCCTGCAAGGGTAGGAATCATTAACCACCATTTTACCTGAGAAAATTAAAGGGGAAGTCACTAAACTACTATAATCACAGTTCTTCCTAATTTCAGAATTTTACTTCTCATTTAATTGCCTGTGACATACAGACCACTAGAATGCAAGCTCTATAAAAGCTAAAATCGTATCCATTTTGTTTGTTACAGAATCCATACTCCTACAACAGGTATTCAACAAAAACTTGTTTAATGGCTGGATAAATGCCCTTGATTTTCCTTGTAGGGATCCAGTTGAAGGGACAATGGTTTTGTTTGTTTGTTTGTTTGTTTGTTTGTTTGTTTGTTTTAATATAACTTATTATCAAATTGGCTAACACACAGTGTGTAAAGTGCTCTTGGTTTTTGGGGTAGATTACTGTGGTTTATCGCTTACATACAACACCCAGTGCTCATGAAGGGACAGCAGGTTTGGACAGCCTCTGTCTGTCCACCTCAGACTGTCAGAACAACCTGACAGGACCATCCCACTGTAGCAAATCCATTGCCCACAGGCAGTGTCCCCACCAGAAGTCTCAGTAGAACACAGGTCATGAATTTCCATGCTGTTGGCTTGGTAGAACTCCCTCCCAGCCTTGCCAAGAAGGGCACCATCACCAATAATGCCACCTTGCTCATCTGAAGGGCCCACAATCCATAGCTACACTAACTAGGACAGAAGAAAACAAAGACAGTACTGGAGCAGCCAAACTGGCTGCCCCACATGCCAATGATTACATATTTCCTATAAAATGCCTGCTGAGTCTCAGTTTACCATACGTCTAATTTCATAGCTCACAGAGAAGTAAACAGAAATTAGAAATGGGGATGAATCAAAGAAGAGACAGGGAAATTATAAGAAGAAATCACAACAATGCATATAGGAATCTAAGCCCTGGGGTAGTTATAGAAGAGGCCTGATGACATGTTCTGAATGATCCAAAGAAAGTTAACACTCTGTTCACAATAATCTATAAAAAGAAAGACTTATTTCAAAAATGGCTAAAATTTTACAAGATCCAGAACTGAGGTTATATAGTTCAGTCACCTGGAAAGCTTGCTGATATGAGGCTGAACAAATGAAGCCTGAAGATATCCCTTCAGACTTCCTCTAAAATCCTTGGGGAATCAGTGGTGCTTTCGAATGGTCATAAAAAGCTCAGGTCCATCATAGCCAGCACAACCAGGGTCACATCTCTGCTCAGTACCCGTGAGCCAATATTCTAAGCTCTGAGCGGTCCACCCAACATGCTAGTTAGAACCTGAACTCCAAGGTTGTCTCATATACGTTTAGACTGACTTAAGCACACATACTTTGCCACCATTACCTTCTCTTTCAAAGACAGTAGCTTGTGACTGATGGTGAAAACCCAGACTGGCAGGCCCCTCTCACCACCAGAGGCCTGAGCCTGCCGGGAGAGAAGTTGAAGCCAAGGCAAGGCAGAAGCTACACTGAAAAAGAACAGCTCACCACTGGCACAGAGAAGAGCAGGGTGACAGCTTTTGTGTTATTTTAGAACAGTTTGTGCTGATGAGCTTTTTGTTGTGGTAACATTCCTCTAAAAAGAACATTTTCTTCCTCCCCTCATTGACAAAGCAATTCAGCAGAAAGTGAAAAAAGAAGGAGGAGCGGGTGACAAGGATATCCAGGAATTTGTGGATCTTAGATCATATCACCTTCTTAATTGGTGTGCCACCTATCCCCCAGTCCTGTGGCCAGGCCCTCTGAGAGAGGGAAACCTCTAGTCTTCATTTGCGTCCAGGAACATGGTCCTTTTCCCATCGTGGACAAATAAAATCTGGATCCTTTGAGGGCCAGTGTCACTTCAAGATGCGACCAAAACTTTCATCACGCCTGTTGTCCTTGCTCAAGAACCTACAATTGCCAGGTTCAATAAGTACTCATCTCTCAGCCTAGTCGCCTGGGCCCCACTTTCCTTTCCAGGTTTTTGTCCTTCAGTCCTCCACCATAGTCACTCCATCCAACCAAACCCACCCACCCTGCTCTAGTCAGAGCTCCCCCCCGCCACATCTGTGTTCACACTGGCTCCCTACTTACCACTCAGGCAGCCCCACCCCTTCCACTCCACCCAAATGTCTGCTTCTGCTCCAGGAAGTCTATTTTTCTCCTCTTATAAATTACTTAGACATTACCCAGTTCAACCTAATGCGAGGATCCCCTCTGCTAACCAATCAATAGAGCGCTGTATTCTACTTGCCCATCTTCCGTGACGGGGAGTTTACTACGTACCTACCAAGGAAGCCTCTCCTAAGACAAGATGGCACTGTTAGACGATTCTTCATTCTAGAAGAATATGGCCATATTTTACTTTTCCCACATTGGTCCTGGTCCTGCCTTTAGTTTAAGAGAAACAATATAGCAGTACTTAATAGCACAAGCTTTGAAATCAGATCTGTGCTCATATCCAATGTTTCCTTGAACAAAATGCTTCACCTTTCCAAGGCTCCAGTCCTTGACAATAATACCAACTTCAAAAGGCTGTTATGAAAGGTAAAAGAGTAACTACCTTAACACCATGAGCTTAACACCATGCCTGGCATAGAATAAGAATCCAATGAAGGAGAGCTGGTGCTGCAGTTTTCATCGCCATCACCGTCGTTATTTAAAAATCTAATTCCTCCACTTCTAATGTATGTGAGATACAAATTATATTACCCGGATCTGTTCTTTTCCAGGCTCAAGTTTCTTCACTAGACTGTAAATGATAGGAGGACAGATGTCTGTGTCCTATTTACTGCCACATCCCCATATCTACAACAGTGCCTGGCACATACATAATAAATACCTATAAATACTAAGTTCTACTGAATGCTCTCCATTTCATAGTGTCCATACCCTTCAGCATTCAGGTCACCCTTTTCTGTAGAGGCTCGCACTGTTCCAAATACCTTTGACAATGTGAGATCCAACACTGAACTCAAAACTAGGCTTACCTTTTCCTCATGACATACACCATATCACTATTAAAGATTTGGCATAACTTGGCAGCTTCACCAAACTGCTGGCCCACGTTGAGCTTGAAATCAACTAAAACCTTTCAATCTTTCCACACATGATGACTTTGCACTCTGGGCTCTGTGTAATTGGAACTGTATTAATGCCAAAAGGTGAAACAATAACAGAGCTTTTTCCATCTAGAGTTTCCTCTCGCTCCTATTATCTGGACCACTCAACCAGCTCCCAGCAACCTCAACCTGGAATTCAGAATAATCTTTCTAGGAACATGTGTTTCTTCCTCCTGAACAGACTATAAACTCCCAAAGGGCAAGATAATGACTGTTTTGATGTCTCTCCTACATGCCAACACAGGGCTGAGTACATAGCAAGTACAGACTGATGCCCTCCATCTGCAGCAGGATTACAGTATGGGTTCAGGGGAACTATAGAGACCGACCTCGGGACTCTCTCTCCCTCTCAAACAGCACAGCTCAGTCAGTGTTGTACTTCTAGCCAGTAGGCAGATGGGAGCCGGTCCAGGCATACAGACAGCAGGCCTGCACTCGGACAGGCTGGCTCCTACAGGGCTGTTCTGCTGAGAATCACTCCCTTTGACAGGAAGGAGCTCCTAGAGAACAAGCCAATACCAAGAACATCTCTCCAAAGGGAAGAGTGTCTAGGCAGCCTTCAGGGACTGTCCAAACAGGAAGAGAAGGGAGCCATGGCAGGGGGAGAGAGCTCACCTCATCGCTTTCTTCCACATCCACGTCACCATTGGCATCGTCGTCCATCAGCTTGTGGATGCTGCGGACTGCGTCAAAGCTGAGCTTCTCATCCTCACTGTGGCACAGGGGCTTGTCAATCCGGCAAAACTCTGTACAGGAAAAGCAAGAGACAACATTACTGTGGGCACTGCTGGCCTCTGCTACCCACCTGTCTCAGTGCCCTTAGCCTCTAGCACCTCAAGCCTCGTGTAGCCACTTAAATAGCTATTTGTACAGTGAGAAAAGTGTTTCATCCAGTCTTCAACTCTCTCCCCCCAGGATGTGCTGAGTTCCCCCATTTAGGGACAATGTCCTATTATCCTGATGGCTCCCTGGCAGGAAAGTCAAGCATAAGGCTGGGAATACCCTGGGATCTAGACAAAGAACGTGAATAGGTAACTCACAAGAAAAAATATAAATGAGAGAAAATATAAATAGCCAATGAACACAGAAAAAAAACTTTTGCCTTACCAGTAAGCAAAGAAATACATATTCAAGTGAAATACCATTTTTAATCAGTCAATAAATAAATGCATGTGAATACAATCTTTCCAGAAACAGGAAGACAGCCCATTCATTGCAATGCCAAGATAATATGTAGTTTTCCTTTTGGTTCACTTTGTCACCGCTGGTAATAATAACACAATGCCAGTCACAAACTAACCGGAGAAACCCTTCACATGCTATGCCCGTCCACTGACAGCTACGGTCAGCAAATAGCTCTCAGACATCTAAGGTCCTGGGCACACCAGGTGCAACAGCATGGCAGGTCTGCAGTACAGCTTCCCCCACCCACCGACACAGTCGTTAATGTGACACAAAAACCAGCACGAGAGCCGAGGCCACCTACTCCTCTCTTAGAACCCTGGAAAACACCGTGCACACACACAGCAGGCAGACCTGGCATCTAGTCTTAGCTCTACCAAGTGAGGTCACGTCCCTTCTCCAGGCCTCAAGTTCACTATCTGAAAGAGATATTTTAAGTAAAGTTTCTAGTATGTCTTCCAATTCTTAGCTTCTAAAATTCCTCTTTCCCTTTGACCCTGATCTTGATTCCTTCTCTCCAGCAAAAACTCCTCAGATTACTCCCAAGGAAGAAGTTGTCACAGGAGAGAAAACAAGGACAGGGTAAAGAGGCTGTTGTGGCTGTGAGGCCTTCTCCGAGGCACTGATCAAAGTCCCAAAACACTCCAATCCATTTAATCATTCAGCTGACTGCTGGTCAGAGACAGGGAACAGACAGGACAAGTCAACTCTCTGTCACTCACGAGTTGCTCAAATCCTTTTCAAAATGAGGGAGAGATATAAATATTAAATGTGTCAAGTGTCCCAGATGTGACTCAATAAAAACATGTTGGATACTGGAGCTCACAGATGTTAACTGATGTGCCCCAAATCAAAGACAGCTGAAGAGTCACAGCAAGGGCCCAGGTTTACTGACTCCCAGGTCGGTACTTCACCAATCTTTATGCCAAGGTGACCAAACAGCTTTAGCGTGGTTTCATCTTCCGTTAGTCACAGATGGTAAGAAGCACACTGAAGAAATGGCTTTATGGAAGACAAAAAGTAAGCGGTGCCTGGGTGGCTCCGTCAGTTAAGTGTCCGACTTTGGCTCAGGTCATGATCTCGAGGTTCAGGGAGTTTGAGCCCTACACTGGACTCTTTTCTGTCAGCACAGAGCCCACTTCAGATCCTCTGTTACCCTCTCTCTCTGCCCCTCCCCCACTCACGCACACGCACGCGCTCTCACTCTCAAAAATAAACATTTAAAAAAAGACAAGTAAGAAGAATACAATACATGAAGAAGAAATATCTCCATGTAACTGTATATTCTACTACATTTGTCCCGCTAAGTTGGGAGTGGGGAGCGGAGGGTGGGGTAAAGCGGTGGTGGTAGAATGCAGCCAAAGATTAAGGCATTGTTTCTCAACTTCCTCACCAACAAGAGCTCTTGGCATGATTGTGTCGTTTACCTATCCAAAAAAAATTGCAGTAAGTAATGACTGGTTCATAGGTGAGGCACACAGCACTGGGATTAGCATAACCAACATAATGTTTTCCTTCCCTTAGTTCTGTTTTTGTCTTAATCAGAGGCACATATAATTGCCTATCAGAATGAGAAAAAAAAATTGCCCATCAGAGCTTTTTAATCAGCACATGATGTGCCCATTTAAACAACATTTATTGTGTGCTCTTAATATGTCAGGCTCTGTGATCAGCATGGGGCATAAAGAGAGATGAGTCAGATCTCACCCCTGCTCTCAAGGAGTTTAGTTTTAAAAGTAGGGAAGAGGGGCTCCTGGGAGGCTCAGATGGTTAAACATCTGACTCTTGATTTCAGCTCAGGTCATGATCTCATAGTTCATGAGATTGAGCCCCGCATCGAGCCCTGGCAGCACGGAGCCTGCTTGGGATTCTCTCTCCTTTTGCCTCTCTCTCTGCACCTCCCCTTCTTGCACATGCATGCACACCTGCGCACACACATGCGCTCTCCCTCTCTCTCGCTCTCTAAAAATAAGTTAATAAACTTAAATATATATATTATTAAAAGTAGGGGACAGAGGCAATTAAAACACCATGTGCTAAGTACCATGATGGAAAGAATCAGGATTACCCTAGGGGTCAGCAAACTTTTTCTGTAAAAGGCCAGATAATAAATAATTTAGGATTTATGAGTCATATAGTCTCTGTTACAACTACTTAACTCTGTCTTAGAGCACAAAAGCCGCCACAGACAAAACATGAGTAAATGAGCTTTGTTGTGTTCTAATAAAACTTTATTCAAAAAAACATGCAGTGGGCTGGATTTGACCCCAGGGCTATAGTTTGCTGACCCTTGTTCTAGAAAACCTTAGGTAGCACACCTGAACCACATTAAGTTGACAGATTTCTGACTCAAAGCAAAGAAATACAATCTTTTCATTAGCCTGTATCCACAAACAGGTTTATCATAAAGCACAACTTCTAATGAGCTTTTTTTTTTTAATTTATTTATTTTTGAGAGAGAGAGAGAGACAGAGTGTGAACAAGGGAGGGGCATAGAGAGAGGGAGCCACAGAATCTGAAACAGGCTCCAGGTTCTGAAGGGTCAGCACAGAGCCCAACACAGGGCTCAAATTCACGAACCTTGAGATTCTGACCTGAGCCCAAGTCGGACGCTTAACCGACTGAGCCACCCAGAAGCCTCTAATAAACTTTTTTAAATACTGGAAAAAGTTTAAATGCTGAGCTCTAGGGACTGGGGGCCTCCAGGCTGGGCACGAGTGGCCTAAGGTCAGCCAGCCTCTCTCCCAAAAGCCTATAACTGGTGCAAGAAGTTTAGGCTTCAAATGCTAGGCTCTGGTTTGTAAACTGATCAGACAGACAGGTGACCTTTGCTGTTGGCATCATCTGGCATAGAGAAGGATTTAAGGGATTGAGAATAAAGGAGTATAAAACCTTGATGTCTCCTAAGGCCATTGAATCCTATCCAGAAAAACCATGTTAGTCAAAATTCACAAATGACTCCTTCTACCAAGCATTTCCTAGGCTGTCTCTCTCCTTCCTGACACCTCTTCTATCTTCTCTTATACCTTCGTTCCAATCTGGCAAGGTTTCCCAGCGCCACCTGGAAATACCTTAGAAGATCCACCCGTTTAGCAATGCATTATTAATAAAAGAGCCCTGGACTTGGAATCAGAACACATATGTCAAAATCCCAGCTCTATTAGTTACATCTATATGATGTTGGACAGGATGTTCAACTTCTCTGAGCCTCCAATATCTCATTTGCAAAATGAGGATAATTACCTCTGCTGACAGGGTTTTTATGAAAATTAAGACCACATTTGTTCCAACGCCTATGCCCTAGCATAGCATAGGGCATGCAAAAAGCTGACAATCAATACATTTGTAGTTTCCTTCTTTCCTCCCAGAGCAACATGTGAACAGTTCCCTGCTAACTTCAGTCACTCTCCCTACTGTGTTTGAAAAATCAATCAGTCACATGTTCTAGATGAGTTAGCAAGTGATTCCAACAATAGCCTGTATTCCCACAGCATTTATGTGTCTATCACCAATAACATTTATCATACTGTGTTTCAGTTCTCTGTTTCATTTGTCTTCCCTATCAAACAATGTCCATAAGGGCTTGGGACCATGTCCCCAGCAGCAAGCAAAAGCCAGGTTCTTGACAGATGCTCAATGTTTTTTGAACAAATAACTAAATAACAATTATGTGTAGGATTTCTTCAGGCAGAAAAGAGAACTGTAAGTAAAAAGAGTAGCACAGGAGTAGGTTTTTAAATATCTTGGTGCCAGGGCCCCTTTATATACGTAAAAATTGAAAATCCCAAAACTAATATCTACCATATTAGAAATTAATTTTTTTTACATTTATTTATTATTATTATTTTTTGAGAAATAGAGTGAGACAAAGCATGAGCAGGGGAGGGGCAGAGAGAGAAGGAGACACAGAATCTGAAGCAGGCTCCAGGCTCTGGGCAAGCGGTCAGCACAGAGCCTGATGAGGGGCTCAAACCCATGAACTGTGAGATCATGACCTGAGCCGAAGTCAGACGCTCACCTGACTGAGGCACCCAGGCACCCCACTACCATATCAGAAATTAAAACGCAAATTCTAATAATAGCAATTAATTCATTTTAGACAAATAAATCTCCTATACATTAATTTAATAGGATTTTTTATGAAAAATAATTGTTTTCTGGAAAAACAATTTTTAAGTTTATTTATTTTGAGAAGCGCCTGGGTGGCTCAGTTGGTTAAGCGTCCAACTTCAGCTCAGGTCATGATCTCACAGTTCATGGGTTTGTGCCCTGTGTCAGGCTCTGTGCTGACAGCTCAGAGCCTGGAGCCTGCTTCAGATTCTTTGTCCCCCTCTCTCTGCCCTTCCCCTGCTCATGCTCTGTCTCTCTCTCTCTCTCTCTCAAAAATAAACATTAAAAAAATTTTAATAATAATAAAGTTTATTTTGAGAGAGAGAGAGCACGTGTATGCACATGTACGTGCGAGTGGGGAGGGGCAGAGAGAGAGGAAGGGAGAGTCCCAAGCAGGCTCAGCACTGTCAGCACAGAGCCCAATGTGGGGCTCCATCTCACAAACTGTAAAATCATGACCTGAGCCGAAATCAAGAGTCAGATGCTTAACCAAATCAGCCATCCAAGCATCCCTGGAAAAAAATGCTTTCTGAGAAGAGTGGGATTGTTTTTACATTTTTGCAAATCTCTTTAAGTCTGGCTTAATAGAAGACAGCTGTAGTCTTATTGTATCTGTTTCCACATCCAATGTGTTGTTTTGATCACAGAGCAAAACAGATATGTAGTTGGAAAGGACAGGAATATTTTAATAATCTTCCAGATATCTGTGAACATTCTTCTCTGATATTACATCAAAATCGACAAGTAGTAGGTTTATTAAAGATTAGTTGCAATGTGAAATTTGAAACTATATAAATGAACCATTTGTACTCTATTATATTAAAATCTATTGGTCTATCTTGCACTTTGATCTTTTATCCAGGAGTGATTTTGTAACATGATGCACTGGTCACATGGAAACTTCCAAATTTGACCCATTTCATCTCTACGATATCAAAATAATCACAGTTATTAATATCACCACTAATTACATCAGAAAAGATTTAAATCTGGGGCAGCTGTCAAGCTCACAGTGGCAGATCCAAGTTTTTCAAAATTCTAAGTTTTAAATGAAAACTAGAATTTTATTGTTGGCAATAAATACTACCAGTTGTTTTCCTTTAATAGCAGACTCACTTCATTCATTTTTAAGAAAATACGTGCCAAATACGTGAGTCTGAGTAAGTATAGTTTACCTGTCAGTTATTCTTTCACATAAAAATGGTGTTCCCTGAAAAAAGGAGGCAGTTCAACTTGCAGCTCTGTGGTACGAATGCTCTCTCTTGAAATAAACATCAGAGGCGCCCAGATGGCTCACTGGGTTAAGTATCCAACTTCAGCTCAGGTCATGATCTCAAGGTTCGTGGGTTTGAGCCCTATGACGGGCTCTGTGCTGACAGCTCAGAGACTGGAACCTGCTTCGGATTCTGTGTCTCCCTCTCTCTCTGCACCTCCCCCGCTTGTGCTCTCTCTCTCTCTCTCTCTCTAAAAATAAACATTAAAAAATTTTTCAATAAAAATTTTAAAAATTTAGAGAAAGAAATAAGCATCAAACTTCTACACACAGAAGTGGTTTATGCACACTTCCTGTTTCATCACACAGAATACTAAAGAGATATGTATTCAACAGGACACAATTGAATAGAATTAATACATTTTATATTTATTTAAAAAATTTTTTACTAATTAAAAAATTAAAAATAAATTTTTTAAAACAGAGTGCATGTTGGTGAGGAATACCACGACCACCAGTGCTGTTCTGTGCCACTGCTCTGACTCTTGCTAAGGTGCCAGCAGTTTTACCTAAGTGCTTTTGTGCCATCACTGCAAATGTAGACACAGCAGAAAAAGACAAGTAACATCGTAGCATTATTATTAAGATGTCTTTGACCTTGTGGACCCCTGAAAAGATCTTGGTGACCCCCAACGGTCTGCAGACCACACTTTGTTAACCACTAGCAGCCAACACCACAAAGTCTTTCCTTTGCGTCTAAATCTCCTCTCCTTTCTCCAGGCAGAGCTAATCATTTACTGCTCTATGCTCCAAAGCACTTTATACATAACTCTGTTGTATTAATTCTCATGCTCTAAGTTGTTTGCATGCCATATCCAGAAAAGGGCAAGGACTAAGTTTGACTCACTCTAACCCTCAGGGCCTACATCCACCCTGTCAAATATAAAATCAGCAAATAATGGCTGAATGAATGAATGAGTGCATGAATGGATTCATAACAAACCATATCTCCCCCAAAGACAAGAGAATTCCTGAGTACAACCCACAGTTCCCACCACCAATATCCACCATCCACCTGATGCCTCTTCTCCTCCAGCCACGTTCTCATCACCAAACAGTAACTTATCCCCCTGAGAACACGTATTTATAGGCATGCAAAGCAGAACCACTGCGGTCGAGCCTGACCATGGATTGTCTGATGTGAGACACAAGCCCAAAGGTAAAGAAGTGGGACAAACAGCAGTCAAAGAAGAAGGTACAGATGAGGAGCAAAGAAAGGCGCTGGTCAGACTGTTCCCTACCACTTGGCTGGCACCTGAGGGGAATCTGAAAACTGATAAATTTTGCCAGCAGGGGTCTCATTTGTTGATTGTTAATTTCTCCCACTTGACCTCCCACCCCCCAAGCACAACCAGCAAGCTCTGCAGTGACTCTAGATGGGATCAGAATCCACCCTTACCCTTAGAAAGGACTCAAAAGACTGTTAAGACTGAGAGTACCAGCCCTGGGAAGACTGATGGACCAAGGGCCATGAGATTCCAGAGATAAAACAGCACAGAATGCAGAATGAGGCTGAGGCTGGGGGTCTAGGGAAGGGGCGTGGGGAGGAGAAAGTACCCTCTACACAAAAGGGTAAAGAATGAGAAAGGGAACTAAACTAGTTCCCTGGACCTAGGAAGTTCTGGCAAGAAAGGTCCCACGTGGAATACAGCACACTGTAGGTCTAGCCACAGAGGAAAGAGGAGTCAGATTCCCACACTGAGTGAAATCCAGCCTCCTGAGGGATGGTCCTGCCCCTGTTGGAACATCATGTCTTCATATCCAAGAAGAGGTCTGACTCTTCTCAGCAGGGGCAGGAATTCAGAAGAGTTTTCCTTATGGACGAAGCAGGCACTGGTTTCAGCTACCCAAGCAGCAAAAGACTACCCCAAAGACTTCCCATGTCTCCCCTCCCAGGGAGAACATGTGAAAAAAGTAATAATAACATCCCATATAACACCAAGAGTGAACCCTAAGGTAACACACTATGAACTTTGGGTATTATAACGTATTCATGTAGCCTCATCCTTGGTAAAAAATGTACCACTCTGGTAAGTAACCCTGGTAATGGGGTTGGCTATGCATGTGTGGAGGCAGAGGATATGTGGGAAATCTCTGTACCTCCTTCTGAATTTTGTTGTAAACCTAAAACTGCTCTAAAAATAAAGTTTAAAAAAAAAAAAAAAAAAAAAAGCCTGGCCTACAATATGTGTGTGGTCAGTAAAGGCTTTTATAATTCTTACCAGCATGCTTTAAAATATTATATGTTGTGGGGCACCTGGGTGGCTCAGTTGGTTAGGCATCCAACTTCAGCTCAGGTCACGATCTTCTGGTTTGTGAGTTTGAGCCCTGCATCAGGCTCTGTGCTGACAGTTCAGACCTGGAGTCTGCTTTGGATTCTGTGTCTCCCTCTTTCTCTGCCCCTCCCCCTGCTTGCACACTGCTCCCCCCCCCCCCCCTTTCTCTCAAAAATAAATAAACATTAAAAAAATAAATAAAAATAAAAATATTATGTGTTGTGGGTTCAAGCCCCACATAGAGCTCACTGTTGTCAGCACAGAGCCCACTTCAGATCCTCTGTCCCCCTGCACCAGCCCACCCCCACTCGCTCTCTCTTTCAAAAGTAAACATTAAAAAATATTATATCTTTATTATAATGCTAGATAATTATATTTTCGCTCTAACCTGTGATCTGAATATTTTTTTAATTCACATGAAATAAAATTAAAGAAAGCCCTCAGTGGAAACAAATTCACAGCATTGACTACGTATAAAGCTCCAATATGCAACATAATGAGATACACCTCTGAGTTCCACCAGCATTTCTGACTTTGTACCTCTTCTGGCTTCACTTCAGTCAGCTTACAACTGTAGTTATTTGAGGATATCTGAGGGCAGAGGTCATATCTTTTTCATTTTTTCATAGCACCTACCACCACCTTGTATATGATGCACTTATTTGTTGATTTGTTTACTGCCTATCTCCCCCCAGTAGAAGTAAGGGTCACAAAAGCAGGAACTTTTTTGCTCCCTGTGGTATCCCCAGGGACTCATATAGTGCCTGGCACACAGTAGGTATTCAATATAGGTCTGCTGAATGAATGAATAAATCTTTGCTTTCCTGAGTGTACAAAGCAGGTTTCTCCTCCAGACATGACTTTTAAATGTTGGAGTTTTAAAGAATCTGGGTTTGGTCCCGAGCTTTCTTCTCTTCAGACGACTCTCTCCAGGAGGGATCTGACCTCTCCTCACAGCTTCAATTATCATTTAAAGAAATGCCATCTCCCCCCAAAAAACTGTTGCCATCTCCCCCCAAAAAAGTAAGATGATGGTTCTGCTTCAAGCTTCCCTTCTGACCCTCAGAAACACACAGAATCCAACCACCTACTAAATATCTCCACATAGATGTCTGACAGGAACATCAACGGATGCATAATGTCTAAATCTAAACTCATTAGTTCCCCGCCCCCACCCCCTGCCAAAGTTCCCACTTCTCCAGTTGCTGGTGTCAGAAACCTTGACATCTCATTCTCCCTCACTCCCCACCTCTAATCAAGCACCAGTCCTTCAAGACTCCTCAACTATTCCAAATCTTCTTCTCCTCACAGGAGAGAGATTCTGAATACTCAACAAGCAATTGGCAGGAATGCTAACTATAGGCAATGCTACTGCATACCAGCTGATTATCTGTCCAAGTCATCTCCCTACTTAAAACCCTTCAAAAGCTTTTCATTACTCTTAAGATGAAGTTCAAATTTCTTAAAGTGGCCTGTAAGGCCCAGAATGATTTGCCAGCTGCCACCTTTCTGGTCTCTTGTCCAACAACTCCCTTAGCTTTGTGCAATCCTTCTTTCATGTTCCAAGTTTCTCCCTTCCTTTCACATAGCACGTTGGTTCTCAACTCCGGCTACATATTAGATTCACTTAGGGAGCACTTATGCTGCTGAGGCCCAAGCCCCATCCCAGACCAATTAAATCAGTATCTCAATGGATGGGACTTAGGCATGGGTTTGGTTTTAGGGGAGTTTTGGTTTTCTGTTTTTCTTTGAGACATACCATATATACAGCAAAGTATATAAATAAACATATAGATCAAGTAACTTTTACATATGTATATATCTAAGTAACTACCACCAAAATCAAGAAATACTCCAGGAAGACTTCCTCCCTCTTGCCCCTTTCCAATCAATACTATCACAACCACTACACCTCACCCCACCCCACAGTGATAACTGTTCTTCTGACTTTTATCGCCATAGATGAGTTTTGCCTTGCCTTGACATTTATAAAAATAGAGCATGGATATTTTTTAAGGCAGAGTTGCACGCAATAAAATGTCTCCATTTTAAGTGCATAGTTCAGTGTGTCTGACAAACATACGCACTTGTGTAACCACCACCCAATTAAGATATAGAACATTTTCATCACCCCAAAATGTTCCCACTTGGTACTTCACTGCCAAACCGCACTGCCCTCCTCACACAAGCATTGATCTGATTTCTATCATTATAAATTAGTTTTGCCTGCTTTAGAACTTCAAAGAAATATAATCACCAGTATGTACTCTTTTGTGGCTGGCTTCTTTTGCTCAGCATTCAAAAGATTCAACCATGTTATCACATGAATCAGTAGTTTTTCTCCATTTTCTCACTGAGTAGTATTCCACTGAATGTATATACCACAATGTGTTTATCCATCCACCAGTTTTTAGCTAGCACAAATAAAGTGCTATGGACATTTGTGTACAAGTCTTTGTGTGGACATAGGTTTTCATTTTTCTTGAGTGAAAATAAGTTTTTCATCTTGAGTTCCAGTAGGAGTGGAACTTCTGGGTTATATGACAGGGTTATGTTTAACTTTTAAGTGCCAAACTGTTCTCCAAAGTAGTTGCATTGCTTTATACTCTCACCAGTAAGCACCAGTATGAAGCACCAGTCCAGCTGCTTCATATACTCTCTTATACCTGGTGATGTTAATGTGCAACCCAGGTTGCGAATGACCTAGAATTCCTTTTGTATGGAAGCTTCTTCATTCTTTCTTGACCTGCAGATTCTGACACATGCTGTTGGTCTGAACTTAAATACTTTTTCTTCAAAGAATCTTCCTTGATCGTCTTCCCTGCCAAACTGGTTTAGGCCCACATTATACATTCTCCAACATTGATAACACTTTTCACAATTATAATTATCTGTGTGACAATTTGCTTAATATCTTTCTTCTCCACTAAACTGTAAGCACCACAGTGGCAGGAGCCATGGCTGCCTTCATGGCTGAATCCTGGCTTTGAGCCAACACCCAGGAACTAGCGAAGTCCCTAGCACAACACTTGGGCTCCAATGAATATTCACTGACTGAACAAATGAACGCCCAGAAGAACTCAGCTGCATGAAAGAGCAAATTCAAACAGAGATGAACCAACATAATCCTGGCCCACAAAAGGTACAAGAATGAACACAATGTATGAATGACAAAGACACAAAATAGAATACAGTAAGACACAAGAGACCAGAGCAGCAGGAGATACCAGTCTGAAAACAGGTAGAAGACAGTAGGGGTGGAAGGCAGGGCAACCTAACAAAGCAAGCCCAAGAGGAAGGGGCACAGCATCTCACACAGATTGATTTGTAAAAGAACCCAAAGTCAAAATGTACTTTTCACCAATCTTACAAAATTCCTGGCGCAGAATGGGAATAGTGGATGCTGAGATCCCCATTGTACTCAAACTCTAAGTGGCAAAGTTGGAAGGGCTTTGGGGGGCATCAAGGATCACTGCCTACCTTACAACTAGAGAAGGAAACTGAGACTATGAAAGGGGGTTGTTTTGCACTAGGTTGGCCAGCAAACTAGTGGCAGAACCAGATTAGAAGTCTCGCTAACTTCCTATGGCAAGGCTATATGGTTGGGAGATCCAGATGAGTGTTCAAGAGGGCTCCCTAAAACTTCTAACCCTTACCCTCCAAGACTCACGAATAGGGGCAAGTTTAATTAGGTTCTGCTTGCCTATTAAGGACCAACACAGAAGTCATAACTGGTCTTGTGCCATTCCCCAAGCAGGGTAAAACAGAATTTCCTGGTTTTGCCTTAACTTCTTCAGTGTCCAGCACTAGCCAGAGACACCTTCCTTATCAAGACTTAGAAACAAAGTTAAAAAGACACTAGAGACAGAGTACTGAGTCCCTAGCACACTCTGCAGGGAGGAACAAAAAGAGCAAAAGAATATGCTTCTATTTCAGCATATGAAACATAATCACCTGCTAGAAGAAATGAAATCTTCAGCCCTCTCTCCTCTCTCCACTTAGCCACCCCATTTCTACCTTCTTCCTCCTCTCAGTATTTTTTTCTTCAAATACTGATTTCACAAAAAGCTTCCCTCCGGAAGAAGGTGGCTAATTCCTAAAGTTAGTCCCCACCAAGCAGGCCATGACCTCAATAACGCAGGCTTCTGATGCCGGGGACTTGTAGCTGTTCTGACTGCCCATGCCTCCTCCCACATCTACAGGGCTCTGGACACTTGTCCATCTGCTTAAAAGCCTATCTGCCTGCCCTTTTATTTCTATCACCTTTTTAACTAAATTAAAAGTTTCTGGCCCCCTGTTCAGTGTTCACATGCTACCATTTCAACACTCATTTCTGATTTTCAATCACCTATTTGCTGACCTTGAACTAGCTGGCTGAACTAGCCAAAGGCACTAGGGATACAAAAAGAGGTAAGATACACTTACTCTGCTCTCCAGGGTCCCCCCACCCCTTCTTCTCAATTATTAAAATATATACTGAATCACAGAAGTGGTAGGTGCAGGTACTTAAATTTCAACTTTCCTATACTCTGACTATTCCTAAGGATTAATTCTCTTATCAGAAAAATCCATAAAGTCCTTTGAAAAACAGTGAAGCCCTGTAAGTGTTAGTCATTTGCTTGTTGGTCCTCTATTCTCTGCTTTATCTGAGTCTCATCTTCCCAACTATACACGAGTCTGATTTTTCTGGTGTTCCCCTGTGTCAGGCATGGCACTGGACAACACAAGACCCGGTCTAGGGACAACTGAGAGCTGCTTACAGATTTTGAAGATTTGCTTTCTCAGCTTTGGGGTCCCACATACCACAGGTCTTTACATTCTAAAGGTATCTGTGCCAAGAAGCATGACAACCCCAGAGAAATTAAATCAACACACGCTGGTTCAAAAGTTGCCCCAAATTCTCTGACCTGGCACCCGACCCAAACATTCCTGCATCCTGGCCAGCACTTGTCAGGGTCTGAGATGGCCAAAAAAATAATTACAAACAACTCAAAACAGATTTCTGCTGGGAAAAGTTTTCTAAAAGTGTTTGAGTGGGCATCCAAGGACTTGTCCAGATAAGGACATTGCACAGTGCCCAGGGGAGGTGTCCAACCCATTAGTGGACCCTCTAGGATTATACCCTTTGGTTCAGGAGTGGAGCTGGCTCTCAACAATCAGTCCTGATCACAGTGACCCCAAGAGCACAGTGATAAATGCCTGGAAGATATAAACACTGGGGAGCCAGGCACACACACGGGGTAAAAACAATGTTGATTCCAGGGACCATTGCAGCAGGAGTTCATCCTCAGGTCACCCAGCCCCACTGCTGGATGGCCTACCAGAGAACACATGCCTGGGCTCCCAGAGACCAGAACCAGGCAAGAGCTTCTCACCATCTTTCTGCCCCAAACAAGCCTCCATTCAAACAATACAAAGAAGATAACTGACCCCCTTTCTTCTTTTCTTGAGATTAGATAACCAAGAACATCTACTGAAAAACCCTGCAGTCAGGATGGTCATTCCAAGGACTTGGTTTGCAGCCCTTCCTCACCTGATGCAGTTCTCAGCTATGGATCCAGACAACATCTCCCCAGAAGGGTGGCTAACTATCCAGAATGGAGTGTGCCTGAGCCTCCTGACAGCCCAGGCTCCCTGGTCCTGCTCCCACATGGGAACGAGCCTAGTATGATTTCTGAGGAAAGGCCTCTATGCTCCAGCTCACAGAGATCTGAGCTCAGATCTCCATGTACTTTGCCTGGGTTACTACAGTTTCCTCACTGATCTTCCTGTCTCTGCTCGTTTCTCTCAAACCCATCCTCTACTAAAGCAGTCAGTACAATTTTTCTAAAATTCCAATCTGACTAGACCACTCTCCATGCTCCTGAATAAAATCCTTCACAGGTTCACATAAAAACCTGTTTATAGGGGCGCCTAGGTGGCTCAGTTGGTTAAGTGTCCGACTCTTGGTTTCAACTCAGGTCATGATCTCACAGTTTGTGAGTTTGAGCCCCACATCAAGCTCTGCACTGACAGCACAGAGGCTGCTTGGGATTCTCTCTCTCCCTCTCTCTGCCCCTCCCCTGGCCACATGCCCTCTTTCTCAAAATAAATACATAAACTTAAAAAAAATCTGTATACAAATGTTCATAGAAGCTTTATGTTTAATAACCCAAAACTGGGATCAGTCCATACATCTTTCAGGGAATGGTTATATACATTATACACAATGGAACACTATTTAGCAATAAAAAGGAACAAAGTCATGATACATACAATCACTTGGATGATTTTCCAGGGAATTATGGCTGAAGAAAGAAGCCAATTCCAAAAGGTTACAAACTCTGATTCCATTTATACAACATTTTTGAAAGGTCATAAAACTTTAGAAATGGAGAACAGTGGGGTTAGGAACAGGGAAGGGGGTGGGAGAGAAAGGTGTGGTTATAAAAGGGCAAATAAAGGATACTTACAGTGTTGGAACAGAACTTACACACACGAGTACAAGTAAACTGGGGAAATCTAAACAAGATTGGTAGGTTTTATTAATGTCAATATATTCTGGTTATAATATTATACTGCAGTTTGTCAAAATGTTCCTGTGGGGAAAACTGCAAAGTTTCCCAACAATCTCGCTGTATTATTATTATTGTTCTAAGTAGGCTCCATGCTGGACCCTGAGATCTCATGACCCTGAGATCAAGACCTGGGCTGAGATCAAGTCAGACACTTAATAGACTGAGACCCGAGCGCCACACTGCATTTTTTAAAAACTGCATGTAAGTCTAGAATTGTCTCAATAAATATTCTAATTTAAAGAAAAAAATCTTTTGCAAAGCTCCCCAACTCTTACAACAGTGATTCCTAACTTTTTCTCAATGAGGAATTCCAAAAGCTCCATTAATAATAGTTATACTTTTAGTATCCACAGATTGAAAAACAACTAAGAAAATAATATGGATTCACGAGACACCCTTCAAGGGCCCCTTTCAGAGTTTTAAATGCTCAAGTTGGGAACCACTAGCAGGTATAACAAATATAATGTAGCAAAGGATACAGGCTTTTCAGGAGGTGGTCCCTACCAGGTTCTCTAGCCTTATCCCATACCAGTCACTGACACACACCTTACCCTGCCACCACACTAAACTACTTGGAGTTCCATAAATACGCAAGACTCACTTTGTGGCTTTGTACACAATGTTCCCTCTGCCTACAATATCCTTGCCCCATTTTACACCTGACTAATTCCTACTCAAGTTTCAAGATTCTACTCAGGCCTTTTCTAATTCCTCTAGGAAGTATTCTCTACACTGACTCTTTGGGTTAGATTAGGAGCCCCTCTTCTGTGCCCACATGGTCCCTGTGCTTCTCTCTATCACAACTTAGACCAATTAACCTCTGTATGCCTGCATTTCATTATCTATAAAATAAGAAGAAAACGGTATCTACCTGATAGAGTTTTAAGAATGAAATGAAAATATATAAAGTACTTCAAATAAAGCATGGCACACAGTAAATATTCAATTACTACCAAGTTGTTTTTACTGTAATCGTTTGTCCAACCATCACACTGAAAGATCCAAGCAGGAACTGGAATTTGTATCCATCTCTGGTCTGGCCTATAGTTAGGTGCTTGGTAAATATCTGGAAAAAGAATTAAGGGAGCTAATGTTGGCATAATGAGGTGGAATCTAAGTCAACGGTAGAACTAGAGATCTACAGAATAGAGAATTATTGCTAAGAACAAGAGCTAAGTATAGTAGGAGCCAGGAATAAGATAGCCATCTCAAAAAGATAAGCACAAGACAACTATTACAGATTACTAAGAACTTGGGTGAATAAACTGGCTGAAGTCGTACTGAATTATTGTGCAGAGCTCTTTTGATTCGTCATTATAACTTGTTAATTTTGAGCTGAAAAAACTGCTTAGCCTTTTGGAGGCACTGTTACTTCAGCTGTAAAATGTGGCATAATACTGTAATTTTCTAAGTATTTAAGATTATGCAAGCAAACTACCTAGCCCATTGGTTAAACTAAAACTAGTTTGCTCTGAATAAATGTTATGCCATCCTTGTGCCTTCAAATTTTCTTTCTCTCAAAAATGTAAAAGGAAAAAGGAGAAGTCCTTTGGATAGTAACTTCCCCGATGAAGAGGGAGGGAAGGGAAGACGTAAATGCCAATACACATGAATACTAAGCACCAGCTTGAGCAAGGGTGAACGGGCACCTGGAGCCACTCTCCCTCCAGCTCCTCATGGGCAAGACTTGGTGGCCCTTCAAGGTCCAGGAAAAGTCCTATGCCCACCTGCCTTCTTTAACCACTTTAGGCCCTATGAGTCTCCCCTCTGAGGTCACAGCACTGAGCTCAGTCTGGTTCAAGCACAAACTCACAAGGTTTCTTCCAACCACAATTGGACTCTGTCCCCAGCTGGCATGTTAGTGACTCTGCGGTGGGACCTGAGTGTCCTCCTGTTATCTACACAAGAACAGAATTAAGTACATTGTTATTGTCTCAGGGAGAAAGGAGGGACAAATATGTCTGGAACTATGTTGGGACTTGTACATAGAAAGTTGTACTCTCTTACAACTTTGTAAAGTCAGTCCTTTTATTTTTTATTTTAGAGAGAAAGAGTGTGTGCGCACGCGCCTGTGTGTGTGTGCACGCGCATGCATGCACATGAGTGGGGGAGGGGCAGAGAAAGAGAGAGAATCTCAAGCAGGCCCCATGCTCAGGACTCAGCCCAACTCAGGGCTCAATCCCACAACCCTGGGATCATGACCTGAGCTAAAATCAAGAGTCAGACACTCAGGGGTGCCTGGGGGACTCAGCACGTTAAAGGTCCGACTTCGGCTCAGGTCATGATCTCACGGTTCGTGGGTTCGAGCCCCGTGTTGGGCTCTGTGCTGACAGCTCAGAGCTTGGAGCCTGCTTCGGATTCTGTGTCTCCCTCTCTCTGCCCCTCCCCCGCTTACACTCTGCCACTCTCTCTCAAAAATAAAAAAAACAAAAGAATAAAAAGAGTCAGACACTCAACTGACTGAGCCATCCAGGCACCCTAAAGTCAGTACTTGTATTATCCCTAATATAAAATGAGGAAACTGAGGCCCAGATCTGCTAAATGACTTGCTCAAGTCACATAAATGGTAAAAGTAAGGCTGGAACTGGGATACTGTCTCTCTCCAGAGTGTTGATAAGAATAAATGCAGACTGGTGTCCACCTGGTTACCAACTATATAGCGGATATGTTGGGCAATTTGATCACACCAGCTCCGTACCTCAACTTTTCTCTGCTGCCAATCTGGGCCTGAGATAGCTATTTGACTTCCTTTCTTCCTATTATTTTGTCCCACACAGGAAATGCAAAGGCAGCTACCCTGGGTCCCTTCCACACTGGAGTATGTGGAAGAAACGGGATAAACAGAGGTCCCTGCGGGGAGAATAAAAGGGAAGCAAATATTAACATCCTATAGTATCAGAGCTAGTTAAACTCTCTGGCTTTACAGATGAGGACAATGAACTCTGAGAAGGCAGGTATCTTACATAAGGTCATACAACTGAGCAGAGACTGAAACCTTGTCTCCCAAACTCCCAAGTCGGTGCTCATTTTGGTCTACCCCACACAAAGCCATGGAGGAGAACTGGAGTATGACCTGTCAGGCCTGTCACTAAGCAAAAAACCCAAACGCTGTAAACACAGGAAATGGGCTGGGATGAGGTTCAGAGGGAGCAGCAACCTTTGCCAAGTTAGAAGTGTTCAAGGGTTTCCTGTCCACAGCTGTTAACTGTCACAGAAATGCTCCAGAAAGCAATACAAGGCAGAAAAGGAAGAAAGAAACTAAAAAAAGAACGAGGAGAAAATATTTAGGCCTAGAAGTGAGTATAAATTATTTAGTCCAACCTACTTGGTTTTCCAGATGAGGAAGCTAAGAACCCCCCAAAAAGAAAAATGCCTTGTCCAAACTCACACTCAGAATTTAAGGACCCTTACAAACCACTTATTTGGTTCAAATCCTTCATGTTAATGATGAGAGGTGTGAGACCCAGAGAGGGCAAGATCTTCGGCCAAGGTCACACAGCTAGAGATAGCACAGCCAGCACAGGAACTCAGCTCTTCCACCTCACAGACCTGTGTGGCTAGAGGGAGCCCGACCAAGTGACTTTCCTCAGATGCTGTGTTAGCCGTGGACAAAGCACAACAAGTCGGGAAACTGAAAATAAGAGGGAATAGTAACAGCTAATGAAGAATAACAAAGACCAAACAGAGCAAGCCTGGAAGAGCCAAAACAAAAGTGCTCTGGCTGGTGAAGACGCTTCGGAAAATGAAGAGGCAGAAAAATATTCTGGCTCTTCTAGGAACAGAATCCAAGGAAGAACAAGCAAGCAGGGCAGGCAGATAGAAAAGGGCGGAAATGCTAAGGGAAATCCCAAGGTTCTGCTTTCTTCTTCTGTCTGAGACCTAAATATCCAGAAAACATCACCTCAGGAGCAACTCTGGGCTCAGCAGGTCACTATGGAGGTACTATAGTATAGTAGTTAGCAGATTACTGGGCCCCACGTACCACAGCTGGCAGATATGGAGGGGAATTACATTTACACAACACCTGGAATTTCGTATATATTCAATTCTCACCCTGAAAGACAAGGATTATGATTCCCATTTAACAGATAAAGGAGACTAGGGTTTAGGGAAGCCAAGTCTCTTGGTCACAGTCATAAAGTTAGTACTGTATATGGCAGATCCAGTATCCAAACTTAAACTCTCTCTCAAGAAATTGTTTAGCAAGTGCCTGCTCTTCCAAACCTGTCCCAAGGGCTAGGAATACACGGAGGAAAAACATGGTCCCTGGTCTACAGGAATTCCAGTCGGGGAACTGTGAATGCTTTCTGGGTCACCCACATTATTGAATAAAGAGTGATGACCTCAAGGCTGGAAAGAACAGAAAGTTCAGAGGAACCTGCGCATTAAGGACCAGGCTACCATGGTTGATTCCTCCAGAGACAGGAGGACTCTGGTGAGAAAAGATGGGCCAGTGACCAGTGTCGCTGTACTCTTCTCCCACTCTGGTCAGAGCTTTCTCATCCAACACTTCACCAGACCTCACTACAGTCAAGGCAGTCAGGCAGGGGCAGAGTTTCCTCACCCCACTCGACAAATGAAGGAAATGAGACCAACACATCGGTGAGTTGATGGCAGAAAAAAGTCAAGCCCCTTGGCTTCTGTTCTTTCTACTAGACTGCTCTGACTCCACCACAAAAAGGGAAATCTAAAACGTGGGACTGAGGAAGAGTTTAAAACTCTCTGGCCATCCCGTTTTCATCCCACCGCCACCCAGTCCCCACTCCCCCCGTCCACTCTCATCATACTTGCAGAGTTCTTAATTTGGTCTACACATACCCATGCTCCCTCCCTGGGTGCCTCAAAATCAGTGATTCAATCAGGGAGTTAATCAACCACAAAGCCTTGGCTGCCATTAGACCCCATGTCCTCAGGGAAACATTCCCTCCAGCAGCTCGTCCTCAGTACGCAGATCTTTAAATGGCAATCAGAGAAGAGAGGAGTGCTCAAAAAGGAAAGGCCAGGGGGAAACACCCCAGCAGGAGCACATTTCACACGCTCTTAGGTCTGCACACAAGACAGCTAATTTGAACCAGCCTGAGGTCCACCCACCAAATCAACCCAGCTGGGGTCTTAAACTCCTGATAAGAAGGAAAAGTACTAAATGCCCACATTAACTCATTCATTCATCATTCTTGGCCACTGATGTTTATTCTGTATACAATTTATGTTAGGTACTAGAGCCACACACTTTAAAAACAAAAAACAACTCTGCCTTCAAAAAGCTTACATTTTAATTTGCGCTTCTGGTTGTAGATGAAGCCTTTTTTTTTTACACTAATTCATTTGTTTCTATCACTTATCTTGAACCTTGCATATATATGTGACAATTCATTTTCCTCAAGTCTTAGTCATGTGACTGTGGGAGACACGTGGAAAGGGGAAAGAAGGAAAACTGTGTTTGTTCTCTCCTCTATTCAGGAAGTTTTGGGTTTTTTAGAAACCTGAATTGGCCTGTGGATCTTTTGGTAACAGCTATGTTTGGCAGTAAATAATCTTTGTTTATTACAGCACAATAGCTTTACGGGTTGGGGGCGCGGGGCAGGAAGGGAAGCTTACCTTCTAGTAGAGAAGACAGGTAATCAGGATACAAGGAAAGAGCTACAGTCAAGGGATATACCAACTTCCCTGGAAGCAAGATGACTACTTCTCTCTTAAGGGTCGGGGAAAGGCTTCCCAGAGAAAATGCCATTGGGTTAGTCTTAGGGAATATGGAACATCTGGATGCTAGAATGTTGAGCCCACAGAGACAGGGTTGGAGAGGTCTCTAAAGGCAGACTAAAGAGTCCCAGGTTCCTAGCACGAGAGCTGCCTTAGGATAAAAGAAATATGCTAAAGCCCTAGTTGCCTCAAAAATCATATTTATTATACCCCTGGGGCATCTGCTCCAGGTAAAATCCATCAAACTCTGTAGTGCACCTAGATCCGCTCTGCACTCAAACAGACCCAAAGTACTGAGCATAAGCTAGAGACTCTACAAGAGACTCCTCTATCTGGCGCTCACACACTTTTGCTTCTTGCCTTGCAAACTGGCTCCCAGCAGCCAGAGCCACCTTATCTCACAAAGAGCTCTGCTGGGGGATACCACCATTAATGGTCTTAAGACTTAAAACCTAAAGCCAGCTAAAATGAGAAATAGCTCAGTTAAAATGAAAACCTCTCATGGTTTAACTTTGAGCTGGCCAAGATGAAGACAAAAATCCTTTAATGCTATACAAATAGAGAGCAAAGCAAGTAGATCATGAGAAACCGCAGTTCATTTAGTGGAAGCCGAAAATCCAACAGTCCCTGCCACCCTACCCACCCATCACTAAACCCATGTCCCAGCTAGGCCCAGCCTAGGCACAGAGCACAAGCAGCACTGGAAAGAAGGGTAGGGGAGCCTTTCCTGAAGCACTATCAAAATGGAAGAGAGTAGCTTCCCATCCCCAACCCCAACCCCAACCCCAACCCCATAAAACACCAGCTCAGCCTGGCCCTTGTGGGACTTGCAAATCAGTAAAGAAGCTGGCAGTGTGCCACCTGGGGAAACAAAGACCACTCTTCCCAGGAAAAGGGGGCTACTTTTGCAGCCCACATGATGAGATTGCCACGTACAGTCTAGATATTATATGGTTGTTTAAGGAACACCGTTCTGCAGAACTCACTGGAACAGAAAAACTGGGTTTAAAAGTCTGGCTACTAACTTGATCATCCATTAAACCCATTCTCATCCCCATGCATTCCTCCCAATGACCAAATCCTGCCCTACTGTTAAGTCCAATCCTCGTACTTTCCACCCTGAGGGGAACTTTCAGCCTCCTCCTCAATGATGACTCTATTTTATTTGAAAAACATGTATCCACTCAAAAAGTATGTAGTAATGCTTTTTCTATGGCAGCACTGTTTACCGTGGTAGTGTGGCACACACCCCTCAGTGGAACTCAAGTCCTTTGACGAGGCTGCCTAAGACCTACCAGGAATCACCTCCACATGCAACAAATGTACTATACCAGATGATTCAACACGGACATGCCCCATGTCAAGAGCCCCCTGCCAAACGTACCCCCCAATTCATCCTGCACCTTCCTGTCAGATCTTGTTTACCACCACTTCACACAGGCCTCACCTCACTCCCCGTGTTGATGACCCTGTAACCTATAGCAGAGGCCTTCAAACTGTAAACGCCAGTCAACTGACATCCCTCAGCTAATGGATCAGTTTTTTTGTTTATTGTTAGAGTTCATCAGTAAGGGCATACACTTTTTATAAAAGTTTTGTACCATTTAAATAATTATGATTATAGCAGCTAACATTTAGGCAGCACTATGTGTCAGGCACTACTCTAAGCACTTCATATTTATCTCATTTCACCCTCATGAAAACCCTACAAGGTATCATTATCATCAACTCCATTTTTCAAATCAAGAAACGAAGGCCCAGAGAAGTAAACTAAGTGGTAGCAGCTAGAGACAGGCAGCCTGGCTCTAGAGTCCAAGCTCTTAGCTACTATGCTATGCTGCAGAGTGCGATAAGGACCTTTATATACATACATACACATGTGTACAGGGCTTAAATATACCTCCCATCATAACATCTCTTTTCAGTTAAGTCCAAACTTCTGTCTCTTTAGCTTTACTTCTCACTGCTTCTCCCATGTACCCTCCATTCCCACCAGACTGACATACTCACAGGACCTGCCCCTCATTCTTGGCTTGCCATCCTCCTTCCTTCCCTCCTCATAATCCTAATCAACCTGTCGGGCTTAGCTCCTCTAGGAAAGCTCCTAGAAAAGGGGGTGGGAGGGCGGGAATCACCACTGGCTTCATGCCTACCAAGCATCAGTCACTATGCTGGTGCTTTAGACACGTTACCACATTTAATCCTCACAACCCCAGGAGGCTGCTATTACTATACCCATTTCACAGATAAAGAAAAAGTAGTGCAGGGAGTTAACTTGTCAGTGGCCCACAGTTCTAAACTACACACTCTTTCCACAATACCTTCTAAGCCCCTTATGACCTACTCCCCACATTTAAATGTTTACATATATACCATTTGATTTTGCGTTTTATTTAAAATTGTGTCAAACTGTTTTCCTATTTATGTATGCGTCTTATCTTCCAACTGGACTCTAAGCCCTTCAACCCAAGAGCTTCCTCTAGACACCTAACACATGGCTGGGCACGCAGTGGCTGCACAGTGTTACCGAGCCAAAGTAACTTCTAACTTCTTCTTAGTTAGAAGAGAGATCTGTAGTGCTTTGGGTAAAGCTGCCGAATATCGGCACCATAACCATACAACCATATAACTACAATTCATTTCTTCTAGAGCTAAGAAAAAAGTCCTCTTAACCAAGAAAATCATATAGTGAAGTCTATGAGTCACTCTTGTCGGCAATGATATGAAGATCCCAGAAAACAAGCAACAAAAAAAGAATCACAGTGGGTGGAATGTTTTTTCCCATCCCACTCTGTAGGGAACACAATTGGGCTGATGCTCTCTAAAGAGTGCACACAGCTTCAGCTACAGAATGAGGGAATCCCAAAGGGAAGGTCAGCAAAAACCAGCCAATCCTGCAGATGCTCACAGGAAGCCCCTACGGGGTTCAGAATTATGTGGTAGCAAAATACTGCCCAAGGACAGACAGAATCTGGGCTTCATTTATTTAACAAATAGTTCTTGAGAGCACTTAGGATACCAGTCAATCCAGTGTATAATATGGACAGGTAAATTACTTAACTCCTCTGGACCTCAGTTTATTCACCTCTAAAAAGAGCTTAGTAAGCACTTTCTTGCCCATATCACAAGGTGTTGAGAGGGTCTAATGAGAAAGGACAGATCAACATCAAGGACAAAGAATAAGGCTATTTTCTTTTTTCACTGTGATCAGGCATATATAAGAGGCTGTCTTTTATTCCGTATTTCTCTGGCCTAAGGGGAGAGCAGTGGTTGGGAGAAATGTGGAAATGAGATCAGTGGTAACCTCAACTGCATTATAGTCACCCACTTTCCTGACCCACTGTTGGGTCTATAAGACTTCTAGGAATCACAGCACAAAGTCAGTTCTAGAATTTTCAAGATTGAAGGCCTAGAAGAATCATATAATCTCAGAGATAGACGGCCCTTCAGAGGCCAACTCATTCACTCATACTCATCACTCATCTTGTTTCTAGCCCATCACCCAATAATCATGACGGCACTGCTCATGTGTATATCCTCTGGGTGTCCCAGACATCAAGCAACATTTTATAAGCCAGATTAACTAGTTTCAATGACTATGTTTATTTTCCTATTGCTGTCCCTGAGTCTTGTCCAAACATTCTATGTAGGGCACAGTTATATAGTACTAAAGAAAAGTTCCTGTGCCCAACTTGGACACAAACATAAAAGGAGAGCATTACCCTGCTGAAGCTAGTATGATATAGTGGAGATAATTAGTAAGGGTCGCTCCATGGAGGAAAGAGTTTCACAATCCAGGTTCAGCCTACATGGTCCAATTGCCCCTTTTCACATCTTCTGATGCTAACCTTACTCATTCTGGATGGTGGTCTTATTAAGAAATTCAGCATTTCTGGGGTGCCTGGGTGGCTCAGTCGGTTAAGTGTCCGACTTCAGCTCAGGTCATGATCTCATGGTTTGTGGGTTCGAGCCCCACGTCAGGCTCTGTGCTGACAGCTTGGAACCTGGAGCCTGCTTCGGATTCTGTGTCTTCCTGTCTCTCTGCCCCTCCCTCACTCAGGCTCTCTCTGTCTCTCAAATAAATAAACACTAAAAAAAAATTTTTTTTTTAAAGAAATTCAGCATTTTCTCACAATGGCCCTAAGCAGGTAGTCTGTTTAACAGCTGTAATGTCAAAGCACTCATATCTCTGGGTGGCCCACTCCAATGGTAGGGAGTTCTAGTAGTTTGAAAAATCTTCCTTGTATAGCAGGAGACCAGATTAAACAACAATTCAAACTACTTCAGTTATGGAAACTGCCATTTTAAAGTTGTCAGCCCCCTCTGCCTTAGAAACATCAAGTCACCTTGGAGCAGACCCTTGTTCTTGAGGGAAATCCCCTTTTAACCATATAAATATAAAACAAAAGAGCACACAATACCCATGGGGAAAAGAAAACTGTGATCTTTCGTGACTTGGCAAAAACTGTTCCCAACACCCCTTAGTATGCGAGGGGAACAGAACACAAGTGAATGAACACAAATACGTACAGGATCAAAGCCCTTTCAGGACCAAAGACTGAAGGCTTCACCCCTTTCTTGTAGAGTCAATGCCGTTAGAATTTCCCCGACAGACTGAGATCCTAAGTCAAGTTAAAGGTAGAAAAGGATGTTAAGAGCCTACGGTAAGTGCTCACTCACACCAAGGAAACAGAACGTCTGAATGGGTGTTTCAAGCTTAATACAGTAACCAAAATAATTGTAGAAGAAGGCTGGTTCTGGAACTGAAATGTGGCTAAATCTAGAAACACTTCTAGACCTGCCAAATGACGACTATAGGGGTTCCCTCCTCCAATGGATGAGCTTATACATATATGAACTGAAGAGCATTCACTTTGAGAGCTTAAGCATAAACCTAGGTCTAGGCCAAGTGTGACACTGAAGCGGTGCTGTCATCTTCCGTCAGAGAACCACTGCGCCTTGTACAGAACCAAGTCCTTATGGCTACACTAAATAAGGAAAGAGCACACTGTGAGAAATGCGTTCATAAAAGCCACACTGTGTGCCAATGATAGAAGTTGAAAACAGGGCCCACTAACACACCAATAAGATCCTCTAGTTCTCTGTTTTGAACTAAGCCCGACTCCTTTGTACTAAATTAGCTTATGAAGTTCTTCAATAATACTTCATAAAGAGAAAGAGGGAAGAGGAAAGGCCCCAGGAGAAACATACTAAACTTGCAGATAATTTCATCTTCGTTCAAGAAATCAATCTTACTATTGAAAAGAGACCTGACCTTATTCGTACTCCAAGCTGATGACAAGCTGATGAGGTATGTCATATCTACTGTACCTCAATTTTTCCAAAATATGCTATACTGTCCCACCCACAGGACTCTCTAATTATGCCTTCTGAAGCCACAGAGAAAAACAAGTTGATGCTCTCGTCCAAAGAACAGCCTTTCAAGGATATGAAGGCAATGACTACATTTTCTCTTAAGGGCTTCCAAACCTGGTTCCTCCAACCCCTCTTCAAAGGACTAGATTTCAGGACCTCTCTCCACCTTGCCTCCCTTACATATGCTCTGGCCTGTCCATTTGGCCCTTAGAGTGCCTAGCGCAGAACTGGATGCAGTATACCACAGATGGCACTCTCAGAGCAAATGAGACTTTTCTTCTATTTCACTATCTCAGTTGTGTAAGCAGAGAAGCCTGTCCCTTTTTCAGGTACTACCTTATACCTTGTTAGGAGGCACCCTGGTCCAGGAGTGGAGAGGCAAAGGCTGGACAAAAAGCAGGTAGCTCTGTTTGCTTGGGTCCTGGGATTCTAGTACCGAGATCACTGTTTCAATCCTCCCCACTGCCTACTTCTGGGCTTCTTGCCCAAGACCCCTTTAGTGCTTAGACTTTTAGCCTAAGTCATCTTACTCCTTAATGTCTTATCTACCAGGGCAAGAAAGGCAATGGCTAGACCACAAAAGAAGAGATGGAAAGCAATACAGTAGTTAAGAATATGGGCTCTGGAGTTCAAATCCTGGTCCTATCATTTACAAGCTATGAGACCCTGGACACCCCTTCAATGTCACTTAACTCCTCCTATACCTCACTTTTCTGCCATACAGAACAAGGATAATTAATAGTGCTTATTGGTGGAAATGTTCTATACCTTGATTGCCGGGGAGAGATCATACAGGTCATATATATTTGTCACTAAAACTGAACACTTAAAACAAGTGCATTTTACTCTCTGTAAGTTATATCTCAATAAAGTCAATTTGAAAAGTTAAAAAAATTGCAGTAACCACTCATGGAGGATTGCAAGGATTAAGAGAATTATAAAATACCTAAAATAGTTCCAGAAATCATAGTAAGCACTGGACAAATATTATCTATTTGTAATGGAATTTGCGATGCTGCACACAATCTGTGTCCTCTGATTGCTGCTGGGGAGCAAGGGAGGGGTCTGAAAACCCAAAGGCATCCTTGGCTAGCCCAGATGTGGTATTTTCCCAGAAGTTTCATTACAGATCTGGCTTTCATGAGGATAAAACACCAGTGTTACAAACCACACCTCCTCCATGCTCCAGCCAAGGTTGTGTTTAACACTGGGAAAGCCAAACCACAGGAATCATCATCAAAACCAAAGATATTCCAGTGAAACTGGGAGGGATGTGCTTACGTTAGCCTTCTTCTACCTTAGCTCATGAGGTCTTCCTGGACCAACTTGGGTTTTTATTCAGTCCTTCACCAAGTCTTTCCTGAATGTCTCCTGTGTCCAGCCAGTGTAGGAGTGAGGGAGTAACCGAAGAAAAAGATACCTAGTTTCCCAGCTGCCTCACCCTCACCAAGTTCACAGTGTACAGGAATTACAAACAGAAAAATAAAACTGATATCAGAGGCAGCGAGGTATAGCAAAGGGAGCAGCACTCTGCCAGGAGTGGGAAGACCAGTGTCTAGCCTCGGCTGCCACCAGTCATAGGACCTTGCGCTGGTCCCATGCTCCCTGTGGACCCTGGTTTCCTCCTCTATAAAATGAAGGGACAAGAATAAACAATCTCCCAGTCTGTGGCCTGATGATGGTGGAAAAACAATTGTGATAGGACGTGTTTCAGGCTCTCAGCCCTGTGAGAAAGCTCAGGGTGAGCCAAGTGAGCCAACTTAGAAGAAGAATTGATTGTCTTAGATCCAGAATGCAATAAGGGGAGTGCCTCATTGCTGCAGCTGGTGATAGTACTCACAATCTGGAGGAGAGCCCTTTGGGCTGCTATGACAGGGAACGGGTTCATTTCCATTTTCTCACTTCACACTGCCCCACAGGGCCAAACCTGCAAATCAAGGATCCAGGATGCCAAGAGTGGCTCATTTCTGGCATTTACTCCCCACTCATTCCCTGGGTCAGGCCCAGGGGCTTCGAAGAGCACTGTGAGATGAAGGGCAAGGTAAGGCAAAGCAGACAAAGAGAACATCTGTGGAGCACGGCACTGTTCTCTCTGGAAGTCAGCCACTGCAGTGCATGTTTGGAGGGCTAGGGAATGTGGAAGATGTGCAATACACTGAATTATGGAAGAGAATCCTTTTTTAGTTTATGGAGGCACACAAGAGAGTTGTACACAACCATCTACTTCTAGGTCAGGCGTTAGCATAGTTCACAGCAACAATTATTGACACTCTGGTGTCCCTCAGGCCCTGTGCCTGCTAACAAGAGATGAAACCGACTCTGTTCCTTATTCTCAAGAGGCTCAATACATGGGGAGGGAGGCAGACAGTTAAGTGAATAATCACAGCACAACAGAGGTCTGTACCAAGCGCTGTGGAGGCACAAAAGTGAGTGTGCCTACCTCCACAGAGAGAAGAGAGGAAAGGCAGTGTCACTGAAAAGGTGACATCTATACTGGGTCTTGAAGGCTCAGTGGGTGTACTTGGGGTAGAGAAGATGAGGACATTCCCGACAGAGGGAACAGAATGTACGAAGACCTGAGATATGAAAAAGCTTGCCATGCTTCAAGAACTGCAAGCAGTCGGGTGGATCTGGAACACAAGATAGATGAGTGCAGGAGACGCGTGTTCTTTTTAGGACCCTACTTCTCAAACAAGACTGAGACCGCAAAGCCTCCATTGAGGGGACGGGGAGAAGAAAGAGTGCAGAGAAGCAGGTGAGGCGGTGAATACACATCCCTCCTCCTGCCCCCTTTCCCCAGACTCTGCCTCACACACCTCCCTCTCCCACAGCACATGTGCACCCCTACACCCTGACAGCTCAGAGAAGAAAAAAAAAAAAAGCCCTCCCATGCTAAGGTCAGTAGCTCCAGAATCCCCAGGTGAAGAGGCTGATCCTCCATTAAAAGACAGAAAGGAGAACCATAAGCCCCTTGAAAGGGGACTACTCATTTACAAATGAGAGGATCTCATCCTACCACCCACACCCAGGTCCAATGCCTTTTTCACTCAAACTCCTCTCTCATGAGCCATCATCCCCAGCTTCCCTCCTACTGACAGTGCTGGGGAAGCTGGAGCAAGAAAGGCAGCCCGACAAATCCAGAGCTGACTTACTTTTCGAAAGTGACTTCACCTACAGATATAATGTTGCCTCGTGCTAAACACACACACAAATTTAGATGGGAAAAGAAATTTGGATACTCTAGGGTATCTCCCAAACAAGACACATTCCTGAGCCTCAGCGATGCTGAGAATCCATGGAGTACTGACACGGAGAGGCCAGACAGATAAGTCAAAGTAGACAAGGCCAAGGAAGCCATGGCAACAAGATGACAGGCAAGACGTAAAGTCTGTAACCACACTGGGAAATGGCTGGGAGTGCAGAGAAGCAGAGACTTTGGTCCAACCAGAGCTCTAACCCCAGCCACAGCTAGCTAGCTTCCCTGGGCCTTCAAGTGTCTCATATGTAAATGAGGATAATAGTAGTATTTACCTCAGAGCATTACTGAGACTCTTAAGTGAAGTCAAGAATATAAACCACCTAGCCTGAGGCACACAGTCAGTGTTTAAATAACTTCCCTTCAACCAGAGCCACAGGGATGCATTGTTGCATAATTAGGGAGGGGCAGCCCCATTCACAACAGTCTGTTGTGCACCCTGCAGTCATGTAGTGCACAGTCAAGACAAACTGCCCCTAAGACTTCTGTCCATAAGCAGTGCCACAAGTCAGAACAGAAATGTATTCAAGAAAATGGATGGGTCTGATACCACTCAATCCGAATAACAAGTATGAGACCAGGGATAAAAAGCTCTGAAAACCAAGGCAACTTCGCCTCAGCCAGAAAGGCTCTACTATGTTCCCGCTGGGGTAAAAAATCAATCTCTGGGCCTCCATCAACCTCGAGTCTGTAGACGAACCCCATCAATCAAGGATCTGGTGAGTGTGAAGCCAGGGATGAGAGCAAATGCTGCAAGTGTCCAACTGAGGTCCATATCCTCTTCTGCTTGACAGATGGGCCAAATGCTCAAGGGCAGACCATTTCTCTAAAGGTGCTAAGTCCTGTCACATGGGACCAAGGAGCCTGAGTCCAAGATCTAAGGTGACCTTAGCATACTGGTTACCAAGAAGTGATGCCACTGCTCCTGACTGAATTTCTACAGGCAGGAAGGGGCCATCTGATTGTTTTTTATGTCCCTAGCCCCCAGCACAGTGCACATGATATAACCCATCATCTGTAAATGGTTGCTTAATAAATGAAGCAACATGAACCTGGCCTTATTTCCTACCACCTGGCTTCCAGGTCTTTGCATATACTCAGCCTGCCATCTAAAAAGCACCTTTCTTAACCCCATTTACTTAGCTAATTTTTCTCAATCCTCAGGTCTCACTTAAACATCATCTCCTCAGGTAATGTGAGGTCTTTCCTGACACTCTAAACAATATTAGGTTCCTTTGCAGTATGTACCCTCTCATCACATCCCTTATTTCCACTTTATGACACTCATCAGACTTCATTATAATTATCTGCTTCATTTTTGCCTTCCCTGCTACACTGTAAGCTCTAGGAGAACCCAAACCCTGTCTGTCTTTTCATTATACTGATTCCCAGGGCCTCATACAGTACCTGGAATAGAAGGAGTGCCCAGTATGTTAGAATGGCTGAATACACAAATGAATCAAAGAATGAATGAGAGAGCTCCAGACCAAAATGACTACGGGTTGGGGCACCTGGGTGGCTCAGCTGGTTAGGCATCGGACTCTTGATTTCAGCTCAGGTTATGATCTCATGGTTCATAGAATCAAGCCCCGCATCAGGCTTCATGCCATCAGCTCCACGCCATCAGTTTGGGACTCTCTCTCTCTCTCCTCTCTGCTTCTCCCCACTGCTCACACGTGCTCGCTCTCTCTCTCTCTCTGTCTCAAAATAAATAAATAAAGATTTTTTTAAAAAATGACTATGGGATGACTGAGTATTCAAAACTGTCTGCTCAGCCCTAGTGGTCAACAGTTATTTTCTGACTAGAATCATGATAGAACCTATAAATGCCCATGCGTGGAAGGTGACAGCAGATTTGATGAACAATAGAATGAAGAACAGTCTGTGTGACAGAAGGTAAGGAGAGGTAAAATAGGGGCTTTGAAACAGAAACACCACCTCTGAGTGCCTTGAATGCCATGTTGAGGAATATGGTTAGTAGCCTGCAGGACAGCCACTGTCCGACCTGGTTCACTAAAGTCACATGGGTGCTTGGCAGGTACCATCCTGATATAGCCATCCACTTAGCTCCCTTTGCTGCTCACAGACTGACAGGCCTTCTTCCTGTTCCTTCAGGTTCACCCCATTTCTCCGAGTTATATGGGATCATTCAACAACACACGTGGCTCCAAGGATAGTCCATCCAAATTATCCTAGCCCAATTTTTACTAAAGAAAGTTATAAACAGGGAAGCTGTCATTTAGAAAGGACGAAGGTCAGAAGGCCTGGATTCAAGTAATGAGCTGTGCGACAGTAGGTTACTTAGTAAATCTTTCTGAGTTTTAGTAATGTCTGTAAAATAAGAGTAATAAATACCCATCTCACAGGTTGTAGGAAAATAGAGATAACACGTGTAAAGAGCCTAGTACAGTGCCTTTCATTTACTGAGGGTCCAACATAGGTTTATTAAAAAAAAAAAAAAAAAATCCCACCCAGGGCATAAGGGTATTATTTCCTCCTAAATGCTAAACCCTTGCACTGGACCTGATACAGCAGAGACCCAAGAGGCCAGAGGCTACTCACAGAGACTTGGGCCTGCATTGCCTCCTAAAAGGGGATGGGCAGATTGCCCTGTTTCCATTCTCTGTCTAGCTGTCTGAGCACTGAGGAAATTACCAGCAGGCAGGCTGCTGGGAATAGAGAGGTGGGGGAAGAGCTGAGGCTCTCCCAGAATTTCAGATCTATTCATAGCCTGATCACGTGTCCACAGAGGCACAAGACTGTTGTCTGTAAACTTGGTAACCTACGACCCCAAGCATACAATTTAGGACTGGGGTGTGTTTCAGTACACCCACTACAGACTGAGGTCCACTCTAAGTAATGATATGTGGGAGCAAACCAAAGCAACCAGAGGTGAGGTGTTCACTCTTAACAAGATGCAGGGAAGGAAATCACAGAACAAATCCCTCACCCTCCCCAACCCTCCTAGCTTTATGTTCCAGTAGGCCTCAGGGGGCTTAGCCTTTGCAGGGATTTCCATTTGCCCTTGGAAATATCTTCAGATATTCACTCTATCCCTGACCGACTGTGTCATCTTGAACAAGACACTGCTCTCTAGCTTGTGTCTATGCCTGAAATACAAGAAGCCTAGAATAAATGATCCCTAAGTCTTGATTAGCATGCTTACAGAACTTCATCTCAAAGTCCCAGCTCTGATTTATGAGAACCCAAAGTCTAAAACACTGTGTTCTAGAGATGAGGAGAGACAGATATCAGGTGTACTACCCTCAGCATCTCCACCAAGAAGAGAGGCAAGAAACTGAATGAACCGGGAACAACTTCTCAAAATCCTCAGAAGGTCATCATCTCATAACACCCAGGAAGGGGCTCAGTAATTAGAAGCAAATGACCTCACTACGCCAGAATGTGGGTGCTAATTGCCAATTCCCATACGGTTCCTTAAAGGGCAGACCTGAAGCAGAGGTCTGCCTGCCTTAAAACCAAAAAGGAAAAGTGGAGATAAAAGGCATGTATTTCTGTTTTTCCTAATCGCAGAAACAGCATCAGAGGAAAAGCAAAGCAAGACATCTATATGAAATTTACCAAGCATCGTAAGTTATTAGGTGGCAAATCTGAGGTTCAAATACAGTTCAGTATTTGTGTGTGTGTGTGTGTGTGTGTGTGTGTGTGTGTGTGTGTGTGTAAAAGTCTATGGGTACATGGTCCTTTCTTTATTCTACCAACAAGCCTCATGAGGAAGACTCAAGAAGTTATGGCTTCCAGCATGTCAAGAAAGCTGTGATACCAAAAAGGGATTCAAGTTCTTGTGAGTACTTTGGGGGATTCTGTGAGATGCCCTTCTATACATACACACACACACACACACACACACACACACACACACACCCCAATCCCAATCCCAATCCCAATCCCAATCCCAATCCTAAAGCTAAACTAAAAAATTCAGGGGCGCCTGGGTGGCTCAGTCGGTTGAGCGTCCGACTTCGGCTCAGGTCACGATCTCGCGCTCCGTGAGTTCGAGCCCCGCGTCGGGCTCTGGGCTGATGGCTCAGAGCCTGGAGCCTGCTTCCGATTCTGTGTCTCCCTCTCTCTCTGCCCCTCCCCCGTTCATGCTCTGTCTCTATCTCAAAAGTAAAATAAACGTTAAAAAAAAAAAATTTTTTTTTTAAAAAAATTCACAGAGAGGGGCACCTGGGTGGCTCAGTGGATTAGCATCCGACTTCGGGTCGGGTCATGATCTCGTGGTTTGTGAGTTCAAGTCCTGCGTCAGGCTCTGTGCTGACAGCTCAGAGCCTGGAGCCTGCTTTGGATTCTGTGCCTTCCTCTCTCTCTGCCCCTCCCCCACTCGCGCTCTGTCTCTCTCTGCCTCTCAAAAATAAAATTAATAAAAAAAATTTTTTTTTAGTCCACAGAGCACAGACAAGCCAAGTGAGTTTAAAAGACAGAACAGCTTCCAAGGCAGTAAAATTTAACTGTTATATATGATAACAAGTGTAGTAACATATCTAAAAAAAATGTACCTTTTACTACTTACTAAACTTACTAAAGAAAGTTGTAAACGGAAGCTGTCATTTAGAAAAGACAAGGACAGAAGGCCTGGATTCAAGTCATGAGCTGTGTGACAGTAGGTTACTTAGTAAATCTTTCTGAGTTTTAGTAATCTCTGTGAAATAAGAACAATACCCATCTCACAAGGTTGTAGGAAGATAGAGATAACACAGGTAAAGAGCCTAGTACAGTGCCTTTCATTTACTGAGGGTCCAACATAGGTTTATTTAAAAAAAAAAAAAAATCCCACCCAGGGCACAAGGGTGTTATTTCCTCCTAAATGCTAAACCCTTGCACTGGACCTGATACAACAGAGACCCAAGAGGCCAGAGGCTGATCAGGGAGGTTGATCAGCCATAGAAGCTGAGAAAGAGCAAAGTCACAAACACACATTGACAGACACACAACTGGGTTCACTGGCAGAATGTGCCCATCATTCATTCATTCCACAAAGGTTTACTGAGCACCTGCTATATGCCAGGCATAATTCTAGGCCCTGGGAATACAGTGATCCCAACACTCTCAAGGAGAGAGGGAGCCAACAAAGTTCAAACATTGCAGTTGCTCTCCCATGACCTTTCCTTCCCTACTGTGAGACCACTGCATCAGGCAACTGTAGCCACTGTATCAGCCAGGGTTCCCAGTTACAAGAACAACTTAGTTTACAAGTTCAACAACCTCAATTGATTCTGACTAGTCTAAACAGAAAAATAACATCTTAAAGAGAAGCTCAGACCACCTGGAAAAGTGGAAAACCAGAGGTGGATGCCAAGAACAATGCCTAAAATCATGTGGCAGAATGTGTCTGTCAGCACACCTCACGTTCCACTGCCAACCTCCACTCTTCCTAGCGTCTGTAACATGGCCCCTGGAACACCACTACCTCTGCTGTTCCAGGAGCTCCACCTTGCTCCAAATACCACCACCACTGTGGTCTGCTTCCTCACAACACCGGCTCTTCAGAGTCCAAGTTCATGGTGAGTGGATCAGAATGAAAGAAGCAACAAAAGAGGGTGGAAGTAAACATCTGGAATTTTAAGTGAAGAAATTCTTAAAAGGGTAATAAATATCCATTTTAGCCACTTTGGCATTATATGCAAAACACTGGCTTCATCTAACTAATGCCCCTAATTCAGATTCTATGTTCACCATAACCTTTCTGGTGAGGATTTGGTGTTCCATGGTGCTACCCAAAGGGAGAAGAGACATGGTCCTACCAAAACAGGGATTCTAGTACTTGGGATAGTTCTATTTCTTGAGGTAAAATTAAAAATTGGCATTCTCATTTTATATACCAGCCTTGTGAACTTGGTTAAGACAATCTGCTTACAGAGATAAATATTCTCAATGTACTGACAAAATCTGAACCTTCAGAAGGTGAACTAATACATACTCACTGAGCATTTCTTTAACATGTGCCAGATACTATTCTAAGCACTTTATATGGAGTAACTGATTTTCCATAACAGCCCTACAAATTGGGTATCGTTCTCCCCACTTAACATAAGAGGAAACTGAGACCTACAGAGATGAGAGTAAAATTGTCTAAGAATATGCAGCTAATAAAACAAGAAGTCCAGATTTTGAACCCAGGTAGTGTGGCTCCATACCTAAACTTCTGTCAACTCCACAAAGTAAATCCCCAACTAATGAGGCCTGCTAGGCAGTGGTCTTACTCGCTGTGGCGTTTCTGGTGGCTTGCAGACTGGCAAGAAGTCACCATCCTATATTATCCATTCTAAGGTTAAATCCTTGATTTAATTAGCTGCAGGCACAAAATCTTAGTGGAATAGAGCTGCCCACACAGGATAAGGACAGATGAAGCATCTCAGTGAGGCTTGGCTTGGCTTCCAGATTCTGTAACTGCAGCTGCCGACTACACAAGGTAGTCTTTATTGGACTTAGAGTTGTATTATGCTACAAACTTTTATTTATATTCAGTAATCATGTCTACATTCAGAAAGAATTTACACAAACAATATATATTAAGACAGTCATCTCCAAAATGGGATGCATAAGACTTTCCAATGAAAGTACAGAAAGAATTATTTTATATTTGTTTTTAATCTTAAAATATAAGAATTCTGCTTTACCAATATGAACTGTACAGACCAACGATGCTGCCCTCTCTGGGTCTGTATGTCAGATGTTTCCACATCACCTACCACATGCAAGATGTTTCCACATCACCTACCACATGCAAGATGTCTTGAGGATAGAGCGGGAGCTCCATGGTGTCTGAGGGAGAACATCAGTGCTTGCAGTCACTAATTTGTTTTTAGGATACTATGACATACTGCAGTTAATACATATCTGATTAAATGAGCTTATGTATTATGGTTTCTACTTTTTTCCCAACCAAACCAACCCTTACCACATAGACAAATAAGAATTCTTGCAAATAAGTAAAGAAAAATAAAAAAAACAATACGCAGGGATTGAAGATACTATTAAAATTACAAACAAAAATAAATCATAGGAAAGTGACAGCTGACCCCTCTATTCCTAGTATTACTTTTCTATAAGCTACATTACAGGGTAAAAACAGTCTAATTGCTTCAAATAATAAATAAGTCCCCCCAAAAATCAAAATTATCAAGAGACTACTTAAAATATGGATTTACATCTATTATTAACAATGAGCTGTATCCTTGGTATATACTGTGCCTTGGTGTATTAAATCAGAGTCAGCAAATATTTTCAGCAAAGGGTCAGATAGTAACTATTTTAGGCTCATAGGCCATATGTTTTCTATTGTAACTAAATAACTTTGCCATTAGGGTATAAAAGTAGCCATAGATGGGGCACCCGGCTGGCTCAGTTGGTCGAGCATGTGACTCTTGATCTTAGGGTTGTGAGTTCTAGCCCCAAGTTGGGTGTAGACATTACTTAAAAAAAAAAAAAAAAAAAAGTACCATTGATAATAAGTGAACAAATGAATGTGGCTGTGTTCTAATAAAACTTTATTTATAGAAGTAGGCATAGCTTGCTGACCCTTATATTAAATAATGAATACGGGCACCTGAGTGGCTCAGTCGATTGAGCGTCTGACTCTTGATTTCATCATGATCCCAGGGTCGTGGGATTGAGACCCCTGTCAGGCTCCATGCTGAGTGTGGAGCCTGATTGAGAGTCTCTCTCTCTTCCTCTACCCCTCTTCCCTGCTCATGCACTCTGTCTCTAAAACTAAAAAAAAAAAAAAAAAAAAAAAAAAAAAAAAAAATTAATGAAATAAAGCTATCAGGATTAAAAACATATCTAAAAATTAAATCTAAAGATAAGCCTCTATATATTTTCTGTGATGTTTAAAGTCCAGAGGTATTCAATCAAGTTAAGAAATCTCTTTATGGGTTTCTTGCTTAATAGAGAAAAACAAAAGGCACATATCATTGGTAAAACACTATTTCCTTCTTGCTGCAGTAAAAAATGAGATTAAATAGTACATGAAAAGCAATATTTTTCTATTTCTCAAATTGTATTCATTTGTTAGCAAATGCTTTTTTAACATATACAAAATATTTCCTAAGATTTAAAAAAATATTACAAATTATGGAGCATAGGCGATTTGCTATATGGTAGAATGTAAGTTTTCTTTCATGTGCCAGTTAAAGGATTTGCTACATTCTGTTAAACAATGAAATACAAAAGGAACTGCCTTTTAAGGACCACTAAAGGGAAAATGTACAAGAGAAAAAAATATCCTCTATAGTCTAAGATTTCTTTTATTAAAATAAAATTTTATAAATTAAAAATAAGATTTTTGAAAAACAACTTATGTATACTCACAGATAAAGCAACTGATTTAACTGAATTTAACAATAATCCTTATTTAAAAGGCTTCTGGGTGAGGGTAAAGAAATAGCAGTATACATGGAATTCTTTCCTGAGTCATTCTTCTTTTTCTTTTTAAAGTTTATTTATTTATTTTGAGAGAGAGAGAGAGAACGTGTACATGAACAAGTGGGAGAGGGGCAGAGAGAGAGGGAGGGTGAGAGAATCTCAAGCAGGGCTTGAGAATCTCATGCAAGGCTCAAACCCACAAATCTCGAGATCATGGCCTAAGCCGAAGTGGGCTGCTTAACGGACTGAACGCCCAGGCACCCCTCTCCTGAGTCATTCCTAAGCAAGGTACTGTAGCAGAGAAACTGAAGACGGAAGTGTTGAATGCTAAGATTACACTGAAATGGTTTATTTTATAAAAGAAAAATAAGACTTTATAATTTTAGTAGTACCATTTACTATTGTGTCAAAAATACATCAAATCCCAGGGTGGCAGTGGGGGGAGGGGTGTGGAAGATACATAGGACCACCAAAAGGAAACCTACAGACTATTATAGATAAAATAATTTTAAAGATCTAAATAAATGGAAGGACATATCACATTCATGAATTGGAAGACTACATCTAGTTAAGCTGCCAGTCCTCCCAAATTAATATATAGATTCAATGCAAACCCAGTCAAATTTCCTTCCTTCCTAATAGGTTTTTTCCTTAGCAGAAATTGACAAACTGATTCTAAAAATCATATAGCAATACAAAGGACCAAGAACAGCCAAGGCAGTCCTGAAGAACAAGCTGACAGACTTACACTACCAAATATCAAGACTTATTATAGTAACAATTAAGACAGTATGGTATTACTGCAAGGATACAAAATGAGCAATGGAGGGGCGCCTGGGTGGCTCAGTCAGTTGGACATCCAACTTCAGCTCAGGCCATGATCTCACAGTCTGTGAGTTTGAGCCCCACGTCGGGCTCCGTGCTGACAGCTTGGAGCCTGCTTCAGATTCTGTGTCTCCCTCTCTCTCTGCCCCTCCTCTGCTCATGCTCTGTCTCTCTCTGTCTCAAAAATAAATAAAAACATTTAAAAAAAGTTTTTAAATAAAAAAAAAAATGAGCAATGGAACAGAATACAGATTCCAAAACAGACCCACACATAATGATCACTTGACTTATGACAAAGGTGGCACTATAGTACAGAAGGGAAAGTAATCTCTTCAATAAATGTTATTAGATCAACTAGATATCCATACAGGGATAGAGTGGGAGGGATGTACCTTGACCACCTCCCACCATACACACAAAAAAGTAATTTCAGATCACTGCAGAACTATGCAAAAGGTATGAAATAATAAGGCTTAAAAGTGAGAAAATAGGAGAATAGCTTCTTGAACTTGGAGTAGGCAAAAGTTTTCTTTAAAAGAACACAAAAATTGGGGCACCTGAGTGGCTCAGTCAGTTAAGTGTCTGACTTTGGCTCAGGTCATGATCTCATGGTTCGTGAGTTCAAGCCCCGCATCAGGCTCTGGGCTGACAGCTCAGAGCCTGGAGCCCACTTCAGATTCTGTGTCTCCCTCTGTTTGCCCCTCCACTGCTTGCACTCTGTCTCTTGCACTGTCTCAAAAATAAGTAAACATTAAAAAAATTAATTATCCAAGGGATACAGGAGTGCTGTTTTGAAGGGACACATGCACCCCCATGTTTATAGCAGCACTATCAGCAATAGCCTAAGTATGGAAAGAGCCCAAATGTCCATCGATGGATGAATGGATAAAGAAGATATGAGATATATATATACAGATACACACACACACACACACACACACACACACACACACACTGGAGTATTACTCGGCAATCCAAAAGAATGAAACCTTGCCATTTGCAACTATGTGGATGGAACTGGAGGGTATTATGCTAAGTGAAATTAGTCAGTCAGAGACAGACAAAAATCATATGACTTCACTCATATGAGGACTTTAAGAGACAAAACAGATGAACATAAGAGAAAGGAAACACAAATAATATAAAAACAGGGAAGGGGACAAAACAGACAAAACTTATAAATATGGAGAACAAACTGAGGGTTATGGGAAGGGTTGTGGGAGGGGGGATGGGCTAAATGGGTAAGGGACACTAAGGAATCTATTCCTGAAATCATTGTTGCACTATATGCTAACTAATTGGGATGTATATTTTAAGAAATAAAAAATAAAACAAGTTAATAAAAATTTTTTAAATAAATAAATAAAAGAAAAGAACACAAAAAGGGCTAAACATGAAGGCAAAAATTGATAAACTGAGAAAAAATATTCACAATATATAGAACTTGTATCCAGAATACATAAAGAACTCTAACAAACCAGTAATAAAATAACAAGCAACAAAATAAAAAATAACAAAATTAACAAAAAAATAACAAAATTAACAAAATAATAAATCTAGACAGTGTATGTGTGTGTATGTGTAGATATAGATATGATAAATGTGTGTGTATATATATCATAAATATACACTGCTTAAAATATATATATGATATATAATCTGCACACACTGTCTGGACTTGTCATATATATCATATATACATATGTATATGTATATATTTATCATATGTGTATATTATTCATATATTTATGAATAGGAAGATTCATTAGTCACTGGGAAAATACAAATTAAAATCACAAGGCAGTGGGGCACCTGGGTGGCTCAGTCGCTTAAGTGTCTCACTCTTGATTTCAGCTCAGGTCATGATCTCACAGTTCGTGAGATCAAGTCCCACATGAGGCTACACACTGACACCACGGAGCCCGTTTGGGATTCTCCCTCCCTCTCTGCCCCTCCCCTGCTCAAGTTCTCTCTCTCAATAAATAAACTTTAAAAATTAAATTAAAAAATAAAACCACAATGCAGTAATACTACACACTAACCTGAAAGGCTAAAATGAAAAAAACAGGTAAATATTAGGTGTTGGAAAGGATGTCAGACAACTGGAACTCTCATACATAGCTCGTGGGGCTGTGTATTAATATCTACTGCTGCATAAGAAATTACCCCAAAATTAAGTTGCTTAAAACAATAAACATTTATGGAGAGTTAGGGATCAGACAGTGACTTAACTGGCTCAGGTCTCTCATAAAGGTTTATAAAGGGCTATCGTCCCTGAAGACTTAACTAGGCCTCAAGGATTTGCTTCCAAGATGGCTCACTGGTGTTCCTGGCTAATCAGTGCTGGGTGTTATCAAGAAGCCTCAGTTCTTCTCCATGTGGGCTTTTCCATAGACAGTTTGAATATCCTCACAATACAGTAGTGGGCTTCCTCAGAATGAGTGATCCCAAAGACAGAGAGACAAAGAAACTGCACTACCTCTATGACCTAGTCTCTGAAGTCATACACCATCACTTTTACTTTATTCTTATTTGTTAGATTCAAGTCACCAGGGACTGGCTTGGTCAAGGGGAGGGGAATTAGGCTCTTGATGGGACAGGTATCAAACAATTTGTGGACATATTTTAAAACCAAATACATTCACTTGGGCAAAGAATGGGACAGAATCCATGTGGAACAGCATATATCTTATCCAGGGCTCTTGCTCATGCTGATTATAGCATGACGTTGTCAGTGTAATAGATCAAAGTGATGTTTTATGAAATGGCCAGATGGTCCAGGTCTCTTCTGACCAGATTATGACAAAGAGTACAAGAGTGTAAGTGTTTATATAGACCTGGGAAAAACTATAAAGGTATACTGATATCTGTGCCACTTGAATACAAACTGGTTTTGATCCTTTTTTCTGACTGAGAAAAGAATGCATTCACCAAATTAATGGCCACATATTCACATGCTCTAGCAAAGATACCACATGCATCCCAGCAGCCATAATTAGGGCTATTCAGTTAAACTGCTGGAGTCTACATTCTCCAGGATCCACGCAGTTTTGCAAGAAGACAGGCTAATGAATTACATGTAGACAGAATAGGGACCATCACCCCTGCATTTTTAAGATACTTAAGGCTAGCCCTAGCCTCCACCATCCCTCACAGAATGTGATATTGGTTTTGATTCACTATCTTGACCAGGGGAGCATGCAGCAGTTTCAAAGGCTTCCACTTGGCCTTCCCCACTGTGATAGCTTATTTGACAGGTCAAGGATCTGATGTGGGTGCTACTCCAATTGTTAGGTATGTCCATCCCAATTATATGTTTGAGGATAGAAGAAATGACTACTTGGTAGATGTATGGGATGATTCTACTTCTAGAAAGTATCATAAGAAAGTAGTAAGATAAATATATATTAGCATTATGCCAAGTAAAAGAAGCCAGACATGATTCCATTTATATAAAATGTCCAAATAGGCAAATCCACAGAGACAGAAAGTAGATTATAGTTGCCAAGGTTTAGAGAATAGGGAGTGACTGCTTAATGGGTAATGGGGTTTCTTTTGGGGATGATGAAAATGTTGTGCAATTAGATAGTGATGATGGTTGCACAAAACTGTTAAAAAAAATCACTGAACTGTACACTCTAAAATGGCAACTTTTATGTTAAATGTATTTTATCTCAAAAAAAAACACACACACACACACACACAACACAATACTGAATGGCTATTGGCTGCATGATCACCTGGCTGATATGTAAGAGTGGCTTTACTCTCACTCAATTTACAAAACAGAATCCAGCTCACAGCTCTATACACTCTAGCATACTAAGCCCTTGCAAATGTTGAGGATATAAATATATTTCATCCTCTGGTTAACCAATACATTGTAAAGTGACTTCTTATTGTTCTCTGACTCCCTATTTAAATTTGAAAGGCTTGTGGCTTCTTCAATAAAAGCAGTGTGGTGTCAAGGCTAAGCAAGGCCCTTGACATCTTCAGCTCTAGGCAATAATTGGCTCAGCTACTTACCTCACTTGGAGGAAAAATGCAATCTCTCCTATAAAAGGCCAGATGGATAGGAAGAAAGGATTCAAGGACTATCACACCTTAGACAAATATGTACTGAATAAACTGTCTAGAAGTTTTAAATTTTGCTCTACACACCTCTCCTCTCACCCAGGTTCCTTGGCAATATCTTACTTCGTCAAGCAGAGCAGCTGTACTCGGTTGAGTTTTAAGTACTGGAAACACACTTTTTTTTTTTTTTTTTTTTTGGTAGTGAGGTCTACGAATTTTGCTGATTTAACTAGCTCCCCACCTCCCAAGCCCTTAAGTAAAAGCATCTTGATCTCCCCTGCGGGGACCACTCCTCCCTGCTCTCAGCCCAAGAGGTTCCAGGGGAGCAGACCCTGGCCCCAGGGTTCCCTGAGTAGAAACAATGTAACTCTGTTGGCCAATAAAAGTCCAGCATTCTTCTGTGATTACTTTACGGTGGACACATGACCCAAGCCGAAATCATACCCAGGACTGCCAGCACCATCAAGAAAGAGGTATTATCTTTCAATAGTGGTTGCTTAGCTAGTAGAATGCACACCCAAAGCTGATATTGATCTTTGCCACTGCATGGGTGGAGTCTTTTAAGAATGACACCAAAACAAAGAAAAGCAGAGCCAAAGGAAAAGAGATTAAGCCCAATGACATCATTCAATTCTGGGATCTTGCTGTTTCTGAAGGTAAATATACATTTAGCCTTTTAGTTACTACAGTCAATAAGTTCCTCTCTTGCTTAAGTCAGTCTGAGTTATATTTCTGTCACTTGCAAAAAGAGTCACAACAAATGTAAAAATATTCAAAAAAAATGAAAAATGTATCTGGCCAATAAGCCTCAAACCTTTGCTGTAAATCATAGGTGGGGGGAGAATATTAAAACAATAACAACAACAACTCACAGAAGACTTAGTTTTCCCCTTGACTTCATTACATTCCTAAATGTGCACAGCATTTTACAGTTTCCAAATCACTTTCCCATTGATAATCTCATCTGATCTTCAAAAACAAAACAACCCTATGAAGTTAACATTCAAGCTGTATATCTGAAGACACTGAAATTCAGAGAGAAGTGACTAACCAGACATCATCCAATTTGAAATCAAGGCTTCTGTCTCCAAATTATATCTTTCTGCTACTCATTACTGTTTTACGTAGTTCTCAACAAGCCATAAGCAGGACTAGGAACCTGACTGGGCTCAGTACAGACTTGCAACCTGACAGCATTGTTTCCCTGACCCCTGGCAGCTTGGCCTTGCTTCATGCAAGCCTCGCTCTCCTCCCTTTCTGCAAAGCCTAAGATACAGACAAGCCCATGGCACAGCATCTCACTGCACATACAAAAATGTATGTTAATCAACTGGCTGGTAGCCCTAAATGTCAGTGGACTTACTCTCGAAGCAGCCCTGGACCTATCAAATGCACATCAGTGGATAGCATCTGAAGAGGAGGAAATGTGTTCTAAGATACACCTCTGGTGAAAAGGAGCACTTCAGCCAATAGTAGCTAACACAACTTCTGTATCTCTCGGGATCTGAAGACCCAAAAATCGTTACTGATTGGGAAAATCCCAACAGCATACATTCAAGGATTTAAAAGTGTGTTAGACTCACATCTTATACAAATATTAACTCAAAATCAATCAACAACCTAAATGTAAGAGCTAAAACCATAAAACTCTTAGAAGAAAACACAGGGGCAATCTTTATTACCTTAGATTTGGAAATGATTCTTAGATATGACACCAAAAGCATCAGCAACAAAAGAAAAAATAGATAAATGGGACTCCATGAAAATTAAAAATGACTGTGTATCAAAAGATATTATCAAGAGTATGAAAAGTCAACCTACAGTATGGAAGGAATATTTATTTGCAAATCATATATATCTGGTAAGGGTCTAGTATCCAGAATATATAAAGAATTCTAACAGCTCAACAATAAAAAGACAACCTAATTAAAAAAAAATTTTTTTTAATATTTATTTTTGAGAGAGAGAGACAGAGCATTGAGCAGGGGAGGGCAGAGAGAGAGGGAGACACAGAATCTGAAGCAGGCTCCAGGCTTTGAGCTGTCAGCACAGAGCCCAATGTGGGGCTTGAACTCACAAACTGTGAGATCACGACCTGAGCCGAAGTTGGACACTTAACCACCTAAGCCACCCAGATGCCACTTAATAACCTAATTTTAAGTGGACAAAGGAATTGAACAGACACTTTTCCAAAGAAGATATACAGGGGGGTGGTGCCTGGCTGGCTCAGTCAGTAGGGCATGTGGCTCTTAACCTACGAGTCATGAATTCAAGCCCCATATTGAGCATGGAGACTACTTAAAATAAAAAAAATTTTTTTAATGTTTATTTACTTTTGAAAGAGACAGAGACAGAATGCGAGTGGATAAGGGGCAGAGACAGAGGGAGACACAGATCTGAAGCAGGATCCAGGCTCCGAGCTGTCAGCACAGAGCCCAATGCAGGGCTCCAACTCACGAGCTGTGAGATCATGACCTGAGCCGAAGTCAGACATTCAACCAACTGAGCCACCCAGGTGCCCCTAAAATAAAATTTTTTTTAAAAGATATACATATGGTCAATAAGTACATGAAAACATGCTCAACATCATTAATCGTTAGGGAAATGCAAATCAAAACCACAATGACGGGTGCCTAGCTGGCTCAGTCAGTTAAGCATCCGACTTCTGCTCAAGTCATGATCTCATGGCTCGTGAGTTTGAGCCCCATGTTGGGCTCTGTGCTGACAGCTCAGAGCCTGCAGCCTATATCTGATTCTGGGTCTCCCTCTCTCTCTGCCCCTCCCCCGCTCATGCTCTGTCTGTCTCTCTCTCAAAAATAAACATTAAAATGAAATAAAATCCTTTAGAAAAAAATAATAGAATGAGATGTCACATCACACTCACTATGATAGCTGTAATTAAAACCAACGAAATGAGGGGCGCCTGGGTGGCTCAGTCGGTTAAGCGTCCGACTTCGGCTCAGGTCATGATCTCGCGGTCTGTGAGTTCGAGCCCCGCGTCGGGCTCTGTGCTGACAGCTCAGAGCCTGGAGCCTGTTTCAGATTCTGTGTCTCCCTCTCTCTCTGACCCTCCCCCATTCATTCTCTGTCTCTCTCTGTCTCAAAAATAAATAAACGTTAAAAAAAAAAAAATTTAAAAAAAAACCAACGAAATGAAAAATAACTAGTATAATGAAAATTAACTAGTATTGGCAAAGATATGGCAAAATGGAACCCTTATACATTGCTGGTAAGAATGTAAAATGGTACAGCTGCTGTGGAAAACAGTTTGGTGGTTCTTAAAACAATTAAACACAGAATTATAATTTAATCATAATTCTCCTTCTAGGTCCTGTATGTAGCCAATAGAATTAAAAACTGGCACTCAGGGGCACCCAGCTGGCTCAGTCAGTGGAGCACGCAACTCTTGATCTCAGGGTCATGAGTTTGAGCCCCATGTTGGGCATAGAGCCTACTTTAAAAAAAAAAACAAAACTGGTAGTCAAACAAGGACATGTACATACATGTCTATAGCCACACTACTCAAAAGAGCCAAAAGGTGGAAACAGCCCAAGTGTTTAGCGTCTATCACCAGATGAATAGATAAACAATTGTGGAGTGTGTGTGTGTGTGTGTGTGTGTGTGTGTGTGTGTATTCTAATATAATATAATACCAGCCATAAAAAGAAATGAGGTTTTCTGATACATACGTGGATAAACCTTATGAACATTATACAAAGTGAAATAAACCACACACAAAAGGAAAATTATTGTATGATCCTATATGAAACACAGGCAATATAAAATGTCTAGAATAAGCAAACTCATAGAGACAGAAAGTAGATTAGAATTTAGCAGGAGCTAAGGGGAAGAGGAGAATGAAGAGTTATTGCTTAATGGGTACAAAGTTTCTGTTTGGGATGATGAAAAAGTTTTGAAATCAGGTAGTGGTGATGGTTGTATAACACTGTGAGTGTAAATATTGCCACAGAATTATATACTTGAAAATGGTTAAAATGGCATATTTTGTTATATATTTTATCACAATCAAAAAAACTTAAAAAAAAAAAAGAATGATGTACTGACAAATGCTTCAAGGTGGACAAACTCCCAAAATATTATGCTAAATTAAAGAAGTTAGACACAAAAGACTACATATTGTATGATTCCACTTACATGAAATATCCAGAATAATTAAATCCACAAAGAGAGTGCAAACTGATGGCTGCCAGGAGGGAAGGGAAAATGGGAAGAAACTGCTTAGTAGATAAGGTGTTTTACTCTGAAGTAACAGAAATGTTTTGGAACTAGACAGAGGTGGTGGTTGCATAAAATTGTCAATGTACGAAATGCCACTGAATTGTTCAATTTACAATGGCTAATTTTGTAATGATATAACCTTCACCTCAATAAATTATTTAAGTAGATGACAGAATTCAGAGAATCATCTTAACGACAGGAATTAGGCTAAGAGGCAGGGCAAGAAATGGTAAGAACCCAGTGACTACACCAAGAAACATCCAGGAGCGGCAAGAGGAAGCAACTTGAGACTGCAGTATCAGAGGCCTCCCTGCATCAGTGAGAGTGCAGGTAAAGCTGTTGTCATTGAAAGACCCCCATTTAGAGTGGATTAAGCCATGGGGAGTTTATTTCTGTCTCATATAGTATGTTAGCAGTGAGCAGTCTAGGGCAGAGAGTGGAACTTTGCCATCCTCACTCAGTGTGACACTTCATCGCTGGAACCAGAAAGTGCCATAGCTCCCATTATGCCCCAGCTGGCAGGAAGGAAAAAGGGCAAGAGAAACACTTAGCCACTCTTTTTAAGCACATGACCTAAAAGCGGTAGATACGCCACTTCCACTTAGATCCCACTAGTCCCAACCTGGGCATGCGGCCACACTTGGTTGCAAAAGAGTTATAAAAAGCTGCTATCCGCCCTGCTAAAATTCAGGTGCTCTTATCGTTTAAAAAAAAGAACGAAAGAGACAATATTTGCAAAGACAACTAACAGTCTCTGCCATCTATACTCACTTCAGCTATTCTTTATTTTTTATTATTACTATTTTTCCGATGAAACAAAGAACTAATTTCTAAGCCCAGCTACCCTGAGGTAGCTGCAGTTCTTGTTCCATGGAACCCACTGGCTAGGGTGGAAAGAAAAGAGATACAAGACAACTATGGATTGTTGCCTCCTATTAGCCTCACCACACTGACCAATACCAACATAGCCTATTATTTGCCTTTTGTGATTGGGTATTTAGGGTGTAGAAATAAAATTTTCTTTCTTTCTTTTTTTAAAATATTTATTTATTTTTGAGAGAGAGAGAGAGAGAGAGAGAGAGAGCATAAGCAGGGGAGGGGCAGAGACAGGGAGACACAGAATCCGAAGCAGGCTCTAGGCTCTGAGCTGTCAGCACAGAGCCTGACGCGGGGCTCGAACTCACGAACCACCAGATCATGACCTAAGCCGAAGTCAGATGCCCAACCAACTGAGCCACCCAGGCGCCCCAAGACTTTCTTTAATATAATCAGTGACAGCCATCTCTGTGCAATACTGGGCTCAGGGTACAGGAAAAAAAAAAAAAATGAAGTAGGGCCCCTGTCTTTAAAAAAACTCCCAATCACAATACAGTGAGGTAACTAACAGAGACACATCAAGTATAATAAAAAAATAACTGTGAAATGGGCTGCCTACCCATGGGCAGGGAAATCAGAGGTGGCTTCTAAAACAGTGGTGATAGTGGAGCTGACCACTGAAGGATGAGGAGTTGCCAGACACGGAAGGAAGGCATTCAAGCAAAATGGAGAGCGGGAATGAACACAAAGATGCTTGCTGAAAAGGCAATAAGCAGGAGCTAGATAATGGAATGTCATGAACACCAGATTCCATCAAAAGCTTGGCTTTTATAATCTGTGGGGAATGAGAAAGCAACAGAGACTTCTGAGCAGGGAAGGGTCATGGTTAGACAGACTTATTAGAGGACTCTGGCAGACGATAGGAAGGACGGACCAAAAGAGGACAGGCTTCGGCATTCTGCGATGCCTAGTCCCATCCCTGACTCCCTTTGATTTTTTTATTGAAAAAAAATCCAATTCACATCACACAAAATTGACCATTTTTATTAAAGTGAACAATTCAATAGCATTTAGCTCATTCACAATGCTGTGTTACTGCTGAGGTTCTTAGTCTTTGACAAAGTCCAGGAAAGCCTCCTAGAGTGAGGACTTCCCTGAGGTCAGACCCCAGCCCCTCCTCATGCATCCCAGCTCAGACAGTAAGCAAGATCCTTGTGGTTTCCAGCAAACATCTGCCTACAGTCCTTAGGTTGCCATGGTCTTTTCTAGCCTCTCCTGACCTCAGCTCTCCTGGGAATACAGGGCACAGTAACCAGACACAAAATTTGACCGTATCTATCTCTTATTTAAAATTTTTCAAGGGCAGGGGCACCTGGGTGGCTCAGTTGATTAAGCGTCCAACGTCAGCTCAGGTCATGATCTCATGATTTGTGGGTTCGAGCCCTGCGTCGGGCTCTGTGCTAACAGCTCAGAGCCTGGAGCCTGCTTGGTATTCTGTATCTCCCTCTCTCTCTGCCCCTCTCCCACTAGTATTCTGTCTGTCTCTCAAAAATAAACAAACATTTAAAAAAAATTTAAAAAACACTTTTCAAGGGCTCTGCATTGCCAAAAGAATAAAGTCTCAAATCCTTAACATGACATACAATGCTCTCTACAGTCTGACATCTGATTGTCTCCCTAGCCTCATCTCCTAAACACATTGTCCTAAAATTCTTTCTTGTCACTACATTTCCTTTACTACTTGTAACTGCTCAAACATGCTATCTTCTTTCTCTCACCCTGGGCATGGTGTTATCACCCCCATACCTTTTTCCTCCAGGCTTATCTTACTCTGGGGAATGTTCTCATCTGATTTTCATTAATCCCTGTGTACAGCTCTGATCCCAGTCTCATTTTACTCTGGGGATCACTCTGATCCACACTTCACTAATTAACTATTCTCTGGACTTGTCATTGACCAAGTCATGCCAGGATGACTTTTTTCCACTTCCTCTTCTTCTACTCCTGTCATGTCACTGACAACAGCCTACCCTGAATACATTTGATCCCTCTGTCTGGGTCTCTCATAAGTCCAAGGCTTCACCAGGTCTCTCACCTCAAAGTTACTGGTCCCTGGGTTTTATTTAGAGTAGTCAAAATCACAGAGACAGAAACTAGAATAGTGACTGCCGGGGACTTGGGGCGGGGGGCGGAAGGGGGGGCAGGAAAATGGAGTGAGTGTTTAATGGGTATAAGTTTCAGTTTTAGAAGATGAAAAGCGTTCTGGAGATGGACAGTGGTGATGGTTTCTCAACAATATGAATGTATTTCATGCCACTGAACTGCACACTTAAAAATGGTTAAAATGGTAAATCTGATATGTCTTTTACCACAATAAAAAAAATGAGGAGGGGGGTGTTATGGGTACCCTAGACTCAGGAGATAGATAAATCCCAGCCAGTGGGGTGGGGGGGGTTGAATCTTGATCTCATTGTCCCTCACCTTCTTTTCTGACACAATGCCACACCTCTATTAGGATCTCATTTGAATTCAGCCACAGTTTACCCTAAAGATATTTCAGACTCTAGCCTCATCTCATTCTAGGTCTTTCTAACCACCATACCATAGAAAGCCACACTCCAGTATACCCTGGAAACGACTGACACTCTGACTTTGGCTGACATTAAGCCTCAGGAAAGAAGAGTGATGTGAAGCAATTGGCCTGAAGTAACTCTAATGTTATTCCAAACTATGGAAAGAAGGTCTTTCCCAGAGAGTGGGGGAGAAAATTTTCCAAATCGTTACAAAACCTTTCTAGCTTTCTGTGTGCACAAGCCAAAGGTGTGTCAAATGGCACACAGGCAGATCTCCCACAGAGGCCTTTTTCCAGGATGTTTTAGGTTTCTAGCTGTAGCAGCATCACAAATAGCAGCGTGTTCCCATGTGACAAAATGAACAATGCCCAATTCAGGACATTCACACTTTGCCCTTCTTCTGGTATCTAGGCCTATAAGGTTTACACACTTCATTCAGCAGCAAAGCAATAATACTTAGACTCCATCCTTCTATAATATTTTATTTGGGCCTAATAGTGTATTAAGTGGAACAGACCTAGGCTTTACAACCTTCCAGCTATGCAATCTTGGGCAAATCATTTTCCTTACTTGTAAAATGGGGATAATAGTGGTATCGTGCTGGGATGTGAAGAAGAGTAAACAAATAGATACAAAGCATCTAGCAATGTACCTGCCCCAAAATATTTTATTCAACAAATATTTACAAAGCATATGTTATACACCCATCAGTGTTCTAGGCACTGAGGACTCAGCAGTGAACAAAACTCCCTGCTGCTATGGAACTGATGGTGGGGGGTGGGGGTGGGGACAAGGTGGAAGGTCTGAGAAATAAATATATCAGAGGATGATAAATGCCATGGGGAAAAATAGAAAAAGAGGTTGCAGTGTGCTATGGGGAAGGAGTTGCTATTTTTAAATAGAATGATTAAAGAAATCCTCACTCCGAAGATGGCATTTGACCAAAAGATCTGAAAGAAATGAACTAAGGAGCCACGCAGAAACAGGAGAGAGAGGAAGAACAAATGCAGAGGGCTTGAGGCAAGAGCATATCTGTCTTGTTCCAGGAAAAGTGAGGAGGCCAATGGGGCAGGGTGAGCAGGTGGAGGGGAGATGAAGATAAACCAGGGAACTGAGAAAGGGGGACTCTGGCTTTTTCCCTGAAAGATATGGTTCTGAACAGAAGAGCTATGTGATTAGACTTACATTTTGCAAGGATCACTATGACTGCTTTATATAAAACAAACTGTCGGCAGGCAAGGGCAAAACTGGGGAAACCAACTAAAAGCCTATTACCTCTCCAGGCAAGAGAAAACAGGAGTTCAGATCAAGGTGGTAGTAGCAGAGACTATAAAAAATGTCTGAATTTCGGATATGTTTTAAAGGTAAAAACAATAGGATCTGCTGACAGACTGAACATAAACGTAAACTTGGTAAGTTTAAAATGCTGATCAGGCATCCAAAATGTCAATTAAGAGGTTAGATACACAAGTCTAAAGTTCAGAGAAGTCTGAGCTGGAAACACAACTTCGAGAGTGTTCAATGAACAGATGATAGTTAAAACAAAGGAAATGGCTTCTAAATGTCCTTTATTTATTACACAAGAATGAAATACCCAGTGAATAATAACTGCTTTTACAAACCCTTTGTTTTCTTAAGGTGCTAGAGATACTCAACAACTTTTAGCATGAATAAAACTTTGGTGCCCAACATCTAACCCCATCACCAATCCCTCAAGAAAATCTGACTTTCTGCTCTGCATTTTTCCTCATTCTCTTCCATCCTTTCAAATTTTTGATTAAAACATCAGATAAGGGGGGTACCTGGGTGACTCATTCGGTTAAGCGTCTGACTTTGGCTCAGGTCATGATCTCACCGTTCCTGGGTTCGAGCCCCGCATCGGGCTCTGTGCTGACAGCTTGGAGCATGGAGCCTGCTTCAGATTCTGTGTCTCCCTCTCTCTCTGCCCCTCCCCTGCTCATACTCTGTCTCTCTCTCTCAAAAATAAATAAACGTTAAAAAAAAAATTTTTTTTTTTTAAACCATCAGATAAGGGCACCTGGGTGGCTCAGTTGGTTGAGCTTCTGACTCTGGATTTCAGCTCAGGTCATGATCTCACAGTTCATGGGTTCGAGCCCCATGTCAGGCTCTGCACTGACAGCACGGAGCCTGCTTGGGATTCTCTCTCCCTCTCCCTCAGCCCCTCTCCCTGCTCACACACACACATACTCTCTCTCTCTCTCTCAGAAAAAACAAACTTAAAAAAAAATCAGATAAATGGGGGCACCTGGAAGAGTATGTTGGAAGAACATGAAACTCTTAATCTCGGGATCATGAGATCAGGCCCCACATCAGGCTCTGCACTGGCAGCGTGGAGCCTGCTTGGGATTCCCTCTCTCCCTCTTTCTCTGCCCTTCCCCCACTCATGTGCTCATGCTCTCTCTCTCACTCTCTCAAAATAAATAAACTTAAAAAAAAAAAATCAGATAAGTAGGGGCACCTGAACAGCACGTTGTAAGAGCATGCAACTCTTAATCTCAGGATCCTGAGTTCAAGCCCCACATTTGGTATAGAGATTACTTTAAAAAAAAAAAATCAGATAAGTGGAGGCATTGTGGTATTAAGTGGTAAAGGCACTAATTCTATAGTTAGACAGACAGGTTTGAATCTTTTCTCTTAGCCACGTACTAGATCTATGACCTTTGAACTAGAATTTTCTTAGTAAGATGGCTCTAATAGTACCTGTGTTTTAGGACTGTTGTAATAATAATACATCCATTCATTCATGTGTTCAACAGATACTCACTGAGCATCCCATAACATGCCCAGCACTGTGTTTAGCACTAGGGCTACAATGGTAAACAGGCAGAGGTACCACTGTCCTCATGGAGCTGACAGCCCAAGGGACTATAATATTTCTAAACAACCAAGGCAAAATTTTAAACTTTTAAAAATAATATAAAAAAATAAATATGTAAAGAGCATCACACAGTGTCTGGCAAGTAGTTAGGCCCTAAGCAAATTACCACACTTATTATTTTTAAATTAAAGTATATAAATCCTCATAGAACAATACGCTTTTAGAACTGGGGTGACTTAGAAATCAAAAGGTCCAATCCCCTCCTTTAACAGATGAGCAGAATAAACTTACTCAGGACACCTGTTCAATCAGGCTGTGAGCCAGGTGTGTGGGATACAGGGATGAGTGAAACACAGTCCCTGCCTTACGTCAAGTAAATATGCAAGGGAAGTGACCTGCCTGGGCTAACCTAGCTGCTCACTTATACTAGAAATCATGTCTTCTAATTTTCAGTGCTTTGCTCTTTCCACTGATCCAAAATTATTCCATTCAAATAAAAATACTTACCAGGAAGAAGCCTATCATGTGCCCTGTGCCAAAGAGAGTGGCATCCTACAGCTCAGCAAATCCTCACAGGCAGTTTGTCAAAAAGAATGGCTTAGGCTTAGAAGTTGATCTTTTTGGCTCTGTAAATTGTCAACAACAGGCCGTGGTAGGAAATTATAGAAAGATGGAGAAAAATAAAGTGAAAGCCAAAGGCTTAGCAGAGAGAAAACAGAGCAAGGCAGGACCAAGACCTTTCTCCTTCACTCCAGAGATTAAGTCACATTCCTTCCAGGGTAGGGCCAGTTACAGAGCTCTACCTTTATCTCTCTGGGCCATCCATCCCTCCGCACCCCCTTCCAAGGCCCCCTTTAGAGTCTTCAGGATTCGACTTCTAATGAAAAAAACAGCACAGCAGAGTGGAAAGAACACACCTTGTAGGTTCACAGACCTCAGCCGAAACACTGGCTCCACCTCTAACTGCCTGAATGTTTAACTCGTCTATTTTCACATGGAAAATGGTGACTATACTGTACTTACTTCTGGGAGTTGTGGTTAGCGTTAGAATTCTGTTCGATGTTTCTAGAAAAATGCCTAGCGTGCAAAGGTTACTCAATATATGGTGCTACGTTAATTATTATTAACATCAAGGTCCCCTGTGTCTATCCCACACTCTTTCTTGTGACACAGGCTTCAACACAGTACCACAGTATAGGGTTCCCACAGTAACTTGAAGCTCTGAGAGAGGCAGGGCACCTTCACTGGCTGCATTTCTCTATCTCTCCTCCCTCAACCTGCACCAGCTCAGCTCCCCACTCTACTCTGCCAACTTTGAAAAAACAAAATCTTTGAACCTGCCTTCCCTGGTTCCTCATCATCTTCTTTCCTTCCTTCCCTTACCACTATATTTCTCAAACAAAAAGTCAATACTTGCTGCCTCTGTATCTTCACCTCCTACTCCCTCCCCAAGCCACGGGCGGTCTAGCGTCTAGCTTCCGTCCCCACCCCTCTACTGAAACTGCCGTCACCAGGTCACCAATGACTCAGTAGCTTCATTTCAGGACTCACCCTCCTTGTTCTCTGCTTTGATAGACACTTACCCTCTTTTAAAAATCTTCCCATTCCTGGCTTCCCAGACAGAACTTTCTCCTACCTCTCTGATTCCTACTCCTCAGACTCCTTCCCTGGTGTTTCTGTCTACACACATCAGAGTTCCCCAGGGCTCTATCCTCAACCTCCATCTTTTCCCCACTTTATGGATTTTATCAGGTGATTTCATCTCTTTCTAATGGCTTCCACTCTCACTTAGAAGTCATTCTCATACCTATGTTTCTACCTCTTGCAGGAGCTCCAAAACTCCCATCTTCTCTCCCTGGTAGCCAGTGTCACCCACAGGCACCTCAAAACCAACATTAACTCCCCACACCAGCTCTCCAGCCTGTATTTCCATGTGTGAATGGCATCACACTAATACCCAATCACCTAACATTTCCTTGCCCTTCACTCACAAAATTTCAATCCCCATGACCACTGCCCTTGTTCCAGCCTCACCATTTGCAGCTGCTTCTTTGCCTCTAGTTTATCCATTCTCAGCCTCCTGAGCACAGGTATCAAAGAGCTTTTTCTAGAACACCACTCTGACCATGTCACTCTGCATCTTAAACATCTATGGTAAAGCTCAACTCCAATAGGATGTAAGCTCTTTGCCATTCAGAATCCCTCCCAAGCAGCCCAACAGTCACTCCAGCACCAGGAACAACTCACCATTCCCTGAACACTCAATGTACTTCCTCACACTGCCTAGTACATTTCTGGTCATTCTTAAAGATCCACCTTAAGCATCTCTGAACCCTTCCCTGACTCCCTCTTGCTAAGCATTTAGACTCTCCTTCCTTTCTCCCAGTACATCGTCTATGTTCCTCTACTGTAGCACCTGTGACACTGTATGGAGTGTACTTGCTTATATGCTTATCTTCTCAGTAATCTGTGGATTGCTCAAGGACTAGGATTGTGTCTGTCACATCTCTGTAACTCAGCCCACTTGCCCAGTCTCTCATGATAAACAAGCAGACTGATATCAACCATGACTATCCCCCCTATCAGGAGTGCAAACTCTAGTGGCAACAGGAAGTCTTAATATTTCCCCTTTTGCAAATGCTTCCAGATGCTGCTTGGACTCTGACCCCAAAGGAGGTATTCCTGACCTGATCCCAGGGCCCTTCTGCCTGGAACAGCCTGTTCAATAAGGATAGGAGAGTTTCCTGTAGATTAAAATTCTTTACAAAATGATTTCTAAAATGGGCTCATTACAAGTAGGGCTGGCCACTGCCAGATTCACCTCAGGAAGTCATATGTGAAATATCTTCAAGACCTTTACATACTTCCAAAAGTAAGTAAGGTAAGTACTACAACAACCTATGGCTAACCTTCTTGCCTTCAGTTCCACCCCTCCTTGGGAAACTGCCTTGCACCACACTACTTGCAACAAGTGGCTTCACTAGCCAGAAATCTATGATGGCTTCTCACTGCCTAAAGCTGCAGAGCATGGTGATTAAGAACAAGGACCCTAGAAACATATCATCCAGGCCTGAATCCTAACCCCACTGCTTATTAACCATGTGAGTGTGAGCAAGTTATTTAAGCTCTCTGGGCCTCTGTTTTCTCACCTTTATAATAAGAAAACAATAGTACCTACCCTCTTAGGATTGGTATAGAGATTAAATACCCTAATAAGGGGCGCCTGGGTGGCTCAGTCGGTTGAGTGTCCGACTTCAGCTCAGGTCACGATCTCACGGTCCGTGAGTTCGAGCCCCGAGTCGGGCTCTGGGCTGATGGCCCAGAGCCTGGAGCCTGCTTCCGATTCTGTGTCTCCCTCTCTCTCTGCTCCTCCCCCGTTCATGCTCTGTCTCTCTCTGTCTCAAAAATAAATAAACGTTAAAAAAAATTTTTTTAATAAATACCCTAATAATAATAATTAAATAATAAAAATTTAAATAAGCTTACCATTAGAAATGCTAATAACAGTGCCTGGTTTGGGCACCTGGGAGGGTAAGCATCCAACTCTTGGTTTTGGCTAAGGTCATGATCTCACAGTTCGTGAAATCTAGCCCCACATCGGGCTCTGCACTGACAGCACAGAGCCTGCTTGGGATTCTCTCTCCCCCTCCCTCTCTGCCCCTTCCCTGCTCATGCTCGCTCTCTCTCTCTCTCTCTCAAAATAAGTAAGTAAATTTTAAAAAATAAATGCAATATTAAAAATAAATAAATAAACAGTGCCTGGCTTGTGGTAAGAACTTGGTAAACTATATATAAACATATTCAGGTTTCAAGTCCCACTGTCATTCATAGCCCAAGACAAGAACTGTTGCCCTGACCCATTTTATATGCTACAACTCACCAATTCCCAATTCTTTTAACTTCTGACTTCATCACTTATGATTCTTTGCCTCTACCCACAATATCAATCCCCATCTCCCCAGGCCCTCCCTCTGTCCTTAGCTGCAAATTCTCTCTGGCAGTGCTACCTGCAGCTGCCCGGAAAACACTCCCTCAGCAGAGTGGCCATGGGTGACGCCATACCTAAGAGCAATACAGGATAACACCTTCACCTGAGCACTCTTATCTATGCTCACTCCTACCGACACTCAGGTCATTTTTACAATCCAAGTGCCTCCCTGAACTTGTGCAGTATGTAAACCTTAAACAGAGCTTTAGAGACTAGTTAAGTCACACCATTTCCAGGAAGCCTGCTAAACTACAGTGATCCTCAACTACTAAAGTCTTAATCTGTAACATGTACTTCCCCACTCACATCATCTCTACTAGATGAGGTTCCACAAGGCAGTGTCTGGCTTTCCATCACTACATGCCCATTATCCTAGAACAGTGATACATTAAACGTTTAATAAATATTTACTAAATGTACTTAATCTAACCCAATTTCTTCATCCTTAAATTAGAAAACTAGGGTTGAGAAAATCGAAGTACCTCAGTCAAAGCACAGTGAGGACTGGAACCCAGAACTCTATAAGACTGAAATTACTGAATGCAATCCACCCCCAACCCTCTTCTGGGCCAGCTGCAATTCACAAAAGAGCAGATAGATAGTTCCCTGATTGAACTGAGCGTTGTTTCCTCAAAGAAGGGCATTTATCTTCCCCTCCAGAAGCAAAAGACTATGCCATCTGTAGAGGCTCGATTAGCTAAATCTCCCATTGATTCTGGGACATAACCAAGGACCGGTGGATTACCCAAGATCCAGCTCTCTGTAGCAACAACCCAGTTTGTGAAAAGAAGGGTAGCTCTAAGACCAAAGGACAGGTTGCCATTCTACTTTTCCAAGCCCTACTAACAGAAAAACAGGAAGCCACTTTGTGTACTTCATTAGGAGTGTTCCGTAGAACACTAGTGTGTTATGTAATGTCAATAGATGGGGGTTTTGAGGGGGGAGGGAGGGCACTAGTGGGGAGGGGGTCGAGATTCTGTAACCAAAAAAAAAATGTAGGAAGGGCACCTGGCTGGCTCAGTCCATAGAGCATATGACTTTTGATCCAGGGTCATGAGTTTAAGCTTAAAAAAAATGTAGGAAACCCTGCATACCTTTCCTTATCATATTAAAGCCTCCAGCTTTTCCAAATTTGATCTCAAAGGTCTTTCAGAATACCTATTTTCTTTTCATACGATAGTGATATTCTGAAGAACATTTACTTTATTTTTTAATTTACTTTTTTTTTGAAGAACACTTATTTTATTTTTTGAGAGAGAAAGAGAGCACGTGCACACATGCAGGGGAGGGGCAGAGGGAGATGGGAAGTGGGAGGGCGGGGAGTAAAGAGAATCTTAAGCAGGCTCCACACCCAGCATGGAGTCTGATGAGGGGCTCCATCTCACCATGGTGAGATCATTACCTGAGCTGAAATCAGGAGTCAGACGCTTAACTAACTGAGCCACCCAGGTGCCCATGAAGAACACTTATTTTAAAATGTACATTTTATAATGAGCATTTATTTATACAAATGTATACAGGTACTGTTATTGCAAACAGGTATATCGCAAATGTATACAGATACTGTTCCCCAAATGGACAGGACCCTAAAGTAGGAAAGAGTACCTGTACTACTTGGAGTACTAAAATCACGTTACTTTCTCCAGCACAATAAGCTTTGGGAGAAAGTTAACCTAGATTCAGATCTGTCTGCTAACTTTAAAGCCTGTGTCTTTCTATCATTATACTATTATATTCCTTGACAGTTGTTTGTTCTAAAAAAAGAATCCTTACTGGGCTGCAGATGCAATGCTAGGTACAAGGGATACAACGAAGTATGAGATTTAGTAATCTCTGCCCTCATAGAACTCATAATTTGGTAAGGCTCATTGCTATGATAGAGGGAATGGGAACATAGGAATAGCTAGAGGGAAAGGAGGTGATGGGAGCTTGAGGAGCATGCTAATATGGTCAGGGAAGTTGCCAGGAAAGGCTTCCAAGTGGGTACTTCAGCTAGTCTAGTGATAAAGAAAAGGGGCTCTAGGGGAATAGACCTAGTTTCTAAAGGAGGCCTGCTTCTGGCCTATCCAATGAAGAGGTAGGAGAGGAAAGAGGGGTCTTTATTGGATGTCCTGGGACTGAACAGAGATGCTTCAGGGAGCACAAGCCAGGTTGGGTTACCATCAGATACAAACAGTTGCTCTCCTGGAAACAATTAAATGGCAGTTTTTACTTTGACAGAATCTTAGGCTTCAATGGAATATTCTGAAATGACTTAAATAAACCCCACTTTATTGATAATAAGAGGTCCTAAGATAACCTGGCTTAATTTGTCTCCACTTGAGCTGAATACAGGAGAAACACAGGTTAGACGATGATAACCATAATGGTTGACAATTAATGAGAGCTTATTATGTGTCAGGCAATCTGTTAAATGTTTAACATGAATTATCTCATCTTAATCTTCACAACAGCCCTTTGAGGTAGATAATATGATTATCTCCATGTTATAGATAAGGTAGCAGGCTCAGAGAGGTTAAGCAACTTGACCCAAGTATTACTAGCAAGTGATGGGACCAGGCAGACTGACCCAGGGCCTACGTTCTTCATCACTAGACTAGCTGAGGTACATACTTCTCTGGGAAGCCTCCTCCGACAAATCCTCTACCATGAAAAATTAGAGGCCCCCGAGCTCCCACTGCCTCCTATCCCCCTATCTACTTCTTGCCCCCATTCCCAATAATGTAGCAGTGAACCATCACCAAAATTATGAGTTCCATGAGGAGATTACTGAATATTACACTTTTTAATATCCCTTATACCTAGCACTACATCTGTGGCTCAATAAATATTTTTTCAAATAAACTGGCAAGGAATATAGTATAATGATAGAAAGACAAAGGCTCTAAAGCCAAACAGACTTAGACTTGATTCCAGGCACTGCCACTTCTTACCTATAACCTTGGCCAAGTCACTTCACCAGTCTGGAGTTCAGAGTGGTAAAATTGTTTACCATATAATGTTGTGAGAAAACTAAGCTAAGCACCCTCCACAGTGCCTGGCACATAAAGCTACCCAATATTACTTACCATCCTCCACCTTTCCCTTTGTCTTTCATATACTGGTAGAAAGACCTCTAGTCTGGGAATCCAGAGTAAAATTAGCAATCATCTTAATTGAGTATTTCTCCTTTCTGAGCTTCAATTTCCTCATCTACAATTCACAGACTATTGGTTCAGAACAAATGAAGTAAAACGTGCTTGAGTGGTTAAAAAGCACTGCTCAGATGGAAGGAATTTTTATCATTCCACCTAACTAGCTTTTAATATCAGCCTTTAACAGCACTACATAGAAGTGTGTTGAAGCTCACGGAAGAAGAGAGGTCTCTCAGAGACATAAAGCTATAAAAGGAGGGAGTATTTGCACTGTCACCAGGAGAAGGAGCCAGTCCCACTGAGGATCTGAGGAGCTGAGGTAAGACACTGCCAAATGGCTTTGCTTTAGCAGTCCCTAGCTAATTAAGGCCTTGCTCCCCTGCCCTGTCTGCCTGTGACCTCTGCAAAGGCTAGAGAACACCAAGTGCTCCACAGCAGCTCTTCTCTTGGCCAGAATGACATAAGTTATTGCCGGCCAAGGATCAGCCAAGCTATTGCAAAGAGGTTCCTGCCCTTGGCCTTCCTTAGAACAGAGCCAAAAACAAGGAGCCATCAGGCTGTCCTGCGGTTATCAGTTTGGGATTCCTAAGAGTCAGCCTTAAACACAGCTACCAAGACCCTGGGCCTGGAACACGTCAGATGGGACAGAAATGAAGCCTAAGCAGGCAGGCCCTTTGGTTAGACCAAAGAGTCCCCTCGTGGTATGGAATAAGGAATAAGGATAAGGGACTGTTCCTCCCATTCTCAACTAGAAGTATCTAGTCTTAGATGCTGCCAATGCCATTTTCAGGCTCTTCTTCTGGCTACACAGGCCCCAGGGACTTAACCACGTCCTTTGTTCATTAAAGCAGAACTCTCATTCCACCCCTTAGGGCTCCCTCCCTCAGGTCTGGCTCTAGAGTAAGACAGTCCATCCATTTTACTCTTTAAAAGTTAAAACATGTGGGCCCTTTTTGTTGTGAGGGTTTAACTGTTGAGCTGAGAAAGAATGTAGGCCAAAAACAGCACACATGAGGAAGTAAAGACAGTTTAAAAAGTATTATAAGTTGTTACAGGCACTGTCCCCACTTCAGTTCCTGGTTCCTGTTGTAATTGGTGCTCTTAGAGACCAGTTACAATCCAATAACTTTCAAACTTTATTTTTGAACAGTGTAACTCTCTCTTTCAAATGCAGTTCAAATTAAATCTAATTAGGAGTCTCCATATCTAATTAGATCTCTAACAAAATAATAGATCTAGGTAGAAAACATCAATGGCTCCTAAAATCATCAGGGAAAAGTTGACGGGAAATATTTTAACAAATAGATCAAATTGACAATATCTGAACCCACTCAGCAATCTTAACATTACAAGAAGAGAGAAAAACAGATGTAGTTGGGCATCCTTCAAAAAGAAAAGAGGGGCACCTGGGTAACTCAGTCAGCTAAGCATCGGACTCTTGATTTTTGCTCAGGACATAATCTTGCAGTTTATGAGATGGAGCCCATGTCAGGCTCTGCACTGACAGAGCAGAGCCTGCTTGGGATTCTCTCCCTCTCTCTGTCTCTGCCCCTCCCCTGCTTGTGCTCTCTCTCTCTCTCTCTCTCTCTCTCTCTCTCTCAAAATAAATAAATAAATAAAACTTTTTTTAAAAGTTTTATTTATTTATTTTGAGAGACAGAGACAGTGCAAGCAGGGGAGGAGCACAGAGAGAGAGAATCCCAAGTAGGCTCCGTGCTGCCAGCACAGAGCCAGATGAGGGGCTCGAATCATGAACCGTGAGATCATGACCTGACCTGAAACCAAGAGTCAGACGCTCAACCAACTGAGCCACCCATGTGCCCCATTAAAATAAACATTTTTTTAAAAAGAAAGAGGGTGCCTGGTGGGGGGGGGCTCAGTCGGTTAAGCATCCGACTCTTGATCTTGGCTCAGGTCCTGATCTCACAGATCATGGGTTCAAGCCCCACGTCAGGCTCTACACTGACAGCAAGGAGCCTACTTAGGATTCTCTGTGTTCTCTCTCTCCGCCCCTCCCCCACTCATATGCACTCTTTCTCTCAAAAATAAACACTTTTAGAAAGAAAGAAAGAAAGAAAGAAAGAAAGAAAGAAAGAAAGAAAGAAAGAAAAAGAAAGAAAGAAAGAAAAAATAAAGCAAACCTGAATCTGATCAAGGCTCAAGATCCAACTGCCAACTTATAGTACAATACAGAGGACACAGGAACATGTTAAATGCCACTATAGAGAAAGAATCAGCAAAACCCAGAAACTGGGAAAATTTTCAGGACAAATTATTCACTTTCTTCAATAGAGAATTGCAGGGAAAAGAAATAAAATGGGGAGAGGGAGGGAAGCTATGAATTAGAAGAAACTCAAGACTTAGACCAACCAGAAAAAAGAAATGAAAGACATCCAAACCGGAAAAGATATAAAACTGTCACTATTTGCTGGTGACATAATATTACACACATAAAACCCTAAAGGCTCCACCAGAAAACTATTAGAACTAATAAATGAATAGGTAAAGTTGCCTATTTGTATCTATTGTATTTCTATGTTAATAATGAACTATCAGGAAAAAAATTAAGAAAAGATCCCATTTATAATTGTATCAAAAAGAATAAAATACCTAGGAATAAATTTAAAAATAAATTTATCAAGGAGGTAAAAGACCTGTACTGTAAGCCACTGATGAAAGAAATTAAAATTGTAAAGACATTGATTTAAAAAATGGAAAACTGTAAGACATTGATGAAAGAAACTAAAGAAGACACAAATAGGAGCACCTGGGGGACTCAGTGGGTTAAGCATCTGACTGTGGCTCAGGTCATGATCTCACAGCTCGTGAGTTCAGGCCCCACTTCTGGCTCTGTGCTGACAGCTCAAAGCGTGGAGCCCACTTCACATTCTGTCTCCCTGGCTCTCTGCCCCTCCCCCACTCACACTCTGTCTCTCGCTCTCAAAAACAAACACTAAAAACAATTAAAAAAAAAAAAGAAGACACAAATAAATGGGAAAATATACCATATTATTCCATACAAATGGAAAGATATACAATTAAAATGTGCATACTACCCAAAGCAATCTACAGATTCAGTGCAACCCCTATCAAAATACCCAAGGCATGTTTCACAGAACTAGAACAAATACTCCTAAAATTTGTATGGAACCGGCGCACCTAGGTGACTCAGTTGGTTAATCGTCCGACTCCACTCAGGTCATGATCTCACAGTTCGTGAGTTCGAGCCCCACGTCGGGCTCTGTGCTGACAGCTCAGGGCCTGAAGCCTACTTCAGATTCTCTGTCTCCCTCTCTCTCTGCCCCTCACCCACTCACACTCTGTCTCTCTCGCTCACAAATAAATTCACATTAAAATGAATTTTTTTAATTTGTATGGAACCACAAAAGATTCCAAATAGCCAAAGCAATCTTGAGAAAGAAGAACAAAGCTGAAGGTATCATATTCCCTGATATCAAACTATACTACAAAGCTATAGTAATCAAAACAGTATTGTACTAGCACAAAAATAGGCACATAGATCAATGGAATAGACAGTCCAGAATTAAACCTAACTTTATACAGTCAATTGATCTTCAACAAAGGAGGCAAGGACATACAACAGAAAAAAGACAGTCTCTTTAATACGTGGTGTTGGGAATATTGGACAACTACATGGAAAAGAATGAAACTGGAACACTTTCCCACACCATATACAAAAATAAGCTCAAAAGGTTTAAAGACTTAAATATAAGACCAGAACCCATAAAACTCCTAGAAGAATACTGAGGCATAAGCTCTTGGGCATTCGTCTGAGCAATTTTCAGGAGGGTTCTGTCTCCTCAGGAAAGGGCAACAAAGGCAAAAATAAAAAAATGGAACTACATCAAACTAAAAAAAGGATTAAAAAAAAGATTTATATCAACCAATGTATAGATCTTCATTGGACACTGATGTGAGCAAATCAACTTAAACACTTACTAGTTGATGATATTAAAGAATTATGTTATATTTTTAAGTGTGATCATTATATTTTGGTAATGTTTTCAAATTTATTATTATTTCTTTAAGAAATACATAATAATGTTCACGAATGAAATAACATGCCTAGAATTTGCTTCAAAATAATCCAAAAGGGGATGCCTGGTTGGCTCAGCCGGTTGAGCGTCCAACTTTGGCTCAGTTCATGATCTTGTGGTTCGTGAGTCAAGCCCCATGTCCGGCTCTGTGCTGACAGGTCAGAGCCTGGAGCCTGCTTCAGATTCTGTGTCTCCCTCTCTCTCTCTCCCCCTCCACTGCTCACACTCTGTCTGTCTGTCTCTCTCTCAAAAATAAACATTTAAAATATACTTGTTTAAACATTTTTTAAAATAATCCAAAGGGATGGGAGGGTAAAGATGAAACAGGATTAATAAGATTGGCCTTGAGTACATAATTGTAAATGGGGAGTAATGGGCACGTTGGGGTTCATTACACTGCCCTCTCTAGTTTTGTATATGTTTAAAATTTAATAATAAAAAAGATCTTTTTAAGTTAAAAAATAAGCTCAATATGGAGGGGCCATGGTTGAGACATGTGAGAAAAGCCTAGAGTTCTTCCCAATGACTCACTTCTTCCACAGTGATCCCTGAGGCAGCTTGGGAAGCCTTAGAATACCTAGAAAACAGTTTGAAACCAAGGCTGCATTATACGGAATACAGACACCTAAGTAAAAAGAACTGGCTTCAAGTCTTGGCTCTGAGCCTTAATAGCAGCGTGACACCTTTAAAGAGTTACCTCTGAGCTTCTTCTTACCCTTGTGCAAATAGGGCTACTTCCCCGGATAGCAACAAGGATCAAATAAAATAAGAAATTTAAATTCTTTGTATTCTAAAAGTATATATGATCATCATTAGGACCACTTAGGAGATAACTTGCCTTTTATTCCTGACACTGAAGTTACTCAACCCCCATCCCACCCCAACCTTCATGCCAATCCCTTCCAATCTTCAGAAAACACATATAAAATTTTGTGAAGACATGAGAGGCAGCAGGAATTAAGGTTCAACTCTGTGGGCAACCACTGTGTGCCTGGCCAGCTATAGTGTGGGGGGGGGGGGGGGGGGGGGGGGGGGGGGGGGGGGGGGGGAGGGCAGTAATAAGAAAGTTCCCTAGAGATTACTGAAAATTTACCCTCAGTTTAGGCTCCAGGTCTCTAAATACCGTGTTCGCAAATGACAAAAAATAAAGTACAAGATACTTGTGAAGAAGGCCAACCACTGGAGAAAAAAAGTATTATGTTAATGACAGTTTAACTGCCTATTTCTGACTCAGAAATAATGAAATCCATCCTTTTTATCAACACCTAGATTCTATTTTCCTTCCGCAATCCCTCATGTTTTGAATGATTTTGCCTATAAACAAAGTGCACCTATTGAGAAATAATTCAATGTTTTCAGCTGTGTTTATTATCACCACTTTTTCTTTTCAAAATGCTAATCCAGATTTCAACCAACTATATACAATAATCGAGGCTTCATAACAATATTTTGAGATCACACACCTCACCGTCCTGGCTTTGATAGTAATGAGCAAGAAAGTGAAAGTAAACATGTAGACATTCAAGCACTGGGCCGTGGGACCAGTTGCTTATTTTGGCTGTATACTTGTGTTCAAGGTCATTCACTCACTGGACAGGTTTATGTCCTATGATGCCATCAACTGCCAGCCAAAGCACCCACCAGCAAGAGAAAACTAGTGTTAATAAAAACCAAAAGCAAAGATACTTTTATCGTAAGTAAATGTACAATTTCCATTAGGCTTACTACTGAAAGCCAACTTCAATTCATTTATTCATTCAAAATTTACTAAGTGTCCCTGTCCAATACCCTATGGTAGACACTAAGGACAAAATGAATAAGACATAGTCCATGGCCTCAAGGGATTACACAAATACACTCATGGACCCCAAAGTTGCCAGTGACCACAGGCCACCAAAACTGTGCTGGAAGAGGTGACATTTTTAGTCCCTTATGAACACAAACAACTTGTGAAAAGGCAACCTGCTTCCAGATGTACTCCCCAAAAGCACAGGCCCTATCTGTAGGTGCAAGCTGTTCCACTACTGGAAAACTCAAGAAAATGGCTTCTAAGATCAAGATCTTTGTCTACAATTCAACAGACATTTACTCAATTTCTGTTCTATCTTTGGGCACTGTGCTAGATAACGGATGAGCAAACTGTGGTTCTCGGGCCAAATCTGGCCCAACACATGTCTGCAAACAGTTTACTGGAACACGGTCATGCATGTTCATTTACATGCTGTCTATGGCTGCTTTCCTGCACAACTTGCCGCTTCGACAAAAAAACCATACAGCCCATCAAGCCTAAAATATTTACTAGCTGGTCCCTTAAAGAAAAGGTTTGCTGATCACTATGCCAGACTCTGAATATGCAGAAATGTATCTGTATCTTGATCTAGGTGATAGTTACAAGGGTATACACATATGTAAAAATTCCTCAAGCATTTAATTCACTTAATCATATTTATGCCATAACTCAATATTTTTTTAATGAAATAAAGAGTACTCAGTCCCTGCCCTGTAGCAACTCACAATGTGGTAGAAAGCCATGAAAGTAAACAATTGCAGTACAACAGGGATAAGAAGCACAATGAAGAGTTACACTAATTACAGTAATGGCCCAAAAGAGAAAATAGCCTAACTAGGTATGTAAGGCCAAGTCTTCATAGAAGATAATTGAGGTATATCTTGAAGAATGAGTATATATATGCCAGGAGGGCGGTACTAGGGGAAGAAGGATGGAGGTGAAAAGGAGAGGTCATTCCAAGCAGAGAGAACAGCATATACAAAGGCTCAGAAATGCAAAAACAACAACAACAAAACCCCAAAACAATAAAATACAACACGGCTTTGGGAAATGGCAAGTAGTTCACAGAAACACTTAGGTAAGGTGCTAGTGGATCAATGTCAAAACATGAGACTGGAGCCAGACAAAGGGGTCAGACCATGGAAGGCCTCATGTGGAAGATCACCATAGATGAGTAGCCATGTAATTTATGGTCTAAACAGGGTTACTGAGGGTAAAAGAGAGACAGAAAAGGTAATTGTAAACAAGGACCATCCCAAGAAAATATGATATTTGCCATATTAAAGAACTTGGACTTTAACCTACCAGATAGGACAAGTTAATACAAGATTTTAAAGACAGGAATACCAAGATACATGCTTTAAGAAGAGTGTACTTCATCTACTTATTTCATTTAACCTATACGTACTTACCATGTGCCAGGCACTACTCCTAAGCGCTTTACAAATATTACTTAGTAATCCTTACAACTACATTGTGAGAGAGATACTATTATTATCCTCATTATTCAGATAAAAGGCACAGGCAAATTAAGTAACTTGCCCAAAGTGGCACTGATATGATAAGTGGCAGGGCAGTCGGTCCCAGAGTTTGTGCTATTCCTATTCCATCCCAGGGCCCACCTGTGACATTTCCTCAGAGACTCCCAAGCCCTCAAATGGTGTTAGGTCCCTCTGTACTGGGACCCATACCACTCTGCACTTCTTCACAGCACTCATCATATTTCCAATCATTTGTTTAAAAATCTATCTCCTCAGACTTCAGGCTGTATTACAAAGCTATAATCATCAAGGCAGTATGGTACTGGCACAAAAACAGACACTCAGATCAATGGAACAGGATAGAGAACCCAGAAAGGGACCCACAAACGTATGGCCAACTAATCTTTGACAAAGCAGGAAAGAATATCCAATGGAATAAAGACAGTCTCTTCGGCAAGTGGTGCTGGGAAAACTGGACAGCGACATGCAGAAGAATGAACCTGGACCACTTTCTTACACCATACACAAAAATAAAGTCAAAATGGATGAAAGCCCTAAACGTAAGACAGGAAGCCATCAAAATCCTCGAGGAGAAAGCAGGTAAAACCTCTTTGACCTTAGCCACAGCAACTTCTTACTCAACATGTCTCCAGAGATAAGGGAAACAAAAGCAAAAATGAACTATTGCAATCTCATCAAAATAAAAAGCTTCTGCACAGTGAAGGAAACAATCAGCAAAACTAAAAAGCAACCAACAGAATGGGAGAAGATATTTGCAAATGACATATCAGATAAAGGGTTAGTATCCAAAATCTATAAAGAACTTATCAAACTCAGGACCCAAAAAACAAATAATCCAGCAAAGAAATGGGCAAAAGACATGAATAGAGACTTGTCATATAATACATCCAGATAGCCAACCGACACATAAAATAATGCTCAACATCACTCCTCATTAGGGAAATACAAATCAAAATTACAATGAGATACCACCTCTCACCTGTCAGAATGGCTAACATTAACAACTCAGACAACAACAGATGTTGGCGAGGATGCAGAGAAAGAGGATCTCTTTTGCACTGCTGGTGGGAATGCAAACTGGTGCAGCCACCCTGGAAAACAGTATGGAGGTTCCTCACAAAATTAAAAATAGAACTACCCTACGACCCAGCAATTGCACTACTAGGTATTTATCCAAGGGATACACGTATGCTGTGTCGAAGGGGCACAAGCACACCAACGTTTATAGCAGCACTATCGACAATAGCCAAAGTATGGAAAGAGCCCAAATGTCCATCGATGGATGAATAGATAAAGCAGATATGGTATATATATACAATGGAGTGTTACTCGGCAATCAAAAAGAATGAAATCTTGCCATTCACAACTACGTAGATAGAACTAGAGGGTGTTATGCTAAGCGAAATTAGCCAGTCAGAGAAAGACAAATATCATTATGACTTCACTCATATGAGGACTTTAAGATACAAAACAGTTGAACATACGGGAAGGGTAGCAAAAATAGTATAAAAACAGGGAGGGGGACAAAACATAAGAGACTCTTAAATATGGAGAATAAACAGAGGGTTGCTGGAGGGGTTGTGGGAGGGGGATGGGCTAAATGGGTTAGGGGCATTAAGAAATCTACTCCTGAAATCATTGTTGCATTATATCTAACTAACTTGGATATAAAATTTAAAAATAAACAACAAAAAAAAAAAACCTATCTCCTTCACTGGACTGTAAACTCTGTAAGGTCAGGGTTGAGATTATCTTGTTTACCACTGTCTTCCCACAGCCTGATACATTTATTAGCCCCCAATTTAGAAACAGTATTAATAATAGCTAACATTTATGGAGCACTTACTCTGTGCTAGGCACTGTTCTAAGAGCTTTAAACATATTAATTGATTTAAGAGAATTTGAGTAAGCTGTTCAAAGGTCACAAAGCTAGCAAAAAATGGAGCCAGGATTCTGGATCTAGCTCAATGTGCTTTACTTTATGCCATGCAACTTTTTTTTTATTGAATAAATACAAATATTAGTTAATAAAATTAGTATCTGTGGTATGTACACAGTACCTGGCACTCAGCATGCATTCCAAAAATAAATAACTCTTTCAGGTGCTAAGGAAGAAACAACCTGTTACTATATTCCCCCCACTCCCAAAGAGGCAGCCTGGCCCATAGAAATATAAGCATATATCCAGATCACTGGGGAGGCAGCATAGTGCAATGTTTAAAAACTTAAGTCTTAGAATTAGAACATGACATTTCTAATTAGGTTGAGTCCCACTTACACCAATTACTAGATATGTGACCTTAGATTCCTCATTTATAAAATGAGAATAACAATATCTATCTATCTCACTGGCTACTGTGAGGATTAAATAAGGTGAATACATAATTGTACATAACACAAAAGTACTCAAAGTACATTTTTTATCATAACAATTAACATTATGATTTTTATTATTATTAACTGTCTGATTAGTTAGTGGTGGACTTAGCTGTAGCTCAGAGTTCCTGTGACCTCCTGCTAGGTTCCTTAGGACTCCACCCCAGCCCAAGTTTTATACCAAAGTTGACTATTTTACAAGTTTTAGAGCTCAAGTGGGTACTGTACATGAACAGAGTGTTTCATGGAGCTTTAGATGTCTGGCCCAATGCCTAAAAAGGTGAATATCTTCAGGGTGGGGTCCTGATCCCATTGCTTAAGCCAGGCCATCCAGAAGCAAATCAGGAAACCACTATCTCTAACTGACCTAGCTGACAATGAAAGACACCACACTAGGAAATATATTTAAATACAATATCCTCTAGGGGCACCTGGGTGGCTCAGTAAGTTGACCAGCTCAGGCTATGATCTTGTCGCAGTTAGTGAGTTCGGGCCTCACATTGGGCTCCGTGCTGCCAGTACAGAGCCGGGTTGGGATTGTTTCTCTCATTCTCTCTCTGCCCCTCATCTACTTGCACTCCCTCTCTCTCAAAATAAATAAATTTAAAAAAAAGGGGGAGGGAATACAATATCCTCTTGAGCTTATGAGACTTCAGCCAAAGCCTTACTGTCAGGCTAGAAATGCTCATTTAGTCCAAGAGCCTGGCCAACAGAAGCCAAGAGCTTCTGTCACTGCTGGATCTAACAATGGTGACAGAGAAAAGTTTTAGAATTTTGAGGTGCCATAAAATACTCTCTGTGACAACCTTAATTCAAAGCCTCCTAGATGCCCAGCCTTATATTAGGTCTGATCACAGAAATCACAGAATTGGGAGAATAAGGTGAATCTCCAGAGATCAACACCTGGATTGGTCCCGGCTTTCAGACTGTAATCTACCTACCTATCATTGGCCTCATTTTACAGATAACACAGCTGAGGTTCGGACTGAGTAAGTGACCCAAGTCTAAGTGGTGGCAAGAAAAACATGAGCACCTAGTCTCAAGGAATAACAATCTTGACAACAAGGTAAGACTCATAGAACTGTCAAAATGCATGTCCAGGTAGTAAGGAAGATTACCATGAGGAGCTGCAGGTATGGAAAAGAAGAATAAGAGCTGAGGTACAGAAGGCCTCCTGGTAGCAGTTCCTGGTCACCATACCCCTCACAAAGTAAAAGGGTCCTTCCTCGATTTATGGCTCCTTTTTATGTAGATCCTATAATATCGACTTACCTATCCCCCCCATTAGATGGTAGTTCCTCAAGGTTATGCCCAGTTTCCTATCCTTATCTGTGTTACCAGCTCCCCACTTAAGCATACAGATGCACCTCCTGCCGACTTCAAAAAGACTCAGACTAGCCCTGCTCACCCACACAATACTCAAAACAAGGTAACGTGTGGTCTATTAGGTATCTTCCATGCCAAGATGGAGCGCCTCAAGAAAGAGTCTAGACAACGCTAATAGAAAGTCACTCTGGGGGCACCTGGGTGGCTCAGTTGGTTAAGGTGTCTGACTCTTTAAATTTTTTTTTAATGTTTTTATTTATTTTTGAGACAGAGAGAGGCAGAGCATGAGCAGGGGAGGGGCAGAGAGAGAGGGAGACACAGAATCTGAAGCAGGCTCCAGGCTCTGCACTGTCAGCACAGAGCCCGACGCGGGGCTTGAACTCACGGACTGTGAGATCATGACCTGAGCCGAGCCGGACACTTAACCAACTGAGCCACCCAGGCTACCCGAGGTGTCTGACTCTTGATTTCAGCTCAGGTCACGATCTCACGGTTTATGGGATTCAGCCCCGCATATAGCTCTGTGCTCACAGCATAGAACCTGCTTGGAATTCTCTCTCTCCCTCTTTCTCTGCCTCTCTCTCTCTCTCCACCCCCCCCCCCAAAATAATAGACATTAAAAATAATAATAATAAAGTGACTTTTGCCAAGTAATTAACCTCTTATTTGTACTATAAGATATTGACAACAATCATCTCAGAAGGATGTATGAAAAATTAAATGTCTATGAGAGCACTTATACAGTACCTGGCACATAGTAGTCTCCCTTCTCACAAGCCTTCTGAGTTCCTATAAAAACTATTTTGATTTTGGTTTGGTTTGTCCTTGGACCAACATTTATTAAATCGTAAGTATTTATTTATATGCAGGGCGCTGTGTTAAGCCCTAGGAGTAAGACGATGGTATTGTCTTAGGTATCTCTGATAAAACCTCACCATCTAGCATGGTGCTCACCATAGCTGCCTGGCACACAATAAGCACTCACTAAATAGGGAACTCTCGAGAAGACTACCAGACATGGACCACCATGGGTCACTTGCCAGTAAGCAAGGCTGAGCTATCTGTTCTGTTAGCCCTAGAGACAGGCAGGCACAGAAGACATCAAGTCCTTGGCCAGCATCAGGTATATACATTTAGAGAGGCCCGCCTGTAGTAGGGCCTGGCCATCTCAATAACCACAAAAATACAAGAAGGATCCAGATGAGTTCCTCAAAACTGCTTTAGAGACCATATGGCAATGTTCCAAACTATACCGCATCTCCATTTAGGACCTGGGTTGTAATATTAAACTAAACACCCACCTTCACATGTCCTACACTCCCCATTGAGAGGAAATGAAAATGCTTCTTCCTTTTAACATTGAGTGTTTGGAAAAGCTGACCTCCCAGGAAATGGCTGGGTCCATATCCTGGCAAATAGGATCTGGCAAAAGCTTGAACCCTACAAAAGCATCTCAATCATTCCACCTTGCTGGGCTCCAGGGCTGAAAATAGCCCCAAATGAAAAACAAGCTGTGCAGACTACTTATCCAGTTTCATAGCAAAGGCAGGCTTTAAGCTGGCTGAAGAGGACAAACCCCTCACTCCTTAACTCGAGCAGGGCTACAAGCCTCACCTGTTTCCGGCCCCATAGCAACTGGCATTGCTCTGGCACCTCTCAGGCTTCATCTTTCCAAAACAGCAGTAGAACAAGTGCAAGATAGGGAAGGGCCTTCCACAGTCAGCCTAGCACTGCTTCAAAGGGTGGCAGGGAAAGCGCTATTCCTGGACATAGACCCTTTATTCCTCTTCAAACCTGAGGGCAAAATGAGAGGCCCACATCTGACAAAGAAGCATTCTGTACCTCTACTTCCCCTTCTGGCAATGACCTAAAAAGGTTCCTCCATCAAGGCCCTATCTCAATGCCTGCTCAAGGGTAGCCTTACCTAATCCCAAATCAGAGTCCGTCGGTCTGCAGTCTTACACACCGAGTCCATCCCTATCTATTACACACCCTGATCCATACCATTGGAGTCAACAGTTTCCAGCTCTGTGTACCCCAAAACATTAAGCACTTCTAAAGGCAGGGCCCAAGTCTCATAATGCCTATGTCTCCAGCTTTGTCCGGTACCAGGGCAGCTTTAGAGCAGGTCCTCAAAGGTCTGTTTGTTGTAGAGTGAAAGTGAGCAGGTACAGAAACAACACAGAAAAATGTATCCTGCCTTACTCTCCCTGTTGTCCCACACCAAGTACATGCTGCCCTCTGGACTTGGGCCTAAGCTGGATTTCCCAGGCTTCCTCTTATCACCCAGTTTACAGCCATCTCTCCCTCCTCTGACTGTGCACATCCTATCGGAACCACTCCGTGGACCTTTGGCAGCCTAGATGTCTGTTTCACCTCCCGGGTGTATTTGGGAACTTCTTCAGGACAAGGTCAATGGATCAGCCACCTGAGAGTCCACCAATAAGTGTTTACAGAGTTAAAAAAAAAAAAAAAAAAAAAAAAAACTTCCCTTGAGCTTTTGATAGATCATCTTTAAAAAAAGATGAGAAAAAAAATATGTCACTGGCATCTCTTACCTGGTTTTACCTGGTTTGCTCCCACAGGCTTAGATTATCTCTCTCCCTATCCTCTACTGGTTCCCAGGGAATTATCCATGAAGCATTCAGGGCAAATGGTTCAGCACCTATATTTGGATCTACAACTGTGTGATACTCAAGATGTCATCAGAACAGAGATGACAGCTCATTCTTCACATCCCACATCTTTCAGACTATAGGGAGTGATTCATCCATACTTACCCCAGCTAAACGCACGAAAAGTCCCTTGAACCAAAGCAGGACAATGTATCCTGCTATCCAGCTATACCTAGCCTATCCAGCAGGCTAGGTATCCTCTACCTAGCCACTGGTGGGTCCATGCCTAAAATCATGTTCAGGCTCACATCTAAAACTGGGAATGGGCTCCTAAATCCTCACCTTTGGGCTGAAGTCCCGGGGAAAGACTTCCAGTCAGAAAGAAAATAAATGATAACTTTCTACAACCATGTTAAAAACAACAGCTTTTAGAAAATCTAAGTTTTGTTTTTATTGAGATATAATTTGCATACCATACAATTCACCCTTTTAAAGTGTACAATTCAGTGGCTTTTAGCATATCCACAACGTTATACAGCCATCACCACAATCTAATTTCAGAACATTTTCATCACCCTAAAAATAAACCCCATACCCATTAGCAGTCACTCCACATAACCCCTTCCCCCAACCCCTGGCAACTACTAATCTACTTTCTGTCTCTACAGATTTGCGTATTCTGGACATTTTCATAAATGGAATCACATAATATGTTGCCTTTCACTTAGCATAAATTTTCAAGGTTTATCCATGTTGTAGCATGTATCAGTACTTTGTTCCATTTTATGGCTGAATAATATTCCATCATATGGATATATCACATTTTGTTTATTCATCACTCAGTGGACATTTGAGTTGTCTCCACTTTTTGGCTACCATAAATAATGCTACTATAAACATTCATGTACAATACCTAGGGACTTCCAGGTGTTGAAAACATCTGGCTGGCTCCCATACTGCTCATTCATTCTCTTGACTTAGAAAACATAGAGCCAAGCATCATGCTACTCACCATTTAAGAAAGCATTTTTTGGGTGCCTGGGTAGTTCAGTCAGTTAAGTGTCTGTCTCTTGATTTCAGTTCAGGTCATGATCTTACAGTTTCGTGGGTTCGAGCCCCGTATCGGGCTCTGTGCACTGATGGCCAAGACTGCTTGGGATTCTCCCTCTCTCCCTCTCTCTGCCCCTCCCCCACTCATGTGCTCTCGCACACTCTCTCTCTCTCTCAAAATAAAGAAATAAACTTTAACAAAATTTTTTAAAAAAACATTAAAAAGAGAAGCTTTCTTTGACCATCCTACCTAAGATAGCACCCCCATCACTCTGTAACACGTTGTCCTGCTTTATTTTGTTTTCTAGAACTTACTATTACATGAAACTATATTACATGTCTACTTATCTATTGCCTATCCTCCTACTTGAATATAAGACAACAGAAACTATTATTCTTATTGTCCACTGCATATCAAGTACCTAACAGAGTACCTGGCACAGAGTAAGGTCTTAATACTATATGAATGAATAAATGGTACAACTCCCAACTCATCCCCTCTATACCATTTCTGCCAAGCAAACCTCCACTCTACACTCAAAACTCCAGTCTATGCTCGTTTCATTCAGCATTTATTAACATCCACTATACACCAAGCCATTTAGATGATAAGGACAGAAATAAATCAAAATATAATCCCTGACTCTAGAAATACAACCTAGTGGTTTGAAGCAAACAATAAAAAAGTATACCATTATAGAGATATTCATAGTCAAGAGCACCTAACTAATGGAATAAGGAGGAGAAAGGGGTTAATATAGCTTCTCAGAGGAGGTACCAGTTGATCTGAGCCTGGAAGAACAATTATAATTTCAGCCACCAGAATAAGGGAAGGATATTCCAGACAAAAGAAAAAGTATGATCAAAGGCTGAGAGACATAAAAGATCTAGGTATATTTAAAGATGAGTGAGTGATTTATATATATACATTTTTTTTTTATTTTTTAATTTACATCCAGGTTAGTTAAGGGGCATGTGCTCCTCTGAAACATAGTTAGCATATAGCGCAACAATGATTTCAGGAGTAGATTTCTTAATGCCCCTTACCCATTTAGACCATCCCCCCACCCACAACCCTTCCAGCAACCTTCTGTGTATTCTTATTTAAGAGTCTCTTATGTTTTGTCTCCCTCCCTGTTTTTATACTATTTTTGCTCCCCTTCCCATATGTTCAACTGTTTTGTATCTTAAAGTCCTCATATGAGTGAAGTCATAATGATATTTGTCTTTCTCTGACTGGCTAATTTCACTTAGCATAACACCCTCTAGTTCCATCCACATAGTTGCGAATGGCAAGATTTCATTCTTTTTGATTGCCGAGTAACACTCCATTGTATATATATACACATCTGCTTTATCTATTCATCCATCGATGGACATTTGGGCTCTTTCCATACTTTGGCTATTGTCGATAGCGCTGCTATAAACGTTGGTGTGCATGTGCCCCTGCAACACAGCATACGTGTATCCCTTAGATAAATACCTAGTAATGCAATTGCTGGGTCATAGAGTAGTTCTATTTTTAATTTTGTGAGGAACCTCCATACTGTTTTCCAGGGTGGCTGCACCAGTTTGCATTCCCACCAGCAGTGCAAAAGAGATCCTCTTTCTCTGCATCCTCGCCAACATCTGTTGTTGTCTGAGTTGTTAATGTTAGCCATTCTGACAGGTGAGAGGTGGTATCTCATTGTAGTTTTGATTTGTATTTCCCTGATGAGGAGTGATGTTGAACATTTTCTCATGTGTCAGTTGGCCATCTGGATGTAAAGCCGAGTGAGTGATTTTTGAGTCAAGGAAGGTTTGCCCCAAAAGAATGTTTCTTGGGGTGCCTGGGTAGCACAGTCAGTTAAGCATCCAACCTCGGCTCAGATCATGATCTCACAGTTTGTGAGTTCAAGCCCCATGTCAGGCTCTATGCTGACAGCTCAGAGCCTGGAGCCTGCTTCAAATTCTGTGTCTCTCTCTCTCTTCCCCTCCCTGCTCACTCACCCGTGTGTGCTCTCTCTCTCTCACAAAAATAAATAAACATAAAACAACAACAACAATAAAACAATAAAAAACAATAAAAAACAACAACAAAAAAGAACATGTCTTAATTTTTTAATTATTTTATTTTTGAGAGAGAGAGAGAGACACAGAGCACGAGCAAGGGAGGGGCAGAAAGAGAGGGAGACACAGAATCTGAAGCAGGCTCCAGGCTCTGAGCTGTCAGCACAGAGCCTGATGCAGGGTTCAACCCCATGGACCATGAGATCATGACCCAAGCTGAAGTTGGACATTTAACTGACTGAGCCACCCAGGCGCCCCACAAAATAATGTTTTTTTAAAAAAATGGATGTCCAGTGTTCAGAATATAACAAGAACTCTTATAATTTGTATTAATTAGGGTTCTCCAGAGAAACATAACTAATAGGTACAGAGAGAGAGCAAGAGTGAGATATATATATATATATATATATATATATATATATATACATATATATATATATATATGGACAGATACAGATATACCAGAGGAAATTTATTACAGGAATTGGTTCACATGGTTATGGAGGCCAAAAAGTCCCACCATCTGCCATCTGCAGAGAATCAGGAAAGCTGCTGGTGTGCTTCAGACCAAGTCCAGAGGCCTGGGCGGAGTGGCAGGGTGATGGTGTAAGTCCTAGCCCAAGTCTAAGTGCCTGAGAATGAGCAGGTCCGATGTACAAAAGTAGGAGACAATGGATATCTCAGCTCCAGCAATGAGAACAAGTTCATCCTCCTCCCCTTTTTGTTCTATTCAGGCCCTCAGAAGATTGGATGATGCCCACTGATACTGGTGAGAATGGTCTCCTTTACTCAGTCTACTGATCCACAATCTCTTCTGAAGACATCCTCACAGACACACCCAGAAATAATGTTTCATCAGCTATCTCGGCATCCCTTAGTCCAGCCCACATAAAATTAACCATTACACAATTCGACCAAAGACAAAACCCAATTAAAAAATGGACAAGGAATTTGAATAGGCATTTCTCCAAAGATGATATACAAATAGCCAAGAGGCAGAGGAAAAGACAATATCATTAGTCATCAGACAAATGCAAATCAAAACCACAATAAGATACCACTTGACACCCACCTGGATGGCTATAATAAAAAAAAAAAAAAGCTAGAAAATAACAAATGTTAAAATGTGGAGAAATTGGACCCCTTGCACATTGCTGGAGGGAGTGTAAAGCAGTACAGCTACTTTGGAAAACAGCTTGGCAGTTCCTCAAAAGCTTAAACATGAAATTACCATATGACCCAGCAATTCTACTCCTAGAATATACCCCAAAGAATTGAAAACAGGTACTTAAACAACTACATGTATACACATGTTCACAGCAGCACTATTGACAACAGCCAAAAGATGGAAACAGCCAGTCAGGGTGCCTGGGTGGCTCAGTGGGTTAAGTGTCTCCCTTCAGCTCAGGTCACAATCTGGCTGTTTGTGAGTTCGAGCCTCGCGTCGGGCTCTGTGTTGACCGCTCAAAGCCTGGAGCCTGCTTCAGATTCTGTGTCTCCCTCTTTCTCTGCCTCATCCCCACTCATGCTCTCTTCTTCAAAAATAAATAAACACCAAAAAAAATTAAAAAAAAAAAAAAGACGGTAACAGGTATCCACCTAGAGATGAGTAAACAAACTGTGGTACATACATACAATGGAATCTTAGCTACCCATAAAAAGGAATGGAGTACTGCTTCATTATACATGCTACATGCTTTAACACAAAAGAACCTCCAGAATATTATGCTAAGCGAAAAAAAGCCAGACACAAAAGGTAACATTTATCATGATTCCATTCATATGAAATATCCAGACCAGGTAAATCCGTACAGACCGAATGCAGATTGGCAGCCACCAGGTGAAGTAGAGCAACTGCTTCACAAGTATGGGATCCCTTTGGGGCATGAAAATGGTTTGGAACTAGACAGAGATGGTGGTTACACACCATTGTGAATGGGCTAAATGCCACTGAGTTGTAGATGTGTATGGTTAATTTTATGTTATGTGAGTTTCACCTCAACTAAAAAGAAAAAACAAAGATGAATGCCCCATATGGTACATTATGTGGTACTATTAAGGGCCATTATGTGGCCCTTAAATACATTCTCACAATAGCCATAAAACTCATAAAGATTAATGGTTTCTCCAGGGCCATGAGGCTAATAAACAATAGCAAAGCCAGATTTTAAACTCTAATCTGCCTGCTCCCAAAGCTCATGCCATTGCCACAACATGAAATTGCCCAGCATCATACATCCTTCCCTATTTCTTGAATGTCTATGAGAGAATGTTCTGACCACTCAAAATAAACCAGTTCTTCTCAGTTTAACATTAATCCTGGCAGCCACAGGGTCAAAACCTCTCTCAGACAGTAGCAACCTCTGAGACACCTCTGAGAAGTACCTGAGACTGCTATCTGGCCTACTCCATCATTCCCCAGGTCACCAAGCAAGCCTCCTGAAAACCCAAATGTAGATGTTCTGCCTTAGATGGCCCTTGAAGGTAGGGTTCCAGGAAATGCGAGGGAAAAATACTAATATGGAAGGCATGGCAAATAAAACACTAAGCCAGAAATCAGTAGACCTGAGACATAGTCTCAGTTCTGCCCCTAATTAGTTATATGACCTTGAGAAGTTACCTGCCTTCTTTGCATTTGTTTTTTCTGCTATAGTACAGAAATAATAATCCCCTACTATCACATCTCACAGATTTCCTATGGGTGTGATGAGCAAAAAGATGCATCTTCAACAGAAGGGTGCTTTGTAAAGTGCAAAGCACAAACCAACTGTGGAGTCATGATGATATGATTACCACTAGCTGGTTGGAGAGAAGATTAATGTCCATGAAACAATTATAAGGTGAAACAGCAGATAATTAGGTGCCTAATTATAGGATACAGATCCGGAAGATTATAGTCTCGAAAGGGGAAGTCTCTGGGATTCTTCAGAGAAACTATATAGAAAAGAATGGACAGGACTGAAGGATGATGGCAGAATAAGTGTGTAGCCAGGGCAAAGGGGGTGAAGCAGCAGGACAGCAGCGGTGCTGGATCAGATGCTGTGTGCTGGGAGGGCAGGGAGGACACAGTGGGTAGTTAGGTAAGGCCAGACTGTGGAGAGAAGACAGTCAGGCCAAGGGCAGGATGCAGTTGGCCACAGGGAGCAATAGGAGAGAGTAGAGCTGGATTTCACAGCAAACACTTACTGAGCACTAACAATGTGGTAGGCACTATCATAGCTTATGGAGATACTGGGAGAGATAAAGACATGAACCGTGCTTTCATGACTGTGCACTGGTGTCCTAGCTCTTCTGTCTGCAGTGACGTGAACATCAAGGAACAAGCTTTCTAATCACAGGAGTCTGGATTCAAATCCCCGCACTGCTATTGCTAGATGAGTGGCGTTCATGAAGTAACCAAAGCTAATTTCCACTTTCCTCATTTGCAATACAGAAATAATAAGAATCTTTCATAGGATGGTAGTGAGCACTAAATTATATAAAGTACATTAAAGAAAGAGAATTGGTGTGTGCCTTCCCAACATACAACAGATGATATCTATTACCATTATCATTTACTGCCACTGTGACCTTGAAAAGTTGCTTACCCTCTCTGGGCTTCACTTTCCCTCATCAGTAAACTTCACAAGCTTGTGAAGATTAAAGGAAATAACTGATCTAAAGCACCTAGCAGGAGGCATCAGCTCAGCAAAGTTCCCTTTTCTTCCCTTATCTCCTTTCCTTAACCCTCCTCCCTTTCCCTTTTCTCAGGCCCACATTTGAGATCTCCCTTGTGACAATGCTCAGCTCCAGAAGGAGGGCACTGAGGACATAGCTAGGGCACGTGCTGACTCTAGAAGTCAGCAGGCTCACTGAACCCCCAAACTAACTTACCCAGTGCCTGACCACTCCCATCCGGGAAGATACTCTTTACCCACTTCTTGCCAAGTGGCTCCAATTCACAAGCAAGAAGCCCTTTCTACCTGATGGCCTGACAATTTCTCCCAAGAAACCAAACCAGAAGAGAAAGCCCTGAAGGCTAAAATGATGATGAAAGACAGGAGAGTGGTATTTGCAGTGTCTTAAAACCATACGATAAAAGGGAGCATGCTGGGCACCCTTACCTAGGGGCAGATAGATCCCACGGGCATTGTGCACGTGTGACAAGAGACGGCAAACCTGTGGCAATTTCCAAAGGTCCCGGGAATGTCTCAGAACAAGGCCCTCAGCCTGCTGGAGTCACTCAGGCATGAGGAAAAAATTAGGTTTTCACTAGTAAAGGTCAACTCATAAATACCTGATTAACCCAAGCAAACATGCTCTGCTCCAAGTCCTGGGAGAATTTACAACTGATCCATAACAGAAGTCAAGCTGAGTACACGCTTTCAAAGCTATAACTAACAATTATCGAGGTGGGGCATGGTGGGGGGGGGGGGGGGGGGGGGTGATGGCTGGCTATAAAAGCCTAATCCAAATCAGGTGAGTCCAGACTCTCCAGTGGAAGCTGCTTTTTCTGCAAACAGCCTTTGCATAAACCTGTAGCACCAAAGTTACCTTGCCTTGAGAGATAAGAGCCAGCCTTCCCACCAAGACCATGGGAAATGCAGAGAAGCAAAACATATTAATTCTAACATCCTTGCTCAATCCCAGGGAATTCCTTTTGTGAAGAAATAACACCAGTAACTCTCATCTTATGCATTAGGAAGATATGGTCACACCAAACATCTGAAGCCACTGGCTACGCTTCCCCAAGAAGATGTGCTTTTGCCCCTGTACTTCCATCACACTTTGTAAATCAGGAAGGGAAAATCATCTTTCATAGAGCACTTACTAGAATTTCTACAAAATTTGTTAAATTTTTAAATTTTTTTTAATGTTTATTCATTTTTGAGAGAGAGAGAGAGAGAGACAGAGCAGGAGCAAGGGAGGGGCAGAGAGAGAGGAAGAGAGAAAATCCCAAGCAGGCTCTGTGCTGTCAGCACAGAGCCAGATGCAGGGCTCGAACTCCCAAACCATGAGATCATGACATGAGCCAAAGTCAAGAGTCAGATGCTTAATTGACTGAGCCACCCACACTCCCCAAATTTTTCAATGTTTTTAATCCTCCCAATAGTCCTGTATGATAGCTAATCATCATCCCATTTTATAAATGAAGAAACTGAGCACCAGAAAGATCAGACAAGTTGATCAGGAAAGGGGCTGGTAAAGGGCAGAGCCCACATATGAACCTAGTCTGCCTGATTCCAAAATTGTCAAAATTCTTTCGACAATTACTTATTGAGAGCTTACTATGTGCCACGCACTAGTCTTGGGTGAATATACAGCAGTGTATAAGACAGGCGAGAACCCCTGTCTTTATAGAGATTTCATTCCTGAACAAAGCTGCCTCCATATTTAGCACACCACATATTTAATAAGCAGATAAGAGATCTCTGTATTTCTTCCCCTCTGCCAGGCAGGACTTGACAGGTATGTATTAAAGGAATGAATGTGGTCTTTGCCCTCACCTCACAAGAATTCCTCTCAGAGGCTGCCCAAACAGCATTGTTATTTATTCATCAGTTCCACATCCTTCTTCACACCTATGGCTTAAACCAAAGGCTTAAACCAAAGGCTTCCTTATAGTGGTGGCAATGAGTTGACACGAGTAGAACTTCAGAGTTTACAAAACACTTTATGTACATTATCTTATTTAATCCTCATAAATTTAAACAAGGTACATATTGTTCCCATTTCACAAACAGACATCAGAAAGTTTAGTTACTAGTTTCTTGGGTCCTTATACACAATTGAGAACTGTAGCTGAGCTAAAGCACAGTTCTCCCTGGTGTGTGTTCTCCTCCCCTTCGCCTAAGAACATCTTATAATCTATTCTCAACACTGGAGAAAACAAAAGGATGTCATGTTACTATCTAGACCATTCTATTTGAATAAGCGATTTCAGGTTTCCCATATTATCAAAACAGAAGAGATAAAGAAAAACCATTGCATTTCATCCTATCATGGTATTTATTTTTGATTGTTACTAATACCTTGTTACTTTTCCCATTAAAGGTGTTTTAACTGTTTTTTGTTATGTTCTAATTTGCCATTTATCCCCCAAAGGACCTTTGGTATGAAACACTAAGCATATATGCTATATGTATAGAAAAAGCCCTGAAAATACTTTTATAATTTTTTCAAATTAGAGACATAATTCAACTTATGAAAATGCTTTTACAGGCTTGCCTGTTTTAGGAAAGACTTTAGCCTCTGAAGTGACACATACCATTAGGTAAAGGTTGCAGAAAGCAGAAGCCTCAAATGCAGGTTAATAACTGAGTATGTTCTTTGCAAAAATAACCCAACCCCATACCTCCATCCCCTACTCCCACCCCTCTCACAGCCAACAGGTATATTTCAGCAACTAAGGCCAGGCTGAGGGCTTTGTCATTCTGCTTACTCCAGGTAGCGTTGTTCTAACTTTATTCATTGCAAGGAAACTACAAGAAAGAAACAAACTCTAAAGCCAGATGCCAAAGAAAATTACCGAAGGGAACAGATGCCTGCACTCCGGGAACCCAAAAGACATCCTACGTAAAAGGCTCTGCTGCATCTGGTAGAACATAGCACACTCTGAGCAAATCAAGAAGACTCAGACTCAGGCTTGGCCTGTTTCAGAGATCTAGCCAAGACTGCCCAAAACCTTTCCCTTTACCAGTTTGTCATAATACCTAAAATTCTAACACTATAACTTCATTCAGTTCTCTAACAAACACATCCTGAGTGCTACCCCTTGCAGAAGTGGTAGTAGTCAAATGGGTAGGGGTGTGTGTGTGTGTGTGTGTGTGTGTGTGTGTGTGTGTGTCTGTATCCATGCCTCATGAATATTAGCCAGATTAGAGAGAGGGGCAGAAGGCTCTGGAAATGCAGGCGAAGAAAATAATTGTGACTACAGAAACTGAAGAAGTCTTTCTGGAGGTAGGAAATCAGCTCAGCGTGGAAGCATAGGAGGGTATAAAATCATATGTGCCTCTTTAGGAAGGTAACCAGTGGCTTTGGGAGAGACCTGGATTTGAATTCTGGTGCAGGTGCTTACAGGCTATAATGACAATCAGGCAAATTATTTTCCTTTCATGAGTATCTCTTCATCTGTAAAATGGACAGACAGCTGTCAAAAGACAGCTATGTAAAACACTAGCTCCAACCTGGTGCATGGTGGGAATTAATAACTATCCTTTCTTTCTCCCTTTTTCTGGTTAGAACAGGAACACACATCAGGGAGGGATGCCCCAAGACAATGAAAATTACTTTCCAGCTAATAGAGCAAAGCCTTTTGGGGGTTAACAGAACAGAGAGTCAACCTGAAAGGACATCTCAGGAGTCAAGAGAGTAACAAATCCAGGCATATCCGGATCCAGGTCTCAGCCTATATCTCTCTCCACCACAAGACATGTGGCAACCCATTCTGGACAAACACCACATGGTTATGCATCTAGTTAGATGAGGAAATGGAAACCCACTCCTCAGCTCCCTGCAAAGACAGCCCTGTGCCAACTTCTGGTACTAGTGCAAGGAAAGGATTGAGTCCAGCTGCCAACATTTTAATTAGTCCAACCTTAAAAGTCTATAACCACAGGAGATTAAAAGGAGCCCCCAGGGAAAGCCTCTGCCCTTCACCCGGTTCAGCCAATTAGATCTGCTCAAGTGCCCTAATTTCCAGCCCTGAATTCTTGGGGGAATCGGGCCTCACCAAGCTCTAACTCCTGGCTGAGTGTATAGGCACTCACTCAGCTCAGGAAGAGCAGTTGGGTGTGGGTTGTGAGAGAGGCAGTATCAAGTATGCCCTGAGGCCCTGACACCCTTCCAGCATCAGTAAACTAAGCCTTGCCTTCTTGCCAGGCTCCAGTCCTCCACCCCAGTGTCCTACTGTGACTCATTCTCCCAGTAGCTATACCCTAGCTGATCCACACCCAAAAAGCTAGCAAAGGCTAGTTTGGATTCTCAGTTCTGGGGTTACCTCACCCCAGTCATGCTTGTATTTTAAAGGAGATTCTCCAAAATGGAAATGACTTCAAGACTCCAAAGAATTGAGCTACATGGTAAACCAGGAGGCAAATACGAAAACTGAGGCACGAAGGGGTAAAGTTCAAGTTAATGACAAGATGTTACACTTGAAAAACAACAAACTTTACGTTTCCCAAAGGCTCTGGCTCTTCTCCCTTGCAAGTTTTCCTGTTGTCACTGAGAGTGAAAAAGCAAGGTCATAAGGAAAAGTGAGAACCTAGGGGACATAGGGTAGTAAGGAGACAGGAATTATACAGATGACCAGACAATTCAAAGGAAAACTAATAATAAATTGCTCACATTTGTGTAAGACTTGTCACATTATTTCATAAGATCTGTACACATCAACCTTGTGAGATAGGGTCTATTAACCCCAAAATACCTGGTATGGGGAAACAGAGGCCTAGAATGGTCAAGAGTATCACAACCCATGTTAATTATGACTACTTAATTCCTAGTCTAGTGTTCTTTTTTTTTTTAAGTTGTATTTATTTATTTGGGAGGGGACGCAGAGAGAGAGAATCCCAAGCTGACAGCGCTGAGCATGACGTGGGGCTTGAACCCACAGACTGTGAAATCATGACCTGAGCCAAAATTAAGAGTCAGATGTTCAACCAACAGAGCCACCTGGGTGCCCCTGGTGTTCTTTTTTATTAAAGTACATATTCCATAAAGAAAACTGTGGAGACTCAAGAGAACCAAGCTAGGAAGAGGGAAGAAAAAGAAATAAAGGTTCAAGGGAAATAAGTGAAAAGAAAATACTTTAAAACAAAGCTACAAAGGGGCACCTGAGTGGCTCAGTTGGTTAAGTGGCTGACTTCAGCTCAGGGCATGATCTCCCAGTTCGTGAGTTCGAGCCCCACATCGGGCTCTGTGCTAACAGCTCAGAGCCTAGAGCCTGCTTTGGATTCTCTGTCTCCCTCTCTCTGTGCCCCTCCCCTGCTCATGCTCTGTCTGTCTCTCTCTCTCTCTCAAAATTAAATAAATATTAAAAAAAAATTTTTTTTAAAGACAAAGCTACAAAACAAGAAGCAGCCATTTTATTAATCAGAAAATCTCGCGTTCTCCCTCTACTCTCTCAGAGGGTGTGTGACAAGACATCAGACAAGATGGCCAGTTTCAGGCCCGCTTCCATGACAGAGAGCTTCATAACCACAGATCTGCTACCTGACAGTACACAAGCAGCTTACTCCCCCTTCTCAAGAGGACTCGGGAACATATAAACTAAACCAAAGAGATGACCACAAGAGGACTCCAAGCACTAGCTTTGAGCAGTAACTACACCCTAGTACCTCTGTTCCCAGGGCTTACCCTGGTCTAGCAGGAGTCTCTCCCAAAGCATAGCCTAAAATTCAGCTATCACTCTGCCCCAACATCTTAAGCCAGCAGAAGCAGAAGGTTGGCAGAAGACCCTGGGGCAAAGTGGGTCGTATTCATCTTCTCTCAGGCCAAGAACAGCTGATAGGATGTGATCACTCAGTGTTCTTTCAGTAATAAATTTATTTCCCACTAGAAAAGTGGAGATACAGGACTATGGAAAACTTGGCACGTTCCCAGACCAGAAAGCCCCAAATACAAGTGGGCAGCCTAGGACAGCCTAAAGTGAAAGAAGACCTTCCATGAAAAACTGTGAGTTTAAGTCTGCTCTTATTTGGCCAAAATACTCAATATATACATGGGCTCCACCCCCGCCATTATCCTGGAATAGTACCCTCACACAGCACCTAAGAGTTTTACTAAGTACCTTATCTTCCGTAGCCTCCATAAGGTAGAGATTAATATTCCTTTTTTTTTTTTTGCAAATTTGGAAACTAAGGCTCAGAGAGAAAAGGGAAACTTTTCAAGATTTTATAAGCAGAAAATGGCAAAGCCTGGAGTTGAACCCAGATTTTTCTATCTCCAAGACTCTCTACTTTTCCTACAGTGAAAGCCCAGCTTTGTTAGGATGCTTAATAGCTAAAAAACAAGAAACTTAGGTTCTCAGACTCAGAATCCACCAAGGAGTCACTGTGTAACCTTAGGCAAATCGTTTTCTTTAGGCACCAGAGAGTTCATCTATAAAATGGACAGATCTGAAACAAGTGTGTAGAGAAAAGAAGTCTTTGGTTCCTGGAGTACTGTGAAGCGAAGCGCCTTGCCCAGCACTTGAAATAGAGTCAACTACCCCCGTCATTCATCACCCCCTAGCACTGACCCTCCTTTTGACTGCCATGTATTTTATGATAATGGCACCACCAGGCTCCTCATTACCCAAACTCAAAACATGGACATACCTCTGACTTTTCTCTTTCCTTCCCTCCCTCCCCCTAAACTGTAAGTCCTATTGATTCTACATCCACAATGCAGACCCTAATCCCTTCTCGTGAACAATTGCAAAGTCTCCTCTATCTGGGGTCCCTGCGTCCAACCTCACCCCTATCAGTACATTGTGTACACACTGTGAGATTAATCTTCCTAAAGCAAAGCTCAGGTCATGTCCTCCCTTGGTCAAAACCTGCAAGAACAACTTATTGACTACAAAGTGAAGCCTAAATTTTTTAGCCTGGCATTGAGGCCTTCCCTCATCTTTCCTCAATCTTTTATGCCTAATTTTATAGTACTCTCCTTCATAGATGCTACTCTCCAGCCAATCTGGACTAACTAATGTCCCCTAAAGACTACTTTTTTCTGGAGCACCTGGGTGGCTCAGTCGTTAAGCATGTGACTTCGGCTCAGGTCATGATCTCATGGTTTATGAGTCTGAGTCCCACTGAGCCCCACTTCAGGTAAACCCCACTTCTCTCTCTCTCTCTCTCTCTCTCTGCCCCTCCTGGGATTCTCTCTCCCTCACTCACCTGCACCCCCCCTTAAAAAAAAAAACAAAAACTACTTTTTTTCACTCCATGCCTTTACACATGGAATGCCTGCCTCAACCTACCTTATATTTCTGCCTAAAGTACCCAAAGAGCCACTAAGCTGCTCCCACCTCCACAAAGCTTCCTTTATCTCACTTTCCAAAAGGACCATCAGTATCATTCACAGGGCACTGAACCTGGATTACCTTGCACAATAAACTATAAAATGGGGGACCCATTGTGAGGATTAAACAAGATCCCGTACTTGAAAGTATATAGCCCAGTCCTAGTACAGAGCAGGTACTCAATAAATAGGAGCTCTTATTATAATAAGGAAAAGTATCAATGCATATCTTAACTTCCGTATTATACACAGTACTTCTACTGGCAGGAACTGTCATATACCATATGACATACATGTTAAATGTTGCCTGAAGAAATAAAGAAGACTACAAAGATACAGACTTTGTCCCAAAGCTTATATCCAGAAGATCTCAACCATAATGCTAGTTTGGGAAGATACAGACTGAATACACACCACTCGGTAGCAGTATACTTCACCAGGGTGATATTCCCATTCAGGATTTATAAGTGAAATACACCCTCTCATTCCCTTCCTCACCTCCAAATTCCTAATCCCGTTTCTTCCAGGGCACTTAGATGACAGAACAAACTTATGCCACTAACCATCTGGGAAACTATACATTTGTAAATCCAAATGCACCTATCTCAATTCATATAGCGGTTTCTTCCCCTCCCCACAAGTTATTAAACTAAAATAGAAACATCATTGGCCTTTGGGTCAGATAAACCTAAATTCAAATCCTGGCTTAATAACCTTGGGAAAATCACTTAAATTCTCAGAGCTACAGTCTCCCTATCTACAAAATGAGAAAAATATTCACCTTTAAGTATTGTGCAGATGTAAAACACTTAGCCCACAGCCCAGAACACAACAGGTGCTCAATGAATAGTAGCTATCATCATCATTCTTATCATTGAAGTTATTTGAGTTGTCTTAATTACATATTTATCTCTTCCGCAATATGAAGTATGAGTTCCAGTGAACTTTGCCCTTGTCAGCAAAAGTTACTTGAAACAAACCTCCGCAAGCTTGGCTACCCGGCCAACACCCATGCGCGCGCGCACACACACACACACACACACACACACACACATGGACTGCATTCTAACCTGTGTATGTATTCTACCTGAAGGGCACCCGTCACCCTGGCCACTACATTTTAGATGCTGGCTCTGGGAACTTGGCAAACGTGGACACATTTGTTTTAACATACACTGTAGTGATGAGAGTTCTGAGAGCTTCCTGAGAGGCCTGAGATAACCCAGAGAGGCTGAGCAGGAGCAGAGCTACCAAATCACCCTGGAGAGAGAGAATCAGAAGCATATGAGATTTGGAAGCTTGCCTGCCTCCCTGCCCGTGAGATTTCTGATCATTACGTAGGCCAGAACTCCACACAAGGCAGCCAGGAGCTCAGTGTATGTGGCTAACAGAGGCAAGGGACAGATGTGTCCTCACTGGGCCATGCTGGCAGCACAGCTATCTCTCTTACACCTCTGCTTCCTCCACCAAGTGTCCCTAGAGGCGCTTCCTGAATGCCCTGAAGGAAAGCTGGTGTGATGTCTGCTCAGGCTGGAGTTCTCGGAGGCCCAGGGAGCTCCAGAATCAGAGATAACATTTAAAAAGCCAGTCATCTTCACCAGACTATCCTACCTCCCTGCTATGCAACAAGCCCAGCAGGAAAGAAGTCTCCTCAATTCCCCAAGCAGGCTAAGAAAAGCAATTAAAGTTATTCTGTTCATGTGGCTGCCTCAAGTTTGAACTGAGGTAAACCTATGTGGAACCAAAAGACAGGGACAGCAGGACCCAAGGAAGCCTTGTCCACAGGTCTCTTGTTGGCCCTGTCTGAGCGCGGCCCACATGCACTCCCCCCACAGCCAGCTGCTCAGGGTAGCCACTGATGTGGCAAATAAAAACTGCTATCCACAGTCAAGGGCCAAACCATCTCCCAGAATAACTAATAGCTGTCATTGAGCACAGCTTCAGTAGGTGCTCAATAAATAGGGATAAAGTACTAGTCTGCAAAGAAATAACGCTCACAGAACTCCTCAGAAAACCCACCATGTGCATTCTAGCCCTCATCTCAGAGCACTCTTGTCTAAACTTTTCACAGAAACTGATGTCAGTTTACTCAGAACTCTCCCTTCATGTCCACTCAACCCAAGGATCAACTCATTGTTATCCATTCATTTATTCAATAAATGTCTATTGGACACGTACTCTCTGACCAGCACGGTGATAGATACTAAGGATAGGTACTACGGTCAACAAAACAGACATGGCTCTTGTCCTCAAGAGAGAGGAAAATATGCAAAACAAAACAAAACAAAAAAATCAAAAACAAAAAAAATGGCTTTAAAATCTATACAACCCTTTCATATAAGTTAACTCTCTTTTAACCTCATTTCTCAAGTAGTTTGGGTCACACAGCCAGTAAGGACTTAAGCCAGAGCCCAGCGCTCTTGCTTCTACATCGGGCTATCTCTTGCTTTAAGAGGCATGAGCAGGGTGTGAAGTGCACAGAGTACTGCAGATAGCAAGTGCTACCAGCTTGATCAGAGATGAGAAGGAACTCATGGCTAGCACTAATGTCAGGGAACCCTTCACAGAGGACTAAGAGGCTAGGTAGGAAGAAAGGAGGAGAGGGAGGGGCAGTCTGAGAAGAGAGTACAAGGGCAGAAGGGAAAGTGAAAGAGAGGCAGTAGAAGGTGTGTCCTGCAGACCAGGATAAAGGAAAAAGTGTGGCTGGGCCAAAAGACAGAGAGAGGAACAGAGGAAGACGAAGTAGGCAAAATGTCCTGGGACCAGAACCCTAGGTCAGGAAGGAGACCACCACCCACAGAGGGTCTTCAGAGCCTACACCATCTCTATTCCAAGCTCCCCAGCAGAAAACAAAAGTACAACGCTGATGGCTGGTTTGAGGTTTTTCTTTGCGTGGCCTCTCATGAAATAAATCTGCTCCACTCTGACAAACATTACAGGGCCATAGCCATCTCTGCACAAGTCTGCTTGCCCCAGCAAGCTGCGCCAACGTAGGCGAGATTTTGTCAAATTCTCAGTGCCCAAAGAATGCCCTTGGCACCTTTCAGGTGGCCACAAGTAACCACACAAAGTTTTAGATACATTTACCCTGGCTGTGGAGGCCCCAAGTCCATACATTATGAAAGCAGCTGGGCCTAACAATGGTGAGACATGCACTAAAGCTCTCTGATGCTCCCCCTTCAGGGAGCCTGCTCTGTACATCCCAAGAGACAGAGATTTCTCTTGCTCTGAACTGAGATGCCAAGGGAGTGGTACAGAATGCAGATATTAGTCACCAAATGCCACAGGTATTACTGGCTCCTTTCCTTGCCTTATGTGAAAGCTCTCTAGCTGTACGGGGAAACTCCTCAGAAGCAGTGCTTGACATTGACTTTTGAATACTCCCAATTCTGCCCAGCCCAATTTCTGTAAACAAAATACAACATTGTGAACCACTTTCTGGTTTTCCTCTGTATAGGTCTCAGACCTCTAACAATCCAAACTGGCTGCACTAGGGTAGAAAGACTCCACAACAGAGTAGAAACAGCACATGAAGGAGAATCAGACATAATTAGATTCTAGCCTTGGCTACCACCTTCAGCAAGTTTATTCCTCTCATATGTAAAATGAGGAGTTGGGGAGAGATAGTCCTTAAAAGCCCTTCAGCTTTGACACAGTAGGATGTTAAGTCCTGGCACCTAACACCAATATCCTAAAAGGTCAGAGTGAGTTTTCCATCTGTCATTGTATAAGTCCCAATTCAATGCCACTTGTAAGTCTAGCTCTCTGAGGCCAAGCTGGGGCAGTAAAGGCTCCAAGGTCAGTAGATGTAAAATGGGCTTCAGAACTGAAGATATCAAACAAGGAGGTGGGAGGCAGGGCTAGAACCTAGGATAAAAAGCTACTTTAGGATTGGGCCTAAGACACAGGAGGAATATAGAGGGAGGGGCCATGCCAACTCTACATGTCAAAGCAAAGAAGTTATGCGTGAACCAATAAGATATAATATCAAAGGAAGTACAGAGAGACTCCACAAAACTCTAGGAGACAAGCAAAGGAAGTCGAAGAAAAGCTAAGAGGGCATAGCACCCAGAAGCCATTGTTCCCAAGATGATGGCCCTAGGGTGATACCACAGGCATCCTCTAAGATGGCCCCAGTGATCCCATCCTTCTGGTATTCATGCCCTTGTGCAGGCCCTTCACCTTGAGTATGGACTAGACTGACTGACTTGCTTCTAACAAATAGAATATGGCAGAAGCTATGACACATCAACTGCAAGATTAGGCAGTAAAAAAACTGTCATTTCCATCCTCGGCACTCCCTCTTGGATCACTTGTCCTGGGGGAAACCAACTGCCACGTCATGAAGCAGCTCAATGGAAAGGTCCCTGTAGCAAGGGACCAAGGTCTGCAAACACGCAAATTAACTTGCAAATGCTCTCCCCCCAAATGAACGTCAGCCTCAGCCCAACAATTTGATGCAACCTCATAAGAGACCTTAAGCCAGAGGCACCCAGCTAAGTGACACCCACATTCCGAACCCACAGAAACCATGAGATAATAAATGTTTACTATTTTAAGCCTCTAAGTTTGGGGATAATTTGTTATGCACCATTACAGGTGGGGACCAGGCCCATCTGGTCAGCCATTTCAAGTCTGCAGGTGGGGCTGGGGAAGTGGTTACACCCAATAAAAGGAAGGGGGTATGGGCCGGAAATAAAGTCAAATACCAGCATCCAGATTCTATCAACAGCTTCCCTTAGCCTAGAATAAACCCTGAATAAAAGCCTAGTTTGGCCACACCCTGAGCCTATACACATTTGATGGGTACACCTCAGGGTAAACAATGGATCTCCAGCAGGTTCAGGGTAGCAACTACCCTTAGAGAGGCGACACCATGAATAGATACCTGGATTCTGACTGAGGCTTTTCAGTCCCCAACTATCCCTACTTACATAGTACTTTAGAGTTTATGAAGCCTTTTCAGTATAGAAGTCATCTCATTTGATCCTCACTAGAAATCTGTTCACTAAGGTTATTTATTCTCTTTCTACAAATGAAAAAACTAAGGCTGAAAGAGATGAGATGACCTGCCCTCCACTAGATCCACAGCTAGCAAGGAAAGGAGCTGGAATTCTAAAGTCCCCCTAAATCCAGATATTTATGTATGGTGGCTGTGGCCAACTCAGACCCTTCTGCAAAGCCGAGACAATCCTCTCACTCTACATCTAGGCTTCTATCCAGCCCCACCCACTCACTTGCCAACCCTCTCCTCCCCACTCCACATGGGTCCTTGTGGAGTTAGACAGTTTCCCAGCTACTCTTAACTGCATTCTCTTGTTAAGGACTGCAATGATAAGAGTCTGGTGCCTTTAAAATCCTACACAAAGTTCTTCCAGGTGAAATGAGGCTATTACTGGACCCAAACTGATCTAGATGATTTTTCCTAACAGAGACAAAGAGTGAGAAATTCTAAAACAGTGAACTTTCTAAGTAAGTGAAGCTTATTTCTTCAACGTTAGCTAACCCTTTCCAAGGAAAATTTTTTCAACTTCTAACCAGCTTAGTGAACTACAGGAGAATCAGAATCAGAAAACAAATCCCCTTCAGTTTAGTTCTACAAACTTTATAAAATACAAAGTATACTACATGCTAAGCAACGTGCTAGGAACCTGCTGTCCTAAGCCCCGAGGAGCTTATGGTATACTGAGGAAGGCAAGCACATACACAGAGGACTCCAACAGCATAGCATGGTTCTTAAGATTGTAGACTCCACCAGCCTCCACAGCAGTACTTTCTGATATATGACTAGACTATTCAAACACCCATGTTGATATAGCCATCGCCAGACCACTTAGGCTAAAAGGGCTCTGAGTGTCAGATCAGTGAGGAACACATCAACAGGTATTATGTTCTGATGAAAGAAAGAAAGAAAGAAAGAAAGAAAGAAAGAAAGAAAGAAAGAAAGAAAGAAAGAAAGAAAGAAAGAAAACAGTAAAGGCTTAGAACACAGATCCCCAGAGTTATACTTCTGATCCTGTCAGAACTATATAGGACCAAGAACACAAGTTTCTCAGCTGTAAATTTGTCACCTTTAAAAAGGGCATAATAATAAAAACAGTCCTACCAACTTCCAAAGTTGAGGATAAAATAAAATAGATTATAAAGGAATGAACAGTACTGAGCATGGATGAAAATATCAAGTACCCTGGGTGAGCAGCACCCCCAAAGATTGAGGAAAAGCCAAGAATGTGATGGTTTGAAAGGAAGAGAGAAATTATGAGCCATTCAAACAGGCCCAGATTCCACTTTTTCCAACAAACTTTAAAATAGGTTTTAGGGCTAGGCACAAAAAAAACAGAGATGAATAAAGGACAATCCCTCCTCCCTTCTTCCACAGAGCTTACACTTGGGAGAGAGCAAACATATACAATGCGTTATGTGCTACATTAGAAATTTATACAAAGTGTCCTGGGGGTAATAAAGAAAGTTCTGTATTGTTATTACTTTATTTCTTAAACTGTGTCCTGGGCACATGGTATGCAATGTATTATTCTTTATAGTTTGTTATATATCTTAAATATTTCATATTTTTTTAATGTTTATTTATTTTTGAGAGAGAGACAGACAAAGTGCAAGCAGGGGAGGGGCAAGGAGAGGGAGGGGATACAGGCTCCAGGCTTCAAGCTGTCAGCACAGAGCCCAACACAGGTCTTGAACCCACAAACCACGAGATCCTGACCTGAGCTGAAGTTGGATATTCAACCAACTGAGTCACCCAGGTGCCCCAAAATATTTCGTATTTTTTATCAGCAGTAACCAGAGAGAGAGGAAGAAAGAAAGAAAGAAAGAAAGAAAGAAAGAAAGAAAGAAAGAAAGGGAAAGTTCTGTTGGAAGCCCAGTTTGGTGTCTTTCTCTTTCCCTAGAAGTCTAACAGCCAGAGCTGCTGGGTTTCCTGGAGTATCATTTCCCATAAAGGGAAACGTACCACAGCATGCCCGTGAAGTCATTAAGCAACGTATCTCCAAGTTACTCAGCAGGAAATGAGGGGCCTCTTTGTGCTCAAAACCCAAGTCCTGTGGAGCCCTAGGAAACCATTCCCCTCAACAAGACCTCGTCCCTTCCTTGCCAGAGAACAGGCATTCTTAACATGAAGTCCCCACATTCCTAAGGAGACCATGGACAGAATTCAGAGGGGACTGTGAATTTGGATGGGAAGGAAATTGCATCTTTATTTCCAATATTCTTTTACTGAAAGTTAATATTTCCTTCTATTATATATTATGGGCAACCAACCACAGTATTACCAACAGGACCTATGATTTTGTCACCAAAAGAAATGATAGACACTTTCACATTACATTACACTGTTGTAGGCATCTCAAAATATTATTTACACTCATCATTATTTCAAAATTATGGTAGTTCTTAGCTCTGCCGCTAGATTACATCTGAGCGCAATCTTCTGTCTACAGGCCCTCATGCTAGGTAACTGGCCAAGTATGAAGCAACTCTGCCCAGTTATTGTTCAGCCAGCCGCCAAACAGTGAGACTCCATGTGCTCACCCTGGTGACCCAGACATCTACAATGCCCCCTTTCCTCCAGCCTTCCCCAAGTCAAGACCACTACTCCCTCCTCATTCCCTTCTGCCTCTACCCAACTCTTCCTTCCAGGAAGCCCTCCCCAGCCACCTCAGCCTAGCCCAACCCACACACAGCTCTCTTAATCCTTAGTCTACAGTGTCTACACTGCCTGGATTTTTGCTTCATTAAGCCTGTGCTTTATGCTACATTTAATATTCTCTAAATAAATATTCCCACCCCTACCCCCCAGATTTAGACTTCTTTGGTAGCCCTGTCTCTTTTATAGTGCAAAGCAAGCAGTAAGCACTCGTTATGGGCTTGCGGATTGAATAACCAATTAAGTCAGGGTCCTTGACTCGATTGTCTTCATCTAGTTCCACCAGTAACCCACTGTGAAACTTTGGTTTGATGCTTCTCTGGATGTCGGTTTCCTCGTTTGTAAAAATAAGTGGGTTGAACTAACTGATGTTTCCACCTCTTAACTTCTGAATTAGGCAACCACTTTTTATCTCCCAAGATCTGAGAAAAAATTATGGGGGAAACCGAAATGCCTCCCCCAGCTCTCCCAGGCACTGTTAGTCACTTGCTCCTCTGGGCTTCCCACACTCTTTTGTGTGTATATACAATACCTCTATCACAGCATTTGTCACAAGTTGTGAGAGAGTGTGTAACCTAAGGGCTGAGGTGAAGGCAGGGAGAAGAGTCAGGCTGCCTGGATTCAAATACTGGATCTACTTCCCACTCACTGTATAACCTTGGGCAAGTTACTTAACCTCTCTATGATTCCATTTCCTCAAATATAAAACAGGGCTAATACTTAGCACACCAGATCACGTAAGAAATAAATGAAACAAAGTGTTTGGAATAATGCCTGCCACACACTAAGAACTCACAAAGGCTAGTTGCTATTATTGCTGCTGTTATTAATGTCTTACTAGGCACTGAGCTGCTACTTCAGCTGGATCTCTGTCCTCCTCCTATTCTCCAAACAGCACTCTGCTTATGCTTTCTCTTGCAGCACCCACCACACAATATATTTATTTATGGATTTATTTCCTATTTCCCCACTAGACTGACTGTAAACTCCTTGAGGGCAGAGAACATGTCTGTTTTGTTCATCCTTAAATTCCCACCACCAAACATAGTGTGTGGTCCAGAGAAGACACTCAAACATTTGTTGAATAAATAGCACACGAACTGCCACTCTTTGAGGTTTGCTGAATAAATTAACCTAGCTAAGAGGTGATTGTCAAAGCCAAGGTATGGATGCAGATGATGTCCTAGCTGCCCCAGGATTAATGTGACCCTCTCTCAGCCCCAATATTAGCCTCAGCCAAGTCCCACCCACCTGCTCTTGGCCCCAGTCCAGTTCCGGGAGCTACCCTCAGCTAAAATTAGCATAGCCACCAAGATGGCCAGGCCATTTATAGCCTCGGAGGCAGCAGCAACTAGCCGGGTGGGCAGGCAGAGTTCTGCCTTCCCACTACCATCAGGAATTGATTGAGAAACCAGCCTGCAGTCCACAAACTGCCTAGATGCCTATCCTGCAAGGCCCTGTTGTGGCTATAATGAGTCACACCACAGTTCCTGATCAGAGACCCTCAGTATCTCCAACACTGGCAGTCACAACCTGACTCACCTGGGATCCCCCCACAAACATTCTACAGAAAACATTTTGAGTTTCTGGAAGCAATGAGCCCAGAGTGTATGGGAAGTTCCAAGCATCAATTCCAGGACAGCTTCAGAAATGCAGTCCCCAGGGTAGCACTCTGATGCACACATATCTTTACTGAGAAAGTAACTTAGCACAGCTGGGTGTGCAGGCATCAGAGAGTCAGAGGTGACAAGAATGGCCTCCCTACTGTCCAATGAGAGAGCCTCATAGCAGACCACCTGCCTTCACTGAAGGAATAGGACTTTCAGATAAACATATACGTCCAACAAGAGAAAAAAATCCAATTCTCTGGCCCCTGCAGAAGATCTGGATCTCAGCTACAGTCACCAGGGCCTGCCTAAATAATTCACCAGGAAGAAAGTAACATTCTCTCAGCCCTGCCTAGCACTCCTTTAACAAAGCAGAGCCAAAGAAGATGGAAGAAATCTAAAACTTGTCTAAAGACTGCACAGAACCAGTTTCTTCATCTATAAAATAGGGGATAATACCACCTGCCATGCATTCTAGTAGGCTATTATGAGACTTTTACAGGAAAAATAGCTGTGTAATTGTAAAATATAAACTGTAGAGAGCAAGGGACACTTGGCTGGCTCAGTCAGTAGACATATGACTCTTGATCTTGGGGTCTTAGGTTCAAGTCCTACATTGGGTGTATAGATTACTTAAAAATTAAAAAAATCTTGGGGTGCCTAGGTGGCTCAGTCGGTTAAGCATCCGACTTTGGCTCAGGTTACAATCTAATGGTCCATGGGTTCAAGCCTCACATTAGGCTCTGTGCTGACAGCTCATAGCCTGGAGCCTGCTTCAGATTCTGTGTCTCCCTCTCTCTCAGCCCATCCCCGACTCATGCTCTCTTTCCATCTCTCAAAAATGAATACACATTAAAAAAAATTTAATGAATAAGTTAATCAATTAAAAAATATATATATATATATATAAATTTGGGGCACCTGGGTGGCTCAGTCAGTTAAGCATCCAACTCTTGATTTTGACTCAAGTCGTGATCTCAAGGTTTGTAAGATTCAGCCCCACGTCGGGCTCTGCACTGACATCACAGAGCCTGCTTAGGATACTCTCTCTCCCCTTCTCTCTGACCCTCCCCCGCTCATTCTCACTCTCTCTCAAAATAAATAAATAAACATTCTAAAAAAATAAATAAAAATAAACTGTAGAGAACACATAAATTGACTAGGTATGCTGAATCTGATTAGAGAAATGGCAAGCTTACAGACAAGTAAAATTCCTGTGTTCTAAGAATACATGGGGACTGGAAAAGCTAGGAGAGTGCCTGGCTGCATAGAAAGCTTCTCCTCAAATCCTTTAGCAGAGTCCTGTCTATGAACCACCTCTTTGCAAAAAAATGAGTCCCTGAGTCAAAGTCCCAGACAGGCCAGGCCCAAGGGGATAAACTCCTAGAACAATAGTGCTGGGGTCCCCAGGTTCCCACAAACTATAACCATGCCCAGCACCTAGGGTATCTGTCTGAGACCTCCCTCCTTAGTATTCAGTATTATTATGACAACAGAAACTAATTTATTTTTTTAATGTTTATTTATGTATTTTAAGTTTATTTATTTTGAGAGAGAGCAAGTGAGAGGGGGCAAAGGAGAGAGAGAGAGAGAGAGAGAGAGAGAGAGAGAGAGAGAGAGAATATCCCAGGCAGGTTCCATACCATTAGCACAAAACCCAACATGGGTCTCAATCTCAAGAACAATGAGATCATGACCTGAGCCAAAGTCGGACACTTAACCAACTGAGTCACCAGGCACCTCTATTGTTCATTAATTTTTGAGAGAGAGCAGGAGAGAGGCAGAGATAGAATCCCAAGCACGTTCTGTGCCATCAGTGCAGAGCCCAATACGGAGCTCAAACTCATGAACCACACAAGCATGACACAAGCCGCAATCCAGAGTTGGACACCCAACTGACTGAGCCACCCAGGCACCCCTAACAGAAACTAATTTCTGAACTGAGAGGAACCAAACCAAACAAGAGGCCTAAGTGATACAATCAGCATAGCCAGTCCTTTAAGATATGTTGTAAAGAGGGCTGTCCCCCTAAGCCCAAGTCATGGGGTGGTTCTGAGGGATGCTAGAATGCCTCTTACTTTAGGTAGGTGTGGTCACACACGTGCACATACACACAAATCTTGATAGCAAGCTAATGCCTAAAATTCAAAACTTTATCCCTTTAGCCTGTGTCTAAGATATAAAACACCCCCCCCCCAAAAAAAACCTCATTTTATGCCAGGCACTCATATTTTAGGGTGAGAAAAGGACCATTTTATCAGTTATAAACAGGAATGTCACTGAAACAGCAGAGATGCTCCAGTTTGATCTACATCTGCCTACTAGTCTTTCCCTTCACAAACCCAGCAAAAACCAAGCTTTGAGCTACATTTCAGGGCCCAAGGAGATAGCATATGGAGAAAGAGGTTTAATATGTGAGAAAGACCTATCTTCAAAATAACAGCCTAGGTGCTATGCTTGGACACAGGACAATCCTGACCTCAATTGGAACCCAGCCCTTCAGATATCTGGAATCACACTCACCCGAATCAAAGAAGTTAAAAAAGGGAGTTTTCCAACAAAGAATCTATCACCAAAGCCATCATCTGGATCCATACATGAAACTTCCCAGCCACCATGACCTATGTTTCCTTTTCCTCCTTGAATCAATGGGTATCCATTGAGCAGTCCCCTCATTTAAGCTTGCCTACCTTCATCAAGAACTCAGCTATAAACCCTCCCCACTCTGCACCCCACTACTTTGGATAGATCACAATAACAGAGTGAGAGAAATGGGGAAAGAAAACGGAATTCCTTCTAAGCTTTGTGTAAAACAAATGAATTTTACAAAAGTACTCTTTCCTTCTGCAACAGAACACCAAAGCTCCCGATATCTGACAAGTCTCCATGATTTGCATAAGGAAAAACAGACCAAACATGTTATAGAATCCCTACCCTGATCAGTCAGAAGAAACAGAATACATCAACAAGTGGTCCCAGAAATCATACCATACCTATGATAAGAAAAAGCCATTTAACTCCCTCGTGGTAAGTGGGATTCTAAGGAACTATGTGGATATTTCAAATGGGATAGCTAAAGACAGAAGATTACCTAAGGGAAGGGTGGGACTAAGTTTCCCACGCTTGTTGGAACAGAAAGACACACCTCAACACCAAGCTATAGGGCAAGAGGGCTGGCCCAGCCCTGACTTTCCCTGCCCAACCCAAGTGGCCTCAACCTCCCCTGTGCTGCCAAGTGCTGAAACTGGCCAAGAGCAATAGACTTATCATCTGCCCAAACCATTCTTCCTAACAAGTAGTCCTGAGAAAGGGTCCTGGCTTGATAAACCGAAAGGCCAAGGTGCCCCAAAGGCCAGCCTCTTCTGGTTACCGACAAAAGACATCCTGGGGAGGGAGGAGGAAAGTTGTTCACGAGAGACAGAAACATTAGCGGTGGCTCCTGAACAGAAAGAACTCCTTGGGTTACTGAGAACAGACAGTGCCATGTGTGGGTCCTCCATCAACTTCATATGTAGAAACCTAAGGTTCCACCTGCCCACTCAGGCACCTCAGTTCTGAGTCAACGCCCCCAGCCCAGTCCAGCCCGTGGCAAGGCCTTACCTGCTGCAGTGGACTCCTCAGAACTAGCCCCTGAGCCGGTTCCTGTACCCTTCTCGCTGTGGCTATGGCTGAGGCTCTGGCCGTGATGCAGGAGGAGCCCCCAGAGGAGCCACAGGGCTACACGGGCGCACACATCCATGACTCTAGGTCTCAGTCAACATGCGCCTGATGTGGACACCTCGGGATCCCAGAGGCAAAGCCGGGAGCCCAGAAGTATAGCCGACAGTCCTGGAACCCCAGGCAAGATGCCCTCGAGGCGCCGCAGCTGTCCAGCCACCCGCCGGCCTGCCTCCTCCGACAGCCAAAGGTCAAGTGCTCCAAGTTTGGGCGCGGGAGGAGGGCGGGTGCCTCCGGTCCAACAGTGGGTCCGCCGGAGCTGCGGCGGCCTGAGCGCCGGGTCTGCTCCGGCCGCTTCCGGAGAGTTTGGACAGGGTGGCTGCGGGGCCGCTGTCAGCTCCGCAGCGGGCTACACCTCTGCGGGAGGGGGGCGGACGGGCGGGATCTCCCGCGGACACCGGAGTGGGGGAGGGAGGGAAGGAAGGGGAAGAGGGGGGCACCTGGCCTCGCCCCGCCGAGTAGCCGCGAGCAGCACAGGCTGGGAGAGGGCGTGCAACTCGCAGGTCCCCGCGGGCGCGGGCGGCTCCGGGATCCCAGGCCTCCTAGGCCGAGGTCAGCGCCCCCGCCCAGTCCCGTGCCCAGGCGAGCGGCGGTGCCCAGGTTCAGCCGGCGGACGCGCACTCGCCAGGCCCGGGACAGCGGCTCCCCGGCAGGCTGGCGGGCGGCGCGGGGCGGGCCCGGGGCGGGCGGGGGCGTGCTCTCCTGCAGGCCCGCCCCGCGCCGCCCGGCCCCCAGCGAAGCCCGGCCCGCCCCAGCGCCGGGCTTATCCCGGAATAACCTGTTGGAAGCTGCTGCCGGGTGCCCCCAGCCCGCGGTTGGCTTCCCCAGACCCCGGCCCGCCCTAGTCTCTGCCAGGACACTCCTCCCGCACCAATGGTCCGGTCCCGACCTCCCCTTCCCTCAAGGGAGTCTCTCCCGCTCTAACCGCCCGCGGTTGGGCTGGCGGGCCACGGACACGCAGTTGCTCAGGTAACCCAGGCCTGCGGCGACGGCGACAGTAACTGCCCTGCCCGGGTCTCCGGGCCTCGGTGATGCTCCAGTCGCCTCAGCTCTAGAGCGGGGTTGGATAGAGGCCCCTGGCACAATGATCGCAGTCCCGGGCTGCCTAAAGCGACAACGGCCTGGCACGGTTGGGCCGGGGGCACGCTCCCAGCCCCCACCCCGGACCCGCTTTCAGGCTCCGCCCACCCGCCGCACCGCGCAGCCAATCAGCTTTCTCCTCTCTGCAGTTTAGGAACCTGCGCGCTTAGTCACCCGTGCGCAGCGGCCCCTGGCGGACAAATCTGGGTGCTGCAGACAAGACTGAAGCTCCTGGGAGGCCCTGCCCCTTTGCAGAGGGTTGGGGAGTGAAGCAAGGACCCGCCCCGGGGCAGCCCATTAAGGACTGCGAGTGCTTTCAGAGGAAATAATGCCAGAAAACAAAATGCAACATACAAAACGCTATACGTAAAATTGCCCTGTACATCCCTTACGTCTCGGCTAAAGGACCCATCTGCTTTCCTGACCCCTCTCCCCGCCTCATCCAAGCGAAGTCGGATGCCCTCCCTTAATTGTCACAGCCTATTTTCCTACCTGCTCCTCAAATCCCCTCCCCTTTGAGGTTTTTGTGGGTAGGGCCTGTGGCTGGTTCCTCTCTGCCTCTCACTCTCCCAGCTCCCTGTGTCGCTTGGAGGAGGTGTTAGCGACCTAGAATGAGTGCCCCAATCAAGGGAGAGCCGCGCCTGGGCCTCCTTCAACAGAGCCTGCATTTCCTGTTCTCTCTCGAGTACGCTGTCAGCAGATCTTTACTAAAACCTGCTCTGTGCCCTACCCTGTCCTTGGCACTGGAGTCAGGGGAAGGGATTAGGCCCAGGTCCTCCTCTGACTGACCGTGCTAAGCCAGCTACCTGTTCTGAGCGAGCCCTCAGAAGACCAGAACGTGGATTTGCCTAACAGCTGCCTGGCTTAAGGGTTAGGCTGTTGATACAAAAATACACGTCTAACGTCATCTACCAGCACTCTCCCCCACTCTCTTCTTAAGCTCCAGTCGCACTGGCCTTCTTTAAAGTTCCTCAAACACATTGAACCTTCACCATCCAGCCTTTGTATCTGCGGTGGCTTCTCTGCCCTCCTACCTCTAGCTCCTCATATAGCTGTCCTCTCCTTCTTCCAGATACGGTTCAAGGTCTTCTCCTCAGAAGCTCCCACTTCTGACCAGTGCCTCTAGTCCAGAACTGGAGCATACTAATGTCTGCCTCCCTCCACCCCATAAGGTTGAGTTTTCAGAGGTCAGGGAACCATGCTTCATCCATTTCTGAGAAAGGAGGATCCAGTCCCTGGCTCTGCACATAAGTGCTCAGTAAAACCTGGTGGACATGAGTTAATTCATTTGACCACCAAAATATTTCTTGAATAACAACTCTGTGCTGGAAAATTGGACAGAACAGAAGATGAGCCCCTGACCTAGGTTCTGTTAGACATATGCTCTGAGTCAGGGGTCTTAAGCTCAAATGGCAGATAGATAATATAATTGAGGGAAGTAGGTGGGATATAGGGAGTGGTGGGGACTATGGCACACTGGAGAGCAGGCAAGAAGGTGGACTTGTAATTGTTGGATCATTAAGAGAAGGTTAAAAGCTGGACTTTTATATGACATATCCCTTTTTTTTTAGTTCTAGCAATTAAGTAAAAAACCCTGTACAGACCAGACAAAACACATTTGTAGCATAAATTAATCACTCAGATTGCTAGTTTATCATTTCTGCTTAAGCCAACCTGCCTGTTCACTCATTTGTCTAAGAGAACACACTAGAGAAAAAGAAAGTAAAGCATGCTTAACTTCCTTTAAACTCGACTGCATTATTTCTCTTAAGTACCACACGATTTCTTTGGCAGTATGGGTGCATAACCCATTTAATACAAAAAGCCTGGGTCTTGAAGGCAGGAAGTGAGGGTCTATTGCCAATTCACATCAAGAATGTGAACCTCTCAGAGCATGCTGCATTTTCTATGAGGCTAAAATGGTGCCTGGTAACTAAAAGTAGAATTAGCATACAATCCAGCAATTCAACTTCTGAATATATACTCAAAAAATTGAAAGCAGGGTTTCAAAGAGATATTTGAAACTTTTTTTAAATGTTTATTCATTTTGAGAGAGAGAGAGAAAGAGAGTGTGCATGAGCACATGATGGGGAGGGGCAGAGAGGGAGGGAGAGAGGGAGAATCCCAAGCAGACTCAATGCTGTCAGCGCAGAGCCCTAATGCGGGGCTCAATCTCACAACCGGGAGATTATGATTCCAGCTGAAATCAAAAGTGGGATGCTTAACTATCTGAGCCACACAGGTGTACCTCAAAGACATATTTGCACACCTATGTTCATAGTAGAACTATTCACAATTGCCAAAATGTAGAAGCAATCTGAGTGTCCATGGACAGATAAATGAATAAACAAAATGTGGTATATACATACAGTGGAATATCATTCAGCCTTAAAAAGGAAGGAAATTCTACATGCTACAACATGGATAAACCTTCAGGAGGTTATGCTAAGTAAAATAAGCTGGTCACAGAAGACAAATACTATATGATTCAACTTCTTTGAGGTACCTAGAGTGAAATTCAGAGGGTCAGAAAGTAGGATGGTGGTTGCCAGGAGAGGATAGGCAATTTTTAATGAATACAGTTTCAGTTTTTCAAGATGAAAAGTGTTCTGGAGACTGGCTGCCAAACAACATGAATGTACCTTGCATGACTGAACCGTACAGTTAGAAATGGTGAAGAAGCTGAGGCACCTGGGTGGCTCAGTCAGTTGAGCATCCAACTCTTGATTTTGATTCTGGTCATGATCTCATAGTTTGTGGGTTCAAGCCCCACATCAGGCTTCATGCTGACAGTGCAGAGCCTGCTTGGGATTCTCTCTCTCCCTCTCTCTCTTTCCTTCCCCCCGCCAAATAAATAAATAAACTTTTTTTAATGGTAAAGAAGGTAAACTTTATGTTATGTGTAATTTACCACAATTAAAAATAAAAATAGATGGTACCTGGGAACCAAAGCCCTGGCCTGGATAACAGGAGAAACATTTTGGTCTTCTCTCTGCCTGCAACATCATGATGTAACATCAGAAAAGCCAGTTCCCTCTGGATCTCAGTCTCCCCAACTATAGGATGGATAAGTACCAGATTATTAATCCAGTTTGGCTTTGATATTCTACAAAACAGGAAAATCCTGAGACTGCATGGATCTTCCTGGATCTGAAGCTGTGACTCTCACCTCAATAGCCCCTATGTTGGGTCCTCATGTCAGTGTAGCTTCTGCAAGAACCCTTCATCACATTATGAGTCTCAGGAGGAACCAAAGAGCTTTTTTTTTCCCACCTCTCTTTTTCTTTTCTTTTTTTTTTTTTTTTAATGTTTCTTTATTTATCTGGAGAGAGAGGGCACATGAGCAGGGAGGGGCAGAGAGGGAGAGAGACAGAGAATTCCAAGTAGGCTCCATACCATCAGTGCAGAGCTGGATGCAGGGCCTGAGCCCAAAACCACAAGATCATGACCTAAGCTGAAGTCAAGAATCAGACGCTTAATCACCTGAGACACCCAGGTGCCCTTCTCTCTTTTTTAAACCTATATACAAAGCCTTTACCATACACCTTTACCTCAACCGGGTGTATCTCCCTTGAATTCCTCTTAGGGCCTTGCTCCTGATTTTCTGCAGATATTGGTTAAATCAAATTGGATTAACAATTGTCATCCCTCTATGTCACTATTTGCAAGATTTTTCACATCTACTATCTCATCCTTCCTTCAAAAGAGCTCTGCTAGATAAGACAGAGGCTATACTCATTATAGATTAAGAAAATGAGGCTGAGGCCACCACATCGAGCTCTCTCCCTTAGGATTTTCTCTCTATTCTTCAAGTCTTAGCTCCAGTGAAAGAAAAGCACCCATGCTTTAACCAATGATGACAGCATAGCGTGAACCAAAAGTTATGATTAGTCCAAAAAAAATTTTTTTTTAAATACCCAGCTCAAAAGTCACCCCTTCATTCCTTTGGCACCTTGTCTGACTTGCCCTGTGTCTCCAGTCTTCTGCTATATCTTAGAGTACTTATATAACTGGATTATGATTCTCTCATTAGTATCTGTCTTCCCCATTAGCTTCTGAGTTCATCAAGGACTGAATTTCATTCATCTTCATATTCTCCCAGGAACATGAAGTACATAGCTGGTACTCAATAAAAGTGCATAAATGAATGATGTGTGTTCTCTATGAACCGGCTGTCTTGTCCCTAGCTGTCATTCCTCTATACCACAGAGTTTCTGGTTACCAATAGCTTTCATTTTGAAAGTGATAGTATCTCCAGTAGAAGTGTAACACAGTCCTAAATCTGCTCACAAAAGTTTAGAATCCCTGAGTTTGGGCTGTGTTATTAGTGGCGCTCCCTGGTGTCCAAAAATGGCAAGTACAGCTATTACTGCGAAGCTGTACAGGGTCTGGCTGGGTAAGGAAGAGAGAGATCTTGGCTTCTAACAATTCTTCCTATGCTAGTTTCACAAAGAAAATCACCTCCTCTTCCAAAATCAAGTCTAGAATCTTACTACCAATGTTCATTAATTGACTTAACATATACTGAGCACCTGTTCATAACAACCCAGTTCCTATCCTTGAAGAGTTTGGTTTTGGGGGGAATTTGTATATGAATAGTAATATTCACTTATTGAGCATTTATTGATAATGTCTTGAGAGGAAATGGTACAGGGGCAAGTGAGGGAGCACAGAGGAGGAACAAGTAACTGCCTAAAGCAATCAGTGAGGCTGTGCAGAGGCACACAGATGGAGTGAGGGGGAGGGGTTCTGCAATTAGATTGCCTAGATTCACATCCAGGCACTGCTGTGTGACTCTGCACCAACTGAATTGCTCCTGGAACTCACCAGAGCTGAAGAAGGAGGAATTCCCAGAGGGGATTATGCCAAATGACCTGTACCACTCAGTTTGGTGGTACAAAGATGCAAAGGTGTTCTGGAGGCAAACAAGGCAACTATTATTCTGCCTGCCTGGGAGGAGAGACCCTCCACTAGATCATGCAAGCCCCTAGTCCTTCCTTCCCCCATCTAGTTAGTTCCTCAGAGGGATTCAGGAACAATGGATCAGAGGACGCAACTCTAGAACTTTGTTTCATTTGTCACTTCCCCTATTTGTTCTTTTTTGCTATCTCCTGTTTTGCTCATCATCTTCCCATGTCACGAAATGAAACATCGGGCTTGTCTTTGGTGGTAGCAATAAAAGGGAGTAATGAAAGAGAGACTCCTACTTTTAACCCTAAGGCAGGCTGAAAGAGGGGGAACACCAGGGGACCAAGAGGAGCCCCACCAAGCCTGAGTCCCCTAAGCCACATCAGAGAAAGGACAACACAGAATTAGGGTTAATCTGAAGATGCTGCAACTGGGGCTGAGCAGAAGACCTGTGTGGGCCATGCGTGAGCTATCGGGGCTGGAGCTCATGCAGACTAAGCTGGGAAGACCTGTTCGGAAGACATCAGGGCAGAGGTGAGATCATTTCAGGGCTTTTTTTCTTCCTCCTTTCTGTCTCTGCCCTGTTTTTTTAGGGGAGCCAAGTCATGGGCATACAGAGAATGTTTGTCGTACTCTGGGCAATCTGCTCAACACTCAACTTGCATTATTTCATAATCCCACAAAGCACATAGTATTGTCATTCCCATTTTAAAATGAAACTAAATGGCTCTGTTCTATGCTCTTACAGCACTCTGTACTTTTGTATACTTACCTGTTTAAGATCTATCTCCCTTGCTAGTTACATCAGGATGGGGACTTAACTGTGTTTTCACCTCTGTGTCATTGCCATGTGACATTATACCTAGCCTAGAGAAAGTTTTCAATAAAATGTGTTCAAAGAATGAATGAGAGAGTTCATATGACTTGTCAAAGGTCTCAACGTAAGTGATACAACCAGGAATTGAATCCTGGACTGTCTGGCTCCAGAAGCTATCTGTGATCTCTCTGTCCTACCTCTACCAAATCCTCTCATATATCATCTCACTTTTTCTTTTTTAATGTTTATTTTTGAGAGAGAGAGAGCTTGCATGAGAGCAGGGGAGGGCAGGGAGGGAGAGGCAGAGAGAGTGGGGGACAGAGGATCTAAATTTTTTTTTAATGTTTATTTTTCTTTCAGAGAGACAGAGTGTGAGCAGGGGAGAGGCAGAGAGAGAGGGAGACACAGAATCCAAAGCAGGCTCCAGACTCTGAGCTGTCAGCACAGAGCCAGACGTGGGTCTTGAACTCACAAACCAGGAGATCATGACCTGAACTTAACTGACTGAGCCACCCAGGGCCCCCCCTTGGCATCACTTCTAAATGTCCCAGTGGGTGTCCTTGTTTCTTAGCTGCTTGTAAGCACAAACATACACCACCTACCAAGAACTCACCTATTCATGGAAAGCAAGTAAGAGACTAGGAAGAAAAAACAGCCCTTTGGGGCTTGTTCCCTCTTCCTACACTCTTCAGCTAAGCATCTTCCTTTTCCAAGAACCCTTTGCAGACAGTTCCACCCCAGTACCTGTCTCCCACTCCTCTGGCCATATTGGTCCATCCTATATCTGTGCCATAAATGTGGTTCTAAGTCACCTGACCTCTGATGGTTCTACACATTTATTATGGCAACTTAATTCCACAGATGTATACTGACAGCAAATGGGTGCTCAGGCCTGCCTGTGCCAGGCCCAGTGGGTGAACACAAAGATGAATCAGACACAACCTCAAAGGATTTACAGCCAGTGGGGGAGACACACATTAGGCACAGATACAATTAACTAGAGCACAAAGCAAGATGACCTAAATGGTACTAAAGAGCGATGAGCAATATGCTGCATGCATAAACCTTGATTACTTAATTATTATTCTGAAGAGTATATCATAGAAAGTCAGAACTCAAAGGGTATCATCTAATTTAATCCCTTGTTTTCCAGTGGAGGAGTCTGAGACCCAGAGAAGGGTAGGCCTAGCATAAAGTCTCACTAGCAGGTCTGGCTGAGCCAAGACTAGACTTCAGGTCTTCTGAAGCCCAGCAGCCCAGGGCTCTTCCTCTTCTGGTAGCTTCATATGCAGCAGTCCCATGTCCCACCAGACCATGAAATCCTCCAGGACAAGTCAGGTTCTCCCACCAAAGTAAGCTGAACCAGGGCCAGGCATGCCCAAGACCTAAGGCTCTGGAAATGCAGTCTGACTTTTGGCCTACTGCATGTAATGTGCATCCTACTTTTACTACTATGCTTCTAAAACTGATTTTCAAATATTTTTTTGCAGGAAACTTTTTTAAAATAAGCTCTTTATCCAGAACACTAGTATATAAATCAGATAAAAGCAAATTAACTCTGGTTTGAAAGGAAGGGAGGCCAGAGCGCTACCATTTTCCTGCCTTCAAGTCCTGGGAAGGGAACTCTAGGAACACAACTCGAACACCTTTGTCCTTCGAACACCTTTGTCGGACACAATTTTTAATGGCTTTATAGAAGCTGCTTTAGTTATGTAGTCCTCCACTAAATCCTGTTTTTTATGAAAACTCACAATCCTTTCTTCATTTATCAAACACCAAGCACCAACTGTGTGCTCCCAGTAGGATATCAAGGGGAATCAAATTACCTTTTTGTTTTTCCTGCTCTCCTCTTCTCCACAGAGAGGACTTTGTCCCAAGTGCTATGGAGAGGGAGGAGAGAGACCCAGCCTACACTTAGGAAGATCAGGACAAGCTCTGCCAGAAGGCTCATGGGAATTGAATTCATCTATTCAGTCATCTACCAGTCTGAATCTGACAGAGGTTCCACTTTGTTGCCCTACCCCATACCTGCTAGCTGTATGTACTATAGAGCACTTGAAATGTGTCTAGCCAAGATTCAGTCTAAGTGTAAAACACATACCATATTTCAAAGCCTTAGTATAAAAAAATACTATAAAATACCCTATTCATTTTTATAGTCAATAGTTTTTATATTGGTTACATGTTGAATGATAATATTTTGGCTATATTGGGCTAAGTAAAACCTATCATTAAAATTGATTTTACCTGTTTGTTTTTACTTTTTGAAAAATGTAATCACTAGAAAATTTTAAGTTACATATGTGTCTTACATTATTTCCACTAGACAGCACTGAGAAAGACTATTGAGTGCATGGCAGAAGTGGGGTGGGGTGTATGTGTGTATGTGTGTGTGCACGTGTTTTGTCAGAGAAAGGATAATGGCAGCCAGGGAGGGAGTAGTCCATTAAGGCCAAATTGTGAAAGTCTGAGTGGATTTCACCTGGAAGTCAATACAGGAAAGAAGGCAGGCAGAGGGAACAGAATGGGCAAAGACCCAAAGATGTGGGTAGGCGTGTTGTGTTTAGGAAACTAATTCTTATAGCATGATTTTTTTTTTTTTTTTTTTTTTAAGAGAGAGCTAGCAGTCGAGAGGGGCAGCGGGGAAAGAGAGTGACAAAGCCAGAGAATCTCAAGCAGATTCCAGGCTCAGCACAGAGCAGGAGGCGGGGCTCGATCCCATGACCCAGGGATCATGACCTGAGTCAGACGCTCAACCGCTCAACCGCCTGAGCCACCCAGGCGCTCCCAGCGTGATTTTTTTTTTAAAGGCATTTGTTGAATGTTTACTTTGAGTCAGGCATTGACAGCAGATCTTGTACATCCACTTTCATGTTATCTCTCCACAAGTACAGAATGAAGGAGAGGTTATACTATTTTACCAAAGATAGAACTGGGGCTCAGAAAGGTTAAGCTATTTATTCTCGGAGTTGTTCTTCCCCTTTATCTGGAAAACCTCTTGGAGACAGGGAGCCTGTTTTAAATGCCTCCCAGTTTTCCTCCACAGTACACGGCAAGGAGTTCTGCACGTGGTAGGCGCTCAGAAACTTAGTGTTGAACGAAGGATATCCATTCCGAGTCTGAGCAAGACCTGGGTGCAGAAGCACCAGAGGGCGCCCACGAGCCTGCCCACCCACTGCACCCAGGGCGCCTGCAGGATCTCGGGCCTGGGTGCGGCCCTGCAGCCCTCAGCAGTTGAGCGCCGCGACTACAAGAGCGGGCTAGGGGAGCCCTGAGTCCTGCATCCGCCCCGCCCCCTCCCCAGAGCCGGGGCGCACGAAGCAGCCGGTTGCGGAACGACGACACGACATCCTGTTTTTGGGGCCCGCGGCTCTTCAGGCGCCTCTGCTGATCTTGTCTTTCCCCGGGTGCTGACGCCAGCTCCCCTTCCCCCAGTCTGTGCACCCTCCCCAGGGGTCTGGGGCCTTCCCACAGCTGAATCACCACCACTCCGCACTCCCCCAGGGCTCGGGGCAGGGGTGGGGACTGCCCCAGCCGGACCCATTCTGGCCAACCCCCAGCCTCGGCCAGCGATCGATCCTGGGCTTGACTGAAGGCACGCAACCTAGGGGTGCCTGTTCTTAACATCTTCCCGCGGGGGGGGGGGGGCGCGAGATATGGGGAGGGGGGCAAAAGCCTAGCGCCTAGGCTAGGGCCTCTACTGGGGTGGGGGTGGCAAGGAGGAGACTGGGAGGACTGACCTTAGGAGGACCGACATTAGGAGGCCTGACTTACGGGCCTTCGAGGCAGAGGGCTGGGGTCTGGCGGGAGTGGGGGTGGTGGGGGCAGGACCTTGCCGCGAGCAGGGCAGGCGGTGGGGGTGGGGGTGAGACCAGAGCTGGGGGCCCAGGCCGCCGCACTTCCTGGTCGGGCCCCGCCCCGCCCGGGCCCGCCCCCGCGCCCCGCCCCGGCCGGCCGGCCCGCCCCCCCCACTTCCTCCAGCCTCCCGCTCTCACTTCCTTCTCGAGCCCCGAGCCGCTGCCGCCGCCCCCAGCTCCCCCGCGGCGGGGAGGGCACCAGGTGAGGCCCGGCGCGGTCCGGCGGGCTAGGGGTCCGGGAGAGGGGAGCCCGGCCGGCGGGGACTGCGTGTGGACGCGGGCCCGGGAAGTTTGCTTGCGGGAGGCCGCGGGCGGGAGCTTCTCGGCTCTCTGCAAGTTGGGCGGGCGCGGCCGGCCGGGCGGGGCGGGGAGCCGGCCACTGCGAGCCGGCGGCGGCTCTGAGAGGGTGGCTTTCTGTACCGAGGGAGGCTGCCCCGGTTCCCGGGAGCCGCGAGGGACCACTGAGGTGGGAGGGTCTCCCGCTCTGAGAGAAAAGTCTCTGAAGTGGAAGAGCTGGGACATGGGACTCGGGGGTGGGGTGACCTCAGAAGTTTGGGGAGGGGGGTTCCGAAGTGTGTGAGGGAGCGGGCCTTCTGGGCTGGAGAAGGCGCTCCCTCTGCTCCGGCAGTTGTGACACTTGGGAGGTTGGAGGGGGGCGGTGTCTGTGGCCTGTGAAGCCTTAGACTGCAGAGAAAGAGCTCCCTCTCTGGAAGATCTGTGCCAATCCGGACCCACACTCACAGGCTGCAGTTCAAGGTCCTGTGCGCTCAGAGGAAGGCGGGGGAGCTCCGCCAGCCCCCCTCTGTCTGTATGTCTGTTTTTCTGACGCCCATCCTCTCCATCCATGGAATCAAGCAACAAGTATTTAGTAAGCAAACATCCTCTGTGCCTAGCTGACCTGGGACTGGCCTTTCTCTTTTGGGGGTAAACTGAGGAAGGAGAGGTCCTGGTTTTGTCCAGTGCCTAGAGGTGCTGATAGCCCCTAACAAGATGGCATCACTGAAAGCAGGACTGAGAGCTAGAGAGGAGCTTTGAGGAGCTAGAGAGACTAGAGCTTCTGGGAGGCAGCAGGGGCTCTGGACTTGGGAAATTATTGGGAGCATCTCCCACTACCCCCCACCCCATCGCTAGTCCCTAAACTGTATACATTCTCATTTCTCTTCCTCTGTTCCTACTTCAGACCCTATCCACAAACCCTCCATCGTCCTCTTCTTGCATCCTTTTCAGTGTTTTCACCTAAACACACAGTCATGCCTATGTCCTGTCCTGTCACCTGCTCTGCCTCTGTGTCCATCTCTGTTCCCTGCAGATTTCCTCCTTCCTTCCTTGCCCAACTTCTGGCTCCCAAACACATACCCACCCTCTTGCATCTTCCACCATCCCTCACTCCTCTCATTCTCTCTATCCCCTTCCCTTTCAGTCACTTATCTCCAACTTTGGGGTCTAGATCTTTGATTGAGTTTGAAAGCCTTTTCAAATCTCCCTACCTCAGAGAGACAGTGATAGAGCCAATCAAAGGGCTGGTAACCCTTTCTATATGTGTGTTTGCATGGGATTGTCAGTGTGTCTATATCTTTATCTTTTGGAGACAAAATAACTGCCCTCAGCCTTGAAATGGCTCAGAGTAGGGGAAGCCAGCAGAATGAAGGGAACCTGCAGTGGGTGAGGTTGTGGTTAGGCAGGAAGAAGCAGTCGGTAGCAGTCAGGGTAGAGTGACACAGGAATAAGACTGGTAAGAGAGGCCATGGGAAATCAAAATCACCCAGACCCTTTGTTGCTTAACCAAGAGGCCAGGTCTGGAGGCTGGGGGATAGCCCAAAGGTCCCTGACTCCAATGCTTACTGGTGGCAACACCACCTGTTAGGGAGAATGGGACCAGGTCAGCTAGGTGTGATGGAAGGAAAGGGAGAGGGCAAAGGTAGGATTCTGGAGGAAAGACTATGGCTGGTCTAACTTCAGTCTTAACTGTTTTAGTTCCAATTCAGGAAAAGAAGAGGGTTGTAAGGCAAAGGTGTCTGCCCCCTCTTCCCTACTGCCTTCAGGGGCCTTCCCAGGCTGGGAATCCACGTGCCCTGGGCTACAGCAAGGCGTTGGTGACCAGAAGGCCCTCTGCTGACCCCTCTGACTTCAGGCATCCTTAATATTCCCCCTCTCACCCAGGAGCCTACTCCCCCTCTTTCAAGAATTTCTCCCGAGTCTAACTTCAGCTCAGTCTGGGTTTATAAGCTCTTGTCCCCATTCTAAAGCTCCTTCCTCAAGTCTTTGGGAAGCATACTGATAGATCCTGCCTCTCTACCTCCTTAAGTCTACTGTATTCATTTTTCTCCATTAGAAAAAAAAGAGAAGTAGAGGGGAACTTTTTTGGGATTCCCAAGCACAGCTAGATTTAAGGGCTAATCTGGTTCCTCATTCTGTTCTCTTCCCTTTGCACAGTTGTCCCTCTCCCATGAATCATCCCTTCTTCCACCCACCTATATCTCCTGTTATTTCTGGGAGGTATAGGGTATTCCACTCCAGGAGGAAATCCCAGGGACCTGCAAAAACTTCCAGTTCAGAGAAGGATGTTCATGCAAGGTCCTTTTTCAGCATCATGGCTCATTAAAAAACCATTCAGGAGTTCTGACTCCCCACCTGCTTAAACCAGTACTTATTTTAGGAAGAAATGGCTAATGTGAGATTGTCACAGATCCTGGTTGGAAATCTAGGATATGGAGAGTTGTTTCTGGCCAGCTTGTTTGGGCAGATGAGGTGGCTGATATGAGCTTTTAGGAGGTCTTAAACAGCAACATAGGAGAAGCTGTAGCTATAGTGAGACAGATATTACAATGAGGGTAGCTGGGCAACTAGGAAGAAGGTGGGGCCCTGGCCCAGAGTGAAGACCTCTCTCTCCATGCACAGTGTAAACCCATTAGTGGTGAGGCTTGTAGGAGTATGTGAGGAGGGAAACCAAAGACAAAGCCTGGGCCACCTCCCCAGAACAGATTGGTTTTCCTGTCTAGGGTCTAGCTTCCTCTTTTGTCCTCATGTCATGGGCGGAGGGCATCTCCCCAGGAGCTAGAGCCTAGAGTTGTTGCTCCTCAGTTGGGGCAGGGTAGGATGGCTGTCTATACAGTAATGTCAATGCTGAATCATAGCCTAGTATGGTCTAGGCATGAGAGTCAAGGGAATGTGGAAGCAAAAAGGGCTCAGGCATCAACCAGATCCCTTTGGCCCATTTCCGGAAAGAATAAACCATTGTAGGGTCATCCTGAATGAGACCAGAGACATGGGCCTATTCCCAGCTAGAGTAACAGACCTCACCTTCTCCTTTGTGGAAGTGACATCAGACTGGAGGTTAGGAGACCCAGGTCCTTGTCCTGGATTTGCTCCCAACTCTGTATAACCCAGGTCAACTTGGTCTCTTGTAGCTCAGCTCCAGCATTAAGGAGTTGCCTGTCAGTACCTCCAGTGAGCATAGAGAATACTGAGAGCTCTAACTCTTCTTCCCCCAAGAAGCTCCTCATAGCAGTGCCCCTAACCCTGGGCCCTCCTGTCTCATGCCAGCCTTGATCAGAGGCCTGAGTAGTCTCTATCTGCTCAGGGACAGGACCTGCGGCTTCTTCCCCCCAAAGCACAAGGATTCTTACAGGTTGAGAGAAGAGAAGTAGGCAGAGCGTTGGGGATTTTGCTAGGGGGCAGCAATACGGGGGAGTACCCTGTGCCCTGCTCCAGCTCTGCCCCACTGACAGTGGAAAATAGATGCCGGAGTTTCCTCCCTGATGTGTTTTTCCCTTGTGGAAACCCCCTCAGACCTGGGGCGGGGCCCAAGGGATAGGGCGCCCTGGGTCTCTCTGGGTATTTTCAGAGGCGGGGGGCAGGATTGGGAGGATGACATTTCTGTAAAGCATGGCATTTCTGTATAGCATCGTGTGAAATGAGCAAAGGCAAAGGAAGTGCCACTTCACAGGCCTTTCGTGGGGCCCCCAGGACTGCTGAGCTGCTGTTAGGTGGGGAGGAGGAAGAGAGGAGGAAGCAAGTGTTGGAGCCTTCCTCTGTGCTGCCTGGTGGGGGAGGGTCAGTCTCCTTAGCTCCCCCAGCCAGAGCTGCCCTGGTCCTAGGGTTCACCCTTTGAGGAGCACCCCAAGTGCTGGGATGGTGAGAGAAGGAAGGGAACTGGGACTTAGTGAAAGGGTCCCAGCCCCCCACAGCCTTCCCAGCTACAACCATCTCGGATCTCATTTCCTCCTCCTTCTAGTCCCTAGTAGGTAGAGTCAGCTCTCTTTGCCTCTTACCCTACTGCTGCCATGCAGGCTCCTCTGCAGGGCTGAAGGGTGTAGAATAGCAAGAAGCAGAGAGTTCTTCGGCCTACATTCTTTTTTTTTTTTTTTAAGGCTGGGAACTAGACTGTCTTGGGTTCTGTCCCTGCTGATGGGGAGAAGGGGAAGAACGAGGGAGACTCAGCCCTTGGCCTCATCCCAGCCCCACACTGACCTCATGTCTCCCCCCAGCTTCCTCCTCCCAGCCCAGCTGCAGCCAGCTGCAGCCCCTTTGAGCCTTTTCATATCACCTCTCCACCTCTCCTGCAAAACAAAGATTTGCAGAGCTTCTAAAGCCATCTCCAACACCACCCCTGATCCTCACCTCATCCTTGACCAAGGGTCTTCCAATATTACCAGTCCTTATCCTTATCAGGATCACTTTTCCTACCCATCTTCCTCATCACCTCTGGGCCAGCTATCCCTGGATCCTGCCTCCGCCCCCCCCCCCCACCTTCCCACCTGAGGATAGGGCAATCTAGCCTGTGTGTTCATTACTCTAAATTGTACTCCATAGAGGAAGGAGGAAGTGGGTTACCCTTGTCTTGTGTCTCCGGGGCATGGAGGCTCTTTCTTGTTCCCAGAGTCAGAGTCTGGATTGATGGGGGAGGAGATGTGTATCAGTCTGCAGCTTTTGCTCAGCCCTCTGCTGGGCTTCTGGAAGTAAGCAGGACAGACTTTCCTCCTTATGAGGCATCCAGTTGAGTGCAATGTATAGTAGAGACAGTGCTGGGGAAGGTCGGGCAGGAGAGGGGGTTGCTTTGATGTCCTCGAGAAGCTGGGGAACAGAACTGGGCCCTGAAGGACTGGGAGACTCTGAGGCAGGGAAGCAGAATTCCAAGAAGAGGAACTCCTCTGTGCAAAGACATGAGGGATGGATTGAGTTCATTCAGTTATTTACTAATAGCCACTGTGTGCTGTGCTCAGCCCAGGGAGACAGATCAGCTAGGACCTTGCCCTCTAGACCCTCTCAGTCCAGTGATGAGAGATAAGATTCAGTTCAGCCTCCATGTGATACAAGATAGAATGTACCTGTGAGAAAAATAAGGACCAGACCTGGGATGGGATAAGTCATTTGGGATTTGGGTGATTTGCAAAAACTTTCCTGGAGGAAGTGGCAAGAGTACTTGGCTCTGGAGGACGGATGTTGGAGGTGGGGGTAGGGAGGGGTTGATGGATGGAAATAGGGGAGAAATGCTGGATTCCCACAGGGACAGCCAATATTGTTGCTTGCTGTATTTTGAAGAAGAGTATGTGGAGGCTGCTTGTAGAGGGTCAGGGTGATGTGACCAGAGCTCAGGGAAGAGAATGCCCACAGACGATTATAGTTAGAATGAATTTCAAGGAGGGCTGTAGAAGGGGATCCCCAGATCTGGGAGGCAGGTTAGAAGGCTACAGTAAGTTCCCATTGCCTCCACACTCCCCCATCTGTTACAGCCCATTCCTCCCCTCCCCCACTCCTAGTTGGGACACTTCCCCTACTATAACGGCCACAGATCTGGCAATCAATCTGCTGCTTCCTTTCCCTCCCCCATTCTGGGCCTGCCTGGGCCACACCCCAAGACTAGGTCCCATTGGGTGAAAGCTGGGCTCCAGGGACCACATTAGCCTCCTATGAGTTGTGCTCCCATGGACTGCTCCTTGTGGGAGCCAGATCAAGCTGGTAGTGTGAGGAGAGACTTTTGCTTATCTAAGTCAAAGCTTTTGGCTGTGGGGTTATTGTCCAATTCTGGGCTTCTATGGCATCTATCCACATTTCAGTAATGGGGCAGAAGCAAACCAATCAGAAGGCAGTGGCTGCACACTCCTGTGTGCCCAGCCCTATACTTAGCTTTTCTGTGAGGGCAGTGGAGAGAAGCTCAAGCTTCAGTATTGGGGGGCACTCACAAGCTAGGAAACTTACATATGACTATCAGAGGAGAATCACACCGAGCCAAAGCCATAGCATGGCTACTAAAAGGGGTAGCCATGCTATGGACTCATGGGACTGTGAGACTGAGGCTAGGCCTTGAGTCAGGAAGATGGGAGAGGGGTAAAGGGACAACAGCATACGGAAGAGCAAGAGGAAAAGTCCAGAGGCAAGAATGAACCTGGATCCTTTACAAAGGACGGTGGAAATCCCTCTGGAGCAGAGAGCTGGGAACTCACATTTACAAAGCACAAATATTGCACTTAATCCTTATAACAACCTGATAGGTTTGGTGCTATTAGCTCATAAGGGGAAGAACTAGGATTTAAACCCAGGTCTATCTGACTCCAAAACCTCTACCAGATTATGAGGAACTCTGAACACCAAGGTGAGGGACCAGGCATGATCTGAATTAATTTCGGGATATAAAGCCAGAATAATACTACATATATTTGCAAACCTTAATTTATTATTTACTAAACAAAAATCCTTTAAAAAAAAAAAAAAAGTCACCTAGTAAATAAGTCACAGATGATCCCTGACCCCAGGCAGACCAGGCCTCTCTCATGATTGGCCTCTGTAGCACTGACTGATGCTTCTTATATGCCACAGGTTAGACCCTGCCTTCTAGTATGTGCCCTCCTTAAATGATCTGTGGGAACTTATTTGACCCAGCTCAGGCCATAGGATTTCAGAGAAAAGAGTTGTCCTGGGAGAGAGGATAAGGGTCTGAGCTACACCTGAGCAGGGAGAATTCGGATGATGCCACCACTGGATGCCTGCATACATGGTGCTTCCTGCCTCTTGGGATAAAAGGCATTGCTTTTGTTACCTCTTGTGCACATAGCACTTCCCAGTTTACAAAGCACATTCATTCCCATGCTCAGGGATCCTCACAGCTGCCCTTTGAAGGCAGGGAGAGCAAGTATTATCGCTCCTGTTGTACAGATAAAGAAACAGAGGCTCCAGGGAGGGAAGTGACTTACTTGCTTAAGGTCTCTAAGACAGCTGGTAAGGGGTAACTTGGAGGCTATGTGACACATTTGAAGAAAACATGGGACTTTGGATGACAAAACTGGGGTTTGTGTCCTGGCTTCCATGCTAACTAGCTGTGTGATGTTGGGTTCCTTTAAGTGCCCTGAGTTTGTTTCCTAATCTGTAAATTAGGAATATTACCAGCGGGTTGTTATAAGGATCAAATATAACATCATGTACCTATAAAAGGTTGTACCATGTGAAGGCTTTTGATCAAGGGGCAGAGTCAGCAGGTGAATCCAAGAGGTCAAATTCAGGTATCCAGTGCTCTTGTTTCTGTACCACACTGCTTCTGCTTTGCCCTGTTTCTGGACACTACCTCACTCAAGATCCTTTTCCGGTGTCAGTCCCTGTTCCCTTGCCAGCCCGGAAGCTACTCTGTCCCTCCCAGCTTCTTTGAGGGCTGATTTACTGATTGCCGGTTGATAACCCCTCCCTAGAGAGCTGCCCGGAGCCAGCTATACTTCCAGTCTCTTGGGCCTTGTGACTGCCGGCCAGAGTTCCCTCCTTGCCTTCCTGCCTGGGCCAACCCAGTGTTGGGCTTGTAGGGGAAGAGTTCCCAGTCACACTACCACACCCACTCCTCTGCTCTGTGTGGGACTGAAGATTTACAAGCCCAAGAGGCCTGATCTCAAAATGCCAGGGTCTCCCAGATAATCCTGTGGACACAAGTGATGGACCTTTCCCCCCACCCAAAAAAAACTGGTTGTTTCTTTCCCCAGGGAAGGCATCACAGAATTCTGAGAATGAATGTGCCCTAACTTGCCCCAATTGCCCAGGCGTTTTGCATTTGCTGACTCAGTCCTCCCACCCCCACCCTGTGCTCCTGGGGGCCTTTCTTTTTTTTTTTTTTTTTTTTTTTTTAACTTTTTTTTTTTTTTTTTTTTTTTTTTGGGACAGAGAGAGACAGAGCATGAACGGGGGAGGGGCAGAGAGAGAGGGAGACACAGAATCGGAAACAGGCTCCAGGCTCCGAGCCATCAGCCCAGAGCCTGACGCGGGGCTCGAACTCACAGACCGCGAGATCGTGACCTGGCTGAAGTCGGACGCTTAACCGACTGCGCCACCCAGGCGCCCCATCCTGGGGGCCTTTCATATGCCCATCATCCTATCCCCTGCTCCCAGGGTTTTTGATGTCTCATTTCATCTACCTAGTACCCTTGTCACAGGCATTTTTCTCCCCATTTCATGGATTGGGAAGCTGAGGCCCAGAGAAGCTAAGTGCCTCATGCTGGGTTGCAGTGAGTCAGCAGCAGAGCAGAGCTGGGACTAGGATTTATGTTAGGTCTCTTGACTCCCAGTCTGAGGTTCTCTCCACTGCCTTAGGAGACCCTTATTTCCTTCCCAGAGCCATTCCCTGAGGTTCTCTATCCTCTCACCTGAGGTTGAACGCATGTTTATTCATTCAAATAAGATGGAAATATTTTTAATCCCCAGAGGGGCAACCTCAGGGAGTGAAACCATCTCCCTCCAAGCTGGGACCAAGTCCTGGGTCCTGTACAGCTCCCATATGACCAGAATTCCTTTTCTGCTTCCCAGGGAGGGATTCCTCCCCCCCCCCATTTGATTTTTGAGGCTTCTGAACCAATGGTTGAGAGGTCAACCTGAGGGGTAAGGGGTTCTCAGACCAGGGTATAGTATGTGTGAAGTGAAATGGGGAAAATGGGCTCGTGGTGATGGTGCTTGGGTAGAACAAGAGATACTTAGAGACTGGGTGGGTCTAAAACAGGGCCGTCCCTTCCAGGGAGCACAGACCTGGTTGTGGGAGAGAGTCAGGGAAAGGAAGTCACATACTGGCCAGAAAAAAAGTCCCCCATGGCCAAGAGGAAGTAGCCAATGAGAGGAGGAATCTTGCCATAGCAGTATAAATAATCACAGGGCTTCCGGAAGCTCTGCTCTGTCCCAGAATTCAGAAGTTCCTCTCCCCAAGGCCCTGTGAACTACAGGGGAGACCAGGGTATTGGCTGGAGCTGGGACTTCTCTCATACTTACCCCACTAATAATTACAGCAGCCTGTTTATTTGGCACTTCCTGTGTGCCACACCTCATGCCAAACACTTGCTTCACATTAGCTCATTTCATACTCTTGGCAATTCTAACACAATAGGCAAGATTGTTCCCATTTTACAGATGAGAAAATTGAGACTCAGGAAACTTAAATATGTTGCCCAAGATCAAACATGACTGGTTGGTGGAACTGAGATTAGAATCCCTGGCCAATCTGACTCCAGCATATATTCTCAGTGATAGTGCTTTAATGTCACTATGTTTTCTACCCGAGTTTAAAAGCTTCTGAAATTTTTCAGAGGCACATGCCATGATCTCAGGAAAAGGACAGAGGAAATAAATGTTTTCCTCTTCCATCCATTCCTCTTGTCTGGGCTTGGAGGATCTACCTCACCCCACCAAGAGCCTTGAGAGAAGATGCTAATGTCTGGGAGCCACAGCCTCTGCCTCATTCATCATCATTACACACCCAGATTCCAGACCAAATCCCAGCCCTGGCACAATCTCCAGTATTCTCTTGCACTGAGTTGCCAGATAGGGTTTGTTGTGCTTACAAGAATTATGGGGTCAGCTCTCCCTCCTTTTCCTCACCTCTCAGGCACCCTGGATTGAGATAGGGCAGCCGTCTAGAGAAGTGTGCTCCTTACTCAGCAGGTTTCTCATTGTGCCTTTTGGTTTGCACACAGTAGCCAAGGTGTCAGGCTTAAGAGTTAAAACATAGTGCACTGGGCAGAATAAGCCCTGAGTTGATAGAGACTCCACACTGCATCTCAGAGTGACCTGGGACAGCTGCTCTGTGCTAGAACCCCTCTCTAGTCTACTCAGTGGGAGGGGTCCCTGTCTGGTAGAGGATCTGGTAGATCCCTACACTTGTATACTGTCTTTTTGTGTTTATACTGCCTGGAGGAAAAGGAAAAAAGTAGCTAATGCTTAGTATGACCAAGGCACTGTTCTAAATGCCTTACATGTATTAATTTACATAATCCTTACAACAACCCAATGAGGTAGGTATTATTTTATCCTCATTTTACAGGTAAGAAAACTGAAGCATAGAGAGGTTAAGTAATTTGTCCAGGGTCACACATGTACAAATAGCAGAACCAAGACTTGACCTTACTCAGTTTGGTACCAGAACTTAGGTGCTTCACATAATACATAATGCCATCTTCCTTACACCTGAGTATCTTTGCTTGGTCTTAGGGCCTCTCTCTCACTGTGTATCTGCCTCTCTAACATCTGTCTTGATGGGGTTGCAGGATGGTGTCAGGTTAAGAGAACAGGAACTGGTTTCCTTCTGTGTGTCCCCATTCTTCTTCCCAATGGGTAGAGGCCTCCATAACCATGAGTGTCCCTTTGATCTGTCCATAGGTCACCGCATCCAGAGGGGCCCAGAAGGGGAAGGAGGCATTGCCTCCACTGTAGCAGCTGCACCCACGATGCAGAGCATCAAGTGTGTGGTGGTGGGCGATGGGGCTGTGGGCAAGACGTGCCTGCTCATCTGCTACACGACTAATGCCTTCCCCAAGGAATACATCCCCACAGTGTTCGACAATTACAGTGCCCAGAGTGCGGTTGATGGGCGCACAGTGAACCTGAACCTGTGGGACACAGCGGGCCAGGAGGAGTATGACCGACTCCGCACACTCTCCTACCCTCAGACCAATGTCTTTGTCATCTGTTTCTCCATTGCCAGTCCGCCCTCCTACGAGAATGTGCGGCACAAGTGGCATCCGGAAGTGTGCCACCACTGCCCTGACGTGCCCATCCTCCTGGTGGGCACCAAGAAGGACCTGAGAGCCCAGCCTGACACCCTACGGCGCCTTAAGGAGCAGGGCCAGGCGCCCATCACACCGCAGCAGGGCCAGGCCTTGGCCAAGCAGATCCATGCTGTGCGCTACCTCGAGTGCTCAGCCCTGCAGCAGGACGGCGTCAAGGAAGTGTTTGCTGAGGCTGTCCGGGCTGTGCTCAACCCCACGCCCATCAAGCGTGGGCGGTCCTGCGTCCTCTTGTGACCCTGGCACTCAGCTTGGAGGCTGCCCCTGCCCCCCCACCAGTTGTGCCTTGGCGCCTTGTCTGCCCCCAGCTGTGCCTTAAGGACTAATTCTGGCACCCCTTGCCAGGGGGCTCCCTGAATGCCCTTTTCTCTGAATGCCTATTTCTCCTTAAGGAGGCCCCCGGAGAAAGGGGCTTTGGGCCCTGCCCCACTCTGCTTGGGAACACCAGGTATTCCTGAGAGCTCACCCAGGCCAAGGTTGGACCCCTCCCCAAGAAGCCAACCCAGTGCCCCTCCCCCATTTTCCCTACTGACCAGTTGATCCAGCTTTCCACACAGATGTTGCTGCCTATTATGGTGCCTTCTCTCAGGTTAGGAGCTCTCAGCTGTCCCTAACCTTTCCCTGGCTGCTCTTCGAATTGCTCCCCCCCTCAAGATGCTCTCTCCCTTTCCCAAAGAAGGAGCCATAGAATCCTGAGAAGATGAATGTGCCCTAACCTACCCCCATGTGCCCAGGCCTTATGCATCTGCTGACTGACTCAGTCCCCCTCCCTCCCCGGGCTCCTGGGGGCCTTTTCTACCCCCATCAGCATCAATAAAACCTCCTGTCTCCAGTGGCCCTGGCTCCTCCCTGTGTGCTGGGCATTGGGGGTTGGGCAGGGGATGGGCATGGGCTAGGGCTCCCCAGAGACTGGGAGCCTTTTGTTTCCTATAAAAGGGGACAGGAGACAATAGGCTTCATTGTGGTTCCCCCCAGCCCCCAATTTCCCTAACAAAGATCTGGGCTCCCTTGGAAGGGCCAGTCTTGCTCTGGGGCCCAGCCACAGATTCTATAGTGGACTGAGATGCAAAGCATTAAGAAAAACTTTGTGATCTGAGGCTCAGAAAGGGAAAAGTTGAGAACCATCAGCCTGCAGGCAGGTGTTCACAGTCCTGCACTTGAGAGCTGTTGCCTTACACCCGAAGGTGGCAGGTCTCACCGACAGAGCTGGGGCTAGAACTAAGGCCTGTGCCTCAACCCAAGACTCTCCCAGTTATCCCAGCTACCAAGCCTGGAGTCATTACAGGGATAGCTCAGTCACTCCTCCTCATCAGAATTGTGGCTTAGACCAGTCTTAAGACACTCCAGATCTAAGGTGGGAAGAGGGGGGATAGGGGGATACCACTTGGAATCATACACTGTCATGGACTTTTTCCCTCCATCCTGGAGCCTGTCCCTCACCTCAGTTCCAATTAAAGAAAGACAAGTCCAAGCCCCAAGACAAGTAAGGCTAGCCCAGACTGTTCGCAAAAAAAAAAAAAAAAAAAATTTATTTTCCTTTGAAATAAAATGTACAACCAAAAGAGGTCAGGGCATGGGGCAGCAGGGAGGACAGGGAGACAGCAGAGAGCCCATTTTGGGGCAGGAATCTGCCTCTGACTACCCTACACCTTTGCCAAGGAGGAAGAGTCGGTGAGCCACGGATTTCAGAAGGGAAGGAAAACAAATGCTGTGCCAGTGCTTTTCCTGGAGCAGGACATCCCTCAGGTACAGAACACTACCTCCACAAGGTAGTGTCAGAACCACACACTGGCAGAGCCCTTACAGATCCTACAGCCCTCCTACCCCCAACCACCTGCATGGACATACTAAGGCTTAGATGGGGAAGGGGTACACACTAAACAGGAGGTGAAGTCAGAGCTAGAACACCTGGGCAAACTTAGCAAGGGACTGTGGCCACAGGCCTGGGCATGTGCAGGAAATAATCACATACACCAGTCAAGTGAATGACCCCGTGGAGAGAAATGGCTGTGGTTTTCAGGTAGCAGCCACTGCTCAGTGGTCCCTGACCTCAGCAAGAGGTGGCTATGTAAAGGCCAAGAACCGATGGTGGTTATAAACCTCAGGACTTTTTTTAGCACCAGATGGTGGAGCTCTCCTAACAGCTCAGCTTCTTGGGGCCTCCGGATAAGGGTGATGCTGCTTGAAGGTCCCTGTGCCTTCAAGTGGGGTGAGGGAAAAGAGAAGCCAGCAGGGCTACCTAAAACCCTGTCCTGTGCCCTTCTGCCCTTCCTCCCCCTCCCCCAGCTTCAGCACGGTCCACAGAGGACACAGGGTGGGGAAGGCCAGAGTGGTGTCTTGTTTCTAGTTTCTGGGCAGTGGACCGCCTCCTCCTTTCTAGTAGGAGAGAAAGGGTTTAGAATCGCTTTTCCTCAGGCTGGGAGGTAATGAGCAGCTCCTTGTTCCCGAAGTCCCACCAGGCTGTCATGTGGAACGCCATGTTGGTTAGGACAACGGTGTACTCCAGGATGGCGAAGATGGTGTATACTGTTGCAAGGGCACAAGAACAGAGCGTGGTGAGACTCCCGCCCCTGCCCCCCAGGGGCCTCTTGATAAATCGCCACCACCACACATCTCTACAAAGGAGACACAATGGCAGTCAGCCCCCAAGGCCACTGCCATCTCGCACAGTATAGACAACATCATAACTGTCCCATAGCCACTGTGACCCCATACGGATCCCAGCCTGGCCTCACCTCCAGCCTCACAATACATGTTGTGCCGAAAGTAGACAGCCAGCGCCGTGAAGAAGGAGATGAAGTTGATGACGAAAAGCCGCTGTTTCCAGTTGTAGGACTTGCGGTCCTAGAGGATGGGCTGTCTGATCACTCTGCAGCCTGTTGGATATGTGTGGGCAGCCTCCCCTCTTAGCCCCAACTCCTGAGGGCTGCGTCTTACCTCCCTTGGTTTTGGAAGGGGGCACAGGCAAGGGCAGCAGGAATGATGGGCATGTTCATATTCCTGCGTTTGGGAGTATAATGAAGCCAAGGAGCAGTGCTGTCCCTGCCCCTCCCACTTCAGCAGGATGGAACATGAAAGTTACTCGGAGTCACCCCCCAACCTGACACCTCCACATACTGTGGGGAGAAGAAAGGTGTCTGCGGGGGCGGGGGTAAGGAGGGGCACTGGAGTTATTACAGACCACAGACCCCTGACACAGTTCCTAACCCACTGCAGCCTGGGTGCTGTCCCTCATTCTACCCCCATTTGGAGCCTCCATCTCTTCTATTTTCCAGTCTCCATTAGTACCCGAACACAGTCCTAGATTCTGACCAATCCATCACCCTCCACTCATCCCCAAGCCCCAGCCTCAGCCCGGGTTCCCGTTAGAACTCTGGTTCCCATCTCACCATTACCCGCATCCTGAGGACGGGTGTCCTTGATTTTCCCCTGGGCTGCTTAGAGCCCCACTAGGGGTAGACCGTACCTCCTGACTTACTGTGTGCTTCTTGGTCAGCCGCCAGAGAATGCAGGTGAGGAGCATGTGACTGAGGGAAGAGGCGATGAACACAATAAAAGCATTTTCGTGGATGGCTGGAGGGAGAGAGGAGGGTTGGGAGCGGGCACTACAGGAAGCATCCTAACCCCTCCCTCTGAAGGTCTGAGTGAGGGAGGGCGCAGGGGCGACCCTTCCCAACCCTTCCCCTGCTCCTCCTTCCCTCATGTGGACACCCACTGAAGTCCTCGGAAGAGGAGACGTAAGTGAGCACTAGCAGTGCGAGGTTCTCGACGACGTTGAGGCCAAAGTTGAGGCGGCAAAGCGGGCGGTAGCCAGGACACGGGGACGCGCAGCTGAGGTAGTGGTTCCAGTAGGCGAAGGCCACCAAGAAGCGGGGCGCTGAGTGCAGGCCGATGCAGAAGCGCCACACGTAGCGCTGGGGCACCTCCCCACCAATGGCCGAGCTCACCGAAGGCAGGTAGTTGGGCACCTAGAGAGTTGTGACCAGTCTGGTGGCAGGCCTCCACCAGCCCCACCCACCCACCCACCTGGAGATCCTTCTCTCCATCTATCAAAATCACGCTGGCCCTCAGAAGGCTCCGCTCCAGCCCTTTCCTTGCCCGGAGGTCCTCCTTCAGGCACCTCCAGAGAGAGCTCTCCTGGGAGACATCCCTTTCCAGGTCCCGGCCCCCAATGTGCTTGTTCTCATTCCCCAGGCAGCCTGGGGTTTGTGCAGGGACTTGGCTGGACCTTTTCCATCTCCCTATACATGGAACCTACATACGGCTGGGGAAGCTGTAGACAGGTTCAGATGCTCTCTGAGCCCATAGCACAGAGCTATGGGAGATTCCATGGCCCAGGACCCCAGATTCAGTCCTGAGGACAGGGATGAGTAACAGACCACCTGAGCTTCCGTGCTGGATTCACGGCCCACCTGAGCTGTTCTTGACTGCTCTCAGTTCTACTAACTCTTCTGGGCAGGTGTGCCAAGGTGGTAGAGGGTACTGTGAGATCCTGGGGGACCTGGGTCAGAAGGGTACCCCCACCCTGATCATGCTTAAGAAAGTGGGTGCTTGGGGCGCCTGGGTGGCTCAGTCGGTTGAGCGCCAACTTCGGCTCAGGTCACAATCTCGCGGTCCGTGAGTTCGAGCCCTGCATCAGGCCCCTGTGCTGACAGCTCAGAGCCCGGAGCCTGTTTCGGATTCTGTGTCTCCCTCTCTCTGACCCTCCCCCATTCATGCTCTGTCTCTCTCTGTCTCAAAAATAAATAAACGTTAAAAAAAAAAAAAAGAAAGAAAGAAAGTGGGTGCTCCTAACCTGGGGTAGTCTAAGAAAATGACCTATTCTTGTGCATCCCTCCCATTCATCTTTCTCAAAGCCTGGAACTCCTTATTCCTTCAGGAACTGGAGCACTATTCTTCCTCCTTGAGGAAGGAGGAGGAGATAACACACAGCTGCGAGGACTGGTGTGTTGCTCGTGTGAGAGGGTGAGAGGATGAGGGAAGAACAGTCTAGATGGGGACAGGAAAGCCAGGGAGAGGAGGAGGATCTCTCAGACTCCAGGGTCTGGAGCAGTGCTTCTACCTTTAACATGCGTACAACTAACCAGGGATTGTGTGAGGATGTTGGGGGTCTGGAATCTGAGAATCTGCATTTCTAAAGGATTCCAGGACTGGAAACTACCAGTCCATGGCACTCGCTTTCTGTGGACTTTTTTAGACTGTCAGCAAGAACCAGAGCAGTGCCAGAGCCCAGGGACCCAGAGAAGGAATGACCGTGCTGTGACTATAGCAGGACCAGTCTTCAGAGATGGAGTTCTAGAAGATCCCCTCCTTTCTCCTAATGGTGATGCTGATGGATCAATGCTGGGAACATAGGCAATGGTGGACGCAGCTCACAGGGCAGAGGTGGGCCTGGGGTAACGCCAGCCAGGGGCTTCGCAGCCTTCACAGAAAAGGAGATAGATTCCCCTCAGCACTACCAAAAGAAGCTAAGTGTAGAGCTCTCTGAGAGGGTGCCGCTCCCGAGGCCATGGCTTGAGATACCATGTAGCTTGAGACCAGGCTCAGATACTCACTCTGAGTAATCAGTAAAGAGACAGCATGGAGGCTTTGGAGCCACACAAACCCGGGTCTGCATCCCATCTCTGCCTTTATTAACCTACTCAAGGTCACTTCACCTCTCTGAGCTTTAATTTCCTTGTTGGCAAAATAGGGACACTACCACCTACCTTGCAGGATGATTGTGAATATTAAATATGATGTATGCAGAGCATCTGCAGTGTTTAGCACACAGCAGGTACAAGTGATGGCTTTCAGAAGACAAACTTCCCTGAAAAGCCTGCAAATAGCTGGTGAGCTATGTAGTTATTGAACATGGGAACCCTGCATGGGAGTGACAGGCAAGAACTGTAACTTCATCAGAGACTTCTGAGCCCTCCAAGCCTCCTTACTTTTCTACCCCTCTGGGCAGGTCCCCTAAGTAAGGTTAGTGGGAGTGTTGCCTCTGTTTCCTAGAATATTCATTCTGAAAACTCCTGCCTCCATCCCAGCTACTTTAAGGAGAGCAGGACCAGCATGAGCTTTTTGTCTGTTTGTTTCCTCCAGCATGAGCTCTCTAAAGCTTGGCTGGGAGAGCCCAGAGCCTTAACTGATGTTGGGAAACAGGTAAATGGTAGAGATGGCAAAAATCTGGGAGGACACCACAGGAAGAAGGGAGATTTAGGGCCCTGTGGCTACTGGTGTCATCCTCATAAGCTCCTCCCAGATTAGGGGTGGAGATAGGATGCTGAGAGCAGGGATTTCCTCTTACCCCCACCCACACACACAAATATACATGCACGCATGCACACACATGCATAATCAGTATAGATATTCATTTATGTTCCCCCATCCCAAGCACACAAGTTCTCCACTCACCAACTATGCCAGCAACATCAGGAGCTATCAGAGACCAGGTGCCCAGCTCACCCCAAATCTCCCCATGAGCTCAGAGCTAAGGGTACTGAAGTGGGAACATAACCCCTTTCCCCAAGAACAGAAACCCTCTACATCCTAGAGGATGTGGCTCAGTGGACCTGTGGCAGGGCAGTAGATCAGAAAGTCACATGGTATAAAGGGTGAAGGTCCAAAAAATTCCCTATCAAAGCACCTCAGATTTCACCAATTGAGATTCATTCCTTTGATAAAAGTCCCCCAAACTTATGGATGACTTTGCTATCTACTGCCCCCATCCCTTGCCAACTGAACAAGACCTCCCATTCCTATCAATTCAACCTGCTACTCTTCTCTGGACTCCATCCCTGCCTCTCTACTTTCATAGTCCCTATTTTAGCTCTGGTCTTCCCAGTAGCATGATCTATTGCACTAGCCTCCTCACTTATCTCCCTACTCTTGCCCCCTGCTCTTAAATCTGTTCTCCACTCAGGAGCCAGAATGATCTTCTAAAGCATAAATCTGATCCTGTCCCTTTCCTGCTTAAAATCTTTCCAAAGCTCACCACTGCCCTCTGGATAAAATCAAAAGTTGTCAGCCTGGCATTCACAAAGATCCTTCTTTACCCCCATAGCAGAAATGCCCCTTGGTCCAGGAAGGAAGTCTTCCCCAACACCTAGGCTGGATTAAGTGCTTCTTCTGGGCCCTGTGATCCCTATGCTCCCCTTCATTCTTTATGTTCCCCTTTATCACAATAGGAGTCCCATTTCACTGTGCTGTGACTGTCTGTGTCTAGGACTGTGTCATGTAAGATGAGAGGCTAAGGGCAAGTCCATGTTCAGTTCCATCCTTCTGACACAGAACCTCTACCCCTAGGCCTTCAGGAAAGGCCTGGTGGACTGCTCTTGGAGGCAGGGAGTCCATCTGGGTTTCTAGCTGGCAGAGTCCTGAGTGGACACAGGTTAGGGGGCCCGAGGCTGCCAGGGGAGAAACCAAGCCTGAAGATTCCAGGGCAGGGCTGGGGGTGTTCTCAGGCCACATCCCCAGTCTGGGTTAAAGCCACTTATGACCTCTCCTGGCTCCTGGCCCAGTCTAACTCCCCAGTCCTGGCTTCCTTTCCAGTCTGGTCTTTCTTCAGCTTCCTCCTCCCTCTCATGACCTCTCTTGCCTACTGCCTTCCCTTCCCTTCCCCTTTCCCCTCTGCTCCCTGGCACTCTCTGTAATCTTCTACTCTCGGAAGACTGTGACTCCACTCTCCCTGAGTCTCTCCCCACAAATTCCCACAACTCTGACTTGCCCCCCACCATCCCTTTATCCCTTTCCCCTTTCTCTGACCCTCCGCCTTCTCTCTTACTCTCTGATTCCACTCTTACTGCCATCTCCTGACCTGGCCCTGACCCAGGTGCAGGGGAGCCTGGCACTCACCCCACAGTCAGTGGCCACCGTGTACTCAAAGTGGAACACCAGGGACCAGATGATGCAGAAGAAGAAGCCGAACATGGGGAAAGTGATGACCCACCAGATCATGGCCGTGAAGCGGAGCCGGAACACAGTCCCATCTGGGTCCAAGGGCTGGGAGGCCGCAGAGAACATCCTGTAGGGAGTGGTGCCCAGGCAGGGCGAGGGACACAACTTGGGGCCTGGTGGGACACCTGGGCCTCGGGAAGTGGAGCCTTTTCCAGAGCTGGCTCCTCTGGGTATAGGGAAGAGCCAGAGTAGAAAGAGCATAAAGGGAAATGGAAAGCAGTGCAGAAGGTAAGGAGGTACAGAGAGAGATGGGGCGGGAGCAGCTGAGTCAGGCAGGGTCAGCTCTTAGGAATCCCTTTGGCACAATGGTCCTATAGGTCTACCTCTTAAAGAGCCTGGAGAATAGAGGCTCCCAGTGGCCTGGACATGGGAGTTTGATGGGCCACTTCAATCTCAAGACTCTCACACCCAACTCAGAAGGATCAGAGGTAGAAAGGTTATTACTTCTGTTCCATAGAACATTAGGACTAAGATTTTAGCCACTTGACAGATTAAAGCTCCCAAGTCAAGGCTTTCTTCAGGTCACATAACCTAGACAAAGGACCCTTGGCTCAGACTGGTCCAAGCCCTCCCACTGACCCTGTCTGACCACATTCCTCCTCTTCACCCAAGTTCAACCAGGAACAGTGGGAGTGCCCAGAACCTATTTCAATGGGACCACAGGCTGCCAACCAGCCCACCCCCAGGCTCAGAATGATCCAAGCCTCAGGTCAACAGTACCATCATCTCAAGATACCAGGGTACCTGCAGAGGCTTCTCCTTCCTCTCTAAGACCATGTCACCCAATCCAAAGTTTATGGGAATCTGAGGGTCACGGGAACCTTCTCCACTCAGCTTGAGCCTATTGTGCTGGGCCAGACCCAGCAAGGACAGACCCAAACCAAGGGAGCTAGCTTCTTCCACTCCCTTCTCCTGCTAGGCAGAGAAGTCCCTCCTCCCACCCCTGACTGCCCCAGCTACCATGACTTGTGAGATGGGTTCCCTTCTGGGGGGCAGACAGAAAGGCTTTGTATTCAAACGCCTAGGACCAAACCTCCCTTGGGACTCATACCACCCACGATTAAGGGAGCCCTAGTTCACTAGTCCAGCTCAGCATCAAGGAAATGGGGGAGGGGGCGCGAACTGAGCAACACTCACACTGGGTGCTGAAGGATCCGGGGCTTGGGTTGAGAGTTCTAGCCAGACTGAAACTATTCTAAGACTGGAGGGTCCCACCCCTAGCTCTCTAGGGCCTGCCCTCCCGCCCACAGAGCTCAGATCTCCACGCCTGCCCAAGCACACAGCCCTCCCAGGACCAACAAGGCCATATCATAAACCCTGGAACACTCTGCAAAGGTAAGAGTGATAGTGGCTAAAGTCAGCCCACAACAGCTTCCTTGCCAGGGATGGGGGTGGGGACCCTTTTGAGAGTTGTATCCTGGGATCCAGGCAGTTTTCAGGGAAGGAAAAGGGAGAAAGCAAAATAGGATTTCACCCCTTTCTGTTGAAGCAGATGTATGTCTGTTGGGCCTCATTGGAGAGCTAGCTAATCTTAGAACAATACATTCAGGATCCAAGACAGATCTGGACGGGCCTAAATATGAGGTTATCAGTGTCCAGTCTGGACCTGTGCAGAAACAGCTAACTCAGCTCAAGATGCCTTAACAGGGGTCTAACAGCCAGTAATAGGAATGCAACGGTACTACTTTTCCCTGTGCTACCCAGGCCATATGAAGACCTATGCCCAGATCAGGGCCTCATATGAAGAGAATAGTGACCGACTGGGCCAAGTCTAGGGGCGCACATCCTGTGAGGGTTGCCTGAAAGAACTGGAAATATGCTACCTAATAAGAGTAAACTCGGGGACCCCTACCCCCATTACTGCCATCCCACCTCTGTAGGGCTGGCTTGATGCCAGGAGGAGAGAGAGTAGCTCTCAGGCTCCCAAAGCAGAGCCAGTGCAAAGGCAGAGATTCACCAAAAAGAGAATGTCATGTCCACTACAAGAAAGAGCTTGCTAATTGTTAGTTACTAAGCCTCCTTAGAATAGGCTGCCTGGAGAGGAAGGAAGCTCCCTATCACTGGAGATATGCAAGCAAACACAGAGTCATCTAAATTACAGATGTGTTAGAGTAAGGTTACTTTTTTTATTTCTAGGGTTGGCCATTTCTAGAATACTCCAGGTGAGAAATTCAGAGCATACATCCACCTGGGCTGCCCCAAGGTGGCTCCAACATGGTAGTCCCAGAGAGTGGGGACAAAATACCACCTGGGTCCCTAAGCTCAGTCCTGCCCCAGAGTGGTCAGGTATCCCTCCTGCAACTACCTATGCCTTAGGATCCCTAACTAGTATGTCAAGAATGGGTTATAGGTATGCCAGATATGCTGGCTTACTGATCCCATTAGCCCTCAGGAGCCAGCCATGAGGGGCAAAGCAAACAGCCTATTCCATTTAATTCCATATGCCTTACAAATATAATTTTCTGCATGGACTAAGACTTGGTCTCAGGTTTCCTTTTCAAAGGGCACGGGGCTGATGCAGGGGGGAGGGGGTCCTATTCATTTATTCAACCAATTCTTTCTGATTCAGATGTAGTGCCCACCTTGAAGAAGCTCCTGGTCTGATGGGGAACAGAGATACAAATATGATATGATAGAACTGTATGAAAGATAAAACAGGGAACTGTGGGCACCCAGAGGAAAGAGTGATTAAGTCTTCCCCAAGGAGGCTAGGGAACGTTTTTTCAAAGGAGGAGACATTTGAGAAGGGTTTTGCAGGATACAAAGGAGTTGACCAGGTGAGAGAAACATTTGATGCATTATCTAAGGTGAAAACTTGGTCAAGAAAAGCCATTGTTTGGATCCTTTTCAATCCTCCCCCTCAAGATCACCTGGTCAGCCCCTTTTTGTCCAGTCCTGTTCTTTCTGATAGCTCCCAGCCCTGGGTATCATAAGACTGGCTGCCTACCGCTCAAGGCCAACATCTACCCATCGACAAAGCAAGGAGAGAGAAAACTTCCAGTCATAAGAACAAAAGAAGTAGGCCCCACTCCATACTGCCATTCAGACCCCACTTCTAATCATAGTCCTATTTCTGGAGCAAATGCTGTTTATAGGGAGGCAGGAAGCTGAGCTGATTGGGGGCCTTCAGAGCTCTCTCTGATGCTCTTCCAAGGGTCCATGTCCAGGCCCTGCCTCCTTTCCACCTAGAGCCCATGGGCTCTTCCTCTCCTGCCCTGCCTTCCAACCTTACAATCTCTTTTCCTCCTACTCCTTCGGCTCCTCACCCTTCACACTTCCCAAACCACCTTCCTATGCTTCCTCTATCTGGAGCTCTACACTACTCCTGAGAAGGAGGACGGGAATTGCCAACCCCATTTTAAGACATGGGAAGCTGAGGCTCAGTCTCTGTGTCTCAGGTAATACAGAGTCAGTGGATGAAATTAGGAGTGTAACAGAGGTCAACACAGGTCTGACCCTCTTTACCCCGAAACGTTACAGAGAAAACTCACATCTTTCCTCCTGGCCCAGCACACCATATCCCTGCTCAGAGGGCACATGCCTACCTGGGGAACATAGCCCATATACACATATGGAACACATATATGCACACATCATCAGGCCCCCATCCAGACACACACAGAGATGGTCTCTCCCAGACACATACAGTCACGTCCCTTACAGTCACACAGATGCATACATAATCACATTCTCACAGAGACAGCCACAGCCCACAGTGTCACACTAAGAGGCGCCAGCACCCTCTAGCCCAGTCCTGTTCTCTCTCCATCCCCCACGAAACCCGGGGGCTCTTGAATCTGCCCCTCTATGAAGTAAGGATTGAATTCTGGGGCTGCCCAACTTCAATGACTCCAGGCCCTAATGACCCCCATGGAAAGTGGCAGAAGGCTAATTCCTGAGACCTCAATTTACAGGTACCCAGCAACCCAGTTTGTCTGATGGACCTCATTGGAGAGCTCACTAATCCTGTTACAACAGAATCAGGATCCAAAATCGATCCAATTGGACCTGAATATGAGATATTCCTTGACCCCCCCCCCCCCCCCACTTCGCAAGCCCTACCCCACAGTGTGTGGCCGTAGTCTCCTTGAAGTGGAAGAGCAGGGACCAGAGGATGCAGAAGAGGAAGGCGACAAGTGGACAGCAGACTGTGACCAGGGCCACCAGGGTGAAGCGGAGCCGGACCAGGGTCCCATCCCGGTCCAGTGGCAGTGGGACCTGGTACATCTTGTCAGACCTGGGGATGGAGTAGTATGCTGTCAAGGCCCAAGGCAGCAAGGCTGGGACTCTGTGGTAAAGCCAGCCCTTGTGCTGAGTCCTCAGCTTAGCTGAGCCATGGGATGGAGGGTCTGAGAAGAAAGCCATCTAGCCCCTAAACTTGGACAGTTCCTGCCCTGGATGGGGACGATTGACTCAGAATCCCAAGAGGACATTCACCCTCAATTTCAGAGGAAAGACAATGAAGCAAATCTGTGCTAAAATGAAGCCTGAATAGATTGGGAGAGTTTCTTCTCCCCTATACCTGGCTTTACAGGTCTATGACAACAGGAGCTGGTTTAACTGGTCTCTCTTGTTTCAGGAACCAACCCTAAAACCTCCCAGTGAACAGAATAGTCCACCTTCTTTCACAGGCCTTTCAGCCTCTAGGCTTCAGTTCTCCCTGCTTCACCCACTGGCCCAGGGCCTTCTGTACCTTCGGTCCCTTCCCAGGCTCTGTGTGTCTGCACCACAGTGCACAGCAGCGAGGGCTCCATGGAAGCCAATAGAACCCTGACCCCCTGCTCGTCCCCACCTGCTGCCTCATGTGCTCTGAGGGTGAAAGGCTTTGCAGAATCAGGCCTGGTGCTAGCCTGGGCTTGCTGTTTGCTGGAAAGAGCTGCCTGGTCAGCTTCTGGAGGCTTCCCAGAACCCATGGGGCCTGTCCATCCCCCTCCAGAGATGAAGTAAAAGCTCCTGAGAACTGTTGACTCCCTGCTGAGATGAGGATGCTAAGGTTAACAACTATAATAACCACGTATACACCAGCAATCCTAGCCCAGCCTCCCTAAGTGCACAGAGGGGAAATTGAGGCTAAGAGAGGAACAAGAACCTGCTCAGGGTCGCACAACAACTAGAAGGGAGAGCCAGCAGTGGGGAGATGTAGGGCCCACAGGGTCACAAACTGCAGCCCCAGCCTTCTTTGACCCCTTCGTCTCTGGGACAGACCTCTGGGTAGAAAGGTCAGGTTAGATCAGATTAGGAGGGGAGAGAGAAGGGGCACCTGTCATTAGAGAAAGAAAGGTAAATCAAATCCTATATAGATGAGTCAGTGAATCCTGTCCCCATTGCAAAGGCAGAGAAACCAAGATGCAGAGAGAGAAAGGCCCTTCCTCAAAGCCAGATGCTGAGCCTGACAGAAAGCCATCCTTGGAACTTACGCTTCTTGTGGCCAAACTAGGGCTGGCTCCAGATTCATAAAGAACCCGCCCTTATGGACTCAAAGGTCTTGCCAGATCAAGTCCCAACTCTTCCTGGCCCCGCCCTCAGGAAGAACCTGAAGCTAACCTCCTAGCATTCCAGAACCAGGTGAATACGCTTCTGTGTTCTCCTCCATCTTCCCCCACCCTGCCTCTCTTCTAGGCCCGATTAGTCAGCCTGCCCCAGTTGCCCAACTTCTTTTCTGCCTTCAGGAGCCAGGGATCTCCCAGAGGAATTGGAATTGGAGCTGGTGCCCCTCCCAAATTGAACACATTTCTTGGATCATCCCCAAATGGACTATAAGTCCCTAGAGACCCTAGAAGGGGAAGGACTTCCCCACCCAGCCCAAACCCTGATTTGGTGCTTGTAGCAGCACTAGTCCCCTCTCTGAAGCCAGTGGCTCTAGAAGCCTCGGGAACCACTGGGATGCCCAAACTGAAGAACAGATCCTCAGGAAATGAATAGGCACTGCTTGAGGCAGGGGGTGGGTAAAGAGGTTGGAGGAACAATCTGTTCCACTGCTTGGAGGTATGCCTGGCTCCTCTTTTAGCTGTGTGACCTTGGGCAAGTCATCTAACCACTCTGGGTCTTTTTCCACAGTTGTGCAACATGAAGATCATGTGGTTTAGATTACTAATATGACCATTCCAACATGGTCATTTTACTTCTCCAGGCCTCAGGACAGGGAGCTCACTACCTGAAGGGCAGCTCTTCAGTCCCAGTCAGCTCTAACTTCTTCATACGTACTACTTAGCTGGAAACTGCTTTCTTAGGAGTACCCCTACCTTATCTCCAAAGGTCCCAGAGATCTTCTCAGCCTCCAGCCAGAATCCATACTTACTGGGTACCTTCTGAGTATGAGGCACCCTGCTTAATGCTCCACATACATTGTTTCTTTTAACCCTCACTATAATTCTATGAGGCAGGCCCTATATAGCCTGTGTATTTCCATTTTACAGAACAGGAAACTGAGGCTCAAGGAGGTTAAAAACACTTGCCCAAGGTCACAGGCTAATAAATGGAAGAGGTGTAATTTGAAATTACTCTATCGGGTTCCAGAGACACCCAACACCTACATCCCTGGCACCTAAAGAGAAATCCCCATCAGCAGACCCTGGAGAATGAAGGAGAGCTCAATCAGTGCACAGCCAGCACCATGTGGGAGAGCAGGAGGGGTAAAGGGTTAGTTCAGAAGTCGGGACAGCAGCAGATCCTGGGCAAGCACCAGCACCTTGGGGCTGGGCGGTGAGAAAGCTGGACCTCGTGGCGGAGCTCCCCCAAGTGGGGTTGCCCCGCGATCCGTCACACCCATCCCCATACTCACCCAGGCTGTGGCGGCGAGGAGGCCGCGCCGGCGCAGGCCGGGCGCTGGGGGAACCCGAGGGGAGCCCAGGCCCGGCCTGGGGCAAGCGGCCGGGGGCGGGCCGGAGCGGGAACGGCGGGGGCGGGGCCAGCGCGCTTGGGGAGGAAACTGCGCCCAGATCCTCCATTGGCCCCTCCCCACTTCTGCGGACCTGGACCCTTGGCTCTCCGCCTTGATCCGGTGTCCCCTTGTGCCATGCCTCTCTAGCTCTGGTCTGCCCCACTAATTCCTGTTGCGTGGGGGCAGCCGGAAGAGCCCTGGACCCCTGGGTTTGACACGTTGGATAAGCCACCTTGTCACCTTACCTCTCAGCGGCGTTCCATCACCTGTTGAAAGAACATAAAATTGGTTCAACAAGCCCCGAATTCTCTAATTTTCTAGTCTCGGTGTCTCCTGCCCACGTCCCCATTCTAGCCGAATTATCCGGCCTCGCCCTTCTGAAACATTAAAACAGTTTTGCCCCAGCCTCAGCGCCCCTCCCCCTAACTTTGCTCCCCGTAGCCGATTCCCGGCATTCAGCAAAGGGAAGAGCACGTTATAGGTAGAGAGATCAGGGAGGCCCACCCCAAAAACTCGGGGCCAGAGCTGTACCCGGCTTTGATCAGGAGAGGGCGCCCTGTCCTGACATAACAGAGCAAGGCTCTCCTTTCCCCAGTCCTGGGTCTGCCCCACCACGAGAGGGTTGATCCGCAGAAACCAACCCAGCCCACAGGGTTCCCTCCCCACCCAGACTGACCCCTGAAGGAACCCGAGGAAGACTCTTGGGGTTGCCAGAGCACCTGCAGGGGGTGAAGACCTCTGACCTAGACGTAGTTACCACCACAGTTTTCCTAGTCATATATCCCCACAGTAATAGCACATTTTGAGCACCCTCTGTTTTCCAGGCACTTTTCTATTTTTTATGCATTATCCCATTTGATCCTTATAAAAACTCCATGAGATGGATACTATTAACATCCCTGTTTTAGAAAAGGTATGTTACCTATTCACACAGCTATAAATGTCAGAAACAGGATTGGAGTCCCGCACCTGAGGTCATTCCCTTAATCCCTTCCTATATAGAACAACCTGGAACAACCCGGGTTTGAACAGCACGTGTCCACTTACACGTGGATTTTTTGATACAGCACAGTACTATAAATGTATATTTTCTCCCTTATGGTTTTAAGAAAAAAAAATTATTTTGTTTTTTAAAGTAGGCTCCACACCCAATGTGGGGCTCCAACTCACAACCCCAAGACCGAGTCACATGCTCTACCAACCGAGCCAGCCAAGTGCCCCCTCTTCCTTATGATTTTCTTAATAACATTTTCTCTTCTCTAGCTTACTTTATTGTAAGAATATGTCATATAAAACATATACAAAGCATGTGTTAATCAATAGTTTGTTATCGGTAAAGCTTCCAGTCAACAGTAGGGTATTTGTAGTTGTTTTGGGGAGTCAAAAATTATACATGGAGTTTTTACTGTGTGGGGGCGGGGGGGGGGGTCAGCACCCCTAACCCCTGCATTGTTCAAGAGTCAACTGTATAATGTTAATCCCACAAGGTAGCTACACTCACCACTTTGCAGGTGGATACAGAAGCTCAAATTTGATTAACTTACCAGAGATCTTTTTCATGCATTCATTCTTGTTCATTCACTCAGCCTAGCCCTTTCTGTGGCAGGCCCTGACTGGGCAATGGTGGCAGACCCAGAGATAACTCACTCCTGGAGGCTCCAAGTCTGGCGGGACAATGTCCTATTCTAGTGACTTTGAACTCCTCTCCACCCTGTGCTTTAGGGTTCCAGGGCAAATGAACAATTAGTAAGACTGTACTAAAAGAACCACCTCCTTTTAGTTTCAATGATTAGATGTAGGTTTTCTACCTCAGGGCTTTGTGTCATCTTCTTTGTCTACCTCCAACATACAGATGCTTGCTCCTGGCCTTTATTCCCTGTCTTTATTCCCTGACCCTATTCCTTGTCTGTTCCTTTGGCCCTAAATACCATTCCCTGAGGCTGGGTCCCTTCTCTGTGCCTCTAGACTACCCCCAATGCCTGAAACTTGAGGTGCATTAATCTTGCCATTAATTCTTGGTGATTTGGGCAATTCACCATACAGTCCTGAATCTCAGTTTCCTCATCTGTAAAATGGTTTTAGGAATATCCACAGCACAAGGTTGTCCTGGGGATTAAGTGAGGTAAAACAGCAGTGTGCCAGGTATGCAGGAGATACTCAAGACACCCTGGCTATTGTGATGAGATGTGGAAGCTATGGTCTGAACTTGTCCTGACTGAGCCTTTTCTTTTTTTTTTTTTTATTTATTTTTTAACATTTATTCATTTTTGAGAGTGAGACAGACAGAGCATGAGCAGGGGAGGGGCAGAGAGGGAGACACAGAATCCAAAGCAGGCTCCAGGCTCCGAGCTATCCACATAGAGCCCAACGTGGGACTCGAACTCATGGACCGCGAGATCATGACCTGAGCTGAAGTCGCACGCTCAACCGACTGAGCCACCCAGGCACCCCAAGACTGAGCCTTTTCTGAACTGTGTGACCTCAGCCATCACTGACCCTCTCTGAATCTATTTCTTCTTCTGTCAGTTCCAAAGCCTATCACCTTGATTTACGTGAGGAAAAGTAGAAAAATGAGTTCTTACTAGGCAACTTACGAGGAACTTTATGTACACTTTCTTATTCAATCCTCTTAATAATCTGGTGAGGTAAATTTGATGGAATATATTTTACAGATAAAGAAGTTGAACAAGCATCTAAGCTTCTAGTCTTGCCTTCAATTCAGTGGGCAGTCAGTGTTTGCTGAATCAGCATTTGTCTGTAATCCAAGTAGTTGCTGCTGCTGCCGTTGAAACCTTCCAGTGTCTCCTGTCCTCCTGGTTGGTTTGCCTTGTGCCTGGACATACCTCAGAGAGGCCTGTGCCTGAAATAGCACCAATATTGTCCAGCTTTGGCCACAGTCACTGCTCCACTCCCCCTGTCCACACACACATACTAGATTCCCCAAGCTGACTGAGCATTTATTTACAGGGATGCTCCAGCCCGCAGTAGCATGGAGGCAGTACAGAGGTGAGAAGCAGAAGAAAAGTGAATGTGGGATGTAGTTGTTAAGGAAAGCTTCCTGAGGCTCTGCTTCACTGGTTTCCTTGCTCTTCTATCTCTTCATCATCCTCCCCATTTACAGCCACATTGGCTCTTCTTAAAACACAGATCTGGGGGTGCCTGGGTAGCTCAGTCGGTTAAGTGTCTGACCCTTGATTTTGGCTCAGGTCATGATCTCATGGTTTGTGAGATCGAGCCCTGCATCGGGCTCTGTGCTGACAGCACAGAGCCTACTTGGGATTCTCTCTCTCTCCTTCTCTCTCTGTCCCTCCCCAGCTGATGCTTGCTATCTCTCTCTCTCTCTCTCAAAATAAATAAACATTTTAAAAAACCATACAGATCTGATCATGTGCCTCTCTTGCTGCAAATTGTTTAGCAACTCCCTATGGCATTTAGGATCAAGAGCAAATTCCTTAGTGTGGTATTCATCATCCTTTGTTATCTGGCCATCCTCTACTCTAGCAAACACATATTTTACATTCTAGCTACGCTCATTTTTTCCATGAGCTTTGCTCAACTTCCTCCTTATCTCTCCCTAAGCACCATGATTCACCTACCTCCCCACTCCACAGGAAGCATTAGAAGTCCATCACACCTTTATTAGGATTGACCACAATGTAGTGAAATTATTGTTAAGTGTCTGTTCCCCTCTCCTTCCTGGAAACCCATTTAAGGATGGAACCCTCACCTGTTCCATTTATTTCTGAATCTCTCAGCTTAGGCCAGAGATAGACACAAAGGAAGCCCAGAAAATATTTGATTGAAGGGTTGATTTAATTGAATTGGGTTTTGAAGGATGGACAGGATTTGGATGTATCAAGAAGAGATTTAGGAACTGTAAGAAAAGCCTTTGAGGAAAGACCACTGTTGTAGGGGTAGAGGCAGAATAAGCATGGCTAGGGATAGGTAAAGAGGCAAGGACGCAGTGCTAAAGATACCCGGTTTCAGGCCAAACTCCGACCCTGCCTCCTGGGCAGCCTCAGGAAAGTCTTCCAGGGTTGTTCTTTGTTCTTCCTAGAGATCTTTTTCACAGAGCAGAGGCATCCTCCTTGGATGACTTTAAACTATCCACCCTAGGCACACCCATCTTGCTGTAGGCCCATTCTGCCTCAAATAGTAATTAAATCTTCATTGTATATTTTGTTCTTCATTGTTCAACTTTCTCTGGCTCCCCTATCACTTCTAGGATGAAATCCTAGTTTGTACCTCTGGATATACTGAGCTCTTTCTTGGTCCTACATCTTTTTTCTCTCTGTTCCTCTGACCTAGGATGTTTTTTTTTTTCCCTCCATCTTGGCAAACTGTACCATAAAGGTGTTCATTAATAGCACACTTAGGAATGCATATGGGAACTTCTAGGGAGATCACTAAAATAATATAAAAAGAGAATTTAATTTCCAAGCTGGTACAAGAGAAAAATGAAATAATCCAAAAGAATGTTAAGAGAGCAGAGATTTAGGGGTGTCTGGGTGACTCAGTCAGTTGAGTGGCTGACTCTTGATTTTAGCTCAGGTCATGATCTCAGGGTCGTGGGATTGAGCCTCATGTTGGCCTCAGCACTGAGCATGGAGCCTGCCTGGGATTCCTTCTCTCTCTCTCTCTCTCTCTCTCTCTCTCTCTCTCTCTCTCTCTCTCTCCCCCTCTGCCCTTCTCCCCTACTTGTGCGCACACACGCTCTCTCTCTAAAAAAAAATACATATGTACATATTTTTTTTCTAAGCAGAAATTTAAATGGAAAATAAGCACTTGAAGAAATGGTCAATATCATTAGTCATTAGGGAAATGTATATGAAAACCACAATGAGATGTCACTTCATAGCCCTTAGGATGGCTACAATTGAAAAAAAAGGAATATAGCAAGTATTGGCAAGGATGAGGAGAAATTGGAACCCTCATCTATTGCTAATAGGAATGTAAAATAGTACAGCCACTTTGGAAAACAGTCTGGTAGTTCCTCTAAAAGTTAAACATAGAGTTACCATAGGACCCCATAAATCTACTCCTAGGTATAAACACAAGAGAACTGAAAACATATGTCCATAAAAAACTTATACACAAATGTCCATAGCAGCATTATTCATGGTAGCCACAAGGTAGAAACTCAAATGCCATCAGCTTATGAATGTATAAATAAAATATGGCATATCCATAAAATGGAATATTATTCTATCATAAAACGGAATAAAATTCTGATACACGCTATAACACATATGACCCTTGAAAACATTATGTTAAGTGAAAGAAGTCAGACACAAAGGCCACATATTGTATGATTCCATCTATAGAAAATGTTCAGATAAGCAAATTCATCAAGACAGTAGATTAGTAGTTGCTAGGGGCTGGGGGAAGGGGGAAATGGGGAATGACTGCTAATTGTCTGGGATTTCTTTTTGGGGTTATGAAAATCTTCTGGAATTAGATAGTAGTGATAGTTGCACAACTTCATGAATATAGTTGACCTTTGAACAACACAGGGGTTAGGGGCACTAGACCCACACAGTCCAAAATCCATGTATAACTTTGACTCCCTAAAACCTTAACTACTAAGAGCCTACTGTTGACCAGAAGCCTTACTGATAACATAAACAGTTAATTAACACACATTTTGTATGTTGTATGTATTATGTACTGTAGTCTTACAATAAAGTAAGCTAGAGAAAATAATGTTATTAAGAAACTCATAAGGGAGAGAAAATACATTTACAGTACTGTATTTATTGAAAAAAAAATCCTCATATAAATGGACCTGCACACTTCAAACCCATGTTGTTAAAGGGTCAACCCTCTGAATTCTATACTAAAACCCTCTGAATTCTATACTTAAAATGGGTAAATATTATATTATGTGAATTATATCTCAATTAAAACAATCTGGCAGGACTGCACCTCAAAAAATGGAGGTTATTATTACAAAAGAACTAAAATGAAAAACAAATTAAGGAAAAACCCAGAAACAGAACAGTAGGACAAATAGAAAATGTTAGATTAAATTCTGAATATACCAATAAATTTGTTAAGTGTAATAGACTAAATGCTCTAGTTTAAAGTCAAAGGTATTCACATAAGATTTATAAAAATCTAATTATATGCTATTTATAAACATCATCCCTCCCTTCAGTTGTAGAAAAAGAGGAAGGAAATCAACATTTACTGGGTGCTTACTGTGTGTCAAACATGTGCCCAGTCCATTGCAAATTCCCTTATTTGACATTTACAATCACTTTACAACATGGGAATTTTTGTGCCTTTTCATAGACAAGAAAACTGGGTCACAGAACAGTTAAATAATTTGTGCAAGGTCTAAAAAGTAGGAAGTCTGGTACTTAAACTTAGCTGTTTGACTCCAACTCTGTCACTCTTTCCTACGCACCACCTAAGAAATCTAAACCATTAGGGGGCGCCTGGGTGGCTCAGTCGGTTGAGCTTCGAACTTCGGCTCAGGTCACGATCTCATGGTTCGTGAGCTTGAGTCCCACATCTGAGCTGTCAGCACAGCCTGGAGCCTGCTTTGGATTCTGTGTCTCCCTCCCTCTCTCTCTCTCTCTCTCTCTCTGCCCCTCCCCTGCTCATGCTCTCTCGCTCTCTCTCTCAAAAATAAGTCAACATTTAAAAACATTTAAAAAAAAAAGAAAGAAATCTAGGCCCTCACTCTAAAAGGAAGTCTCTTGCCCTTCCCCGATTCTTCAGTCCTTATGGGTCCTGTCTCCGCTCTGAGCACCAATCCTTCAAAGCTGCATAGGGTGAGTTCTCAGAGTATGTATGTGAGAGACTGGGGTTTCCCAGGAAAGCTGGACTTTCCTTTGCTTTGTCTCTCTGGGCCAGAGCAGAGTGTTAAGCTGTGGACTTCTTGGGCTCCTGAAGCCCAAGAGAGGGTTTGGCTCAGCAAGTTTTTGTGAGCATGCACCAAACTTCTTTTCTTTAGAGGTGAAGAAGGAATGAAGAGACTAGAAGGGGGTTATGAGAATTAGACAGAGTGAGAGTATGTGGTCCACAAAGTCCTTCCGAGGGCAGAAGTACCTGGGAATGATGAGCATGTGGGCCACATGCCTACCAGAGTATCTAACAAGAGGTCCTTCTATTTAGAAATCACCATGGTCATAGGAAATTGCTCCCTGCCACACTCCTCATCTAATGTCTCTTCCTCTAGTCTTCCCACAAGTATGTGGGATCCTATTTAAGGATCTCAGCTCCTGCATACCTGCCAGCACTTTGACCTGAATGTATTTACTTAATCACTTAAAACATATTTCTGGGAGCCATTTCTGTGTCAGAATCAATGTCTTAGAATAGTTAGAATGGGAATTCCTTGACATTTTTAAAGAATAGGAATAATTATCATTTATTGAGGGCTTACTGTATACTGGGTCCCATACTAAATGCTTTATCTCATTTAATTCTCTCGACAACCTTAAAGGCAATTACAGTTGTTACCCTCATTTTACAGACAAGGAAACTGAGGCTTAGGGGTTAAAATTTTGCCCAAGTTGACATAGCCAATAAATGGTTGGGCTCAGGTTTAAACTCAGGGTTCCCTAACTCAAAAGTCTCACACTTCTACTACTATTCTACTTAAGAAAGTCATTCATCCGTTCATCAAACATTTAATGTGCACCTATACTTTGTGCCTGGGCTTAGGGACACCAGAATAAATAAGTGGAGGAGAGGTTTAATCATATTTGGGTTTCAGGATTGGAGGGTGAGAAATCAAATGTTCTGTAGGTCAGTGAGGAAGCTATAGTAAACTATCCAGGGAGAACTAATGACTTTCCAATGTAGAACACAGGAAAGGGAGGATGAAAGGGAGGGATATTTGGATGCAGGAGTGGGGGGAATGTGGCTGGAGTCAGATGTTTAAACTAGCTTTACTATTTGACCATCCACATATTTATTTGTTTCTTCCTTTGAGCATCTACTGAGCACCTACAATGTATCAGATTTCTACTGTTATCTTATTTCATCTTTACAAGCATTCCACTTTTGGACAAATTAGTCAATTATTTGTAATACCTCGCTACCACTGAACACTCAGAGGGATTTAAATTTATCTACTTTTGGGCAGAGCCCACTTCAATTCTGTGTTGATGTTCCAGGAAAAAGTGGTGGTGGAGAGGTAGTCTGAATAGGTTTTGCTTTCTGAGCATAGTCCCTGCTATTCTGCATGGGACCCTCAGTCACTAGGTCTAGTTTCTAGAATATGCTCAACCTTCTCCCTTGTAATATCAAGCGTCTGTCCTGGGCTAGGCCACGGGAGAAAGAAACCCCAATGAATAAAATGCAGCTCTGACTTCTAAGAGCCTGAGCACAGAAGACAGGAAAATAATAGGATACAAAGTGACAAGGCTGTAACAGAGGCCTGCCCAAGCATTAGCCAAACTTCCTCAGAGAGATCCGGGAATGTATCCCAGAGAAGGCAGGAACATTTGAACCAGGCCTTTAAGATAAACAGGAATTCCTAAAGTGCAGGTGTGAAAGAAGTTCCAAGAACCCTCATTTGTAACAAATCCCATGTTGAGCCATTCCCTCACGGCATGCTCATAGCGTACATTAGAGAGATTCAAAGAAGGAAAGGTTGTGATGGGGCCGGCATGGGTTGGGAGACCAGGAGGCCAGGTTTTGGGGCCTCGTAGCAGCTGCAGGCAAGCTACACGGAGAGACAGACCTCCCAGGAGGGCCCTCCAGCTCCGCACGTGGTCTGGCCAGGAAGTGCGGGCAGGACTACGGGGAAGCCTTCCCATCACCGCCCGCGGACTGGGGCAAGGAAAGGGTAGAATAGTTACCATGCCATCGTTGGAGCCTCCCCTCTGATTGGCCCGAGCTTCAGCAGCCCGACTGTCTCGGCTCCAAGGAAGGGGGCGGAGCCTCTGTATAGCGTCACCACTCTTCTCCCACACCCCGCCCGATGCACCCCCACGCAGCCACTCACAAGCCCACTTCGAGGGGGGCCCTGTATGACGTCACGACTCCTCCAGCCAATCTCGGCAGGGAGGGGCGGGATTCCATGTCCCTCCCATCGCCCCTCCCCGCCCCTCCCCGTAACTCCGCTGTCCCTCCTCTTCCCCCTCTCCTTTTCTCCCGAAGACCGCCCTCACGTTCGGTTTCAAAAGACTCGTTGCCCAATGAATAACAGGGCGGGCCTAGAGTGGCGGCGGCTTCTGCCAATGCTCAGACAGCGAGGGCGGAGCGCCGGGAGAGAGCCTCTGACGGCGGGCGGCGTGTGACGCAGTCGGGCCCTCTGCGCGCTGCGCCCGAAGCGGCGGTCGGTGGCGGTGGTGGTAGCGGCGGCGACGGTTTCGTGGCGGCCGCGCGCTGCTCTCTGAGCGGCGGGTGGTGGACGGGCCTAGGCCTTCACTCCTGACACCTCCCTTCCCCCACCGCACCGCGGTAAGTCGGGAGCCGGGGCGGTGGCGGCCCGGGACCGTCAGGCTCCTCCTCTCCTCAGGGCGGGCGGGTGCGCGGGGCGTCCCAGGCCTCCTCGCCGAAGTCTCGCGCCCCGGCGCGCACCTACTGCCCTGAGGGAGGGGGCGGGGCCCGCGACCCTGCGGCCCCAAGGCCGGGCTCCTCAGGCGCTGGGAGGGAATCAATATCGGTGGAGTATGGGCCCCGGGGTCTCCAGTTGCAGCCTGCGCTGGAGGAGCGTCCGTGTATCTGGTGGTACTCATTCATTTGCCTGGCTGTGATTAGGTGGGCGGGCCCTTTGCGGGGGCCGCGTCTTAACTCCCTGACTAGGGTCTCCCCAGCACTTTCTTGACCGTAGTGTGGGATGGGCTTCAATTTGTCTTGGCTACTTCACGGCTTGCCAAGGTTTGCCCGAGGTTTAGGGTGGGTGGGTCAGGAGTTTGTTAGCTTTTTAAAACAATATCTGAGAATTAAGGTCGGTTTAGTGGAGTAAAAGGTTATTTTTTTGCCCTCCCACGTGTTCTTTGTAAAACTAGATGAGAAAGATGGGATATCTGGATTACTGTAGCCGGAAGGACCTTAGAAATTAAGCCAATCCTCCTACTGTACGTCACTAGCAAGTTTTATAGATGGAGAAACTGAGGCCCAGAGAAGGGACGGGATTAGTGAATACCAGATCTGACTCAGTCTAGAAAATATTGTCGTGTATCACTCTCCTTGGGTGTTCCAGCCTCCCATTATTGGCGGCAGGGGTGGGGGGGCATTCGGTAGTTGGCAGCAGTCTTCAGTAGCGTTTCCGTTCTGGTTGCTACCAGGTCTGTTCATAGTAAGGCAGAAGCTTCATATGCGGTACCCTAACCTAAACTATGAGAACTCAAAAGTTGGTTAAAGAATGTCAATGATGTAACGTATTGGAAACGAATCGATAGGACTACATACATGTCTTTGGCTAGCTTCCTGTTTCAAATCTGAAATTTTTATTTGTATCAGCTGCTGGGGACTCAGAAGACAGTCCAGTTAGTGGCTCACAGAAGCATTGGAATAGAAAGCAAGAAATATAGACAAGGCTTAGAAAGAGAGGCAGCAGTTATTTTGTAGTTCTGGTACCTCGGAACTCATGGTTCCTTTCTGGTACAGAATTCAAAGTATTGCAGTAGAGTAAGATGAGAAAATGAAACTGTTCGGAAGAGGAAACTAACTGGAAGAAAGAAAAGAGCAGTGATCATGATCTCTGACAGTCTTATAAATTCAGAAAAGTGCTGGTTAACTGGGTGACAGATGGTATGTTTACTTGGAGGAAGAAGTTAGGATATTAAAAAAAAAACAACTTGGACAAATTGGAGGTACTGGGAAATACTTTGATAGAATTATTTTTTGACTCTTCATTAAGATTGGATGAAATTGAATTGAAAGTTGCCACTTTGATCTATTTACGTTGGTCAGATCATCACTTTGCTCTTGTTTAGATGATGAAGCAAAAACTGAAAACTAGTGCATAAGAGCAGAGGAGTAGTAGTTTAAACACTGAGATGTGAACCGTGTATTTTCTGTGACATTTTCTCAGTTCAAGCGTCACCCTCTTCTGGGAAGCCTTTCCTGGCATTCTGTCTCCTGTAAGCTTCCCTAACACTTATTTGATACTTCTATTTATAGCACAAATCATTTTGTATTTTAGCTGTTTATCTTATTTAGACTGTGGTAAATATTTTTGTCTTTGTATTCAAATTGCTTGGCACATAGTAGGCCAAGTAGTTTTTCCTTGAAGGGATAAACAAATATGGAGCAGTTAAACCTAAAAATAGTCTATAAAAAGACTGAGTATATGTGTGCTCCTGAAATATGGGGCCTAGATAAGATGACCCATACTGTTTGTATGTTACATGGTACTTTGGTATCTGACTTCATTCATGTCTACTAGCTCATAGATAGTTAAGAGCAAATAGAACTTTTAGGGAACCAAATTTACGGCTTGGAAGAAATTGGGTATTTTTTTGTGATATTGTGATATTTTTATTGTAGCAATGAACCTAGGAAGTAAGGGATAGTAGTTCTGATGTTTAATTTCCAATAGAGAGCACATTGTATTACATAGAGCATTGTAATTATGCAATTTGTTGAAAGGTTAGAAAGAAATTAATTTAACAATATAAATATTAGAGGCAAGGCATGTAAACAACGGTTTTTGAGAATTTGGTGCATTTCTTTGGGTTTGGAATTGAACCTAAGTATTTGGCATCACATGTCTCTAGAGAAGATTTTTCATCCTGAACACTGTTGAAATTTTGGGCCAGATAATTCTTTTTGTCTGGGAGCTATGTTGTGTATTGGTGGATAGTTAGCAGCATTCCCCACCTCTACCCATTAGATATCCATAATACCCCCTCCCCAAGTTGTAACAATTAAGAAGGTTTCTAAACATTGTTAGATGTCCACTGGGAAGCAAAATTGCCTGGATTGGGAGATCACTGCTCTTGAGAATACATTACCAGTATTTCAGTAAAGTCATACCTTTATCTTACCTAGTGTATGCTTGTAAAGTCAGCTGTACAGATGCTTACATTTTGTCAAACTGTCCTTGAAAAACCCTTAAATTGTCAAAATCTGGTATCAGGCAGCTGAAAAGCTGAGAGTCCTAGAGTAACTTTCTTTAGTTTCTTTTATTTCCATGGTAGCCTCCCTTTCTCTGGGATAGAAATCAAGGTCTTTTTGAAAGGGGATAGGCCATTGGGTAAATAAAGCAATATCTAGTTCTCTTTTTGTGGAAGAGGGCAAAAGAGCTTGTAGTTGAATTGATGCGATTGATTAAATGTGATGCTGTGGGATTCCATTATCTTTCATATTACTGATACATTTGATGTCATATGAATATGCATTGATCAGAAGTCTTGTCCTTTTGTACTGACACTGAATTGTCATATTGAAGAGTTTGTACTTAATTCAGTGTAATGCAGTTTTGTAGTAGAGAAATGAAAATTATTTCTTAAAATATAGCTCTAATTACCTAAGTCTGATACTAAGAGTGAGTTTAAGCTGGTGAGTAGTAGTGTAAATTGGAAGATGTCAAACTGGAATCTGGCAAATGAATTAGAAGGAGGCAGTAGGAATACTCTAGTACAGCAGTTCTCAAAATTTGAGGTCTTTGGACTCCTTTATACTTCTAAAAATTATTGAATACTCCAGAGAGCCTTTGTTTATATGGGTTATATCTACTCTTATTTACTGCACTAGAAAATTAAAATTAAAAAAAATTTTTTTTAAATATTTATTTATTTTTGAGAGAGAGAGACAGAGAGACAGGGTGAGCGGGGAAGGGGCAGAGGGAGAGGGAGACACAGAATCCGAAGCAGGCTCCAGGCTCTGAGCTGTCAGCACAGAGCCTGACACTGGGCCTGAACTCCCGAGCTGTGAGATCATGACCTGAGCCAAAGTTGGACGCATAACCGACTGAGTTACCCAGGTACCCCATACAAATTAAAAGTTTTAAAGATTTATTGACTTAAAGAAATAATCTTATTTGTTAACAATTTCATTTAAAAAATGAACCCCAAGAGTGGGGTTGTTTTACATGTTTGTAAATCTCTTTGATGTCAGGCTTAATAGAGGACCACTGGATTTGCAGATCTTTTGCATTAGATAGTTGATAAGTTGTTTTGGTTGAAGTATGTTAAGAAAATCCTGCCTCATACAGAAAAGGGTGGAAAAGGGAGGGATGTTTTAATAACCTTTTCAAGTAATTGTAGGTATTCTCCTTTGACACTATACTTAACACGTTTCTAAAGATTTGTTGCAATATGGAATCTGAAACCATATTATTGAACTTTTGTACAGTGTTACATTAAAATTCATTGGTCTGTCTTGTACTTTGAATGTTTACCATGCATGATTTTATGACTTCATACATTGATCATTTAGAAATTATTGGTTCACCGGGTTATGTACCTCTTCCAAATGTTGACAAATTTAATTATAAAGTTGTTAACATTTCCACCCATCTCATCAGCTAAGTCTTTTAAGAATTGGGAAGTTGGCAAGCTCATAGTGGTAGACATAATTCTAATTTTTGTTTCAAGTCTCAATAACCATAGTTTATCGTTTATTCTCTGAAGTAAAAATGGTGTTTCATGAAAAAATCAGCTGGTTCAGCTTTCTACTCAGGTAATCACACAAGTGTTTTTCTTTGAGATAGCCCTTATGTTTCCATTTACAAGAAGTGCTTTTGAGTATTTCCCATTTCATCTCAAAGAATAATCACGGAGTATTAAAAAGATGTGAAACACTTGGGTGGCTCAGTTGGTTAAGCATCTGACTTCATCTTAGGTCATGATCTTGCGGTCCATGAGTTCCAACCCCGAGTCGGGCTCTGTGCTGACAGAGGAGCCTGGAGCCTCCTTCAGATTCTGTGTCTTTCTCTCTGCCTCTTCCCTGCTCGTGCTCTGTCTCTCTCTCAAAAATAAACATTAAAAAAAGAAAAAAAAATCCGACTCTTGATTTCGGCTCATGTCATGAACTTGAGATTTGTGGGATCTGGAGCCTGCTTGGATTATCTCTCTCCATCTCTCTCCACCCCTCCCTCACTCATTCCCACACTCTTTCTCAAAATAAATAAACATTTTAAAAAAAGATGTATGCCGAAATATCAAGAATTAATACAATCAGTTTTTACTGCTTCATCAAAGGCATTCAAGTGAAAGTGGATTTTTTTTGTGTGCTGTAAGTGGGTGGCAGTGAAGAATTTAGTGACTATTTTAGAGCTTGGGTCATTGTCCTGATTCATGCTCAGGTTCCAGCATGAAACAGCAGGTTTGTTTTAAATATTTTTTTCAATGTTTACTTATTTTTGAGGGGGGGTGGAGAGAGAGAGAGAGACAGAGCACAAGCAGGGGAGGGGCACAGAGAGAGGGAGACCCACAGAATCTGAAGCAGGCTCCAGGCTCTGAGCTGTCAGCACAGAGCCTGACGCGGGGCTCAAACCACAAACCACAAGATCATGACCTGAGCTGAAGTGAGATGCTTAACTGCTTAACTGACTGAGCCACCCAGGTGCCCCGGTTCCAGCAGTTTTATATATCATTGGTTTTGCAACTCAGTGCTGAGGTTAGTACAGTTTAAAAAAAGAAAGTTAATATTTTAGTATTATTATGAAAATAGTTTTGACTTCGTGGACATCCTCGAAGAGGTCTCAGAGACTTTTAGGGGCCTTCAGACCTCACTTTCAGAACCATTAATCTACATTTGCAACAACATGGATGGAACTAGAGTGTATTATGCTAAGTGAAATTAGAGAAAGACAAATATCATATGACTTCACTCATATATGGAATTTAAGATACAAAACAGATGAACATAAGGGAAGGGAAGCAAAATTAATATAAAAACAGGGAGGAGGACAAAACAGACTCTAAAGTACAGAGAACAAACTGAGGGTGGCTGGAGGGGTTGTGGGGTGGGGGATGGGCTAAATGAGCAAGGGGCGTTAAGGAGGGCACTTGTTGGGATGAGCACTGGGTGTTACACATGGGGGATGAATCACTGAATTCTACTCCTGAAATCATTATTGCAATATATGCTAACTAACTTGTATGTAAATTAAAAAAAAAAAGAAAAGAACCACTAATCTAGAAAGGACAATGATTTTTCACACTGGTTCCTACAGCCCTAAGTTTCTTTGAGAGGGCTCAGCTGGTAGGGTTCTACTGTACCTATTCTTTACTTCAGCTAGAGCAGCTTCTCCTTATGTCTGTTTTATGTATTGGGTTCCATAGCTAAAAATACTTAAAAGCCACTAATCAAAGGAAGAAAGAACTGAGTGAATTAGAACTTTTTCAGGAAGGGAACAGTTCATCCTCCATGAATGCATTTTGCAGTTAGTAATTGCTTCATACCTTGCTTCCACATGCTGCTTTGACACAGATTTCTGATATCTACACACCTAACCCTTCTTGGTGGATTAAGCTTCTTAGGAAGAAATAGGTGAATGGATTTGTAGATTAAAGGTGTCCTGTTGGGAATAAGACTAAGGATAAGGATGTGAGTTGAGTGGAAGAGAGTGAATGATCAGAGTGACCTCTGTGTGTGTGTGTGTTGTGTGTGGAGGGGGTGTTTGTTTTTGTTTACAGTGATATTTTATGGTTGTATTAAATGGTCAGTAGGCGACAGTGAAGTATTGGGAAATCATTTTATGTGTGGTTTTTTTAACGAGGCATTGAGCAGTCAAGGCTTAGAGGGAGGGGAAATTAATTTACACTTTATTGTAAAATATATTTTGAAAAGCTAAAGAAAAACCTGCTTTTGGGGCCTCTGGCTGGTTCAGTCACTGGAGCATGTCTCTTTTGGGGTTATAAGTTCAAGTCTCATTTTGGGTGTAGCGATTACTTAAAAAAAAAACCCTACCTTTGAGGTGCTCTAGTTTGAGACCTTTTTGTCCTTTAGTGTAGGCCAGATAATCCCTATTGTTTAATTGTAGAAATTGAGGTCTAAGAGGTTGAATATTATTATGACAAATACAGTTACACGGTAGCAAGTGGCAGGGTGGTTTAAATTCCTTTTTTAACTTTAAATTTTGAATTAATTTTAGATTTACAGAAAATTGCAAAGATAGTAGGTGGCGGAGAGTTTTAAATACAGATTTGTCTCACTCCAAAGCTAATGTACTCTTCACTACTTTATAAAATGAACGTTATGTTAAGAGGATGAAAAATGGTGCTCAGCACTGTGAAGAAAGGAATTGTATTAGATAATATAGACTATTTTTAATTAATTTACAGCCTAATGGAAGAAATTGAGCAAAATCCAGATGCTTTTTACTAGAGCGGCAAACAACTCAGACACTCAAGTGGCAGGTATGACAACAAATATATTGCATAACTAAAAGCAGCTGGGAGGTATTAGTTTGTAATTATGTAATCGGGTTTGGAAAGGGAGAGGGGTGGGGATATGTTTTCATACTGATAAGAGTCTGGAGGTTCTAATCTAGGACAGTGTGAAGTAGGTGAGGCTTGAATGGCAATTTTTATTTAAAAAATTTTTTAAGATTTTCTTTTTTTAAGTAATTGCTACACCCACCATGGGGCTCAAACTTACAACTCCGAGATCAAGAGTCACATGCTCTACTGACTGAACCAGCCAGGGACCCCTGAACAGCAATTTTTAGAAAAAAAAAAAAAGGGGGGGGGGGACATAGTTTTTAGGGGAGAAAAACGAATGTTCTAATAAAAGGAATGACTTGATCTGGGATTGATCATAGGGATACAGTAAAACAAGAAGATAGCAGATGGTTTTGCTGGGATGTGATATTAGGTGATTAAGACTACGTCAACTTCTGGAATTCTAGCTAACTCTCCATCCTTCCTCTCCCATTCAAGGCAAAAGTGAACATTTTTCCTTTCAGTTTAACTCTGGATGATAATTCCCACCAGAATATTCTAGTATTTTTGTGAAGATTAGAGGAGAGGATAAATGAAAAAGTACTTTATAAACTGAGAAGTACTAGTTCATTCATCTAACAATTATTTATTGTTTTTGCTCTTTACTGAGTTTGGTACAAAGGAACTCAGTGAAGGGGAAAGGAAAAATTACTTCCCAGTTGTGTAACTTTCTGTTGTCAGAGAGCAGCAAGCTTGCTTAGTCATTCAGATGCCACTCAAAGTTGGCAATTGCTGGGTTGTAACCATGTTTTAGGGTCTGTCCACCACTTTTCTGAAAGACGACTAAGTTTTGTCATGCCCAGAGTTCACAAAGCTCATAAAAGTTGGAGATATGTCAGGTTATTAAGCTTTATTTGGGACAGTGGGGGAATACTGGACACTGGTGTCTATTATTAAAGCTGCCTCTTTCTTGTATCTGACAGTCTGAATTATTAATTAAAAGATGTAGCACAGAGAGCAAAGTAAATTTAAGGGCATTGTCTTTTTCTGTATGGCACTATTTCATTTTAATTTTTTCTTTCCAAATATGTCTTATCCAAAAAAAAACCCTATAATGAGTGTAGATAAATCCATCCATGAAGTAGTTAATCTTTGGAGGAAAGTTCATCTAGGTGATATAAATTGTCAATCCATAAGAGCGATTACCTTTCTGATGACCAGAAATCTCACGTTTGCCAGAGAAGTGTCTCTTTCTCCTGATGGTGCTAGATCACAATTGCCAAATTTGGGGGTTATAGCTTCCTTATTTAGTGAATGCAAAGTGATTTTTCCTTTTAGTTCATTGTCTAGGAGCTCTGGGCTCTGTATGCACAGCTAATAGTCAAAAGTAGCTTTGTGGAGGGGCGCCTGGGTGGCTTAGTGGGTTAAGCGTCTGACACTTGGTTTCTGCTCAGGTCATGATCTCACAGTTCCGTGAGATCGAGCCCTGTGTTGGGCTCTGCAATGGCAGCATGGAGCCTGCTTGGGATTCTCTCTCCCCCCGTCCCCCCACCCCTCTCTCAGTCCCTCCCCACCTTGTGTGCATGCTCTCTCAAAATAAAAAAAGTAGCTTTGTGGAGTCAAAAATAGCTTTGTGGTCCTTGGCAAGTGACTTCTTGTGCCTCAATTTCACCACTGTAAAATATGGATAAAAATACCTACCTCTTTGGATTCTTGGGAGGTTTATGTGAGATAATTCGTTACTTATTTGTTTGTTTATTTTTTGAGAGAGGGTGCAAGCAGGGGAGAAAGGGGGAGAAAGAAATTTCTAGGGAGGCTCCACGCTCAGCTCAGAGCCCAACACAGGGCTTAATCCCATGACCCTGGGATCATGACATGAGCTGAAATCAAGAGTCAGACGCTTAACCAATGAGCCACCCGGGCACCCCCTTACTTTTTTTTTTTTTTAATGGAAAAATAGAGTTAGTGCAGATATCTGTCTTCGTCATCTAGATCTTTTGTTGTTGCTTTAATAGAGGAAATAAACATGATGGAAAAGTTTGGGTCCTCCGAATTCTCTGCCCCATGTCTCATTTACCTTCCTTTCTCTAGAGGCAACCACTTTAATGTATTTTTTCTAGTCTCCCTCTTTACTTTGACTATGTATATGCATATCCATAAATAACAGTGTATTGTTTTTTTCTATTGTACGTAAGCTGCCAAGTGTATCTTTTTTGCAGTTTGCTTTTTTCATTAAGCATCTTTTCCTTGAAATAACTCTCATAGGGGTAACTTTGTCCAAATGTTCTGGTGGTGTCCTATTCTTGATATACCATATTCTGGGTACGTATGTAGCGGAGTGCTCTGGTTTATTCCTTTAGTTGGGTAATTTAAGGTTAATTACATCACTACCTAATGAACTGATAAGCACATTATATGTTTATGCTGATAAGTATATTATATGCTTATCATATGAGGGAAGCTGGCCTTTGATATTAAAATAAAAGGCCAGATAAGATAGGTACACAAATACCCATTCTTAACCTGTGTACCTTATTTATCTGGTGCTCATTTCCCCTCTTTCTAATTCCCTATGGTCCAGTTCAGATTCTAAATACCCACAAATTTTCCCTCACATTTCCTGCTCAGATTCTGACCTAATTTTGACGACTTGTGCTTCTTGGCACTTACCTGATCATCCAGTTTTAAATGTGTGGGTCCTTTCTCAGGTTATATCAGAAGTTACAAACTCAAAATCTGTTGAGGCCAGGCACCTGATGGAAATAAGCGATGTTGGGTAGGTATTGTGGCACATTGGAGATTAAAGATTATATGGCTCTTACCAAAGGGGACATTTGCTACTAAAACTCCAGGCTATTATTGGATGATTACAGTTCTAGTTTGCTTAATCATTAGGTTTTTTTATGAGAGGCCCAAAATCTATTTTTCTGCCATAGCCCTGTTTTAAATGTTATCAGCTAGTTTGAGCTAATGTATACATACACACACAAACATTTCTATGTACATGCATACTTAGGTATATGTGAAATATGCCATATTTATAACAGGTCAAACAAAGAATTGTCTGCCAGTCATATTCAGCCTTTTGTGATTGCTTCCTTTTTGCAACCTCTTAATTAAATGACAGATTCTACCAAGAATCTTCCCTTCCATGGCTTTCTTTTGTTGTGAGAATTCATGAAACATGATTTTAAGTTAGAAGTTACTTCTAAAGTACCTTGATCATTCAGCCTGTGCTTAAAAAACACTAGGGGCACCTGGGTGGCCCAGTGGGTTAAGAGTCTGACTTCAGCTTAGGTCATGATCTCATGGTTCGTGAGTTCGAGCCCTGCATCCGGCTCACTACTGTCAGTCTGTTGGTGCAGAATCCGCTTTGGATCTTCGTCTCCCTCTCTCTTCCCCTCCCCCTCTTGTGTTCTCTCTCTCAAAAACAAAACACAACATAAAAAACACTTAAGTGGTGATTGTCATTAATTTAGAAAATGAGTACAGTTTACCCTTGAACAAGCGTTTTAACTGCACTTGTCCACTTACATGTGGCATTATTTCAGTAAATATGAGAGAGTACTGTAAATGTATTTTCTCTTATGACTTTAACATTTTCTTTTCCCTAGCTCACTTTACTGTAAGAATGCAGTAAGTATGGGCGCCTGGGGGACTGAGTCGGTTAAGCATCTGACTCTTGATTTTGGCTCAGGTCATGTCTCATGGTTTGTAAGATTGAGTCCTGAGTCAAGCTCTGCATTGGCAGCACAGAGTCTGCTTGGGATTCTCTCTTTTCCTGCCCCTCCTTTGTGTGTGTGCATGTGCTCTTTAGCTCTCTCTCTCAAATAAACATTTTTAAAAAAGAATGCAGTACATGATACATATACAAAATATGTGTTAAAGAACTGTTTGTTATTGGTAAGGCTTCCAGTCAATAGTGGGTTATTAAGTACTTAAGTTTTGGGGGAGTCAAAAGTTAGAACACCTACTGCATTATTTAAAGGTCAACTGTATGTTTCAGACCCTATGTTAGGTTCTGGGATAGTAAACAAATGATACTGTCCATTACCCAGACAAGTTCATTGTGTATTAGGGAGAGTTGGAGATTTCAGAAGGTGAGCTCCCTGGGCAGCAGACTCTGAACTGGAGGTAGTCCTGCATGAGTTTTATTAGACAGTGCTCTTAGGATCAGCACGTTGGGAGAGAAGAGGAAATTGAGTTGTGATACGATCTTAATGAAGGACCCAACCAATCCTGTGGAGAATGTGAAGCCAGGAAGAGCCTTTAAAGTTACCCTTAGTTGGAGTGAAGAGGCCTGATTTTGCATATGGGCTGGTCCTAGGAAGAGGATATGACATTGGGTAAGGTAGCTCTTCAGCAGAGGCAGTTCTGAACAGGACTGACAACTGAGGGTTATCTTTCGGTAGTACTTCTCAGCAGCCGGGACAACAAATCCTTCGGTCTTGAACGGAGATCTGTGTAGTTGGTATTATAACAGATCTGTGTAGTTGGTATTATAACAGTGTCCGCTATAGTCAGATTCAACATGGATACTTGTAAACAAATCATTATGAGCTGTGTAAGCTCAGCAGAATAACTAATTGTTAGAGGAAGTTAGGAAAGGCTTATAGAAGAGATGACATTTGAGCTAGGTTTTGAAGAATGAATTAGGTTGTTTGGAAGGAGTAAGTGTAAGGAAGGGGGCATCTTTCATTGAGTCACTGAGATTTCATAACATAGGCAGGAAAATGATTTATTTGAAGGGCAGAGAGGTAAATGCATTAGCCGTTATTCAGTTTCTGCCAATTGTAATGAAAATCATGAGGTCATTTGCAAAAATCTTGGTTTGTTTCCATGGTGATAATTAAAAAAAAAAAAAAAACCCAATTTAAGTCCCAGTATGATCAGGTTTGAGATTAAGCCAAGCTCATTGTGTCCAGAACCAAAAAGATAGGCTGAGCTTGAGTGAGAAGCTTTTATTCTAGGAATCCAAATTGGATTTTGGTTCCAGCGTTGTCTCTCATCCTTGAGTCAGAAAGATAGGCTGAGCTTGAATGAGAAGCTTTTATTCTAGGAGTCTAAATTAGATTTTGTTACCGGCATTGCCCCTCATTCTTGAGTCTGGAACAGATGAATTTCCTTAACACTGAACACGTTATTGTTTATTGCTTAGTATGTTCTCTCCTAGGATTGAGCGTATCTATGGGGAGTCAGAAGATAGTTTAAACTGAGGTTTTTCCACTCACTACTTCTTTGACCTTGGGAAATTTGGTAAACACTTGATCCTGTTTTTTTCATCCTGAAAGTACAGGTAGTGATACATAATACCATCATATTAGGATTGTTGAGATAATATATAAGAGCCTATATACTGTTAGGTGTTTTCCAGGGTATTTTATTGCTACTTAAAATCCCTTTGTGAAATATATGTGTGAGGTTAGGTTTTTGTTAGGATAAGATTATTAAAAACAAATTTTGATTGTTATGGAGCTGTGGGTTTGGTCTGTAGAATTCAGTACTATGAAACCCAAATTAACATTAAAATCTTCAACATAAGGATGAATGTCACAGAGGAAAACTATTACTTGGCTTTTAAATCCGGACGTGTCTGCTCTGTAGATGTCAGATTTACATGAACAACAGATTTCTGATTGTGGGGGTGAATAAGAAAATGGATGGCAAAATTATTGTAATAACTTTATTACAGTTCACAGTTTTTTGCTGTGCTGATGATGGGTCAAAAAATTTATTCAACAGATACAGTAAAGTGAGTGTATAGGGGCTCTGACTCAAGACAGCAGTATGAGAGGGATTGTGGTCAAAATGGAACTGTCCAGACATCTAACCCCTAGCACAACTGTCAATTCTGAATGCGCTGTTGAAAAACAAATGTATAGATAGATAGACCCATAGCCAGGTCTAGACTTCTGCTGAGCTTCCAAGAATATTTTCCCTGGAAAGGAGAGTTACCAGTTAATAGGCTGAAGGCCCAGTCTGTCACTTTGTGACATCTGTTAAATTGAGAAGAGAGGAAACTTCAAGCAGATCTCATTACTGAAAGAGAAATGATGATTACATGAAATATAGTCTCTAGTTCCACGAGAATGCATTAGAGTCACTTGAACTTTTCAAAATACAAATGTCTATATCCTAACCCTGGACATTTTGGTCCTCATTTCTAGAATAGGGCCTGGGGGGTTTTATTTTGAAAAGCTTGTCAGCTAATTCTGATGTGGCTCTCTTGAACCAGTGGTTCACTGAGCTTTGTTTAATTAGAGTTATTAAATTCATGGATGTGGATAAAGAATTAAGTGTTGGAATTTTTTTTTGTAGGAGAGTTTAGGGGACAGAATGTTGATTTCTATAAAACCATTAGGTATTTAGGGACAGCTTCATCTTTTCCAATGTTGCACAGAATGTTTCGGTTGTTGGAATAGCTGGAAGTACTAAAGGGACACTGGAACATTGTGGGGAGCGCTTCCAAATGTTGTATTTAATTCTATTATATGAATGAGGCATGATTTTACTAGAAGAAAAAACTGTTCCATCATGTGTATATAATAGAAAAATCGTCCTACCTGTCACAGAATCCAGATAAGCACGATTGGCTGTTTTTGAGTTTTTATATTAAAAGTACATAGTTTACTCAGTATTTTCTTGTCTGCTGATAGGTAAGTGGTAGCAGATATCTTAAGTTTAAGGAAAATTTATGAGGGGGACAGTGTTTACTTTGGAATAAACTATACCTTTAACTTGTTTTTTGGTCAAATCTAAGGGAGAGCAAACTTCTCTTTTGTACTTCTTGAAACACTTTGGTCCAACTCATTAAGTTACATAGTTTAGATACTGCAGGAGAATCATTCATATGAGGTGGAGGGGGTTTCACCAAAGATTTTCTGTAATGTTTCCAAAGATAGAAAAGTAGGGGACCATAAAGAATGGTCTTAAGAAGTAAGACTCAAAGAGAATGTCAGAGCACCAGACTCTCTGGCATTTGGAGATGGGGGGAGGGGTATGCATAGTTTAACATTTAATATTGTAACATTTTATATACCAAAATAATAATAATAATAATAAGGCAAAAAAACCTTTTTGCAATGCAAACTATAGAAAATAAAGCCTAACAAAAATTTTAATTTCTCAAGTGATTATAATAGCAGAATATCATTGTAATTTTTAATGGATATTGTGCATAACCTCCTAGATCTGGCATAGTGGACCTGAATCCTTCATTAAAAGGGAGCTTTAAAAAAAAAGTTAAAAAACATGGTTTTAAAGGGATGGTTGATTATTGGTGGGATCTGAAGTTTAATCTCACATTATGGTACTGATAATTCAGCTCAATTTTAGAAGATCTTTTATCATTATAGAGTTTTAGGATATTGAATGAGATTAAAGATTATGCTATAGTTTGAATGGGCCTCAACTTGTAAAATGTCATATTTTTTGAAAGAATTAATTCTGTGGTCTTTAAAAAGTAATATTTTTTTCTTCTTTCAGCTATCTGAAGCAAAGACTCATTTTGAAGATGTTTAATAAGTCATTTGGAACGCCCTTTGGGGGTGGCACTGGTGGCTTTGGCACAACTTCAACATTTGGGCAGAGTAAGTTTTACAAAAGAACAAAAGAGGGGGAAAATATTAAGCTATTCTTATTAAGAACAAATCCATTCTGATGGCTGAAATAAAAAAACACAAGATATAACAAATGTTGGTGAGGATATGGAGTAAAAGGAACCCTCGTGCACTGTTGGTGGTAATGCAAAATGGTGCAGCCACTGTGGAAAACAGTAGGGAAGTTCCTCAAAAAATTACAAGTAAAATTACCTTAAGATCCAGTAATTCCACTGCTGGATGTTCACCCAAAGAAAACCAAAACACCAATTTGAAAAGATATATGTACCCCTATGTTTATTGCAGTGTTATTTACGATAGCAAAGATACGGAAACAACCCAGTGTCCATCAATAAATGAATGGATAAAGAAGATGTGGTGTATATATACAATGGAATATTAGTCATAAAAAAGAATGAGATCTTGCCATTTGCAACAACATGGATGGACCTAGAGGTATAATGCTAAGTGAAATAAGTCAGGGAGAGACAAATACCATATGATTTCACTCATATGTGGAATTTAAGAAACAAAACAAATGAACAAAGGAAAAAGGGACAAAAGAACAGACTCTTAAATACAGGGTCTGAAACGAATGAAAGTCTGAAACTAGGGTAACACTGTGTGTTAATTATACGTGAATAAATACATTTTTTAAAAGAACAAATCCATTCTGATAGCTTTAGACAGGAATTTTATTCATACTTTGGTTTTTATAACAAATTTTCTTTGAAAAATGACCAGATAGGGGTGCCTGGGTGGCTCAGTCGGTTAAGCGTCCCAACTTCAGCTCAGGTCATGATCTCCTAGTTTGTGGGTTCAAGCCCCACATTGGGCTCTCTGCTGTTAGGACAGAGCATGCTTTGGATCCTCTGTCTCCCTCTCTCTCTGCCCCTCCCCTGCACACTCTCTCTCAAAAATAAATAAACATTAAAAAAAAGAAATCAAATAAAGATGCCCACCATCACTACTTCTATTTTAAAACATGACTGAGGGGGCGCCTGGGTGGCTCAGTTGGTTGAGCATCAGACTCTTGGTTTCCACTGAGGTCACGATCTACAGTTTGTGAGTTTGAGCCCCAATATATTGGGATATTCTCTTCCACTCTCTCTGCCCTTCCCCTGCTTGCTCACTCTCTCTCTCTCTCTCTCTCTCTCTCTCACTCTCAAAATAAACTTAAAAAAAATTTTTTTAAATGATTGGATGATACGATCTTGTTAAAATTTTTTAAGAGAATAGAAATAAGTTTCGAGTTTCTGTGGTTCTTTGATCATTAGTAGAAGGTACTTGTGGGACGCCTGGGTGGTTCAGTAGGTTGAGCGTCCAACTTTGGCTCAGGTCATGATCTCATGGTTCATGGGTTCCAGTCCTGTGTCGGGCTCTGTGCTGACAGCTTAGAGCCTGAAGCCTGCTTCAGATTCTGTGTGTCTCTCTCTCTCTCTCGCCCCTCCCCTGCTTGCTCGCTTGCTTTCTCTCTTTCTCTCTCAAAAATAAAAAATAAAAAGGTACTTGAAATGTAGGCTCCAGGCCCAGCATGGGGGTTGAACTCATGACCTTGAGACCAAGAGTCACATGCTTTACTGAAGAGCCAGCCAGGCACCCCATACTTGAAATATTTTTTTAATTGGTTTTTGTTTTGTTTCTTAAAAATTTTTTTTTAATGTTTATTTATTTTTGAGAGAGAGACAGAATGCGAGTGGGTTAGGGCAGAATCCGAAGCAGGCTCCAGGCTCCGAGCTGTCAGAGCAGAGCCCGATGCAGGGCTTGAACTCACAAGCTGTGAGATCATGACCTGAGCCAAAGTCAGTCACTCAACCGACTGAGCCACCCAGGCACCCCTATTAATTGGTTTTTGTAGCAAAAAGTTGACAGTGTGTTAAAGATTTTCTTTTTTTTTTTTTTTTTTTTAATTTTTTTTTTCAACGTTTTTAATTTATTTTTGGGACAGAGAGAGACAGAGCATGAACGGGGGAGGGGCAGAGAGAGAGGGAGACACAGAATCGGAAACAGGCTCCAGGCTCCGAGCCATCAGCCCAGAGCCTGACGCGGGGCTCGAACTCACAGACCGCGAGATCGTGACCTGGCTGAAGTCGGACGCTTAACCAACTGCGCCACCCAGGCGCCCCTGTTAAAGATTTTCAAGCCAGGAAATAATCTATTTATATTGCAGTAAAAATTGCAGTTATTGAATAGCTGCTCTGAGATTTGCTCTGTGAATAATAATACTCAGTGACAAAACTGTTAAAATATCAAAGTCCCTAATCCCCACCAGCCCTCCTATGATCCACTTCCCCTTCCACTCAGTATTGTACATGATACTAGTTGCCTGTAGCAACCACTTACTCACTTTTGAACTTGAAATTAAAAATTTTATACTTACACAAGTAGAAAGAATGGTATAATGAACTTTCATGTTATTTCCTAGCTGCATCAATCAGCATTTTACTAGTCTTGTTTATTTTTTATTGTATGGTATTTATTTTTATTTTAAAGAGAGAGAGCATGCATGAATGGGGGAGGGGGCAGAGGGCGCGTGAGAGAATCTTAAGCAGGCTCCATGCTCAGTCTCACGACCCTGGGATCAAGACCTGACTGAAATCAAGGCTTGGACACTCAACCAACTGAGTGACCCAGGTGCCCCCAGTCTTGTTTTTATCTTTCTCTTTTTAAGGGGAGATGAGTGTTTGAACAGTATGTTTTAATGCAAATCCTCAGAAGCTTTCTCTTAACTGGTGAGGGTTGTAACAATAGAGGAAAATTTTTTTAACTCTCTTCTGACCTCTTCTTGAAATACCCTGTGCATATAGGTCCTTGACTTTTGATGGTTCACTTGTTTAAGTGTATTTACTTATTTTGAGAGAGAGCATGGAAGGGGCAGAGAGAGAGGAGAGAGAGAGAGAGAGAGAGAGAGAGAGAGAGAGAGAGAGAGAGAGAGAGAATCCCAAGCAGGCTCCACACTGTCAGCACAGAATCCTCTGCGGGGCTCAGACTCACCAACCGTGAGATCATGACCTGAGCTGTAACCAAGATTTGGATGCTTAACTGACTGAGGCACTGTTAGGTCCTTGGTTTTTATTTTATTTTATTTTTATTATTAAAAAAATTAAAAAAAAAAATTTTTTTTTAACGTTTATTTATTTTTGAGACAGAGAGACAGCGTGAACGGGGTAGAGGCAGAGAGAGAGGGAGACACAGAATCTGAAGCAGGTTCTAGGCTCTGAGCTGTCAGCACAGAGCCCAATGCAGGGCTGGAACCCACAAACTGCAAGATCATGACCTAAGCTGAAGTTGGATGCTTAACCGACTGAGCCACCCAGGCACCCCTGTTTTTTTGTTTGTTTGTTTGTTTGTTTGTTTGTTTGTTAAAGAACATATTTTCTGTCCTAGAACTATGGAATTAGACTCTCAGGTTGGAACCTGAACATGTGTATTTTGAAAACCCTTCCCAGGTCATTCTGAAGTGCTCTCCTAAATACGGACCATCCATCCCAGTGACTATGGAACGTATGGTGATTGGAGAGAATTGAACACTTTAATTCTGATTATTTTACTTTTGTCTGTAGCTTATAATCACTAGTTACGTTTGCACTCCTTTTGGTTTTAGTTGGCACTTTTTTTTTTTAATCCATCAACATCTATAACTTTATTGAAAAGTCACACTTCTTCACTTTTTTTTTTAACCTGAGGCAATGAATACAATGCTTAATTTCAAGACTGTAATTTGTAGTATGATGGACTTTCGAAAAAATTATTTTCAGAGAAGACCAACGATTGTATTGAAACACAGAATGTTAAGAAATACTAAAATCCTTTTTCATTGGATCACCTGATTAAGATTTTGTTTTGACCCTGGATTTTGCTTTTTCAGGTACTGGTTTTGGTACTACTAGTGGAGGGGCTTTTGGAACATCTGCATTTGGTTCTAGCAATAATACTGGAGGCCTCTTTGGAAATTCACAGACCAAACCAGGTAGGGGTTTTACTTGAAATACAGTTGGTTTATTCGTAGTTGATATAGGACTTCATATAGTGGTTCCAGTCCATCTATTTAACTGTTTTTCCCCCTCTCCATCTCCCCAGGAGGATTATTTGGTACTAATTCATTTAGTCAGCCAGCTACTTCCACAAGCACTGGCTTTGGGTTTGGCACATCAACAGGAACATCAAATAGCTTGTTTGGAACTGCAAGTACAGGGACTAGTCTCTTCTCATCCCAAAACAATGCCTTTGCACAAAATAAACCAACTGGCTTCGGAAGTAAGTAGGATATCATTGGACTTCTGCATCCAACAATTTGATTTGCTTATTGAATATATTCTTTCTTCTTCTTTTGCCTGTGTTCATTTACCTCCTTTCTCTACCAGATGGCAAAAACATGGGGAGAGGAAATCTTCAAAACGTATTGAAAAGTTTAATAGGCTTTAAATGAGGAGGTTGGGTACATCTTCCCATGAGTGGAAATCTAAGAAGCATTATTATTTAAGGAATATGCAGAGGAAGAGGCTCCTGATATAGAATGACCAGATAGTATATGGAAAGCCAAGTCAGAGTGATGTCATAGTTGTTAAGACAGGAGAATTTCAAGGAGGAGTGTATAGTCATCCGTATTGTACTGCAGAGGCACCTCCTTGCCTCTGTTTCACATTTGTTATAAGAGACTAAAGCAGGAATGACAAATACTGGAGATGACCTGGTTACTCTTCCATTCATTATCCATGGCAGATGATTTTAATTGATGGTTTCTTTCTCTTTAAGTCTAAATGTGGCCTAGGGATACTTCTCCACACCGTACTTTGAGGCAACCACTATTGGTTGAACAGGTGTGCTCTGTGAGTTGATGCATTCTTAGCACAAAAGTATAGCAGAATGAATAAGTTAGCCAGCTATCCGTATTTCACAAAGGGAAAGTTTGTAGGGTATTGAAATACTTAATGATGACAATGTAAAATGCAATCTAAAGTGCTAATTCAAAAGAGATGTGCCTGTTTACCTTAAACCATACATTAGGACGTGTTTTTAGAAAAGAAAGAGTTTGCCAGTGAGAAATCACTTTCCTCTTAAATTGGTAATTAGGATCTGACTTACTATGAAATACTGGCAGATAACTTTATTGTTTACTGACATTTCTGGCACCCTTTGTATAACTTCTTGAGAAATAATATCTCTTACTTTGAAAAATATATTCCTTAGATAACAGTTAAATTCACTTTTATGGAGTTTTTTGAAACTCAGCTTTTTGGAAAAGTAAGGTAATTAGAGGATTCATTCTATAAAACAATCAAGATGCCTACTAATTTTTCTAAATTATTTTTCTGGGCAGAATTTTATATTAACCTGTTTGGTTTCCCTAATAGGACCATTTATATGTTTTGAACTTTTTGGTTATGTGTATGTGTTTGTATTAATGTAATATGTATTATGTAAATAAAATACACTGTGACCCTATTGAAGTCTATTGTGATGTTTTCAGAAAGACTGGTTCATTCAGCATGTAGTTTTAACAAGAAAGGAGAAATGAAATAAAATTTATGATGAAATAGAGCACTATTTTTTTTTCACTTTCTTCCAAATTTACCCAAGAAGAACTTTATAGACATTTAGCTGACAAAGGGATTTAGATTTTGTTTCACTTCAAAGTTTTGAGCCTAGAATTTTATCTGTGTCTATATGAAATACCTGTTTGAAGATACTAGGGAAATTTGTAAGATAGAAAATTTGAGTATGTGAAAGTAATGCATCTATAGTGCCACAGCCCAATTCCAAGATGTCTTACAGATTCTTAAACTGTTTTCATCTTATTTTTCTTTGTAATTTACAGATTTTGGAACAAGTACCAGCAGTGGGGGACTTTTTGGTACTACAAATACCACCTCCAATCCTTTTGGTAGTACATCTGGCTCCCTCTTTGGGCCGAGTAGTTTTACAGCTGCTCCCACTGGGACTACGATTAAGTTTAATGTAAGTATTTCTTTCCAGTCTTTGTAGAATATATTACTCTCCCATTTGTATATTTCTTTGCAGGATGAATCATAAAATTTCTCCTTTTTCCAGTTCTGCACAGCTTAGTCTCACTCTTCTAAGATGTGTTAAGAACAAAATCTGTAAATAGTTATATAGTAAATACGAAAAGTCATGAAACATAAATCTAGATTATGTGTATTTGAATTATGCTTAACCCAGTCAAATTTATATTCACAAGGTTGATTACAACAGGTAGTAATGATGTTGAACTTGTATTTATTGCATTCATAACTTGGCTCTAAAGGAATGGTTGAATGCTCAACCATTATTGAAAATAGGGCCTCTTTAAGGAGATATATGGAATAACTCCTAAATATTTTGTGTGCCAATGAAGAATAAAACTTGTTGATGAAATGGCAAAATGGGGCAATGGAGTTTTATGTTTTCTTTGGCTTTTTTAAGACTTGGGCAGAGGGTTAGAATGGAAGATTTGTTTATGAAAATGTATGGAATATTACTTGATGTAAGATACCATTTGATGTGATTGGGGAGATACTTAGGGTAGGCTGGAGGCGCAGTTAGCTTAAAGAAAATCTGGGGAAAGTAGGTCTTGACTGAACTTCTTGTTAAAAGTTACTCCAGGAAATGAAGAATTTCTCAGGCAAGGTGGTGAAGTCATAATATTGAATTTAGAAACCTAAATTTTATAAATAATAGGGAAAAATAATTCCTGGAAAGTGTAATAATTGAGGAAACTGACAATACTAGTAGAAATCTTTGGTTATATATTGTGCCTGTTTCTCATAAGGTTATAGGGGAAAAAAAAACCCCGGCTTCCATGTTTCTTAAATGCAACAACAGTTATAAAGCAGACACTTCGCTTTATTTTATGTATTTCTTTCTTCTTTCTTTCAGATACTTCAGAGCAGGGTAGGAGATAGAACTCAGAGATTCAGGTTTAAATGTACATGTTGGGTAAATTGGATGAAGTTTTCCTTATGCATACAGTATTAAGTGTATTTTAGTATGTAATTAGATGGCTTGTTTATGGACTCAATGTCTGTGATAACTTATTGTGATTGATTTATTTAGATAACGTAGGGGAGAGAGATCAGAAATGCAATGTATTTAATTAAGCGCCATTGAAACTCTGATTTAGCAAAAGACCTACAGGACTAGATAGTGTAGAGTTCAGTGGTTTAAGAATTGTGTCTGGAGAGTAGGGATTTAAAGTTTAGACTTAGACATTTGCTTTAGACTCTCATATTTGCTTTTATCTTCCTTTACAGCCTCCGACTGGTACAGATACTATGGTTAAAGCTGGAGTTAGCACTAACATCAGTACCAAGCACCAGTGTATTACTGCTATGAAAGAATATGAAAGCAAGTCTCTAGAGGTCAGTAAAATGCAATACAGAATATCAGCCTAACCTTCTGATTCTATTGGAAAGCAATTTTTAAAAATGTTTTTGATTATTTTTAGGATCAGTGGTTCACACTGGGTTTATGTAAAAGACTAACAACCAAATTTTTTTTAAGTAAGCTCTTTGCCCAGTGTGGGGCTTGAAGTCAAAACCCTGACCAAGATCAAGAGCCACATGCTCTACTGACTGAGCCAGCCAGGTGCTCCACAAGCAAATTATTTTTAAAAATTAATGTATTATCTATACATGTCTTGTTTTAGGAAGGTCAATATTCAGCTTGTTTGTACTGGTATAGTTCTGTTAGTAGTCCATTGTGATTGTATGTTCTCATTATACTGGGCGACGTGTGTGTACGTGACATGCACATGATTTTAGTAAACTCATGCAAAGTCATAAGTGTACAACATACTAAGTTTTCACCAAGTGAACAGACCCATGTTACCAGGATCCAGATCAAGTCACTGAGCATTACCAGCATTCCTGATGTCCCACATGTGCCCGGTCTCCCTAGGCACAATCCCCCCGCCTGCCCCGCCACCTCTTCCTAAGCTAACTACTATTGTGAGTGCCCATGTTTTGCTCATTTTGAACTTTATATAGATGGAATCTTACATTACCTACTAAGTCTGCTTTTCCACACTGTGAGATTTATCCATGGCGTTGCATGAAGTTACAGTTTGTTCATACTATAATATGATAGTGTGTTGTATATTTTGAGTGTCATCCCTAGTTATAGCTGTTGCTTCCTCTATATCCCATACTGTACTTGATTTATTGTAGTGTACAGAAACACCCTGACGTGTGAGATAGAACTCTTAAACTGTATCCCTTTTTTACCTAATTTTCTGAAACCCCTCATCCCGTCCCAGAAACTTTGATATTTCTACCTAATTTTTATATTTGGGGTGGGAGTAGATAGGATTATTATATAGCCTTGTACTAAAAGAAACTATTGCTGTTTATAAAAGAAAATAAAATTAAGATATGATTGGTCCTTTGGCCTGTGGTTTTAGTAATTATGGTATGGATTTTAGTGTCCACTCTACACTGTTGAAAGTGTTTTTCTGTAATGGTGATAAGTTCATGTTCTGTACTTCTCTGTTTTTTAGTCATGGTTCCTATGTGAACATGAACGTTGAATTCTAAATTTAAGTATTTAGTTTCCTAAATAATTTTTTTGGCTGCATATTAAGATTGGAAATACGCTTTCCCTTCCTCTAGGAACTTCGTTTAGAGGATTATCAGGCTAACCGGAAAGGCCCACAGAACCAGGTGGGAGCAGGTACCACATCTGGCTTGTTTGGGTCTTCTCCAGCCACCTCCAGTGCAACAGGACTCTTCAGCTCCTCTACCACTAACTCAGGCTTTGCATATGGTCAGAACAAAACAGCCTTTGGAACTAGTAAGCATTTGGCATCATATTGAGGAGGGACAGACAACTAAAAGTAAAACATAATTGTCATTTTTTGATAAAATAATTCAGCGATGTCAGAGGAATAGAGTGTCTGATATGTAGATGGGGATGGAGAGATACACAGTAAATGGAGATGGTTAAAAAGGGCCTCACTGATAAGGTGACATTTGGAAGGTGACCTATCTGAAGAATGTGAAGGATAAAGCTATACAGATATCTGGAGGAACAACATTCCAGCCAGAGGAAGCTGTAAGTCTAAAAACCCTGAGTTTTTTCCAAAGATAATGAGAACCAAGGGGAAGTATTAAGGGATATAAGGACTATATTTTATAGGACATTGTGGGTCATTGTCAAGATTTGAATTTTTATTTGAGTTAGGAAGCCATTAGAAGTTTTAGAAAGAGAAGTCATGTGATTATGAGTGAAGGATCATCTGAACGCTGCTGTGTTTAGATTGTGGTAGCTACACTTGTGAGTATAGCATAACCTAGAGACTTGTCCAGTCGCTAGGTTGTACACCTGAAACTAATAGAACATTGTGTTTCAACTTTAAAGACTCAAGAAAAAAAGATTGTTAAGGGGGCAAGGGTGAAGACAAATAAATTAGAAAAGCTGTTGCTTCATTCACATGAGAGATGATAGTGGCTTGACTGAGGAGATGGAGGTAGTAAACATGTCAGATTCTAGACCCAGTTTGAATATAGGACTGATGAGATTTGCCGATAGATTGCTTTTATGTGGGATGTGAAAGAGGGAAGTCTATGATGATGACTAAATTACTTTATGAAAATACTACTTTTGTATAGGTAATACATATGTATGATAAAAAGTTCACGAGACACAAAAAAGTCTGTAACCAAAGGTATCTTGTTTGCTTCCCCTAGCTATTATTTTCCTCCATAAAACACGCAAAAGTTGGACTGTTTTGTGATCTTTTACAGAGATTTATACACACCTGCGAATATACAGATAAATACATATTTAAGTGGCATTTAACATTCATTTCAGACTTGGTATCCTGTGATGTAGTTTAGCCACATACTCATTATCAAATACAGTGTATCCTATGTGAAATAGAAAGCCTCTGTTCTCAAGAAAAACTTAATCTAACAAGGTTAAAATACACATATAGATTCTGAGTGTGGTGTGGTATTTTGTAAATAGAAGAAAGTTTTGGACTCAAAAAAGATTACTTAGCCCAGCCAGGGTTCTTGGAGTCAGAGTATTATTATAGGAATTAAAGTCTGAACTAAATCCAGAGTTAGGTGAAAAAGGATGGGAAGTGAAATGGTTATCTGTTTTGAGTAGTGAATGAAATTTTCCTACATCATTTAGATATGTAGATATGTAGATTTCCTACATCATTTAGTCAAGAATATTAATGTTGTTGCAGTGACTAATAATGTGAGATTTGAGGGGGTTTTTCTTTTCTCCATTTATTTTTACTGTATTTCTTTTTTTCTGAAAGGTACAACTGGGTTTGGAACAAATCCGGGTGGTCTCTTTGGCCAACAGAATCAGCAGACTACCAGCCTCTTCAGTAAACCATTTGGCCAGGCCACAACCACCCAGAACACTGGCTTTTCCTTTGGTAATACCAGCACACTAGGACAGCCAAGTACTAATACCATGGTAAGGAAACAGACCTTTAATTAACTCCAGGTCTTATTCAGAGAACTAAGTAATGAGGCTTCTAATCATATCAAAGTAGCAAGTTCTACCTCTACGGTAGTTCTTAAGGGTTGACGGTATATAGAAAGGAATGTGCAAAATGTAAATAATTAAAGCCTAGATTCTAGTCCAAACTTTACTCCCTCCTCACTGAGGGGCTGTTGAGCAAGTCACTTACTCTTTCCAAGCATATTTCCTTATCACCAGGAGCTGCTTCATGTGCTAGAATAGAATTGGCCACTAAAAGTTATACTTTAGGACATTGGCTCTACTCATTCTATGGAGTATAGGAGAAAATACTTACAAATTACTAGCTGTATTTCAGCATATTCTTTCAGCTTTTTCCTTAAGCGGAGTGAGGCAAAGATGTGTAGTTCATTAAAATAAATAAGGGAGCACTAAAACTCAGAGCCATATTAGATAATTGCTATTTCTGTGCAAAAAGCAAAAGAGAAAGTCCTTAGAGTCATTACCAGTTTCTGTATTTTTTTTTTAAGTTTATTTTTTTTATTTTGAGAGAGAGCGCATGTGCACTGCGGAGAGGCAGAGAGAGAGGGAGAAAGAGAATCCAAAGCAGGCTCTGAACTGTGAGCGCGGAGCCTGACACTGGGGGCTTGAACTCACAAACTGTGAGATCATGACCTGAGCTGAAATCAGATGTCAGACACATAACCAGCTGAGCCACCCAGGTGTCCCTTTACCAGTTTATTTCTAAGGACTCTTTTTGGGAAGAATAAAATTAAGATTAATGAGAAGTATGATTTATTGATTAAAATTTTCAGAATTTAACTGGCCTTTAAGTTAGAGATACTGTATCTGATTAAAAACCCAGTACAGCTAGATCCCAAAAATCTTTAAAAAATTTTTTTAATGTTTATTCATTTTTTTGAGAGAGAGAGAGACAGAGACAGAGCATGAACAGGGAAGAAGCAGAGAGAGAGGGAGACAGAATCCAAGGATTCTGAGTTGTCAGCACAGAGCCCTACACGGAGCTTGAACTCGCACACTGTGAGATTATGACCTGAACCAAAGTCAGACGCTTAACCGACTGAGCTACCCAGGCACCCCTCAAGCCCCAAAAATCTTACAAATACTTGGCAAACCAAATTCACCAACATGTGAAAAAGATGATAACCATGACCAAGTGGGATTCATCCTGGAAGGTTGATTCAACATAGGAAAATTAATAAACATAATAAACAAAAACTATATGATCACTTCAGTAGGTGCAGAAAAAGCATTTGACACCCTTTCATGATAAAAACACTCGACAAAGATAGAAAGGAATCCAGGCCAACTAATCTTTGACAAAGCAGGAAAAAATATCCAATGGAATAAAGACAAATGGTGCTTCAACAAATGGTGCTGAGAAAACTGGACAGTGACATGCAAAAAAAATGAACCTGGACCACTTTCTTACACCATACCCAAAAATAAACTCAAAATGGATGAAAGACCTAAATGTAAGACAGGAAGCCATCAAAATCCTCGAGGAGAAAGCAGGCAAAAACCTCCTTGACCTCAGCCGCAGCAACTTCTTAACATGTCTCTAGAATCAAGGGAAACAAAAGCAAAAATGAACTATTGGGATCTCATCAAAATAAAAAGCTTCTGAACAGCGAAGGAAACTATCAGCAAAACTAAAAGGCAACCAACAGAATGGGAGAAGATATTTGCAAATGACATAATAGATAAAGGGTTAGTATCCAAAATCTATGAAGAATTGATCAAACTAGACACCCAAAAAACAAATAATCCAGTGAAGAAATAGGAAAAAGACATGAATAGACACTTCTCCAAAGAAGACATCCAGATGGTGAACAGACACATGAAAAAATGCTCAATATCACTCCTTATCCGGGAAATACAAATCAAAACCACAATGAGATACCACCTCACACCTGTCAGAATGGCTAACATCAATAACTCAGGCGAGGATGCAAAGAAAGGATCTCTTTTGCACTGCTGGTGGGAATGCAAACTGGTGTAGCCATCCTGGAAAACAGTATGGAGGTTCCTCACAAAATTAAAAAAATAGAACCACCCTACGACCCACAAATTGCACTACTAGGTATTTATCCAAGGGATATAGGAATGCTGTTTCGAAGGGACACATGCACCCCAATGTTTATAGCAGTGCTATCGACAATCGCCAGAGTATGGAAAGAGCCTGAATGTCCATCGACAGATGAATGGATAAAGATGTGGTGTATATATATACAATGGAGTGTTACTTGGCAATCAAAAAGAATGAAATCACTGTTGAATTCTCATTTCAGCAATAGTATTCATTAGTGCAATATTTTTCTTTAGTTAACTAATGTATAAAATAAAATATCTTCTTAAGCACTGGATGACATAAACTTTATTTGTAATTAGTATAGTTTCTCATGTCAAATTAAGACTTAACATTACACTCCTGCCTCTGTGTCCAGATTGATAATTTCAGCTGATTGTTTTCAGTTGTATGATTCAAAGTCCATTGCCCGGCTCAGCATTGATTAGTTCTTTTAGCATAACTCTCTGAAAATGAAGCATTCTGTCATATTTTGTTTTCAGTGTTACAGTCCTGCTATCTCTTAGAGCATAAGAGTTTAGTATAAAGTCTTACCACTGCCCAGGACATTGGAACTCATTGGGCTTAGATGTAGATATGAGGGTTTTGTTATTTGTTTTTTTTAAATGGCCCTGCTCGTTGTTGTGAAGAAAAATAATGCTTTATGTATTTAGCATAATATCTATCTTATAAACTGTGTTTTTTAAAAACATTTTTTTTAATGTTTTTTTTTTTTTATTTTTGAGAGAGATAGAGACAGCATGTGAGTGGGTTAGGAGCAGAGAGAGAGGGAGACACAGAATCCGAAGCAGGCTCCAGGCTCCGAGCTGTCAGCACAGAGCCCGACGCGGGGCTGGAACTCATGAGGTGTGAGATTGTGACTTCAGCCGAAGTCGGATGCTCAACCGACTGAGCCACCCAGGCTCACCCAAAATGGCAGCTATTATTAATCTTGAGATTCTTAAAACTGACTGTTGTAAGTCTGATTCTTAAGACTGACTGTTGTAAGGATATCTTTTAACGTAGATACCTTTTGCAGGGTTTATTTGGAGTAACCCAAGCCTCACAGCCTGGAGGTCTTTTTGGGACAGCTACAAACACCAGCACTGGGACAGCATTTGGAACAGGAACAGGTCTCTTTGGGCAGCCCAATACTGGATTTGGTGCTGTCGGTTCGGTAGGTTATTATAGTTGATCTAATTTGAAGATATGTATAAATTTGTTAAAGAATTTCTAAGAAAGATTTAACTATATTTCAAGTGTTTTTATTAGGTCTTAGACAATGCTGATAGTAATTAAAAGCTATTTGGTACAAAAATAAGTAACTTTAGTAGGTTAATTTTCAAGTAGTAAGTTCTTTTTTAAACTTCTTTGCCTCAATGCTTATGTACAGTTTACTTATGATAGCACAGTATCACTCCAGTTGGTTAAATTGTTGAGTCTAAATTGAAGTGCTTTCATTATTAAGTCAGGTAATTTTTAGTTCCTATACTCTATTCTCTTGGGTGATACGTTGGTATGATATTTGAGAATTAAGAATTCCAAGTTGCTAAAGTTGGTGATCTCATGGTTTTCCTGCAGCTGGAGGCTTAACTGAATTGTGTTTGACCCTAAAAATAATAGTAAATTCTGTATTACCACTTAAACTATAAGAATCAATATAAAACAGCCAATCTGTCTTATTTACCCATTAAAAAAAAGCTTTGAACATGCTCTTGGTGGATAATTAAAAAAAGAAAATGAAAAAGAAAGAAAAATCCCAAAATGTGATTTTCAGGGAAATAGCAATCTGTTATTTCGTAACTTTTCTTTGGGCAGCTAATTGAGATGAGAAATTGAGAAAATTATATAATTCTTCAAAAAGTTCTTAGTAACCAGTTTATTGAGATATAATCCATATGTCATACAATTCACCCTCTTAAAGTTTATAATTGAGTGGTTTTTTTGTATACTGACTGATTGTGGAACTATTACCATAGTCAATTTGAGAACATGTTCATCCCCTTAATAAAAAGAAACCTCATACTTATTAGTAGTCATTTCTCATTTCCCCCCAATTAACTTCAAGCCTGCTATCTACAGATTTGTCTATTCTGGACATTTCATATAAATGGAATCACATAATATGTAGTCTTTTGTGACCACTTTTACTTAGCATAATGTTTTAAAGGCTCATCCATGTTCTAGCATGTTTAAATTTTTTATTGTAACTGTTTCTGCTGGCAAATTAAATACATGAACATTTCTGTTACCAGGTAAAAAAAAAATATTTGATTACCTTATTATTTTCTTTGCTGTACTGAAATACTGTGTTTGCTGAAGGGTTGCCATTAACGTCTCAGGCTAGAAGCATGCTCTGTAAAGTCCCATCTTGCTCAGATTAGTATATTTTTCTTATAGTCTTTATTCATCCTCCTCCTACTTTTTCGTAAAGTTACGACATTCTTTCACTTCCCTCACATCCAATCCAGTATACCTGAGGTGTAACCTCTGTTTACTGTTTGGAGTGTGTCTTTATACTACTTAAAATTTTCCTGTATTTTGTTCTTTTTAGACCCTGTTTGGCAATAACAAGCTTACTACATTTGGAACCAGCACAACCAGTGCTCCTTCATTTGGTACAACCAGTGGCGGGCTCTTTGGTAACAAACCAACCCTGACTTTAGGAACCAATACAAACACTTCCAATTTTGGTACATATAAAAAAGCAGGTTTGACTCTCTTAAAGTTACACTGACTATACCACACATCATTCTCCTGATTCATATGATTGGGAATATTAAAAAATTCTCAGGTAAGCTGTGGCTTGATGTGAGGTACCAGAGGGAAAGGTTTAAAATCATAGACATGGGTTGACATACTTAGATATAAATTGCCTTACCTCATTATTAGGCTCCCAACTCCCTGCTTTGGATAAAATGGGCCATTCAACACATGCAGTATTACCTTGTAGAAAGTTGCTTCTCTAATGGAGATAGAAGTTTTTCAAAATAAGGAAATACATTTCCTTTGGATTACCTCACCAATAGTTGAGAGACCATAAATGAAACACATTCAGTTGAGATAACACACACTTTTTTTTTTTTTTAAGTTTATTTGTTTATTTTGAGAGAGACCAGCACGAGCAGGGGAGGGGCAGAGAGAGAGGGAGAAAGCAAGAAACCCAAGTAGGCTCCATGCTACCAGCACAGAACCAGATGCGGGGCTCGAACTCACAAAACTGTGAGATCACGACCTGAGCGAAGAAACCAAGAGTTGGACGCTTAACCAACGGAGCCACCCAGAAGCCCCGAGATAACACGTTCTCTTAGGCCAGGTTTTAAATAGGGAAGTAGTATACAAATTTGATGATTTTTTTTTTAAATGTTTTTTGTTGTCATTTTTGTTTTGATTTTTCTTGTTTTTTTGAGATTTCATGATTTTTATTAAAAGTTAAAGCTTTCCTTCGGCTGCAAAAGTTTATTTTTGAATATGTGTTCATTATAAAAAATTTAGAAAATACAGATAAGATTGAATAATAATTAAAACACAGCCCAAACTAGTTTTCAGAGATAATGCTAAAAAAATTAAACTTTAATAGAACATTATATTATGTCTTCTGTAACTACCTAATTAAGCTTTTAATCAAATTTTTAACAAATTATTAACATAATTTGCATTAGATAAGGAAAGTTCATTTTATGATCAAGGGAAATAATAGTTTAAATATCTGTTAAGGATTTTACATACCAGATACATCATTACACACTGGGGATACTTAGTGGAAGATGAGTGAAAAGACATGGTCAGTGGAGCACCTGGCTGGCTCATTTGGAAGAGCATGCCACTCTTGATCTCAGAGTCCTGAGTTTGAGCTTGAACCTACGAACCGTGAGATCATGACCTGAGCTGAAATCGAGAGTTGGATGCTTAACCGACTGAGCCATCCAGGAACCCCTAGACCAGTTGTTTCTTAGTTATCTTCTCATCCTGTGAGATTTTAATATCGCATATGTACTGTGTATCTGTTTATGTACTGTTGCCCTTTCAAGGGCCATAAACCATTGTATATCTATGATTCATTTAACCCCTCAAGAGCCAATTTTCCCTCCCTTTGAAAATGCATGTCTTTTTTTGTAGCATGCTTCATGTTCAGAAACACTTTTTATTTGCTTATATAGGCTAAAATGATGAAGTGGGCTGGGCTTGATGTTTTTCCATGGTTGCAGATTTCTGATACGTTTGGAGATTTTTTTTGTTGGATATGTATATACACACACACACAATCCTGTCCAGTGGTTTGAAAATGAAAGATTTCATTTTTATCTAAAATGCCTCACTAGCTTTTGTGATGAATCTGAATGGTCCTAATTTTTTTTCTTTTTTAATCCCCAGTGTTGACCTAGTGACTGGCATAGCATTGGTGCTCACTAAAACTTGGTTAAATGATTTAAAGGGTGAAGAAATGGGGCCCTAAGAGTAATGATTCCCTCTGAGTCAGATGGGAGTTGCAGGGTGGCAAGTTTTATTCTACTCTTGGGTGAATTTAAATTTCCGTTACCACCCTTGAGGAATCCAGAGCTAGGTAAGGCTTTCTTTGATTCTCTTGTTGTCTTGGGAACCTTTCAACTTTGAGTTTGTGGGCAGAAGAATCTTCCGATTTGGAAATAAGCCATATAACAAATCTGGAAATGGAATAAGGTTATACAAAGATTCAGAGTGTTGCTAAGTTATTGTTGGTCACACATTATCCATTACGGGATTTTGTTTCATTCTGATGCTGGTTAATCCACGAGTTAAAAGTTCGGATACCTAAAGTAAGTTGGAGTGCCTGCTGCCACAGTTGGTGTTGCAAGATCCTTAAGTCATTCTTTAGAGTCATCAGCTCATTTTCTTAGTAAATATTCCTGGCAGGAACGAGTTTAAGATTAAGTGAGTATAAGATAAGTGTCTGAATTTCTTTTTTTTTTTTTTTTTTTTTAATTTTTTTTAATGTTTATTTATTTTTGAGAGAGACAAAGCGTGAGTAGGGGAGGGGCAGAGAGCAAGGGAGACAGAATCTGAAGCAGGCTCCAGGCTCTGAGCTGTCAGCACAGAGCCCTGTGTGAGGCTCAACCCATGAACCGTGAGATCATGACCTGAGTCGAAGTCGGACGCTTAACCGACTGAGCCACCCAGGTGCCCCTAGTGTCTGAATTTCTCAGTGAATGGAGGAATAGAATTGTTTCAGGAGAGGAATTACAGACAGAATGGCTATACGTGGGAGCAACAGTTTAAAAAGGTCGATTCTTTTTGTAATAATAAGATGATGTTGGGCAATATATCAGTGATTCTTCCATGCTGTATGGTTAAGTGGGCAGTTAAGGAACTATTTGAATACTTCAGTATCTTTTTCCTTTAGGCTTATTTTTCTAAATTGAGATATAATTGAAATATAACATTAGTTTCAGGTATAAGGATTTGTTATTTGTGTATATTGTGAAATGATCACTGCAGTAAGTCTAGTTATAGTTAACATCTGTCACTATACATAGTTACACGTTTTTTTATGATGAGAACATTTAGGATCTACTAGTTTAGCAACTTTCACATATGCAAGACAGTATTAACTGTCGTCACCATACTGTAAATAATATCCCCATGACTTATTTATTTTATAACTGGAAGTTTGTACCTTTGATCTCCTTTTACCCATTTCGCCCATCTCCCATTCCTTGCCTCTGGCAACTACCGATCTATTGTCTGTATCTATAAGCTCTTCTTTTGTTTTATGAGATTACACATATGAGATCATGCAGTTTTGTCTTTCTCTGAATGGCTTATTTCACTTAGTATAATGCTTTCAAATTCCATCCATGTTGTCACAGATGGCAATGTTTCATTCTCCTTTATGGCTGAATAATATTCATTGTATGTACATACCACATCTTTATCCATTTATCCATCAATGGATACTTAAAATACAAAATACTGTTTTCAGTATTTTGGCTATTGTAAAAAATTGTGTTCGTTTATTTATTTTGAGAGAGAGAGAGAGAGAGAGAGAATGCACACACAAGCAGGAGAGGGTCAGAGAGAGAGGGAGGGAGGGAGAGAATCCCAAGCAGCCTCGTGTTATCAGCACAGAGCCGGACACAGGGCTCACGCTCACAAACTTTAAGATGACTTGAGCTGAAACCAAGAGTCGGATGCTTAACCAACTGAGCCACACAGACAGCCCTCATTGTGATTTTGATTTGCATTTCCCTGATGATTAATGATGTTGAGCATCTTTTCATATGTCTTTGGTCCATCTGTATGTCTTCTTTGGAAAAATGTCTATTCAGATTCTGTGCCCATTTTTAAATTAGATTATTTTTTTGCTATCATGTTGAGCTCTTTATATAAATATTAACCTCTTATGAGATGTGTGATTTACAGGTATTTTCCCTCATGCAGTAGCTTGTCTTTTCATTTTGTTGATGGTTTCCTTTGTTGTATAAAAGCCTTTTAAGTTTGATATAGTCCCAGTTGTTTATTTCTGCTTTAGTTGTCTTTGCTTTTGGTGTCACATCCAAAAAGTCATTGCCCCAACAGATATTACATAGGAGCTCACAGCCTATATTGTCTTCTAGGGGTTTTATACTTTCGGGTCTTGCAGTTCAAGTCTTTAATTTTCGTGTATGGTGTAAGATTGTGGTCCAGTTTCATTCTTTTGCTGTCCAGTTTTCCTAGCACGATTTATTGGACAAACTGTCCTCCTTTGTATATTCTTGGCTCCTTTGTTGTGAATTAATTAACCATTAATTAACCATCTTTAATTTTACTTTAAAAATTGTTTTGAAATAACGGAGTTGATCAACATTTGTCAGTAAGAATCTGAGGAAATGTGTGGTATAAACAGTGTAAGTTGGGACTTATTTCCCTCGTGTGGGTTTGAGGTAGTTCACAAGTATCTTATTTTCTGCTATTTATGGGAATGGAAGACCCTTTCCAGTTAAATTTTAACTCAAAAAAGAATATTTCCAAGTACATTTGTTTTCTTTAAAAAAACCAAAAACTGTGTTTGAGTAGCAGTACTGTTTTGTGGCATAGCTATTAGCACAATTGAAGAAAAGATTTAATGAGTATATTAATTAAATATATTAGATTATGTCAGATTACATGCATTTTTTTAGTTTTTTATTTTGAGAAAAAGAGCACGTGAGCAAGGGAGGAGCAGAAAGAGAGGGAGAGAGAATCCCAGGCTCTGTGCAGAGCCTGACACAGGGCTTGATCATGAGATCATGATGACTTGAGCCAAAATCAGGAGTTGAATGCTTTACCGACTGAGCCACCAGGCACCCCTGATCACATGTATTTCTAAATGACATTAAAAATACATTTTCAAACTATTTAAATTCTTCAGCCTTTTTTCTTGGTCTTTTTCTATTGAGATAATAATCCAAAGATTGGCATGACTAAGTATAATATTCTTATTTGGTGATAGTGTCATATATTCCAAGATACTCTTTACTACGACTGTTATCTTTTAGAGCTGTTCCCCTCCATGATACCTTTTAAAAAGACTTCAAGTATTTCATGAACAAGGTTTGATTGATTTTTGTTTCCTCTTATCAAAAGAGATTAATGATAGGGGCGCCTCGCTGGCTCAGTTGGTGGAGCATACAGTTCTTGATCTCCAGGTTGTGAGGTGGAGCCCCATGTTGAGTGTAGAGATTACTTAACAATAAAATCTTTATGAAGAAAAACAGGAGATGAATGTTATGTTCATTAGCTGTTTTGTCGATATCATCTCCAAAAGGAGTACAGAAACTTTGTGGACCTATCTGAACAAAAGATAAATAATAGCAGTAATGCAGTATAGGTTTCTTCTGGGGAAACCTATGGATTTTCAAGGGAAATTAATAGGATTTTCTCTAAAGATCATAGTGAAGGAAGATGGTTTAACTATCCATCATCTCTGATAATGAAACAGTTCAACCCAAGAAAAGTTATGTATACATTATTTTTAATATCAGCTAGCTGAGTCCTTGAGTGCTCCTGTGGGCTGATTTGATTATGACACCTCATAAATGTGAAAGATGAGGATTAAAGTTCCTGTGTGGTCAGCCAGCCACACATTACTGCCCATGCAGGGTTTATCTGTTCAAAACCAGAGCTACTGTAGAAAATTTTATAGGTAAATTTCTGTTAGCAGGAACCTTTAGATTCAATAAAGTGTGTTTGTTGACTCTCTTATTTTAAAAAAAATTTTTTTTTTTTAAAGTTTACTTAAGTAATCTGTAGACCCAACGTGAGGTTCGAACTCAAAACCCTGACATCAAGAGCCACATCCTCTACTGACTGAGCCAGCCAGGTGCCCTGGACTGTCTTATTTTTAGTGAAAGCTGGAGGGAATTCATTTTTCTTCCATTAATTAAACATCAAAAATAGGTTTGAGTCTTACAAAGGGAATGTATATGCTCAAGCATAGTCACTTTGCTTTAATATTTCAAGTCTGAAACATAAGTAAGTAGGAAGATATGGGGGTCTGTTTACAGGCATCAAAATTTTAAAAACTTTAAAAAGGTTAAAGTAGCCTGCCATTTAGGATTTCTAAATATTATTAACTGACAGGATACAAAGCTTAGGGTCAGACTGCCTTTTTAAAAATTCCCTTATACAGGAAATTGAGAGTTCTATTAAAAGTACAGTCCACTCATTCTTTTGTCCTTCTAGGTTTCGGCACAAATACCAGTGGGAGTAGTATTTTTGGAAGTAAACCAGGACCTGGGACTCTGGGGACAGGCCTTGGTGCAGGATTTGGAACAGGTAAGGAACTGTACCACAAAATTTAGGCTTTCTAATTGTTGGAACTTAAGACAACTCTGTTTGATCTTATGCCTGGAAATAGGGTGTAGATATGCATTTTCTCAGACTTATAAAACATTCTCAGCAGTTATGCTTTACCAGGTTTTAGAACATTTGGACATTTATCTTAGACATTTATCTTAGACATTTGGACACATATCTTATTTATGCTCCCATTCTACAAAATGTCTTATAGTCCTGGTCTATTTGGGATTTTTAGTATTTAATGTGAGACTTGTCAATATGACGGCGTTATTAACTTCCCATTCCCTTGTGCTACCTTTGTAAAAGGGATTTAAGACTTTGAACTGTTTATCAAGTAAGCTTAATTACCCTAATAGGAAAACAGAGCAGTAAGAGCATAAGGTCTTTTACAAAAGTCTGTGCATACTTCTCAGTTCTTTCCATCTTGATGTAGAGCTGAGATGTCACACCTGTGTCTCTGTTCCTACTGTTGATAATTAATTTTCAGTGCCTTTGAAGACACTGACCCTTCTTCTTTTATTTATTTTTTTTAGTTTTTTAGAAAGAGGAGAGAGAGAGAGAGAGAGAATGTGAGTGAGGGGAAGGGAGAAGAGGGGTGAGAGAATCTTAAGCAGGCTCCACACTCAGCATGCAGCATGACAGAGGCCTGATCTCACGACTCTGAGATCATGACCTGAGCTGAAATTAAGAATCAACACTTAACCAGCTGAGCCACCCTGGCACCCCAGACATTGACCCTCCTGCCTGCCCAACTGCTTTAAGCAATATGAAGTGGTAGTGGTCATAAAACAAATAAGCGCTTCAGCATGTACAGTTCAACAGGGTTGTTAGAGCATATAGTTTTGCCTGTTTCCCAAGTCATCTGACTGTCATTTAGTTGCAGACTATTTATTTCCATGGTCTCTGCTTCCACCATCCAGTTATCTGTTGTCTTTGTATACTGTGATCATTTATCTGCCATCTCCTTTTTAATAGTACTTAATTTTATACTCTGAGCTATTTCCTTCCATTTCTTTTTAAAATAAAAGCTGTAAGTACTTGTGAAAAAAAACCCTCAACAATACAGAAGTGTCTAAACACCTTCCGGTTTGTGAAGTAACAGCTATTTAAAGTTTGGGATTTTGTCAGACCCCTTTATGTATATTTTGTACATTTTTCTCAAATGTACGTGCACATACACATGGTTATACATGTGTGTGCTTTATATATATATTTTTATTGTATTCTTAAGTAGAAACCACATCCTACAAGAGTGTCTTTTTTAAACCAAAGGTTAAGACACGTTAGTTGGATGTAGTATTTATGTAGTGCGCTGCAAGCAGCATTTAAGGAAAAAAAAAATGAAAAAATTATTGTACAAAGCAAGGTTAAGTATTTAATTAAAAAAAATTTTTTTTAATGTTTATTTTTGAGGGGGGGTGCAGAGAGAGAGGGAGACACAGAATCTGAAGCAGGCTCCAGGCTCCTCTCTGTCAGCACAGAGCCTGATACAGGGCTCGAACCCACAGACTGTGAGATCATGACCTGAGCCTAAGCCGGAAGCTTAACTGACTGAGCCACCCAGGCGCCCCAAGTATCGTTTAATTTTTATTTTAATTAAATATGTGTGTGTTATGGGTCTCTGTGTATTTTATATTGTGTGTTAATGGTCAAAAATGTTTCAAAATGAAAGCACCTTCATTATTCCTTATGTGATAATTCTTTATTTCATTTTTTCATTTCCCATGGCATTTGCGGCATATATTTTTTCTGTTAGTATTCCATTGTGTGTAGATGTCTGTATATATACATAAACATATAAAAATACCATAATTCAGCTTTCCCCTATTGGTAGACATTTGAGCTTTTTGATATTATTAGCAATGCAGTAATGAAGATCTTCATTACATAATTTTGTGTGTGTTAGTGTTACTATGGGATTGATACTTGGGATTGTGTCAGAGTATACACACAGTTTGAATTTTGGTCAGTCTTGCTAATTTGCCTTCCAAAAAGAATGCCAGTATGAATTTTTGTTCTCATTGTGTGAAAGTGCTCATTTTTCCCATACCCTTTCCGTATTGTTGGACTTTTTCATCTTTACATCCGTGTTAGTGGAATTCTAGTGTGCATTTCGCTAATTACTGTGAAGGGTATGCTTAATGTATGTTTACTGGCCATTTGAATCTTTCAATTCCCTACTCAATATTTGATCGTTGCTTCTTAATCTGTTTTTGAGAGTGTTTTAGATATTGTGGATATTAACTCTTTTGGGTTGTATGGTAGAGTTTTTTATTTGAACTTTTTAACTTATCCAAATTCTACCACGTATATTTAGCAAGAAATAAAAACTAAAAAGTTCTAAATTTTGTGCAGTGTAATCCCTAAACTTAAGCAGAATATATCATCTGATATCAGTGTTCTCTTGTAATCCTGGAGAAAAAAATTAGCTTTGGTGTGGGCAAATTAAGAGCTTTTCAAAGGTAGTTTTGACCCTAGACAGTTTGTGAACCATAAACCTAAGACCCAGGTAAGATGCTTATCCTAATGTCTGTTAGATATTTCCACTAAGTCTTTAAGTTTACCGCTTAATTTTATGGTATCATCATATACAAGTTTATTTTTATGTGGGCAAAGAGCCAAAGAGACTTCTAGGTCTTGCAGGTTATTATCAGCAGTGCCTTTTCCTATAGTGCAAGTTATAAAATATCATGTAACTTTTTCTGATGCTATCATCTTCTCTTCCACAATAATGTAATATCTCAGCCTTTTTATTTATTTGAGTATGTTCAGTTATCCTTAAACAGTTCTACATCACAGACAACAGATCCTGTTTTTACTGCCATTATATATCCCCCATTCATGCTTTGTATAAACTAAAACCCAAATAAAATCAGTAAATAATTTTACACCCCCAAACCTTAGCAGCACTAGATCATGTAGGAAATAAGAGTTCTGAGAACCAACAAGCATATGCTGTTGGAATTCTTTGATGATCACATCTGATAAAGCAGACTTGAGGCTTTGATAGCAGTGTGTCTGGAGATGATTGTACATAAACATCCATGTTCATGAACTCTGCATTTCAAGTAGAATAGCACTGTAGCTTTGGGTGATGTCTTTTTGGGGCATTAGCTAAGTGGGTATTCCTGTGCACCTTTTGTTTGGAGTAATGAAGATTCATACTTCTGTCTCAGCAGAAGTAAAATGTCCTGTAACAAATTTTCCTGTAAAATGTATTATTCCTTGACATTTGATATTCCCCACCTCCCATGTGCTCAGACCAAGGAACCCTCATTAAATCAGGGGTGTATACGTTTCTGATTTGACAGTGATATAAAGTATCATTGTCACTATCTATAATATGCCATTTTCTTGGTAGTTAGTAATATTGCTATCTTTTTTTTTTTTTTTTTAATGTTTATTTTTGAGAAAGAGCATGAGCTGGAGAGGGGCAGAGAGAGGGAGACACAGACTCCAAAGCCAGCTCCAGGCTCTGAGCTGTCAGCACAGAGCCTGATGCGGGGCCCGAACCCACGAACCATGAGACCATGACCTGAGCTGAATTCAAATGCTTCTTAACTGACTGAGCCACCCAGGTGCCCTGGTAGTTAGTAATATTAAGATATTTTAGTTCTTGGGGTGCCTGGGTGTCTCAGTCGGTTAAGCACCCAACTCTTGGTTGTGGCCCCAGGTCGTGATCTCACGGTTCATGAGTTAGAGCTCCACATAGGGCTCTATGCTGATGGTGCGGACCTGCTTGGGATTCTCTCCCTCTCTTTTGCCCCTCCTGCTTGCTCGTTCTCTCTCAAAATAAATAAATAAACTTTAAAAGATTTCCAAAAAAAAGGAGATTTTAGTTCTTAAAATTTTCCATGAAGTAGTAAGTTTAGGGTGCATCTAGTAAAGTTTATTGTAACGCTAAGGTATACACAGAAAAATTTACCCAAAGCTAATAGATACCATAGATAAAATTAACTTCTAATCTCAAAAGGAATATAACCATTTCACTTTTTTTCTTGAGCATCCTTGGAGTTTCTAGGGCCACTATTACAACATGGTGACCCCCATATATCTGCTTTATGACTCCTACAACTAATCGTAAATATAGCGCATTTCATAAATTGACATTATTTTCCAGAATGTCCCTCAACCTGTGGACTCTTAGGAAGCCCTTTTTTGTTAAGCATAAAAAGCCATTTACGTAATATGAGCTAGATCTAGATAAAATATTTTTCTATTGACAAATTGCAGCAGTATGCAGGCAGGTCAATTTATGATAGTCTCTTTTCAGGTGACCTGAACCTCCCAGTGCCTTTTTTATTCTTTTATTGGTTATTGAAATACAGTGATTTTTAGACTGTTTCATGGTTCTTCATCCAGGGCTCCTACAAAGGTGAAGGAAATGCATACCCATCCAGATGAGAAATTTTTGTATTTTATATATTCGTTTTTCTTCTAGGTTTTTGTTCATTGGTAAGGAGGTATTTGCTACCTGGAAAAATAAAGAATTCTGAAATTTGTGCTGTAAAGTTTGTCTTTCAAGGAAGTAAATTCAGGTTTTCTGTTAATTTTCGCCAATTTCTGATGGTTTGGGATTTTAAAAGAAGCCATTCCCTATTCCAAAGCTGTAGCAAAGGGATTGTCTTCTTGTTACTAATTAGACAGGGAGTGTTTTGTCCATTCAGTAGTTACCCTCACTAATTTATTTTGTATGGATTCTCTGAGTATAAACTTCCTAGCCTTTTTTTGATTGCAATCTCAAAACAATTTGTATTCAGTATTTTAGATCTCTAAGTATTGTATTTCTAAAGTGTTTTTTTTCTCTCTGAAGATGCATTGATGGCGTTAAAACGAACTTTAGATCTTCCGAATTTCCAATAACTTTTTGAGGAGGAGATGGAAATTTTAAAAAAATTTAATGCCAATAAATCATTCTAAATAAATTCTCCCCAGTTTCACTGCTGAGAACAAGATCCATAAGCAAGATTCATTAGACTTCAATTTTTTTTTTTTTTTAACGTTTATTTATTTTTGAGACAGAGAGAGACAGAGCATGAATGGGGGAGGATCAGAGAGAGGGAGACACAGAATCTGAAACAGGCTCCAGGCTCTGAGCTGTCAGCACAGAGCCCGACGCGGGGCTCGAACTCACGGACCGCAAGATCATGACCTGAGCTGAAGTAGGCCGCTTAACCGACTGAGCCACCCAGGCGCCCCTAGACTTTAAAACCTAAGTTTCTGCAGTGGTTTCCCCTTGGTGAAAATAAGTTCTACTCCCTCCAGTCTGATTCATGATGAAACTTGAGACTGTTTAGTAACCTCATCACAAAGCATTTAGGTTTTTATAAAACAAAACGTTTGTCTTGGTGTAAAGTAGTTTTCATGAGATAGTACACTTGAAAGTACTGCTTTTTGCTCTTCACAGATGTATTGGATTTGGTTTTCTGTAGTTTAGCCTGTATGTTAGTCAAAAAGATGACATTGTGATTGGTTCAGCTGCATATTTTGATTTGCAAATATTGATATTTAAAAATTGATTATTTTTTAATTCTTTCAAACTTCGTATTACTATAGTGTAGTAAAGAACCCTGGTTGTATTCAGATGCACCAAGATTTGAACCTCCGTTTCACCATCTACAACATTTGTGACAATTGAGCTAATTACTAAACGCTTAGTTTTCTCATCTATAAAATGCAGATATGTCCTATTTCAGGCTTAGGAAGATTAAGTGAGGTACTAGCTAATATTTAATGAATATTAGTATCTACCAGTCCTCTTTTAAATGCTTAGTATGTGTTTATTCATTTTAACCTTAGGATAAATATCTAAGCTATGTATTATTATCTCATGTTATAGTTGAAGAATCCGAAGCACAGAGAAGTTAAGTGTTTTGCCTATGATGTATATAATGTACTTAGCACAGTGCCTGGCATATAGTTAGCATTGACTGTATTAGCTCTTTTGTTGAAATGAGTGGTCATTGTGAAGTTTCCAAATGTATTATATTTTTAAGTAACTGACCTCTGGTATAACATTCAAAGGATCTCCTGTGGCGCTTTTTCTTTCCTCTTGTCTCCATAGCTCTTGGTGCTGGACAGGCATCTTTGTTTGGGAACAACCAACCTAAGATCGGAGGGCCTCTTGGTACAGGAGCCTTTGGGGCCCCTGGATTTAATACTACGACAGCTACTTTGGGCTTTGGAGCCCCCCAGGCCCCAGTAGGTAAGTGTCAGTCACTTTAGAAGGCTTTACTCAGTTGTATTTCTTGCTAATACTTAACTTGTTGACCTCATTTTCCACCCATTCCATCCCCCTACCAAAGCAGTATACAAACACACTTAAACAGTCATGTAGTACAGAAGGGCTTGTAACAGATCTTGGCCTTCTCCACTTCCCCACTCCCAGGCCTACTCCCCCAAAGAAACCACTTTGTTACAGTCACTTTGTTTCCTGGTGTATAGTTAAGTTCATATCTCTAAACGATGTGCTTATGTTGATATGTTTTGCTTTATTAAGTTTTAATTTAGCTTATTAATAGATGAGAAATTTAGCTCACTTATCCTCTGTGTTCTTTATTCATTTCTAACATAGCTGTATTACTAAATTCCCTAAGTTTAGTTTTGTCTACTGAAGTGTTTTTCATACTTACTCATTTGAACACCCTTACCCAGTTTTTGCCCCCTCTGCCTACCACCTTTATTATTATTATTTTCTAACTTAAAATGAACTTTTTAAGCTTAAATAGCTTTTTAAAAGAAAGCTGTTCTGTTGGAAATAAACATACCACCTGGCATACATAGGGTAACTGAGTGAATGAATGAGACAGAATGAAAGTAAGTCTCTTTACCATTAAGTTCATCTCCTGTACTATCATGACCCGTGTACCACATTTTGATAAGGTTTTTGCAAATTTAAGCTGTGTCCCTACATTGTTTTTCTTATTCTGTCACCTGTGAGACAGTATTTCTTGAGTTCTCTTGGTCAAGGAAGAGTATTAGTGCCTTTTCTCACCCTTCTTTTTCCTCTTCTTTTGCCATGTTTATATTTTCATATTGATAACATTGATAATGTATTCTGTCCTATAGTTATTACTTTTTTCTTAGATTAAAGAATAATTTAAAAGTTTTAATGTGAGCGTAGCATTTTATTACAACTATGAAAACACTGCTGCCCAGCCAAGTACACCTTTCTCATACAGCTTTTTCTTTCTCCTAGAATTTCTTTTTTACCTTTGCATTACCAGCCCTTATCACCTTCCTGAACCAGTCCAAATTCTTAAAGAAGGTTTCAGAATTCTTTTTTACTCTGAATACATCATTCCTTGATCCCTCTGTTCTCCTGCAGAAGTATGAACTCTGATTATTCCCTGGGCCTTCAGCATTGCTCCTGATACCCCCTTCAAGTTTACTCAGTGAGAACTGTTCTGTCCTGAATGTAGGGTTTTCCTCTTTATTTCCTGGAATGTATTTTTAAGTAAATTACATATGAAAGATAAACTTTGATCACTTACAATTCTGACAGTACAGAACCTTTTTTGTTCCTCACGCTTTAATATTATGGAATTCTGCTGTGAAAATAATTTATCCTCAGAACTTGGACTATATTCCTTTCATTAACCATTATTTGTTGAGAAGTCTAATGCCTTTCTGATTCTTGAGACTTGTTCCATTCCCCACAAGGACTTAGGATTGTCTCTTTGTTCGGAAATTTCACTCAATTGCTTATACCTTTTCTATCTTAATGCTTAATTTTTTTCTTTTTCTTTTTTTAATTTTTATTTTTATTTTATTTTTTTTTTTTAATTTTTTTTTCAACGTTTTTTATTTATTTTTGGGATGAGAGAGACAGAGCATGAACGGGGGAGGGGCAGAGAGAGAGGGAGACACAGAATCGGAAACAGGCTCCAGGCCCCGAGCCATCAGCCCAGAGCCTGACGCGGGGCTCGAACTCACAGACCGTGAGATCGTGACCTGGCTGAAGTCGGACGCTTAACCGACTGCGCCACCCAGGCGCCCCTCTTTTTCTTTTTTTTAAAGAGAGAGAGCGCATGAGCTGGTTATAAGGGCAGAGAGAGAGAATCTTAAGCAGGCTCCATGCTCAGTGAGGAGCCCGATCATGACTGCCAAAATCAAGAGTCAGACGCACAATCGACCTAACCACCCAGGCGCCCCTCTAAGTTAATGCTTGATTTTTAAACTGTGTTTCTATTTTTTTAGATTTTTTACTGTCTTCTAAATCATTTTTATTTTGAGAGAGACAAAGAGAGTGTGAGGGGCAGAGAGAGAGAGAATGCCAAGCAGGCTCTGTGCTGTCAGTGCAGAGCCCGATGGGGGGCTTGATCTCAATAACCATGAGATAATGACCTGAGCTAAGTCAAGAGTCAGACACTTAATTGACTGAGCCACCCAGGCATCCTGAATTTTTATTTTTAACTTACATGAATTCTTTCTCATTCTTCGAAACTTCTTTTTTTTAAGTATCCTGTTCTTAGATGCCGTTATTTCCTAAAACTTTGAATTTGTTAATTGGCATTAAAATTTTTTTAGGACTCTTCTGTGCCTTATCTCTTCAGGGTTATTTTTGCTTTGGTCTTATTCTTTAATGCTCCGTGATCCTTACCATTTAAGAATAAAATAATAAAAAGCTTATTGGCAACTTATGTATATGGGTAGAGCTTGTTTACCAGTAAGCTTCACTTTAAGGTGCGTAGTCCAGAAACCAGCTATTGTCCAAGGGTCCCCTGATGGTTAGAATGCCACATTCTTAGCTCTGGGATGATGCAAGTACTGAAACTAGTTGCCCTTGTTCTTTCCAAGTATTAACTTTGTTTCATCAGAGGCACACTCTCTGATGTTTGGCTTATCTGTTAAGCATCAGGGATTAGGAGGATGAAGGTATAGGTGTTTTGTACATGTACTTTACGTTGATTTATCTCTCCTGCTTTCAGTCTCACTTCATCAAACTTGGTTTCATTGAATCCCTAATCTTTCTGGGATTCTCCAGGGCAGATAAGCTCTACGTTGGGCTGTAATCCCCTATGAATGTGCTCTAAACGTAGTTCGCTGTATCCTGCTTTGTCACTCCTCTGTCCACTTCTTTCCCCTAGAAATTTGTTATATTTTCTCAAATGCTCATTTGTTACTTCCCATTCTTTGTCGTTGTGGGTTATATAGATACATTTTAATTTGTTTTAAACATAGATTTTACTTAGATCTTTGGAAGGAGTGGAGGTGAATTAGAATTCCAGTTGACATCCAGGTGCCTGGGTGGCTCAGTCAGTTAAGCGTCTGACCCTGTTTCGGCTCAGGCCATGATCTCACAGTTCATGGGTTTGAGACCCGCATCAGGCTTTGCACTGGCAGCAGGGAGTCTGCTTGGTATTCTCTCCTTCTCTTCCCTCTGTCCCTCCCCCATGCATGCACGTGTACTTGCTCTCTCAAAATAAATAAATACAAACTTTAAAAAAATAGGGTGCCTGCGTGCCTCTTTTGGTTAAGCATCTGACTCTTGATTTTAGCTCAGGTTGTGATTTCACAGTTGTGAGATCCCCATGTCATGCTCTGTGCTGGGTGTGGAGCCTGCTTAAGATTCTCCTTCTCCCTCTGCCCCTACCCCACTTGTGTGTGCAGGCACTCTTCTTTCTCCCTTAAAAAAAAAAAATCAGCTTTATCATTAAAAGTGATATTTTCAGTTTTATTTCTTTTCCTTAGTTTTAGTTGTTTTCTAGAAAGGGTACCATACATATTTGTAACCTGCCATTTTTACTTGGATAGTACTGTGTTTTGAATGGTTTTTGATAAATCCATCTTCTAAAATCAATTAAAAGGTCCTCACACAAGCATTTAATAGTATAGTTACATACCACAAACTTAAAAGTAGCTATGTTGACTTTTAGAATGTACATCTTTGCATCACAGGACACTAACTGTAAGGTGCTTTAGAGTTTATATGAGTCTGAGTCCACTCTTAACGGTGGGAGTCCCTCAGTTACAGTTTTCCAAATCAGTCTAGTCCATTGTTTCGTTCAGGTTGTTTAGAAATCAAAACATGCCTCCATAGAATTTCCACTCAGTGGTTCTAAGCTAAGCAAACCAGTTTGTTAACAGTTTTTCTTGCAGTAACCCTGTTGTCTTTCTTCAAGGTAAAATATCATCAGTTTTTTCTATTCTCAGACTTTGATTTTATACCTTTTCCTATCCCTTTAATCATTTGGTCATGATGAGTCTTCTCAGTATGTTGTCAAATTATTGTGACCAGAATTGAATATTTATAACACAAATGGTAGCTTAACAAATGCTTACATGCTTGCGAGTTCTCTTATTTTTGGTAACATATTAGCTCTCTTGTCTGTATATGTAAATCATACAGTTAACTTAGAGAAGATTTCATATTTAAACCTACAAAAATAAAAATATCCTCACACACTTTCCTAATTATGTTTAGATTTGTTAAAGGAGTTCTTACTCTTTTGAGTAAGCCCAGGTGGGGTGAACTATTATACTTGTTAATGATGGGATGAGCTGGTGCAGGTCAACATTATTTTTAATGGATAATTGGCTGTCAAATACCAAACTTGACTAGTGAATATTAGAGTTCTTTTAAATTTTTTTTAACATTTATTTATTTATTTAATTAATTTTTTTTTTTTTTTTAACATTTATTTATTTTTGAGACAGAGAGAGACAGAGCATGAACGGGGGAGGGTCAGAGAGAGAGAGAGAGAGACACAGAATCTGAAACAGGCTCCAGGCTCTGAGCTGTCAGCACAGAGCCCGACGCGGGGCTTGAACTCACGAACCGCGAGATCATGACCTGAGCCGAAGTCGGACGCTTAACCGACTGAGCCACCCAGGCGCCCCTAGAGTTCTTTTAAAAACATCCAGGTTTTCTTGAATTTCCTTGAATAGTCCACAGAATAACACTGTGCTGTTATTGTGTGGTACTGTGTACCAAAACTGCTTTTCTAAATCTTTTCCCTGCTGATGGTCTTAAATTGGATTTAGGAACTTTCCAGTACAGATGATTTATTATATGCTCTTAAAATGGACATCTCCTCTGGGTTTCACAGTCTTGAGCAAACTTGCATTCTCTACTGATATATTAGTATACAGTGTTTTAGTATTTAATTGATAAATCTGATTTTAAAAAAGCTTAATTTGACTAAGGTGGATCTACCCCTTTTTCATCAATTTAGCTTTAGCTGTCCTGGATTTGTTGTTGCTGCTGCTGCTGTGGTTTTTTTCCTCTATTATGAGTACTAAAATTCTCCAAATGTTTTGTCTGTGGCACTTCTTTAATGTGGATTACCTAATATATTTTGGTGTTAGCTGTATTTTAAACATTTATAAAGGAAAAAAGTATTTTTATCTCTAAGATGACTTAAGTATGATTTGACTTTTTATCAGTATTTTTGAAAATACTAATTTTGTAAAGCAGTTTCTTCATCAATCAAGATATAGTACCGATAGTTGTGGGGTTTGTTTTGTTTTTACTGTGTATGATTATAGATTATCATTCCTTGTCTGTTCCCTCAATTCTCTGTGACTAATGACATGTTTTTACACTTAGAAAATTAGATTAATTGGAGTGATACTTTTTCTTTCAATTTACTTGAATGTAATAGGAATATTAAATGTACATAATAAACATAAGGAACCTTAGCAACTATCTTCATTTTTTATATGCCACTTTCTTCCTCTAGTCTTAGTTATTCTGCAATTTTTACTTATTAAATCAAAGATGTTTCCTTATTTCCACAGTGAAACACATTGTCATTATTTTTAATAACTACTTAACCCACCATGTTGATGTGTCATGATTTTTACAGCTGTTAATGTTGGACATAGGTTATTCCCAAGTCTTAACTATAACAGATAATATTCATCACTTACAAACATCTCTTTATTTTGTTTCTAGTTTAATGAAGTCCTTGGGTTAAATTTCCATGATGGAAACAAGTAGGTTAAAAAGCATAAAAACAGTACTTGTTTTATGTACTGTCATACCGTTTCTTTTAGACAGAGTAAACCAATTTGTAATGTTTCTAGAAGTCAAAGACTGTAACTCTATACAGCTGTGGCACTGATAGATAATGACATAGCTATAATATATTTTTTCAGGGTTGTTTTAAATTTTATTTCATTGATTATTGACAGTGAACACTTAAGTAAAAATTTTTGTGTGTTATCTCTTATGAAATGTCTCTTCATATCTTTGACCCATTAGTTTATTTGATTGTTGGTTTTCTTCACAGTTTGCTCCTCTGCTTCCCACCAATAATGCTGTTGAGTGAGTCTGAATGTTTTGAAGGTGTTTCCAAAACGATTGTGTTCTCTTGCTATAAATGCATTGGATCCTTGGACTGATAATCTTGCTTTTTCTTTTCTTTTTTTAAAAAAGCTTTGACAGATCCCAATGCTTCTGCTGCCCAGCAAGCTGTTCTCCAGCAGCATATCAATAGTCTAACATACTCACCTTTTGGAGATTCTCCTCTCTTCCGGAATCCCATGTCAGACCCTAAAAAGAAAGAAGAGGTAAATTTAAGGATGCTTTTATAAAGTTTATTCTCAGGTTAGGAGAAACTAGCTGTGTAGAATGTAATTTCTTACATATGTAGCCTAAGCAAAGCTAGGTGTAGTTAAGTTTTTAAGACACATTATGCTTTTTTCTGGGCAAAAGATCATGTTTGGAATTATTATTATCTGGAGGGCAGCATGGCAGTGAAATGAACACTGGAGTGGAGATGAGGGCTGAGACTTTCAATAGCTCTGAATTAAGGCATGTATTATTACTCCCATTTTATAGTTGAGCAAACATAAGCCTCAGAGAGGCTGATTTTCCTAAAATAATGCTGTTAAGTGACACATCAATATCTTTTCTCCTGGTTTCTGCAGTTAACTTTGTCTTAATCTTTTATGCTCTAGTGTCAAAGAAATAATCTTTTGCTCAATGTGGTGTGGTGTTAAAAGTAGTCTTTGGTCTGTTTGATCATTGTGTTACCATGTACAACTGATGAGACCTTGAGCATGTTATTTTGCCTCTGAATGTGTTTCCTCATCTGTAAAATGGGAATGGTAATACTGTTTAGTGTTCAGAATTAAATGAGATGATGCATACCTGACTTATAGTAAGTTGATCAGTCTATAGCTCTTCAATCATTTCTGTCATCTTATTTCTCCCTCAGCTGGCTATTGAATTAACCTTGTTTCGGTTTTTTTTTAATTTTTTTTTTAAATGTTTTTATTTATTTTGGGGACAGAGAGAGACAGAGCATGAGTGGGTTAGGGGCAGAGAGAGAGGGAGACAGAATCTGAAGCAGGCTCCAGGCTCTGAGCCATCAGCACAGACCCTGACGCAGGGCTCGAACTCAGGGACTGTGAGATCATGACCTGAGCTGAAGTTGGACACTCAACCAACTGAGCCACCCAGGCGCCCCTTGAATTAACCTTGTAACTAGATATAATGAGAAGATAGGAACTTAAAGTGCTTTTTAACACGCTGTGTAAATGTAAGTTGTGCTTAGATGAACATTGTGTGTTAGTGGCGCAGCATAATTTTAGGCCTAAACATGTGCTGGTCACTGTGTTCAGTACTGAGGATACAAAATGAAAGCAAGAACTTATTCTCTGAGAACTTGCTATTTAGTGAGGAAGATCAGATCTGTTAAGGTGTTTAAATTTACTCAAGCTCAATATAGTATATACAGTCAGCTGATGAATGGATAAACAAAATGTTGTAGATCTATATGATGAATATCATTCAGTCATAAAAAGAATGAAGTACTGATACATACTATGTATGACATGGATGGACCTTGAAAACATGCTAGGTGAAATAAACCGGACACAAGAGGCCACATGATTCCATTTATATAAAATGCCTAGAATAGGCAAATTTATACAGACAGAATAGATTCATGTTTGCTCAGTTTTAAGGGCTGGAATCGGGAGGCACAGCATTTCTTTTTGGGGTGAGGGGAATGTTTTGGACTTAGATATTGGTGGTTCTTGCACAACTTATTAAATATACTAAAACCCACTGGATTGTATGCATTAAAATGGTAAATTTTATGTTAAAGAAGAGTATTTAAAGTTTGATAAGGCTTTGCAAAAGAGGTCACATTTAACTTTTTTTGAGTATGTATGTAGAAGTTGGTAGGTCTAAGTCAAGACATTCCAAGCAAAGGCACACAATTGTGAAATATCACAAAAAATATCTAGGAAGGTTCACTGTTGCAGACAGTTTCACACTGGTGCAAACAGTTTACACTGTAAAGAGAACAATAAATTGTGACAGGTTTTATATGTTAGACATTGTTGTTTCAAGTGGTTGTATAATCCCATGTATAATGTTTAGGAAAACAAATATAAAACATCCCGAAGATGCTATAGAAGCATAATAAAGGTGCCATCGAAATCAACTTGAAATGGTTTTTTTTGTTTGTTTAATTTAATGTTTATTTAGTTTTTGAAAGAGTGTGCACGCACAAGCTGGGGAGGGGCAGAGAGAGAGCGGGAGACACAGAATCTGAAGCAGGCTACAGGCTCAGCACGGGGCTCAGACTCACAGACTGCGAGATTATGCCCTGAGCTTAGGTCAGACGCTTAACCGATTGAGCCACCCAGGCATCCCTGAAGTCTTAATTTAGTTGTGTCTCTTCCACTAACTTGTAATTTCCTCAAAAGTCAGGGGAAGTGATTTTTATTGTGAGTGCTTAGTGTTTGACTCATGGCAATTAGCAGTGTTTACTAAATGATGAATAAATGAAAGCTATTATTTTTTCAGAGTGATTTGGATTGCGTGGAAGTTGAATAGCAATTCACGGGCACATCTCAGTTTATTTTGAAGTGTGACATTTTTGGTTTAGTTGAAAAATAAACAGAGGTATCTAGTTGGGTGACTGGCAGATAGGAGATTTGAACTCTATTCTTACAGGTTTTTTAAGGCCAAAACAATGCCTTTGAATTAAACTAGAACTGTCCTTGATGGTTTTGTTTTTCAGAGATTGAAACCAACAAATCCAGCAGCCCAGAAGGCTCTCACTACACCCACTCATTATAAACTAACACCCCGTCCTGCCACCAGAGTTCGACCAAAGGCTTTACAGACAACAGGCACAGCGAAGTCCCATCTGTTTGATGGGCTGGATGATGATGAGCCATCCTTAGCCAATGGAGCATTCATGCCTAAGTGAGTTTACTTTTGTCAGCATAAATTAAGTGTGAATATTAATTTAAACTAAGTACAAAATAATATATAATTATTTACCTGAATGTAATAGAAATGTTGTGTTTAGGTTTTTGTTTTTAATTTGAAAAATAGAGAACATTACAGATAATAAAAGTGACCTGATCATTCCTAAGGGTGACCATGGTTAACATAAAAATATTTAGATTAATATGCTTCTAGTTTTACATATGCATGTTTTTTTGTTTTGAGAATTTAGTCCTTGCATAATTTTATTTTTAATCAGAAGGTACTTTTTTCTTAAAACTTAAATTGGCCAAACCAATTAAGAAGAAGCTCTCTACATATTTTTATATTTCCATACATACAGGTATTGAACCAATAATAATTACATAGGAAAAAATACACAAAGTATGTAGAAGAGCTGTTGGTAAACATTTAAAATTAGATTTAAATTATGCAGTAGAGCAAATATGCCCTAGAGTGCTAACATGAACATGGAAATAAAATGAAAAATACATAGCAAATTGTTACCAGTAGTTAACATTTGGAAATGTAATTTCAGAGCATTTCATTTCTGCATTATTTTTCTAGATACATAGTTGGACAAACAGATGCATACTCTGGCTTTTTTTTTTTTTTTTTAATTTTATTTATTTAAGTAATATCTACACCCCACATGGGACTTAACTCATGACCCCGAGTTCAAGAGTCGCATGTTTCTCTGACAGAGCCAGCCAGGTGCTTCTACACAGGTTTTGTTTTGTTTTTTGTTTTTGTTTTTTAAGTTTATTTATTTAGAGAGAGACAGAGGAGGGGCAGAGAGAGAGAATCCCAAGCAGGCTCTACGCTGCCAGTGCAGAGCCCCACATAGGGCTTGATCCCACGAACTGCGAGATCTCAAGTCAGCTGTTTAACTGGCTGAGCCACCCAGGTGCCCCTACAGATGCTTTTTTTTTTTTTTTTTTTTTTTTAATTTTTTTTTTTTTAACGTTTATTTATTTTTGAGACAGAGAGAGACAGAGCACGAACGGGGGAGGGTCAGAGAGAGAGGGAGACACAGAATCTGAAACAGGCTCCAGGCTCTGAGCAGTCAGCACAGAGCCCGACGCGGGGCTTGAACTCACATACCGCGAGATCGTGACCTGAGCCGAAGTCGGATGCTTAACCGACTGAGCCACCCAGGGGCCCCTACAGATGCTTTTTTAACAGCAAGTACTTTAATCAGAAGAGTGTGGTTTTGGCCTTTTTTTTTTTTAAGCTGTGGAGAAAAAGTGGAAATTCATCACGTGCAGCTCTTTATGAATGTTACTAAGTTAAAAAAAATTACTCTTTCCTTAAAAATATGGTGGGCTACTGCTTCAGAAAAGATGGAAAGTCCATTTTCATACAGTTCTTAGCATATCATTGGATTATTTTGAAGGCAGGGACTGTGTATGGTTCATGTTTATGTGTCAGCATTTAGCAATTTGTTTGGCATGGAAAAGATTAGGGTGGGAAGGTACACATTTTGCTGGTAATACCACCCATATCCCCTTCTTGGCTCCCACTTCTATGTTACTGCTCTCAACTGTCTTAATGTATTAGAAATATTTTACACGATTCATCTCTCCTTCCTTTGTTGTTGTTTTTTTGTTTTTTTTTTTGTTTTTTTTTTTGTTTTTTTTTTTTTTGAGAGAGAGAGGGGGCACAAGTGAGTGAGGGGCAGAGAGAGACAGAGAGAGAGGCGAGGCTGGTGCTCCCCCCATGTGGGGCTCGTGCTCACAAACCATGAGATCATGACCTGAGCTGAAGTCAGGTGCCTAACTGACTGAGCCACCCAGGGACCCTCCTTCCTTGATTCTTTAATTGACTTCCGGAACCCCACACTTGCCTAGTTTTCTTCCTACTATACTGGTTGCCCTCTGTCTCCTTGGCTGGTTCCTCCTCTACTCAACCTCTTAAAATTGGAATGCCCCTGAGCTCAGTTCTTGATCACATTTTCTTTACTGTCTCAGAGTGATTTAATTTAGTTTCATAGCTTTGTATGTCATTTATAGTCTGATGATTCCCAAACTTCTATCTCCACTCCCGACCTCTCTCCCAAACTCCGGATTTTTATATCCAGCCCTACTCAACATCTCCACTTGGATGTCTAAAAGATATTTATTTCAAAATTAACGTTTACAACACTGAACTCCTCATCTTCCACCTCAAACCTGTTACATCCAAACTTCTATCAGATAATTGCATTTCTGTCCTAGCTGCTCAGGCCAGAGACTTTGGAATCCTTTACTTCTTTCATATGTCCCACATCTAAACCATCAGCAAATCTTCTTTGTTGTACCTACAAAGATTACCCAGCATCTGACCAATTATTAACCACTCTACTACCACTCTACTACCCTGATCCAAGCCATCATCATCTCTTCACTGAATTATTACAATATTCTCCTGATCTTTCAGCTTTTACCCTTACCCTCCTGCATTCTATTCTGAATGTAGCTAGAGAGCTATTTGAAGTGTTAAGTCATATCATGTCACTCTTCTCTTCAAAACTGTGTGGTGATTGATTTTTTACTCAGAGTAAAAGCCAAATTCTGTGCAATGCTGTGTAAGATACTGTAAGATCTGACCTTCCATTACCTGTATGAATGCGACTACTACTACTCTCCATTGTCTACTCCACTCTAATTTTACTGCCTCCTTGCCACTGTTAGGACAGAAAAGCCATGTGTTGCCTTTCAATCTTTGCCCTGCTTGTTCTTTTTGCACTGAAACACTTCTTCCGATAAATCCTTATAGTTAACCCTCAGTGTTTAGTCACATGTCCCCTCAATGAAGATTACTTTGACCAGTCTATTGAAAATCGCACTCATCTTTTCTCTTGTCAGCATTCCCCCCACATTCTTCTCATCCGTCTTTTTCTTTCTTTCTCATACCTTCTAATATGTAATTTATTTTTAGTTTTCTTTCTGTTCTCTCGCTCTAGAACATGAGTTCTATATAGGTAGTTACCCTTGTTTTGTTCTGTCATTTAAAGTGCCTGAAATAGTTCTTGTTACTTAGTAAGTAATCAATGAATGTTGAACATCTGAATGCATCTTAGGCATAAAGGGAGCTAAATAATAGCATAGAATCCCACAACTTCACTCTTATGCCAGTTATGGGGAAGGGTCTTAGAGGTGGAAATATTCTAAGCCAAGGAATAAGGGGATGGAGATCATAAAGGTCTTTCTAGTTTATGCTGTCAGCTTTCCATGATTGAGTTGTTAGAATCTAGAATGTAGTATTAACTGTATTTAACTATCTAAAGGAAATGGCAGATGCTACTGTTCACTTCCTAAACCAAACCTTGGGCTACCACTTTATAACTCTGTAAACAGTTGCCATATAATACCACAGATGGTAAAAGATTAATGAAGGACTTTATAAGTATGGCCGCCACTAGAACAGCACTCTGCTCTGAAAGATGAATTTGATAGATTAACGGTGTGAGAACCTTTTCAGTGCCACATCTTTTTCCTTTTGCCTTTTCATTCTAGTCAGAGGAATTTACTATAGAGCAAGCCAGTAATTATATTTATTCTGAGTGACAAAAATTTGAAAATACTCTTTAAAAAAAATTTTTTTTTTAATGTTTATTTTTCAGAGAGAGAGAGAGAGAGAGAGAGCGCACACGTGCGTGAGCTGGGGAGGGGCAGAGAGAGAGGGAGACACAGAATCCAAAGCAGGCTCCAGGCTCTGAGCTGTCAGCACAGAGTCTGATGCAGGGCTCAAACCTAGTAACCGCGAGATCATGACCTGAGACGAAGTCAGACACTTAACTGACTGAGCCACCCAGGCGCTCTGAAAATATTCTTTAATTCACGTGTACGTTCCTTCATTCAACAAACATATATCAAGTAACTACTAAATGCCAAGTGTGATGGGCACTGGGAATGCAACTAAGAACAAAATTCATTCCTCTGTCACCCAATTCATAATCTGTGAGGGGAGAGAGATGTTGACAGTAATCACAAGTGAGACAAATGACAGAAAGAAGCAGAGATTGCCACTGTAGGAGAGACTAATAGCATGATGAAAGAAAGCTGCTCTGAAGATGTGTTATTTAAATTGAGGATGGAGGGGCACCTGGCTGACTTGGTGGAGCATAGAACTCTTGATCTCCAGGTTGTGAGTTCGAGCCCCATGTTGGGCATAGAGAGTACGTTAAAAATAAATAAACTGAAGAGGGTTAGGGAGGACTGTCAGAGGGAATATTTTGCTGTGTTTCTGGTTTAAATATGCCTATGTTTTTTTTTTTTCAAGTAACAGTTTTGCTTAATTTTTTTTAATGTTTATTTATTATTTTGAGAGAGAAAGAGAGAGCGCAAGTGGGGGATGGGCAAAGAGAGAGGGAGACACAGAATCTGAAGCAGGCTCCAGGCTCCAAGCTGTCAGCACAGAGCCCAACGTGGGACTCAAACCCACTAACTGTGAGATCATGACCTGAACCGAAGTTGGACGCTTAACCGATTGAGACACCCAGGCACCCCTAGATAAGAGTTTTATTTTCCAGTATTATTTTGAATATTTGTTTTAAACATAACTTACTTGAATTAATGGTATTCTATCCTGTATTTGCCAAATCAGGGGTTTTTTCCCCCCTCCATTTACATAAAATACTAGAAGATGCAAGTCGTCGTTATGGCGATGGTAGGAAGGAGAGATTACAAGGAGTACAAGGAAACTTTTGGGTATGGTGACTGTGTTTTTCTGGATTATGATAATGGTTTCTCTGGTGTACACAGATGTCAAAACTTATCAAATTGTACAATTTAGTATGTGGAGTTTACTGTACGTTAGCTATGAACTAATAAATGTGGCAAGGTTTGTGGGATACAAGTTCAATGTATGAAAGTCAATTTTGGGGTGCCTGGGTGGCTCAGTCAGTTAAGCAGCTGACTTTGGCTCAAGTCATGATCTCACCATTAGTGAGTTTGAGCTCCACATATGGCTCTCTGCTGCCAGCATGGAGCCCGGTTCAGACCCTCTGTCCTCCTCTCTGTGCCCCTCCCCAGCTTGTGCATGTGTGCACTCTCTCTCTCAAAAAAAAAAAAAAAAGAAAAAAAAGAAAGGAATGCTTGGGTGGCTCCGTTGGTTGAGCGTCTAATTTCAGCTCAGCTTGTGAACTCAAGGTTCATGGGTTCAAGCCCCTGCATTGGGCTCTGTGCTGACAACTCAGAGCCTGGAACCTGCTTCTGATTCTGTGTCTCCCTCTGTCTCTGCCCATGCCCCATTTGTGCCTCTCTTTCTCTCTCTCTCTCTCTCTCTCTCTCTCCCTCCCTCCCTCCCTCTCTCTCAAAAATGAATAAATGTTAAAAAAATTTTTTTTAATTAAAAACATAAATCTTTTAAAAAAATCAATTTTATTACTACATACCTTTCTAGCTATATTCCTATAAGCCAGTTGAGAGCAGTGACTTAACTGTGGCAGAATATACATGAATCTGTCATTTGTTTTTACTTATGAAGTATTTCATTGTTGAAATAAACTTAGTCTTTGAAGTCACATAGTTTTGCTTTCCCAAATTAGTTTTGCTATACTCTGTTCTTTGTACCTAACTTCATATTTCTGGTCTCAGTCCTCTTCACTTTTGCCTGGCACTGTTTTTATGTTTTATGTTTGGTTCCTTATCTTCTAGTTGAAAGTATGTTCTTCATGTGAAATATTTAATCAGTCTCCCCACCCTGGTTGCTGTGTTTCAGTCTGCTGTAGCTGGTGTTTTTTTATGATTGTCAAGTTGTCCCATCTTGGCCAGCAAAAGCGGGGTGTTCAGGAGAAGTTCTTTGCACATAGGCTCTGATAGTGTTTGATAATTTCTTTGCTTATTAGGATTCACTGTGTAAAATTTTGTCCAGGATTTCTTGCCATCTGTGTTAATGACTTAGATTGGCTTGAATTTTCCTTTCCTACATGTTTTTTTTTTCAAATGTTTTTATTTATTTCTGAGAGAGAGAGAGAGA